>NC_064920.1:435996727-436660477 GCF_023897955.1 Schistocerca gregaria
ACAAGGATTAACTGTATTAGAAGCCTCAATTACTCCCTAAGTATCTAATCATTATTAGTTAGGTTCATTTTAAAATCTCAATATCTTATAGATAATGATGATGATGATGAAGATACTACTACTACTGTTTGAGATTGATGTAGTTGTTTAATCTTCTTCTTTTTTACCCCTCTCTCAGCATTACTTTATTCTTCAAATTGTTTCTAAGGGGCAAGTGGGAAAGTTCCTACTAAGGATGGTGTTCTTAAATAGCTGCAAACTGTGGTTTAAATTTTGCTACCTCTAGCCTCTGTATTTTTTTCCTTCCTTATTCAACCAATAAAGGGCAATTCTTGAGCCAACCAAGATGATTCATTGAGCCATTAAGTGGTTCTAGGTTCCTGAGCTGGATGCTCACATTTTCACAGGTCATCTAGGCTTTCTGACAACTGCAAGTGAAACATACAAGATTTAAGATTCCGAGGTACATTCCGAGATGAACATAGAGAGCCTATAAGTATTCATGAAACTGGCTCATTAAGTGTTAGATGTGATCAAGAAGCTGGGAGATGACAATTTTCAACTATCAACAAGAAGCTCCGTTATTCTAGGGTAAACTGAAACAGAAAGGATATGACATTAAAACATTTTCATTTGCACCACTAACAACAATATACACTTTGAATATGATCTACAAGTGACAGCTGTAGATACAAGTATGGAAGGCATCTCTTTCATCTTTCCTGCATGCTTCATCAAATATTGCATTCTTGCCCTAGTCCTCAGATGGCAGAAATGTGTACACATTACAAAAGCATTTGCGATAAGCAAAATAGTAGGCAAAGTTTATTTTTGTATTCACATTTTCAGTGGAAAAAAATCAACATTCTTTTTGTGCATTTGCCTTGCCGGAGACAACTGTATGAATTAAGTGCAGTGCTGGGCCCATAAACTTTGTTTGTGATAGGCTTTGTTTTGTAGTTGTTTATTTAAGGGCCATAAAAAAAGAGGGCGAGGTAAATGACAAATTGTATTATTTATTAACTACACAAAAACATATTTTGGTCCAGTACACTTATTCTGAATTTTCATACATAAGGATGATTACATATAAATTTTTATTATAATATTTTTGATGGATGATTATGAAGTAAATGCTTACACATTCACAGAAATACATAACATTGTGGTTTGCTTTCATCACACAAAATTCAAAGCACTAATTAGGTTGATGATGCTCGCTGACGCAAGGTATGTACTGTAAAATACACAAGCCATTGACAACTGAACAACAATGGCCCAAGTGCAACTCTTGTTGCCATGCCTGCTTTGTTGCTCAAGTTGAAAAATAGCATGCCACGCAACAAGTTATTAATCTGAACTTGGATTATCTTGTCCTAATGCCAGAGATTCAAAAGAATTAGGTTATGCAAGTGACCGCTCCCTCCTTTTTCAGGGGGGGGGGGGGGGGCTGAAAGATGAGAAAAAATTTATAAAATAAAAATTTGCAAAAAAAAAAAAATGGTGTGGGGTGGACCATCACCAGATCAATGACAGGCAGCGTGCGGTCTGCGGGTGCCATCTACTACACATCCACAAGTCATAGTAAAAGCTTCTCATTGGTAGTTACAGAAAAAAAGGATGTGTGTGTCTGTGTGTGTGAGAAGCACAGGTGGAGCATTAACTCACTGGTCATTACATAGGTTGATTTGTAGTACAGGTAATATATAGAGGTAAAAATATACTTTTTTAAATGTAAATAATGATGATAAAAGTTTTTTGCTTTCAAAATAAAAAATTCAACAACAGACCAAGATTCTTGGTTTAGCAAAGCAATGAGTTCCATGTTCTGTAACTGAAAATAAAAATTAGTAAAAAGATGTGTAATAAAATTATGGAATATTTTCTATATAACACTACTTTATCTCAAAGAAATTTTCCTATTAGTAAATTTCTGATGTACTTTTATATATTACAAAAGTTGCCACAAAAATCTGTTGCCCCTTACATACCCATGCAGCTCTGACTCTGGCTGTAGGAAAGCATGAAAAATAAAAACTGAAGTTTGGGGAATACAGCTATGTAAGGAAATGTTGAAAATGAAAGAGTACTGTGCCCTCCAGTATGGACCTAAAATGCAATCATATCTATTCTTATGCATACATGTTGCAGTTCATTTTCCTACTTCATTGTGTAATATCACTTTCTTTATAATAGATTTGACACTTCTATCTGTGGGTAACGTCACCTGACTCTAAGGGGACATATGTTACACATGCCATCTGAATGAACTGTATAAACTTTGTTACATATTTTGCCCTCTTAATTATTCTGCTGTGGATGAGAAGACAAGAAGCCAGGGAGTTAGTCACCTAAATGCCTGTGGGTAACAACTTAAAGCCACATGATAGACCAGCCATCATTAAAATGTAGGTTCAATCCAATTATAACTTACCTTTCTGTTTCTGAAATTAGCATTTCACATGTCATGACACAAGGTGGTCCCAAGTTTAAGTTTGACAGCTTTTATTTCATGTAAGTCATATGCAACAGGCCCTCATCTATGTGATAAAAGTGTTTATTTGTATAGAAAGAAAACAGAATATATCTCACCAAAGACAAAAGAAATATCATAATATTTCCGTAACAAATAGCTTATCACCAATTGAGTGAGCATCATAATTATAGTCATACCTTTTCTTTTGAGTTTCAAGACTTTGGCACATTGCAACACCTGCAAGGAGACAGCCTCTTGATCGTAAATTTGAAAGCATCACCTCCCCAAATTTGTCAGCCATATTCACCTGTAGAATTACAATTATACTAAAATAATGTATATGGGCAACAGAAAAAAATGGAAGTGCCATTTGGATTACTGTTGATACAATAAACTGATATTTTGTATTACTTGTTTGGTTTAACTCCTCTCTCTCTCTCTCTCTCTCTCTCTCTCTCTTTAAAAAAAAAAACCTCACCAACGTGCTCTTGGCTAAATTCAACAAATGCAAACAAATACACATTGAGATTTTGTAAAACATTTTCCTAAACAATTCTTAGTCCTTCACATGTAATAGTGGACAACATAATATCAAATTTATTACAAATGCTGAAGACACAGAAGTAAGTAAAATTTAGTGACATATCTCAAAATTCCTTTGACCTCAGCATGAGAATAAACAATAAACCAAATTGAACCAAATGCTATTGTGTCAAACACTCACGAGTGCCAGACTATGGTGATTAACAAAGGTTGAATGTCAGAGGGATAGGTTGTAAATGGCAATTAACAGCCCAAACAGATAACATTTGGAGGAAATTAAGTCAAGAGCAAACTAAACAAGAAAAGGAGTAAAAAAATTATAGTAAATTGAATGATATACACAAAAAAATATAAAAATACTCAAAGAAGTGACTATGGGCAATGGATGCTGGCAGAGTGGTTGCATGGTCTGATTAATCCCAATACCTTCTTCTTCGTGCTGAAGGGAGGGCGCAAACGCATCCTCTTCCAGGGCAACAGCTCACTGACACCTGTACTGTAGCACAGAGAGAAGCTGGCAGCAGCTCCATTATGCTCTGGGGAAATTTCACATGGGAATACAGGAGTCCAGTGGAGCTCGTGCAACGAGTATGGTAACACTGGTTGCATACCACATACACTCCTTCATAACAAGCATGTTTCTCGATGGCAGTGGCATTTTTCAACAATACAATGCATCATGTCACAACCAGGGATGGCGAGTTCCCATTGATGCGCTGGTACCCAACTCGCCAAATCTGAACACATCTGGGCTGTGATTGAACATGGTTTCAGAGCTCATTGCCAGCTTCTCTGAAATTTACAGGAATCAGGTGACTTGTGCATGCAGATGTGGTACCGACTCCCTCCAGTGACCTACCAAGGCCTCATTGCCCCCAAGCCTCGACGACCCACCGTGCCGCAGCTCAGGCAAGAATGCAACTGTCACATGAAATGTAAACCGCATCAATCCAGAGGGGGCAAGGAAGGAAGAGGAATAGCAGGGATAGCAGGGCACAGGTGGGAGGAGGGTGAGGGTTGGAAACTGATGGGTGGAGAGGATATGGGGAAAGTAGGTTACCATAAGTTGAGGCCCAGATAATTTGGGAGCAGAGAATGTGTTGTGGCGATGGGAAGGATCCTGATGGCTCTGATAGAGAAGCAGCTATTGATAACAAGGATATTATGTTCAGCTGCATATTGTGCCACAAGGTAGTTTACTCTGCTCTCGGCCACAGTTTGGCAGTGGCCATTTATCCATCTGATGGAAAGCTAGTTGGTATTCATACCAATATAAAAAGTTGTGCAGTGATTGCAGCAGAGCTGGTACATGACATGACTGCTTTCGCAAGTGCCTGGCCTCTGATGGGCTGGGACAAGCCTGTGACAGGACTGGAATAAGAAGTGCTGGGTGATGGGTTCAAAGGAAGGATGGTGAAGCCATGTACAGTAAGTAGCATCTGTCTTTTCCTTATACTGTTGGTATTCCAACCTGGAGTTTACATTGCCCCACCCCCCCTTGTGTCCACAACCCTGTGATGTGTTCTTTTCTTGCTATTCTCTATACCATCACTCTTCTAATTGTCCATTCCTTCTATTCTTTCCTGTGTTTATTCACTGCCTTCCAAAACCACACACACTTCCGTGCTACACTGTATCAACAATCTCATCCATGCACAACACACAGCTGTGTGACTGCGTGGATTGTTGTTGAAACATTTTATGCCTCAAATTCTCCCCTTCGATAATGATAATCATTCCTATTGATACCACTTCCTCTCTAATTCTTGCATATTTTCCACCTGTGCCACATGAACTTGTGATGCTCATCCTAACTGATCCTCTTTCCCCTCTCTTCCCTTATCCCAACACGTGCATACTACCATACCTCCCCTGTTCCTTTTTCATTTTCCTTTTCTCCCAGATGTCTCTATGTTTTTAAAGTACTTTTATGTTGTTTCATGCCTTTTTGCACATTTTATGTATTCTTTCATATCTGTGTGTGTTGTTGCATGTCTTTTCCTATTCATTACATCTCTATTCTGTTATCTAGCTCCCCTCACAACATCATCTATTGCCAATTTCTGTGTCATTCCCATTTCCGCAACGCCATCTCTGCCACTAGGGAACCCTGCTCCAGCTTTCTTCTCTCGTTCAAAAAAATATACCTTTCCCCAAGTCCCACATACAGTTTCTTAAATTCTACCTAAACCACACAATCCCCCCCCCCCCCCAAACAGCCTAACCAAAACATTTCTTTCTTTCTCTGGATCCTGTCCCTCTTTTCACAATTATCTTCACCTTTAAGATTCCGCCAGACTCTCGCCCTCACAAACCTGGTACTGCAAAAACTCATCTCCACGGCACAAGCATCCCAAAACCAACTCTGCTCCCTCTGCAAGATACTGCTACTGTGCAATTCCTGCTACACACCTCACATCTCTGACACTGAATCCCTTGCTCACCCGAAGGAGTGATTCAGCAGGTTATCCAACCTGCTGACATCCTGCACCCCATCAGGGCATCCCTATCCAACCCACCACAGCATTCCTTGCCCTGCTGATTTTTTCAACGTGCCACATCCTCCAAAACTCCCCACCAAGATCCACCACATCCAGAGCCAAAACATTCCCATAACACAGTTGTTAACCTCTCCCCCAAAATCCTCAGCCCACATAAGTTTCAGTTCCAACTAAAGGCCTCTCCTTCAGCCATACACCCAAATTTAACCACATTGCACTTGTCAAAGACCTACTCTCCTTCTCCTATCCTTGCAGTGGAAACACTCATTTGCCACCAGTCCCACCAACAAAAGCCAACCTAATCCCAACATTCAACTCTACCTCTCCCAGTCCATACCTCCATCCAACCATGATCATTCCTGCATTCCACCAAACCATTTGCTAGTCACCTTCAGGAAGATCTTACCTCCAACCTTTTATCCAACCATTCTGGATGTCCCATTGTACCTGGTTATTGTGCCCCCACTGAAAGAATTTTGGCCCTTACTGACCAACACTACCAACCAACTGGTAATCTGTACTCTAATGTCAAAGATACCAACCCCTTCCATCATCAACTCTGCACCAACACCATCCCTTTACCTCTAGGATCATTAGTTGTCATTGTTGGTTGGTTCAAATGGCTCTGAGCTCTATGGGACTTTAATGCTGTTGTTATCAGTCCCCTAGAACTTAGAACTACTTAAACCTAACTAACCTAAGGACAGCTCACACATCCATGCTCGAGGCAAGATTCGAAACTGCGACCACAGCGGTCACAAGATTCCAGTCAGTAACGCCTAGAACCTCACGCCCACTCCAGCCGGCAGTTGTTTTTGTTGACATCACTTCTGTAAACACCAACAACCCTCATAATTATGGTCTTACTGCTACTGAACACTACCTTTCCCAATGACATTCACACTCCGAACCCCCATCTCTTTCCTCAAATACCTTACTAATTTCATCCTACTTCACAACTACTTCTCTCCAGAAAAGAAGGTATACAAACCAACTCAGGGAACAGCCATGCGTATCCACATGGCACCATCCAATAGCAACCTGTTTGTGGGCCACCTAGAGGAGACCTTCATAGCCTCTCCAAATACCAAACCTCTAGTCTGGTTCAGGTTCACTGATGATATCTTCATGTGCAGTGACAAAAACTCCCTTGCCCAGTATACAGAGGGTCTCACCACGACCTTCACAGACAGGCACTATCCTTCAATCCCCCAAATCTCCTGTGCCATTTCCCCACAAACCCTCAATCCTACCACCACAAGAACCAGCTACAAAGAAGTGCCCTTTTCATCGCCCAATACCACCCTGGACTGGAATAACTGAACTGTACACTTCATCAGGGCTTTGATTACCTATCATCATCCCCTGAAAAGAGGGACATCCTACCCAAGATCCTTCCCACCCCTCCTAAAGCAGAGCTTCGTCACCCACCCAACCTCCACAACATCCCAACCCCTGCCACTCCCAATCTCAGCCCCTTGCCACAATGATCATATCCCTGTGGAGGATCCTGCTCAATCGACCCACCCAGTACTTCCTATTTCAGTTTTGTCACTACTGGTTTATCCCATTCCAACAGAGACCAGGCCACCTGTGAAAACAGTCATGTTATCTATCAGCTCTGCTGCAATCACTGCTTTTTATATTGGTATGACTACCAATCAGCTTTCTACCAGATTGACCAATGGCCACTACCAAAACGGTGGCCAAGAGCAAACTAGACCACCCTTTGGCACAACACGCAGCTGAACATAACATGTTTGATTTGAAGGGCTGCTTCAGTACCTGAACCATCTAGATCCTCCCCTCAAACCACCTGCTTTTCTGAACTGTGCAGATATGAGTTAACCTTGCAACACATTCTCCACTCCCAGAAATACCTCTGCTTCGATCTATGGTAACCTACTGTACCCACACACTCCACCCAACAGTTTCCACCTCTCCCGACCTATCATCTCCTGCCTATTCTCATCCCCTCACCCTCTTTGTGTGGCGCCCTCTGCCAACACACACACACACACACACACACACACACACACACACACACACACACACACACACACACACACACACACACACACACACCATTTCCCATTCTCTCTCCCCCCCCCCCCCCCCCCCACACACACACACGATTAATGAATATTTTAGTTGTTGCAACTCATAAATCACAATACATCCTCCAAAATGAGAAAAAACTTATAAAAAATCCACAACAAATCAAATAGTAATTAACTCTTACCAACAATATTACAAAGCAGAAATAGCAAAGACTAGACTCTGAAACCACTATGTTCGAACCCTAAGTTTCCATATTCAAAGTGACAAACTGACAAGCACATAGCAAGGCAAAACTTACAGTGCCCAAAAAATCGAAATATTTAGAAATTATTTAAAAAATATATGGTGCTGGAATGATATCTGAGAAATTCAGTACCTTTTAAATGCAATTAAATGCTATTTTGATATAGCTTTTGCACTTATAATTACGAAGTCAAAACCAATCAAACAATTGGATCACTTCAGATACGGTACAAGAAAATTGTGCACAGAAATGATTCCTGTACAGAATTTGCACAGAAATGATTCCTGTACAGAATTACTAAAATGTGTAAACAACACCTGAATTTGAAAAGAACTGTAAAAAACTATAAAACAATACTTATCAAGGTAACAAAAAGTGCCACAATGCTGGGAAATGACAGATAAATAAGAGACACACCAAATAAAAGGAAAGCGGTTTGGAATATTGCAAAGAAAGAAACGAGGACTAACAAAATTAAAACTGATTATATACAACTATATGAAAATTCGCAAACCATCATCAAACCACAGGACGTACCTATTGTGAACAACAATTTTATAAATTCAGTGGAAAACCTTATTAAAAAAAATCACTAATAAACATTACACACACCCTACCTCAAAAATTAGGTGGCCACATAACACAGTATTTCTCATGCCATCAAATAGAGAAGAGGTACAGCAATAAACCAAACTACTAAAATCAAAACACTCATCACAAATAGATAATATACCAACTTTTGTTGTTAAAAAATGTGCAGACAATCTCTGAAGCACTGGCTTATCTTGTAAATCTGTCCATATCAACTGGCAGCTTCCCAATATGTAAAAAAATTTCTACAGTGAAACCACATCACAAAAAAGGAACCCATTAAGAGGTATTAAATAGTAAACCTGTTTCTATTGTCGGTATTTTCAAATATTCCTCAAAAGCATTGTTATGAAAGACTACTTTCTTAAATAAATTTCAGCACTAACAGCATCATAGTATGCTTTCAAAAGAAATCAGTCAACAGAAACAGCAATCTTTTCTTTGTTACATGAAATACTTCAGACACTAGATTTGCAGCAACTTACCTTGAGCATGCTGCTAGACTTATCAGAGACCTTGGATACCATCGGTCACAATAAATTACTTAATACAGTTGAGAAATGGGGTATTCGAGGAGCAGCTTGTAACTGGTTTTACTCGTACCTTCAGAAAACAGTTCACAAAGATAACACATGAAGTAAATGACACAATCCATATCCATCAGTAGTCTGCCTCTATAGCTCAAGAGGTCAGCACATCTAATTGCCATGAGGGGAATCGATTTCTGGTACTGCCAAGGAATTTTCCTTGGTGGGGTGGCTGAAACAGAGTGCATTCATGCTCACGAAGCCAACTGAGGAGCTACTTGAATGCGCAGTGGTGCTTCCTACATCAATGCCTGGGAGAGTGGTGTGCTGACCATGTGCCCTCCATACTACATCCAATGTCACCACTGACAGATGACAAGGTGATCAGTCAGGCCTGACAGGCTCATCTAGGGCCATAATGTGTAACTACTACTTATGCAATGCCCACCAGTTGGTTTATTACCAGTCGAATATGGGCATCTTCAAGGTCCCAAACTGGGTCTAATCCTGTTTTTATTATGCGTAAATTATTTGGATATAAACAGTAACAGCAAATAACACCAATTTCCAGATGAGAACTCCATCTCAATTACAGGAAGTATCAATGAAACCCTTGGAAAAAAAGGCTGCCACAAATAGTATAGTAAACTGCTTTGATGCAAACAATTTGATTATAAACCTTGGGGGTGGGGGTCAGATGGTTGGTTGGGTGTGGGATTGAAGGGACCAGACTGCTAAGGTCATCGGTCCCTTGTTCCACGATAAAACCACACGAAATAAAAACTGTCAGTCGTTAAAAACGGAGAACTGAGACAAGGGACGACACAATACAAGAAAGACAGACAAAGACCAGACAAACGGAACTAAAATCACACCGAGTGTGAAGGTGGTTGGCCGACCATGAAAATAAGGAAAAGCCAACCACCAAATGACATTAAAACCCACAGTTTAAAACCACAGGCCAAAGGCCCAAGTCAATACAGGAAATAAAAGGACAAACACTCAAATCATACGATAAAAACCCCCTGCCCGAATAAAACTCAACACGAGGTCCGCCATAGCAACGTCGTCACATAAAAGGGCAGGGAGGGTATCAGGCAGCGCAAACGTCTGCCTGAGTCCTGTTAAAAGCGGGCAGTCCACCAAAATGTGGACCACCGTCAGAGCTGCCCCGCAGCGACATAGCGGTGGGTCCTCCCGGCGCAACAAATGGCCGTGCGTCAGCCACGTGTGGCCAACGCGCAGCCGGCAGAGGACGACAGAGTCCTTCCGAGAGGCCCGCATGGAGGAGCGCCACACACTGGTCGTCTCCTTCACCGCCCGAAGTTTGTTGGGCGTGGGCAGGGTGCGCCACTCGTCACCCCAGGCACCAAGCACTTTCTGGCGCAAAAGCGACAGGAGATCACACTCCATAAGGCCGAGTTCCAGAGCCGGTGAACTCACTGCCTGTTTAGCCAGCGTGTCAACCCACTCATTGTCCGGGATGCCGACATGACCTGGGGTCCAAACAAAGACCACGGAGCGGCCGCAACGGGCAAGAGCATGGAGCGACTCGTGGATGGCCATCACCAGACGGGAACGAGGAAAGCACTGGTCAAGAGCTCGTAAACCACTCAGGGAGTCACTACAGATGACAAAGGACTCAGCTGAGCGGGAGCGGATATACTCTAGGGCGCGATAGATGGCAACCAACTCGGCAGTGTATACACTGTTCCCGGGTGCCAGCAACCGTTGCTCACAATGATCCTCTAGAGTAAGAGCGTAACCAGTGCGACCAGAGACCATCGAACCGTCGGTATAGGCCACGGCAGATCCGGGGAACTCGGCAAGGAGAGAAACAAAACGGCGGCGGAGGGCCGGAGGAGGGACCGAGTCTTTCGGACCCTGTGCCAAATCCAGCCGAATGCATGGTCGGCGCACACACCAAGGGGTCAGACGGAGACTGGCCCGGAAAACAGGCGGGAGAGGAAAAAACTCAATCCCACACAGTAGAGCCCGGATGCGAACCGCGATTGTACACCCTGACCGGGGCCGCCTGTCTGGAAGATGGACGATCGAGTGCGGGAACAGGAGACGGTAGTTGGGATGCCCTGGCAAACTACAAACGTGGGCAGCATAAGCGGCCAGAAGCCGGTTGCGCTGGATCCGCAATGGAGGAACACCAGCCTCCACAAGTAAGCTGTCAACAGGGCTTGTCCGAAATGCTCCTGTGGCGAGTCGGATCCCGCAGTGATGGATGGGATCCAGGAATTGCAACGCTGATGGCGATGCCGAACCATAAGCCACACACCCATAATCAAGGCGGGACTGGATCAGCGCTTGATACAGCCGGAGAAGGGTGGACCGATCGGCACCCCATCCGGTGTGGCTAAGGCAACGGAGAGCGTTTAAATGCCGCCAGCATGTTTGTTTAAGCTGCCTAATATGAGGCAGCCAAGTCAACTGGGCATCAAATATCAGTCCTAAGAACCGATGCGTCTCTACCACAGCAAGAGGTTCACCGACAAGGTAAAGGCGTGGCTCAGGGTGAACCGTGCGATGCCGGCAGAAATGCATAACGCAGGTCTTAGCGGCCAAAAACTGGAAGCCGTGCGCTACAGCCCACGACTGCACCTTGCGGATAGCGCCCTGCAGCTGGCGCTCAGCAACTGCAATGCCAGCGGAGCTGTAGTAGAGGCAGAAGTCGTCTGCATACAACGAAGCTGCGACAGACGATCCCACCGCCTCAGCGAGCCCATTGATCGCAATTAAAAACAGGGAGACATTGAGGACAGACCCCTGTGGGACCCCGTTCTCCTGCACGCGGAAGGAACGATACGACAGAAAATTCTGAATAAAAATTGGGAGCGGGCCCCTAAGACCCCACCCATGAAGTGTGGCCAGGATGTGATATCGCCAAGTCGTATCGTACGCCTTCCGCATGTCGAAGAAGACGGCAACCAGATGTTGGCGGCGTGCAAAGGCTGTACGGACGGCAGACTCTAGGGAGACCAGATTATCGACGGCAGAGCGGCCTTTACGGAACCCACCCTGAGACGGAGCCAGAATGCCTCGAGACTCGAGGAGCCAACTCAACCTCCGGCTCACCATACGTTCTAGCAACTTGCAAAGAACGTTGGTGAGGCTTATGGGGCGGTAGCTGTCCACCTCCAGCAGGTTCTTGCCAGGTTTCAACACGGGGAGGACGATGCTTTCTCGCCATTGAGACGGGAACACACACTCAACCCAGATGCGGTTGAAAACATCTAGGAGGCGTCGCTGGCAATTCACAGAGAGGTGTTTCAGCATCTGGCTGTGGATGCGGTCTGGCCCAGGAGCCGTATCAGGGCAAGCAGATAGTGCACTCTGGAATTCCCAGTTGCTGAAAGGAGCATTGTACGACTCCGCGTGGCGCGTGTGAAAGGAAAGCCTCCAACTTTCCAACCGCTCTTTCCGGGAGCGGAAGGCCAGTGGGTAATTCGTAGATGCGGAACACTGAGCAAAATGCGCTGCTAACTGGTCCGCAATCGTGTCGGAGTCAGGACACACCACTCCATTCAGCGAAAGCCCAGGGACAGAGACAGGTGGCCGATAGCCATGGAGTCGCCTAATCTTAGCCCAAACCTGCGATGCAGAGGTACGGACGCCAATGGTGGAAACATACCGTTCCCAGCACTCCTGCTTCCGTTGGCAAATAAGGCGTCGGGCACGGGCACGGAGCTGTTTAAAAACGATGAAGTTCTCCAAGGACGGGTGCCGCTTATGGCGTTGAAGAGCCCGCTGGCGATCTCTAATCGCATCTGCGATCTCGGGCGCCCACCAAGGCACAGTCCTCCGCCGAGGGGACCCGGATGAACAGGGAATTGCAGATGCCGCCGCAGAAACGATGCCGGTGGTGAACGACTGAACCACCGCATCAATGGTGTCATGGGAAGGAGGTGCGATAGTGGCGAGAGAGGAGAACAAGCCACAATCAGCCTTATTCAGAGCCCATCCGGAGGGGCGTTCAGAAGAGTGACGCTGTGGTAGAGACAGAAAGATGGGGAAATGGTCACTACCACATAAGTCGTCATGGACACTCCAGTGGATGGATGGTGAAAGTCCGGGGCTGCAGATAGAAAGGTCGATGGCCGAAAATGTGCCATGGACTACGCTGAAATGTGTCGGCTCTCCCGTGTTTAAGAGGCAGAGGTCAAGCTGCGAGAGAAGAGTCTCGACATCTCTACCCCGGCCAGTAATCGCGGCGCTACCCCACAGGGGGTTATGGGCGTTAAGGTCGCCCAGTAACACAAAAGGAGGAGGCAGTTGTGCTATCAATGCAGCCAACACATGACGCGAGACATCACCATCTGGCGGAAGATACAAACTGCAGACAGTAATAGGCTGAGGCGTCCACATCCTTACAGCGATAGCCTCTAAAGGGTGTGTGAAGAGGTACACATTCGCTGTAGACAGAGTTAAGGATGTAGACGCAGACTCCACCAGATACCCTCTCATAAGCTGCCCGGTTCTTGTAATAACCCCGATACCCACGTAGGGCAGGGGTCCGCATTGCCGGAAACCAAGTTTCCTGTAGGGCAATGCAGAGGAAAGGGTGACTGCTGATGAGTTGGCGAAGCTCAGCAAGGTGGCGGAAAAAAGCGCTGCAGTTCCACTGGAGTATCGCTTTGTCCATGTCCGAAAAAGGCGTGAAGGGACCGAGGAGGCAGATCACGCCACTGGGTCACCTGCTGCCACCGATGGAGGACCAGTACAATCTGCTTCCATGGTGTCCGAGGGTCCGGCGAGATCCAGGCCCTCAGCGGACGCCCGGATCTCCACCTTATCCTCGGATGCAGGGCCTGTAGGGAGCAGTGGGGTGGATGCCACCGCGTGTTCCTTGGCCTTAGAGGTCTTCTTCTTCGTCTTGTCTCTCTGGTCCATGGGTTTCATTGGCTGGGAGGGCTCCAGCGAGTCAGTCTCCGGGACGGAGGAGGAGCGGGAAGCCCTGCGACCAGCCGCTGGTCTGCTTTTCTTCCATTGGCTGACGTCACCCTTCCCAGAGGCGGAAACCTGGGAAGGGGGAAGTTTGAGGCTTCCCCAGCTTAGAAGTGGGGACTGATGTCCCCGATGGTTGGGGGGTTGCTGCTCCTGAGGCAGGTAGTGCAGGAGCAGCAGGGAGTGAAGTGCCCCCCACCATCAAGGGGGCAGGTGTAGCATTCCGGCTCTGAGAGGTGGCAGTCTGAGGGAGAGTTAATGGGGCCATAACAGTAGTAGCTGCGGCGTAAGAGGCAGTCATTCGAACAGGATGGAGGCGTTCGAACTTCTGCCTGGCCTCAGTGTATGTCAGGCGGTCCAGGGTCTTATACTCCATGATTTTGCGCTCTTTCTGGAAGATCCTGCAGTCCGGCGAGCAAGGCGAGTGGTGCTCTCCGCAGTTTACACAGATGGGAGGCGGAGCACATGGAGTATTGGGATGTGATGGGCGTCCACAATCTCGACATGTGAGGCTGGAAGTACAGCGGGAAGACATATGCCCGAACTTCCAGCACTTAAAGCACCGCATCGGGGGAGGGATATATGGCTTGACGTCACAACGATAGACCATCACCTTGACCTTCTCAGGTAAAGTATCACCCTCGAAGGCCAAGATGAAGGCACCGGTGGCAACCTGCTTATCCCTTGGACCACGATGTACGCGCCGGACGAAGTGAACACCTCGCCGCTCTAAACTGGCGCGAAGCTCGACATCGGACTGCAATAGAAGGTCCCGATGGAATATTATGCCCTGGACCACATTAAGACTCTTATGGGGCGTGATTGTAACCGGAACATGCCCCAGCTTGTTACAATCGAGTAACCGGCGGGACTGGGCGGAAGACGCCGATTTGATCAAAACCGAGCCCGAGCGCATTTTGGACAAGCCCTCCACCTCCCCGAACTTGTCCTCTAAGTGCTCGACGAAGAACTGAGGCTTCATGGATGTAAAGAATTCACCATCAGCTCTCGTACACACCAGGTAGCGGGGCGAGTATGTTTCGCTGGCATCCTTAGTCTTTCGTTCCTCCCATGGTGTAGCCAGGGAGGGGAACGATTTGGGGTCATATGTAGTTGCGTTGTATTGAGCCCTGGAACGCTTAGAGACTGCTGGCGGCTGGCCGCCAGCAAGAGATGATGTACCACGCTTCATTGCGGGTCATCCGCCCTGATGCCACCTACTCCGACCAAGGGCCCTCCCCACAGGCGCCACCCAGCCTAAGCAACGACCACCTGGCAGGATGGCCATTGCCGGGAGTCCCAATGCCCCAAGGAGATAGGCATCTACTCCTTGGCATACGTGGGGAGTTAACGGCGCTGGCATCAACAGAGCGATCCCTGTGTAGTCAGGGGGCTACAACCAACAGGGTACATGGCGGCCCCACCACAACGGACTGGCTACCGTGCTGGATTTCAGGTGATGTAGTCCAATATCGTCATTGGCGCATAAAGCGATACAGCATAGCAGACTGCAATAAACTGCACCCAAGAACAAATCCACGCCCAAGAGAAGGTAGGTGAGCGGGACTGCTAAGCGATGACGACAAACCTGGCTAGAGATGGTAATGCATGATGGACACATCGCTCCTTGTAAGGCGCCCTTCCCCAATCGGCTCGCTCTTCGGAAAATTTAGAAGGATGGAGGTCAAATCCGTTAGGGGACCATCTCACAAGGCCAAAACGTTTGAGACTCCTTTTAGTCGCCTCTTACGACAGGCAGGAATACCGTGGGCCTATTCTTACCCCCGAACCCACAGGGGGAGGGGTCAGATGCAATGGGCATATTCACCACCCAGAATAGGACACCAGCTAATCTTCATATTGAAATTAATGGGCAAACAATTCAAAAACCAGAATGTATAAAATTTCTTGGTACATGGTTACAACATGAAATGGAATACTCATGTCGTCTACATAAATGGGAAACTACGCAAAACATGTTTAATACGAGGACAATTCAAATATAAAAGGTAATTCCTATTATACATTTCTTGATTTATCACTTACACAGCTGAAACTTTCAGTTTTTTCTGTACATAGCTACCTGCATGCTCTACACACTTCTGCCAGCTATTTGAAAGCTTGAACTTTCCTTGCTCATAAAATGTTTGAGGGTGCACACCAACCACATGCCCCTTGATGTCTTCATTCTTTTCGAATGTTCCTCTTTGTGTGATTCTTCAATGGATGCAAACATAAAATAGTCAGGAGGGGGAGGGGGGACCAAATCTGGACTGTAGGGAGGGTTTCCTAGTGCATGTCCTCCAATTCGACCCTTGTCATATTCAATATGTGAGGCTTGGCATTGTCATGGAAAAGGATGACATCTATGATTCTGTTGACATAGAGACCATTAAATACAAAGTTCAAGCTCATTTAGTTTGAAGGGTGGGGAAGGAAATTGGCCAGGTCCTTTCAAAGGAACTGTTAAGATGCTGTAGTGTTGAGTGTTTAATCAAGCAATGCAAAGTACAGTGCCTCTGCAACCAGCCTAGAGAGGTTGCCTTGCAACCTGGATGGATGGCACAGCAAGTGCTGTGCCATGTGAACAACAGCCTCACTTATGTTTACTTTCTTATTGTACGCACACCTATGAGATTATATATTGATGTGATCTATAGTTACGAGATTTTGCACTGTTATATACTTCATTCAATGTCATTGTGGCTCTCTTCCTGTGGGAACAGAATAAAACTTGGCTAGTGATACTTCTGATATTATATCTGTACAATGTTATTCCATACTTTGTGACAAGTGTCGTATTCTACTCTGCATGTTTCATTTCTTTGCTTTGATATACAGCCAACATGCGAGTGGGAGAAATTCTTTAATCTCTTGTTGAACAACTCTAAGCTCACACTGACCAGCAGCAGGCTCTCGCTGTGACACTAAACAATTTGCCAGGATCACTGACATGCAAGGTTCTATCAACATTGATGTAAACCCCCACTGTTTCCTCCATACGATGATTCTGCAGACGATTGGGATGCATATGGAAAATGCCTTTTGCAACGTTTTCAAGCTTTTGTAATAGTCGAGCCCAACTTGTTGAAGGCTTTGTTTTTGTCATGGTTTTCTCGTTATGTTTATCACTTTTTATGTCAACTAGCTCCTCTTCAGGGACCAACCAGTCTCGCTCTTGATGGTCTCTAATTATCACTGCAAGCATACTCATGTTATTACTGCTCACATTGAGATCTACCATTGTCAAGGCTGGGCAGTGGAACTTCATGAGCTTATGCATTGTTGCCAATTTGTTACCAAGGCCCACCAGGATTCATATGCTGATTTTATTATTTGTGATGCTACAATATGGCTGCCCTCTGACAGGGAAGTAAATGAATGTGCTATACAATTTGAAAATCCCTCTCTCAGAAGTGTTCTGAATACCGCCAGTCTTTTGAAGTATCTAGGGCAGCAGAAAATCCAATAGAAGCATGGATGTGAACATTGTTCCTCAAGTGACGGTAGCCCCAAACAAATTATGCACTGAAGCCCTTGTGATGGACAATATGTTAAAAATGCAACCGGACAAGGGTGCAGTAGTGACTTTCTTAAATTCTCAAATCTATGTGAATCTTGGATCACCAGAGATATCCCCCGTCTCTCATTGGTTGGTGAGTTATAAAAATCAACAAATATCCATATTGGGACAGTTTTCTACTTCTGTAGTGAACACAGCAGTTGTTTGGCCTTTGACCTTTCTAGCAGTGTATGATGCCATACCGAAATCTTATTTGAGTTTAACGCCCTCAACATATTTGGCTTCTCTATTTCTGAAGAAGTGCATGTGGTACTGGAACCATTTCTGCACAAACAATTGTGCATGCTCTGCTCAGAACATACCTTCCTGTTATCAGGTGGTTCAGGGTGTGCTACCAAATTTGAGGCTCACATCACAATGAAACCTATGGCACACCCCAGTCCCCCCCCCCCCCCCCCCCCCCCGCACCCGTCCAGTCCCAGTAGCTTTATGAGATGGAGATGATGATGATGATGGTTGATTTGTGGGGTGCTCAACTGCACAGTCATCAGCACCCATACAAAGTCCCAATTTTTACACAGTCCAATCTAGCCGGATGAGGGGGATGAAATGATGAGGACAACACAAACACCCAGTCCGTGGGCAGAGAAAATCCCCAACCCAGCCGGTAATCTGAACCCAGGAGCCTGTGATCCAGAGGCAGCAATTCTAGCCTCTAGACCACGAGCTGAGGATGTGGCTTTACGGGAGCAAGTAAAATTGGAACCAGATCAACTGACATTTTTGGGTGTTATCAGGGATGTCTCCTCTAGTGAATGGTCTGTCCCATTGGTAATTGCCAAAAAACTTAACAGAAACCTTCAGATCTGTAATGATTTTAAAGTGAGTGTAAATCCACAGTCTATTATTGAATTATTGAAACCTATCCATTACCTTATACATATTAACACTTATCACGGCTTTCTGGGGACCAATGATTTTCCGAAACAGACTTGTCAGAAAGCTACTTACAACTGCCTCTGGATGATGATTCCAAATGTGTCTTCGTAGTGAATACCCCTTTGGGTTGTAACAATACGAGCACCTGCCATTCAGCATGGCTAGCATCCATACCATTTCCCAGCAATGTTTGGAGCAACTCACAGCCTCTGTGCCGGAGCGCATTAACTACCTGGATGGTATTGTGGTGTCACGTTCCTCAAATGATGAACATTTGCTTTGCAGAATCTTCATGCCTTGTTCACGGTGCTATAGGCCGCCAGTTTGAAATCTACCTTGGACAAATCATAATTTTTTCAGCCACCTACCGTTTGTCTCGGTCTTGAAGTCTCACATCCTGGCGTCACATTTTGGCACTAGCATGTCAATACCATTACAGCTTTGCCTCATCCTACCAATGTCAAAGAGTTGCGAGCCTTTCTCTGAAAGATTGTGTACTGCCATAAATGTCTTTCTTGTGCAGCCACCTAGGCCTAGCCACTTCAAGCTCTCTTACATAAAGATGTTGATTTTCACTGGTTACCCACCTGCTTGTGTGCGTTTACCCTGTTGTGTATGCTTCCAAAACTATGGATCAATGCAACAGCGCTACTTGCAGATAGGAAAAGACACCCTTGCTTACATACACTCCAAAAACATTCATGTATTAAATAAACCTCTTGTTTCTCTTTTCAATCCTTCAGCATCTTTACCCGACAAACCAGCCCATCACCTGCAATTCCGCACTCTGTTTTTGTCATGCTACAACTACAAGATTCAATTTCAAATCGCAACACAACATGCTAATGCGGATGGTCTTCCTCAATTGCCAACTGGCCCAAATCCAGGATTTATGAGGATGAGATGTTATGTTTCCATTTAGACATAAACACCCTTACCAGTTCTCAGATCCCAGTGGCTGTCGCAGCCAATTGTATCTTATCCATCGGATCCTTTGCATAATTATTATGCTCTCCACCACTGCCTCTCAGTCCCTGATGGTGTGTTACTGTTGGCTACCGAAGAGTCGGTGCCCAGGTTTATGATCCTGTCTGCACTGTGGCAGTGTGGCAGTATGTCATATGCCTCTTGTGCCTGGACCATTACGGCGTTTCTCATACAAAATCGCTGGCCTGTTGACACATGTTTTGACCAGGTATTGAAAATGAGATCACATGCATTGTGATAGTCAGCCCACACAGTAAGCCATCCATTAAGCAGCACCATGGGCCTCTCTTTCCCCATGGCCCGCCCCTTAGTGCCACTGAGAGAATATTCATGCAGATCTTGTGGGTCTGTTCCATAACTCCTTTTGGCTTGTAGTAGTTGATGCTTTCTCAAAAATTCCTGATGTGGTCTGCTGCCCATTCACGACCACTGCAGCTACTGTGAAAGGCCTCTCGAAGATTTTTTTTTTCCCATAGGAGGATTCCCATACATGCCTGTGATGGACAACAGCAGATAGTTTGTGACTCAAGAATTATTATTATTATTATTATTATTTTCCAAAGAGTGGCGTCTGTCATGCCATGTCCCCTTCCTTTCATCACCAGTCCAATGGAATGGCAGAGTGGCTGGTCTGTACATTTGAAATCCAAATGAAAAAACATATCACACAATTTTCTCCAGAGGAAGCCTTCAATATCTTTTTGAGTTCATATAGATTCTCTCTGGTCAGCAAGTGTAGTGAACACACAACTGTTTCACGACCGCTAGCCCTGTATGCAGCTTCATCTGCTCCAGCTGATGCCAGGACATCTACTGGGTCCTTCCTTGCAATTCCTTCCAGGATCCGCCACCCAGACCTGCATATTTGGCAGGTGCTCTAAGTGGATACCAGGGGTCAGCCATCACTGCCAAGGCCACCACCTCCATGTTGTGCACACCTATGATGGCTTGGTGTCATGACACTATGACCAGATCTAGCCACGCATGACCAAGATTGCACCAGAGAGCCCTCCACTCCTGCGACCACCTCTACCATCTGCATGATCCATGCCTCCTCTGGCTCCCGTGCCATGCGGTCTTAACTCTGGGTGCCACAATTGCTGGACGGAGTTGTTGTTGTTGTCTTCAGTCCTGAGACTGGTTCGATGCAGCTCTCCATGCTACTCTATCCTGTGCAAGATTCTTCATCTCCCAGTACCTACTGCAACCTCCATCCTTCTGAATCTGCTTAGTGTATTCATCTCTTGGTCTCCCTTTACGATTTTTACCCTCCACACTGCCCTCCAATACTAAATTGGTGATCCCTTGATGCCTCAGAACATGTCCTACCAACCAATCCCTTCTTCTGGTCAAGTTGTGGCACAAACTTCACTTCTCCCCAATCCTATTCAATACTTCCTCATTAGTTACGAGATCTACCCACCTAATCTTCAACATTCTTCTGTAGTACCACATTTCGAAAGCTTCTATTCTCTTCTTGTCTAAACTATTTATCGTCCATGTTTCACTTCCATACATGGCTGCACTCCATACAAATACTTTCAGAAATGACTTTCTGACACTTAAATCTATACTCGATGTTAACAAACTTCTCTTCTTCAGAAACGCTTTCCTTGCCATTGCCGGTATAAATTTTATATCCTCTCTACTTCGACCATCATCAGTTATTTTGCTCCCAAAATAGCATAACTCCTTTACTACTTTAAATGTCTCATTTCCTAATCTAATTCCCTCAGCATCACCCGACTTAATTCGACTACATTCCATTATTCTCGTTTTGCTTTTGTTGATGTTCATCTTATGTCCTCCTTTCAAGACACTGTTCATTCGGTTCAACTCTGGACAGAGTAGTCAGCGCTAAGTTGCCTCCATCTATGCAGCCCCTGTTGCAACTGCTGCCTCCATCGCCAAATGGCTGTCCAGATTGGACATGGTTCCAGCTCCATCGTCATCAGTGCTCCCTTACAGCCTCTCACTGGTGAATGGACACCATGCCTGCCTGCACCAATTCAGACCATATTCTCCTGTGGCAGCACAACACGTCCACCAAGTCACCACTACCGATCTCCACAGTGAACACTTTTCCCAAAGGAAAAAGGAGTGTTGTAATCTATAGCTTGAGCATGTCTAGTGAAATGCTTCCATGTCAGACCTAGAAAAACTGCTTCGCAACCTACACAGAGATGCAGTGCAGTGCGCACAACGGCCCAATATAAGCCTGGCATGCAGGGCCCTCTGCCTCACTTATGTTTACTTATTGTATGCTCACTTACAAGACTATATATTGATGTGTTCTATAGCTATGAGAGTGTACTGTTCTATACTTCATTCACTGTTTTTGTGGATCTATTCCTGTGGAAGCAGAATAAAGCTTGATTGGTGTTATTTCAATAACAACAGGAACCATGCTGGTATCTGACTGGAGTGATTTAGGGAAATTATGGAAAACCTAAATCTGGGTGGTCAGACACAGATTTGAACCGTTGTCATCCCTGATGCTAGACCAGTGTGCTAACCACTGTGCCACTTCGCTCTGTCTCTGATGCAAAGTACAGCTGGTACATCATCTGGTTGCCACACAGAAAAATACTTTGTAATAACACACTGACGCTTAGCTTACCTCATTTTTGTGGTGGAAAAACATACCTTACATAATGCTTCACATCACAAGCACAAAAATAACCGCCCCCCCCCCCCCCCCCTCATCTACATCATATGAGCTCCATGGCAGAGGGTACAGCCCAATACACCAGTTATTTGCTTTTCTTCCTCTTAAAATCTGAGAAGAATTTTTAATTTAAATGACTCCAGCTGTTTCTCAACACCACTGACACCAATACTTACTTCATTCATTTTTTCGGCATTATGAGGATTAATCTGGGGCGATTCTCCTAGGTTTTCCTTTGTCAAGGAACATTTGAAAATGGAGTTAAGCATTTCGGCTTTCGCTTTGCTATCCTCAATTTCAGTTCCTGTCTCATTCGCTAGGGCTGGACACTAACTTTGGTGCCACTAACAGCATTTACATATGACCAGAATTTCTTTGGGTTCTGTGGAAGACCACTTGACAATATTGTGGTATGGTAATCACTGAAGGCATCATTATGCATTGCTCTCTTGACAGCCAAACGTGTTTCATTCAGCATCTCTATATCTATAGCCCCACTCTCTGTTTTGCACCTATTATGCAGTAATCTCCGTTTCTTCAGAACTTTCTTTACAGTGAATGTATACCATGGAGGTTCCCTTCCATTATCAACTGTTTTACTGGGTACATACCTATTCAGCGCATGGTCAACCATTCTTTTAAACTTGAGATAGAATTCCTCTACATGCTCCTGTCCTGTGCTGAAAGTGTTAAGTTCCTCACTGAGATATGACATTAATGATTTTTTATCCATTTTACTGAACTTTTTGCTTGTTTAAATTGCCCTCTGATAATCACTGTCGGCACAACTGTGTCATGGTCACTGATACCAGTTTCCACATGGCCTTCTCAAAGAGATCAGGCATATTTATTGTCATATATTTCCATCATGAGTGGAGCTCCTAAATACACTATGTGATAAAAGTATCTGGGCACCTGGCTGAAAGTGACAAGTTTGTGGCACCCTCCATTGGTAATGCTGGAATTCAATATGTTGTTGGCCCCCCCTTAGTCTTGATGAAAGCTTCCACTCTCACTGGCATACGTTCAATCAGCTGCTCGAAGGTTTCTTGGGGAATGGCAGCCCATTCTTAATGGAGTGCTGCGCTGAGGAGAGGTGTATCAATGTCTATCGGTGAGGCCTGTCTCGAAGTCGGCATTCTAAAACATCCCAAAGGTTTTCTATAGAAGTCATGTCAGGACTGTGCAGGCCAGTCCATTACAGGGATGTTAGCGTCATGTAACTACTCTGCCACAGGCTGTGCATTATGAACAGGTGCTCGATCATGTTGAAAGATGCAATAGCCATCCTCGAATTGCTCTTCAACAGTGGGAAGCAAGAAGGTACTTAAAACATCAATGTACGCCTGTGCTGTGATAGTGCCACGCAAAACAAGGAGTTAAAGCCCCCTCCATGAAAAACAGGACCACACCATAACACCACTGCCTCTACATTTTACTGTTGGCACTACAAACGCTGGTAGATGATGTTCACCGGGCATTCACCATACCCACACCCTGCCATCGGATCACCACATTGTGCACCGTGATTCATCACTCCACACAACGTTTTTCCACTATTCAATCGTCCAATGTTTACGATCCTTACACCAAACAAGGTGTAGTTTGGCATTTACCGGCATGACGTGTGGCAGCTGCTCAACTGTGAAATCCAATTTTTCTCACCTCCCTCCTAACTGTCATAGTACTTGCAGTGGATCCTAACGTAGTTTGGAATTCCTGTGTGGTTGTCTGGGTAGATGTCTGCCTATTACGAATTACGACCCTCTTCAATTGTCAGCATTCTCTGTCAGTCAACAGACAAGGTTCGCCTGTACACTTTTGTGCTGTATGTGTCCCTTTAAGTTTCCACTTACTATCGCATCGGAAACATAAGGATGTTTCGGAGTGTGGAAATCTCACTTACAGTTGTATGACACAAGTGACATGCAGTCACCTGACCTTGTTCGAAGTCCATGAGTTCCGTAGAGCGCCCAATTCTATAGTCTGTCATGATGTTGGGTTGGGTTGTATGGGGGAAGAGACCAAACAGCGAGGTCATCGGTCTCATAGGATTAGGGAACGATGGGGAAGGAAGTCGGCCGTGCCCTTTCAAAGGAACCATCCCGGGATTTGCCTATAGCGATTTAGGGAAATCACGGAAAACCTAAATCATGATGGCCAGTGGTCTGTCATGGTGTCTAATGACTACTGAGGTTGCTGATATGGAGTACCTGGCAGCAGGTGGCAGCAAAATGCACCTAACATGAAAAACATATGTTTTTTGGCGTGTCCTGATACTTTTGCTCTAGGAAGTTTTCAGAGAAGGCGTTTGGTGAAGTTTCATGGATGTCTTATTGCAACCACCACTAACAAAATTGTAATTTTCCCAATTAATTGTTGGATGATTAGTCTCTATCAATGATTGCAGTATGACTGGGGAACTTCTGTACAAGCAAACAGAGGTGTTCTCTAAAGTTTTTCGTTACATCAGGAGATGAATCTGCAGGCAATAGAAGGATCCAATTATTTTATGTGCTCCCCTGACACTGAATCTTGCCCAAACAATCTCACACATATCTTCAGTTTCTACCTCGGTGGATTTGAGTTCCTTGTCCACTGCAATAAATATACCGCCTCCATTTCACATTTGCCTATTCTTTTGATATACGCTTAAATTTTCCTGAAAAATCATACTGCTATCAATTTCAGGTTTCAACAAGAGAGATGTTTCAAATACAGGATAACGAGGAAAATCAGATACAGAGTAGCTGAAGATTCTCTCATAAATAATTGAATACAAATATCCTTCTGTGTATTTAATTTCAAGAAAATCTTCTGGAACACTTACTTTTAATGTAGAAACACTTAAATTCATTTTCCGTAGAGATTTCTTTTCTTCCTCCTCCTGCAAACAGTAACTTGATTCTTTCATTACCATTAAAGCATAATTGGACAAAAGTACTAAACTGGGTTAGATAAGTATGTGTAGTTACTGAACAATATGTACTCTGATGGACAACTAAACTGACAGTGTCTGTGTCAAATCAACACGGGTGTCAACCTGCCGATCTCCAATTTTCATCTAATTTGGTGTGTTCATTGTACATGATGAGGGGATGAAAATGCTAAATTTCAAAATTGTAACACAAGTATGTAAGATTCAAAAAATGTGTGGAAAATTTTACAAACACAGCAAGCAAAAGTGGCTGTTAACTTCTGTTCTAATAGAAACAGAAAGAAAGGTCTGGGAACAAGCTTTCAAATAATATGCAACATAGGCACATTGAAACAATGTACACAGTTAAGGTCTGTGACAGCCTTTGACCTTCAACGTATCAACATGTCACCTTCAAAATTGGTGGAGGACGAAAAAATTTGCTCCCCATGTTACAATACAGAACATAGTAAAAAGATAAAGTTTGGGTGGCATTTGGATGAGGAAATATTAATTATTATGTACAGCTTTGTGATCCCAAATACCCAATTGCATTCAGACTACAACAAAGTGACATTAAGTTCTCGTACACGAAAGTAAATTATCAGATAGGAAATCATGTGTGCAAAGAGTTAATTTGCTTTGGAATGACTCACCAGTTATAACACAGGCACAGAAGTAAATGAAGAAAGAAGGAAATTTACGATCAATTTTCTTGTCAAGAATGATGTCACATGAGACAGAACACGAGTTCAAATTGGACAGGAATGTGGAAGGACAGTGTCAAAATCCTTTTCAATACAATCTTACCAGCCTGAAGAGGCTGAGGTCAATAAACCCAATCTAAAACTAAAAGTCAGGTAGAAAACAATCTTAACCCCCCCCCCCTTTAAAATAAAACATGATAAACTCAATCTACCCAAAGAACAATAAAAGAAAAATCATAAAAAAAGAACCAAAACATAAAGAACATTAATCAACTAAACCTCGAGCAGCAATAATTAAAGAACAAATCTAAAAACTTCATAAACTTAAAGCCCAACTTTGGAATGAAGGGCAGGGAACTGAAACCAGATCGTCCTGAATTCCAGTGCCTTACCAATGCAATAATGTGCCATCTGACTCGGTGCATTTGAGATATAGTATGACATGGGCATTCCAGATAACCACATAGATCCTGCCAGTGAAATGTGACAAGCCACCAAAAGAAAAGAAAAAGTACTATTTATTTTAGTGCATTAACTTGTCAGTCATCTCATGCACTGCTTATCTGCATAGTACATGATAATCATCCACCAGTGCGAGGAAAGAACGATTATGAATTAACATCCTGTTAACAAATAAGGTGTAATCTATTATTCCAGAGAAAGATGTTATTCCCTCTGTCTCTAACTGAAGAAGGACAGTTGTGATTTTGAGCTAGCATCTTGTTCTCTTAGTATATACATGTTCAATTTTGACAGCATGTCGCGTGTGAAATTTTCCCATTCACTTGCATATGTCATGAGAGCGAAAGAGGGCATAGTGTATCTGCATTTATATCCATGCACTTGCAGACACCTGTTGGTTGCAGCAGTTATTCCATGATAAAGCCATCCCACCTGAGATCACACAACCTCGCTGTCATTTGTCAAGAGAAAGCAAGAGTTTATGTACATAGTGCAAATGATGAAGACTAAATTGCATTGTGAGGTTTGTAAACATTTATGCATTACTGAACCTATGGTTCATAATGGAGGTACAATATATGAGTGATATAAAGCAATACTTGAATTGATTTTTCTATCCATTAGTGTCCGGAATAATTTTCAGCTGGTAAGGACAATGCATCTTTGAAAAAGTCTGTTGCTTCAGGATATAGAAATACAGTTATTTTATGAGCTCTTTTCAAGATAAGCAGTCAATATAAATACTTAACAGTGACTCCAAAGCTTTCATGTAATCCACCTCCTGTGCAACGGCAGGCATGTTACATTCCACAATATGGTCACTAAAGATTGAGCACAAGCTTTAATAGCAAAATGATGGAGAAGGTAACTGAGTGCATCTTTTTAAAAAGGACCATACTGTCATCCATCCACTTAACCAATTAGGAATATCAAGTAAAAACATAAAACTGGCTCGGCAGATGGGGAGTTAAACACTGCTTCTCCTGAACATGGTCATATCTTAATACTGCGCCACTACACATGGTCCCCCCAATAGGACCAACACCAGAGTGCTCCTCTTTCTTCAATAGGTGCCCCCACTATTGCTTGGTCTGCAATTAACCTTGTGGAATATACATAAATAAAGTATTTTGTTCACATATGCCACTCCCCCCCCCCCACAAAGAAACCAACATAGCAAATTATAAGTAGTATTTTCAAGTTAAGGACTACTAACATGACTCCAAGATTTGACATACAGCTAGGGACTGCTCAATACCACTAAACTACATCCATTAAACACCAGCGAATACAAACCTGCTCGTAATTTACAAACAGAGCAGAACTAAAGTCCTTTGCTATCCAACTAAGAAGTTCTTCAACTCGTGGAACTTCCACATAAACCAAAACACATTCTGCTAAAAACAATGTTGGTAAACTGTAATTGACTTCTGCTTCATTTAACTTTGACTGGACTTCAGAAAGATTAGTTAAATCAACGCCAACTATGTGATAATTTCCTGCATGTAAATCCGTGGCACTGAGTTTTACTTCTCCATCTGGAACAAAAAAGTCAGAAACACAAAACATGAAATTTCAAGGAATTGTGATTTGAACACTTACTTATGCACTCAAAAGTACACTATTTTACACCAAAGAGCAATTATTTGATATTGTCGAGGAGAAATGTGTCTATTGAAGCTGTACTGTATGAAGATATGCAAACCTTCAGTATGAATTTTCTCTAGGAGAGTTTTATTGCGTTTAATTAGGTAACACTTTCTTGCTGTCACTGTGGGAAAATCCAATTCAATGAAATTTGAAACTGTCTGACCAGAATCTTTCAAGCGCCAGTACAACGTGTCAAATCCCGATCCCAAATTTATCAACTGACATTTGCCTCCACATTTCTGAAAGACAGAAGAGACAATGTAATAAAAGACATACTATATCTATAGAATTCAATGAAACATGTTAACAGTTTTGATTTGTTGGGACACAATACTTTGATTCCATAGCACAGAATATAAAAAAGCGTCTCCAACCATAAAATTTTAAAATAGCTGCAAACATCAACAGCACACATTAAAAGATTGATACACATTCAGTTGGCGATGTAATATGATAAATGTGCAAAGAAAATCGAAACTTCACAGTGTGTTAATAAGCCTATGTTGCAGTTTATTCATCTCACAACATACAGACACTAACATCTGATTAGAATGCAGGAGTATATAAAAAATAGGCAACACAACATCACTGATAAACTGTGGTTAATTTAAGAGCAAAATTAATACTTTTAACATTCTGTGGAAAAGAACAGCTAACTTGACACAACAAGACTAGTGAACAACTACATCCTATGCAAATAAGTAGTTCATCCTTCATGAGCTCTTCAATTGAATAAAACCTCAAATAGTGTTCATTAGCTTTTTTTCCCAGTGAATCTAGTTTCACACTCAGAAAGCTCTTGCCTTTCATTTTTGTAAATGGGGAGTCTGGGCATGTAACTTTACACGATGAATGGGAAGAATACTATTATCTTTGTTTCTTGGATTGCATTCATGGTCAAAATGGGTTTCTTTGAATAATTAAATTATTGCGAAAAAAGATATATAGGGAAAGAACTGTTAGTACTTGCAGATTGTTAAGTAATGGGTGACATTCTCTTGGATGCAAAGCACACAGTTCTAAAGATTCTTTTCTGCTGTTTCAGTAAGCAAACTATGTTGCTTGAGCTTCCACAAATAACAACACTACACCTTATAACTGATTGAAAATGGCTACATACTTTTCCTTGCAATCACGTCAAATGGCAACAACTAATTTTTGCTCTGAAAATGCAAAACTACATATTTTGGTATTAGATATTCAAGATATTTTTCCTGTTTAAATTTTTATCTAGATTCAATCCAAGGAATCTGACGTAATTCACTTTGTCTAGATCCCAATCTTTATGACTTTTTTTTTTTTTTTTAACTTCCTGGGATTTTGTCCATTTTTCTGTATCAGATCATATGGGGTTTTAGGACATTCAGAGTTCATCCATTAAGCTGAAACCACATTTCTAGATAATTTATTGTTCTGATGACGCAGACAGGCATGTTGTGTATGTTTCCATATGTTACGGACTTACCAGCTGTAAATAAAATTGATGAGGCATTTATATTGAAAGGTAAATCATTAAAAACAAAGGAGGTCTCAGAATATAGTCTTGATGGAAACTTTGGAAGAATAATATGCTGCACTTGAAGAGACCATCACACTGTTTCCCAGTGCACAGGTACAAAGTAAGCTACCTCCATATCGACACAGCTCTGCAGGATAATATAACACAAATGACAATACTAATAGGTAAATATCCAAGTCTTTTATATTGTTTATCATTCCACTAGTCACTGTGTGGAAATATTCCAAATGACCCTTGTAGGCAACTTTCTATCTTTCAGCACTACAGTCACAAGATGGTGGTGAAGATTTCTCCCATTTGTGCAGAGTGTCTGCTTATCTTCAATGGGCTGTTCAGATATGATTCAGCATACTCCCGATTGCCTGAGGCCAGTTAAATCCAGGGGGTTTCTCCTGGATGCAGTGCAGCTTCAGGTTTTATGGGGAACAGTTTTGCAGCCAGCAGCATTTCACTTGTTGAGGAAACTGAATAGGTCTGGGTTATCAACAATCTTCTGATGTTCACTTAATATTGCACTCTTCCAGGTGACATCAGGGCACGAAATGTGACTCACCATAGATAACCAGGATGTGGGAATGGATTGTATTTATCTATTAATAATGCATATGGATTCATTAAGAAGCACATCTACCTTTTTAACAAATGGACTATTAAGCCAGACAGATGCACAGTACTCTGGTACTGAGTACTGGTGCTGATATTCGAGGAGGATCTGCTGACAAACCCCACATGCTGCTTTTCAAGTTTGTGTCAATTGCTCCTAAAGAGAAAGTGTCCTGTCATATATGATGCTAATTTTTTTGGATACGTGTCATGACAAAGTCTGCTGTCCTCAAACTAGACACAAAGTTCTCTGTGAGCCAATCTACTGGAAACAAGCAACATCTGTTTTATTTGATCTAGGCTGTAACCTCCACTTCCAGATGTACTGGCTTAAGACATGTAGGTCACAAGTTAGGAATTCTTGGGTTGCTCTGAAGGTTTTGTATTGGGTAGCTATTTTTCAATCATCCAAAAATATGTCAGTATCATCTGAAAACTCCTAATTGAAGATAAGTCTTTATATATAGATAATATGTACTGGAAGAGAGGGAGCTTGCTCACATTAATGCACAAGGAACAATTCATTATTTTTGTAAACAAGATGATATTACATGCAAATAACTCTTTAATAACAAACACAAAAATAAAATGACAAACATAATGGAACTTAGGATACACCAACTATCTTTTGATAACTTCTGAATATGTACCTACTTCAACACTGAGATAAATATTGTGATGAGCATGGCAGAGGGCACTTCTCTATGTATGATACAAAGGGTTCATTCCCATTCCATTTGCATGAGTGCTGGAAGAATGACTGTTTAAATGTATTTGTGGACCCTGTAACCAGTCTAATGTCATCTTTGCAGTTTGTAGGGGGCAATATGCAGGAGGCAACAGCATATTTCTGAACTTTCCATATAATACTGGTTCTTGGCTTTCATGTGACATTTGGCATATAGCTACAAATGTCTGCCACTTCAGGTTTTCTGAGACACTCTTCCACGAGACAAATCCCTTACATCATTTTAGTATCTGATTACTATAATTATTCACAATAAAGTACCAATAAATAGAGGAATGGTCAGCATGCAGTCATATAAAACAATATGTGTACTATAATGGCAGACTGTCACTCACAGATAATAATGAATGCAAGTTAAGTCTGTACTTACACTATGTGATCAGAAGTAACTGGACACCCCAAAAACATGTGGTTTTCATATTAGGGGCACTGTGCTGCCACCTTCTGCCAGGTGACCTCAGTAGTCATTAGTCATCATGACACAGCAGAATAGGTCACCTCGCGGAACCCGCAGACTTCGAACGTGGTCATCTGATTGGGTGTCGCTTGTGTCAAACATCTGTATGCGAGATTTCCACACTCTTAAACATCCATAGGTCCACTGTTTCCGATGTGATAGTGACGTAGAAACGTGAAGGGACACATACAGCACAAAAGCATACAGGCCGACCTTGTCCGTTGACTGACAGAGACCGCCAACAGTTGAAGAGGGTCGTAATGTGTAATGGGCAGACATCTATCCAGACGATCACACAGGAATTCAAAACTGCATCAGAATCCACTGCAAGCACTATGACAGTTAGGCGGGAGCCAAGAAAACTTGGATTTCATGGTTGAGTGGCTGCTCATAAGTCACACATCATGCCGGTAGATGCCAGATGCACCTCTTTTGGTGTAAGGAGTGTAAAGTGATGAATCACGGTACACAATGTGGCAATCTGATGGCAGGTTGTGGGAATGGTGAATGCCCGTTGTCATATGCCAGCGTGAGTAGTGCCAATAGTAAAATTCAGAGGAGGTAGTGTTTTGGTGTGGTCCTGTTTTTCATTGGGAGGGGGGGGGGGGGGGGGGCGGCGGCATGCACCCCTTGTTGTTTTGCATGGCACTATCACAGCACAGGCCTACATTGATGTTTTAAGCACCTTCTTGCTTCCCACTGTTGAAGAGCAATTCGAGGATGGCTATTGCATCTTTCAACATGATCGAGCACCTGTTCATAATGCACAGCCTGTGGCAGAGTGGTTACATGATGCTAACATCCCTGTAATGGACTGGCTTGCACAATCCTGACACAAATCCTATAGAACACCTTTGGGATGTTTTAGAACACCGACTTCGAGCCAGGCCTCATCGATTTACATCAATACCTCTCCTCAGTGCAGCACTCCATGAAGAATGGGCTGCCATTCCCAAAGAAACCTTCGAGCAGCTGATTGAACGTATGCCTGTGAGAATGGAAGCTTTCATCAAGACTAAGGGTGGCCAACACCAAATTGAATTCCAGAATTACCGACGGAGGGCGCCATGGACTTAAAGTCATTTTCAGCTAGGTGTCCAGATACTTCTGATCTCATTGTGTAGCTATGAAAAATGCTCCTAAAATCTGTTAAAGAGACTAGTCGTCAGAACATGTACACAGTTGTGAGGCTCCAGAATAACTCACATGGACAGGGATTGAAGGGGAGAAAAATTAAGAGCTGGATCACAGAATCATACAGTGTTAAACAACATAATCAACAATCAGGAGTTAAGTGATGAGTGTTCATGATTACACATGTAATATTCACACTATTAACACATTTCAAATATTACGCATTTTAAAGTTTGTGATTTATAAAACTCATTAAAATTAAATTCCAATGCTATGTTAAAAACACAGAAATCCCCGAGATTTTATGAAATTCCTGAATTTACCTCATTTTTCCACATAAAATGTAATTTCCTAAGAGTTCCAGGTATTACGGAAGAATCGCCATCCTGAATTTATATGAATTCAAGGTTAGGCCTAGAAACTTTCATGGTGGTTTGGGGAGTGTGTGTGTGTGTGTGTGTGTGTGTGGGGGGGGGGGGGGGGGGATTTTGTACGGTAGTAAAGTACACAGTTGAACAGTGAGCATCATAGTCCCATGCAGACTACAACTTAACAGTCAACTGCAAGTTTTGTGTATACTAAGTACATGTGACACACACACACACACACACACACACACACACACACACACACACACACAATAGTGTCATTCTAGCTTGTAACATTTATGTACTATATTGTCTACTGAACCAAATACTAGTCAAATACACTTACAATTGGCTCAGAGACAAAAGCCAAACCTTAATCATACAAAAACCTCATCTTACGCAATTCCAAACTAATAAAAATGAGTTACAGATGCCAGAAATAGAGATCAATGACTACACTGGATGAAGCTCCAAGTGTGTAGTTCTTTATGCATTCAGATGAATTTAAAAATAACCTCAAGGTGGACAAACTACTGAAAAGGCTTTAGTCTGTCCTGTTAGCCCTAAGAAAGCCCACTCATTGTGCAGATATGCAGTTATGATTGCTAGCATATTTTCACTCAATACTGTCCTATGAAATAATCTTCTGTGGTGATTCAGTTGATATCATCTACAGAAACACACAATAAGAATATCACATAAAGTCTATAAGTGAACATCTTTCAGAAGCCTCTTCAGTGACCTGGTGATTCTTACACACATGTGCCAATACATGTACTCTCAAATGATATTTATTATTATTATTATTATTATTATTATTATTATTAGTACCAAAGAGGGAATTTTAGATGAACTTTGCTACTTACATATAGACTACACCTCTCTATCTAGCATCCCGAATGCAGTTTTATAACTGTGATGCAAAAATCTATCAGTTACTAGTAGACACTAAGCAGAAAGTTGAGTACCGACTCGATATTGTAAAAATAAATATATACTTACACTTTAATATCCACTACAATATCAATTTATCAGAATATTCAGTCTCAGAGGTGCAAGTTTCACACAACTCTAATGTTTTCTACAAAAGATAAGTGACTTCACCAATATATAGAAAGTTGATTGTAAGTTGTACAAATTCTTTGTCTGAAGTACTAGGGAAAAGAAGCATCTGAGTAATATAAAAGGAGGGACACCCCCTCCTCCCCAAGGTGGTTGTTTTTCTCCTAATATACATATGTGGAGAGAACTAGAAATAATTGCTGAAGGTATCAGTAGATTAGCACTGGTCATAATTTGTTGTTAGTATACTTCACAGACATACTGAGCAATGACTACTTCTGCTTGTTAATGTATGAATTGACTCGTTCCACATCACTGAGGGCCCTCCATGATGGGATTTACAAAACAATGTGTGTTAATGAATGAATTAATCAAATGAAATCTGACACTCAATGTGGGTGACAAGCTAAGCTTGAAACTACATGCGAGCATTTCATGGAAAATGACAAGGACCTTGGTTCAAGTTTCTGTCCTTCAAACTGTATTGCTGCGCTGTAAATTTTTCAGAAGAAACTAATTTGGTATTTAATTCAATTAAGACTTAATTTTTTCTTATGGTTATAATAAGATTGCTGATCCACATTATCATATTAATGATGTCACTATCACATATTGTTTCTATCACTCGCACAGCCATAACTGATGTCAGATCAATGCTAAAAATCAAAGAAAAAGCTTATGCTAATAGAAAACTGTACACGTGACAATAATTTCACAAATAATGATGTGAAGAATAGAAAGAGATTAGAAGACTACACCAGTGTTTTCACAACAGTATTACATCAATCAGTGACAAAGCAAAACTTAATGAATAATATTAACTCCATATTCACAATATACGAGAAAGATCTATGTAATGAAATCAGTAGTTGCAATCATTTCACTTACACCTTCGGCCCATTGCTCCTATTGTAACATTATTAAGAAGTCTACACTAGAGAGAAAAGTTCCTACAACACAACAGTGATTAAGAATTATGTAATAATTAACGTCCAAATATGTATGGCATAATCCATATCAATTCAGGCAGGGAGATTACCTTCATAGTCTGGGATGTTGTTGAATTTAGCATATATTAAAATTCAGGAGTAAGAAAGAAACACGTTTTTTGTCCTCCCCAGAAAAATTCCTGCCCCGAGATACAGGCCGCCAAAGATGACACTGCAAACATCATTCTGAAGATGCGAACTTCGGGAAAATTTGTAAAATGCTGTGTCTCTGTAACAGTTTTATCTATTTTGTTAGACTTTTTTTAATTTGAAAGATAATTGCTTTATGATTACAATGGTACCCTTTGTTTGGACATATCTGTCAAAGTTCTTTAACTGATGCCTTTTAATTTTTTTTATAATTTACAGCAAAAATTATATTCAATAACGACAATGCACAAAAGTTAGATTTTTTTCTGTTGATTAGTACCATGTAGTACCACATTATCTGTAAACGAGTGCGTCCACTTTTGCACAGGTTTTATTTTTAAAAAAGCTTCTTTTTTTTATTTTCATGTCTTCACTGAAGTTGTTTCTCACCAATTTCTTTTTTATAATGCTTATTTCTATTGTCTTTGTTACAGTTATTTCTTATCACTTTCTTTGTTGCAGATATTTCTTACACTTCTGCTGTAGTTTTTTGTCAGTTTCTTTGTCGTGGTTGTTCATTGCAGGTTTCTGTATTGTAGTTATTCAGTGCCCTTTTGTTTACATGAGGAATTCGCCAATTGACACAGTTGCAGTGTGTTTTGTGAAATGGACTGTTCGAAATGTCTTCTAACTGGGGCCATAGGAAAGTGAAATGCGTTGACCATTTGCATATCCATAAAAGAGCTGATATCATTTGAAGACCCTGTTTCAAAGTGAAGATGTTTCCTTTGACAACTTCTTGTGTTCTAAATGTTTTGACAGAATAACAACAATGATAGTATCTGAAGAAGGTGAAGCCTCCCAAGGTACAGATGACGCAGATTTTGCATCAGTAGAGGAAGAATTAAATAGCCCGAATCGGTCAACTGCAGAGGTAGGTGTTAGTCCTGTTAAGAAACTGTGGTCAGTTAAGTTGAGTCATAAGCTCTATGCATCAAGGAAGCACAGAGAAATTACTAAAGCTATGGATGAATACACTACAGCAAAACTGACCACACTCTTCAAAATACAAATTCCATCATCAGAAGAAAATGAACCAAAGCGCTCTTGCATCACTTGTCAAGAATTTTTCACAAATATAAATTCAGTTGTTGAATATCGTGCATCCTACAGTGAAAAGGTGCGAGTTTTAACTATTATTCCAGAGACATTTTCAAAGAAAACAATTCTGAATCACATTCCATCAGTATCAAAGTACATGGTAGACAAATCAAGAAATGTGAAGTCTGTGAAAGGAGTATTTGGAAGACCAGATCCCTATTATGGCCATCCTAAAGAAGCAGCTAAAGTTCAAAGAGTGTAGTAATTTTATTTGGAAGATAAATGGGACTGTACTCGTCAGAGCACCGCAGAAGAAAAAGACACTATAACTGCAACAGTTGAAGGTCAAAAAGTTGTGAAAGTGAAGAGGTACACAACTTGCAGTATTATTGAAATTAGTAAGAGCAACTATACAACTTCACATACTGAAAGATCAAAATCTTATGCACTACAAACTAAGTTGGTAGTTCCACACCCACCTAGAGACGTCTGTCTCTGTGTGTACTGCACAAATTTTGAACTTTGTGTGGTAACTTTGAAGAACTTACTGGAGCATGTGACATGTGACACTTTAGTTGGGTGTATGAAGCCATTAGTAGTCTGTGACGTACAGCAAAGAGACTTGTTTGTTTCAAGAATGTGGTGACTGCCCTGGAAAGAGAGGACTGGTTTTACAGACACTTGGCCTGGGAGATGTAGCAGATAACTCTGCAGAATTTACATGTGTGACATGGGAGGAAAACAAACTAATTGAGAAAACTCTTGCTTTTGACAGTTTCATTGATTAACTTGGTAAATGGTCAGCATCTAAAGAACACGCCAGCATCTAAAGAAATTGCAACAATACATTGCAGAAGTGAAAGGATGTGTACAGTCTCACGAACTATGTTTAGTGCTTCACTGTGATTTTGCTGAGAGCTGGACTGTAATTCTCCCACACGAAGTGCAGGGGTATCATTAGAGAAATGACAAGGTTTCAATTGTTACAGGAGTGGCATATTTTCAAAACAAGACCACAAGTGTTGCAGTTACAAGTGATGACACAGGACATGACTCAGCATGTGCTTTGCTAGCAATGCACAAAATTCTTCAACTGCAAACAGGGGCAGAGAAGATTATCATTATTTATGATGACACTCCTAGTCATTTTAAAAATCATTACCAGCTGTTTGAATTGAGTAAGCCGCTTGTGCCAACTGACTGGGTATACAGTGCTACTGGTCATGGGAACGGGCCTTGTGATGGTGTGGGAGGCCCGCTGACCACCATGTTACAAATCAAAATCTTTCCAGACCAAATACAGCTGTGACTCAGAATGCTGAGGATTTTACGTGAGTCGTAAAATTTTACACATCCACATCCCTCATTCATTTGTCCAAAGAGGAAATTGAAGAATTCCGTGAGCAGAAAAAAGAAGAATGGTCCAAACAAACTACTCCTGTAAAAGGAATTCAAAAGACACATCTTTGGACTCCAAGTGATGGGCGAACCCATCTTGCACGCAATTTAAAGAGGGAGAAAGAAGAAATTTCATTCGTTCGGCCAACACCTTAGAAAAAGCAGAATAATATTCAGGTTCACAATCTGGGAAGGGGGATGTTTGTGGCATGTGTGTATGACCATGACAGGTGGCTTGTAGAGATTATAGACATCAGTTACGAGTTAAACGAAATTTTAGTGAACTTTATGCTACCACATGGACCAGCTGCTGGGTATAAGTTTCCAGCTGAAGGACAGCAACAATGCCACCAGTGATCACTTCCAATTCACAATGTTTTTAAGATTTAAGTGCTCCAGTTTATATTGGTTCAACAGGAAGGCATCACTCTATATCCAAGGAAGATACTGAAGCAGTGGAACACATTTTTAGTTCATTGACTGGCTAATTTCTGTACAAAACACAGTGCACACAAGTTGTATAAATTGAAAGCTTTAAGTCTTTCGATCTTTAACATACATTTTGGAACCATTTAAAATGCTTGAAAAATGAGTCTCTTACTCATTTTTCAAGACTAAAATTATGTTACAGAAGGCTAGGTTTTGATTTTTATGATAGTGTTATGTACTAATGTGGTAATAAAACAGGTTTAGTGTGTGGAAAAAATTTTAACTGTTTATAAAACCTGTTCAACCTAAAAGTGGAAGCTCTCCTTCCCACGGAATGTAGAACTATATGGTACTAATCAACAGAAAAAAAAAAAAACATTTATGGATTGGCATTAAAAATTTTTTTTTTCATAAATTATAAAAATGTTCAGAACACAGTAGTAAAAGAACTTTGACACACAAGTCCAAATGGAAGATTTCTTTGTGATCATAAAGAAATTATCTTTCAAATAATAAAAAAAAATCTAGAACTGTTCCAGAGATACAGCATTTTAAAATTTCTTACAAAATTCGCATCTTCAAAATGGTATGCGAAGTGTCATCTTTGGAGGGCTGTATCACATAGCAATTTTTTTGGAGAAAACAAAAAAATACTTGTTCCTTACTTAGTCCTTCATTTTAAAAATGTGTCATTCCATGCCAAACTGAGCCGGTGGCTTATTTTTTGAAAAAATTCCAAATTTAACAATGTTATAGTTTTTTGAATCTACAAAAGTTGAATTTTACTGTCCTGAAAAAATTATGAAAATTACAAATTAGCTGAGGAAATGTAGTTAAACAAAGTTGGCGATTCTACAGATGAGGATGGAAAACAAAAGGTTTGCTTTTTGTGTTGGCAGTTGTTTAAATTTGGATTTCAGCAATTGTTGATGTTTTAATTGTTAAATTTCAAGAGCAGAATTTATCTGACAAACTTCAGTTTTTAAAGAAATTTAAGTTATTATAGTAATTCTATATCTTTTAGGTTAGGTGTAAGAAAAACAAATAAAAACATCCAATGAACCATAAGGCACCTTCTAAGTTGTAAATGACCATTTATAAATGTTAAAAGAAATTGTGTCCCACCCGTGACAGTTTTTTGGATGTTACTCAAATCTAAACCATTCAACACTTCTTGTTATCGTTAAGTTAAATAGGTTGATATAACAAGTGCTTTGATGGTTTACACTAATTAAAAACTTACTATTTATTCACAAAATGGGGAAAACAACATCAGCAGAGTGTTTGACAAAACTTAGAGAAAAACTGAAGAAAGATACCAGCAAGTGCAACGTCCATACAGAAAAATAGAGCGGGATAAAAGAAGAAGGGAAAATATGAAGCTGAAGGTATCCTCCAGTGAAAAATCTTTATTGGAATATCGAAAGAAGGAAGCTGAAAGAAAAAGGAAGTACAGACTTAAACAGTCTGATACCTGTATTTCCCAGTTAGGATGATATAAATGTCCTCTGTCCCTTGGTAAAGCTGTTTGTCAGGTAAAGTAGGTGCTTCCTTCAAGCCCCTCGAAAAAATCAACAGTAATGAAAAAGCTTGTAAGTGAAAGCTTACCTAACGGTAGTAAAGCAGATTTTCCCAGTAGTGAAGGAAACGCCTCGTAAACTTACAGGTGATAATCTGCTCAAAATACAAAATTTTAACACAAATGATGAAATCAGCAGGCAGACACCTGGTGTAAAGGCTGTAAAGTCTATTGTAGACCATGAAACTGGGAAAATAGCTTGCAGAAATGTTACATGAATATGACAGTTAAGGAAGCAATTTTTCTTTTTAAGCAAGACAATTCAGATATTGATATCAAGATTTCAAAATTCTACGAGTTGCGGCCTAAAAATGTTGTTCTAATGTCTCAAATGCCTCACAATGTATGCGTCTGCAGATATCATGCTAACTTCAACTTCATCATTGAAGCAATTCACAAAAATAGCTAGTTTCCCTGCAACTCACACTCACCTTATGAATCTTGTTTGCTGTGATGTAGAATGTGAAATATGCATAACAAGTCAATGCAAGAAATGCATCATGAATTTACACACATTAATAGATGGAAAGTTTGATCTGTGCGACATAGTATCTTGGAGAAAATGGACCGAACATGAGTGTCACCCTAAACAGACTACTACCAGGGGAACACTTTGTGAAGCTCTCTCTGTACTTCAGTCTCAACTAAAAACATTCAAGGAGCACTTCTTTGTCAAAAGGATGCAATCTGGAGCTTTCAAGACTGTGAAAGCATCAGTTAGTGATGAAGTGATGTTGCAAATAGATTTTGCAGAAAACTATGTAGCACTGGCATAAGGTGAGATACAAAGTGCCCACTGGAGTCATACACAGATTACAGTGGTCACTATTTGTGTTTGGATGAAAACAGAGCTACAGTCATTTTCAACTGTGAGCGATGAACTGTGCCATGACAAGTACTCAGTTTATGCATGTTTGAAGACTATAAGTAAGCTGAAACAAGAGCTTCCCAATTCGACATCAATATGAATTTTTTCTGATGGTTGCGCAGGTCAATTTAAGAACAAATTCACCATTTCTAAACTCAGCTACACGATGCAAGACTTTGGAGTGTCTAGAGCATGGTTTTTCTTTGCAACACACATGGAAAAGATGCAGTGGATGGCATTGGAGCTGTAACAAAAAGGACTGTTTGGAATAATAAAGTTAAGCAAAGAAAAGCCATCATCAGCAATGCACAGGAATTTTTAGACTGTGCCAAATCATCTTTCTGGAATAAGCTTTCTTCTTTTGACAAAAGATCATATCGATGAAAACAGAGACCTTCTGGATGGACACTGGAAAGCTGTTAAAAAAATAAAAGACATTCGCAACAAGCACTACTTCATCAGTTACAATACCTGTAACCAAGTATGTGGTACAACTTTCCTAAAATCAGATTTAGAGAAAGTGGAGGTTTTTCCACTTTCACCCAATAAATATTCAATAATCGACAAGATTCTGAGATGAGTGATGAGGAATCATATCCTGATGTAACCCTAGAAGTTACAGGTTCAGAACTAACTGTGGAACAAATCATGCCAGGAACATTTATTTTAGTTGAGTTCCAAACTGCAAGAAAGAAATCCACTACATATAGATATGCTGCAATTGCACAGAGAAGTGTAGAAGACAGTGGGGTAATACAGATTATGTGTATGCGATCTGTTGGGGACTCAGCAAAGGTATTCAAAGCTGACAAGCAGGATGTATCCTACATAGAGTTTAAACAAGTTCTTGCTATTCTCCCGAATCCAAATGTCAAACATGTTAGGGGCACCTTATGTTATGAGTTTCCCGGCAATTTAGACGTTTTTGAAAGTGGGCGAGAGGTCAAGTGTTTATTTTTTTGAAGTGGTACATTCTTCAATTGAAATAATTAAGTACTCAGAACTGTAAACTAATACTATACCAAAATTTATATTATGTTCTACAAAGTTATTACAACTTAAAGTGCCCTCTAAATATATGTTACCTACTGATTCATAGCTAATCGACATGATAAAATCAGTTTAAATTAAGAAAAACAGATTGTACTTCACACGAGTCTCACCCATGACAGTCTTTGATTGCAATTATTGTAACTATTACTAACCTAATATTTATTGATATTATGTCATGTAGAGAATTGTTTTATAAAAGTGAATTCAATATTTTCAAAAGAAACTAAGTGCATAAATCACAGATTTCTTTTAAATTGTTGGTGGTTATTCAAGCCTAAGTCTATTTGCTGTCCCACCCGTGACAAAGTTTTAAAGATGAACAACAGCTCAATTTGTAAACTTCTGACATTCAAATTTAAAGGGAAGGTAAAACAATTATTTGTATGGTAACCAGTCAATCTTTATTTCTATTTATATTTTATGTTATATCAGCATCCGACTAATGAAAAACATAGTGCAACTGTCCCACCCGTGACAATGGAATCCCCCATATGTTAAAACATCCGAGACTATGAAGGTAAGATTTTTTCCTAGCCTGCCTGAATTGATATGGACTATGCCATATGTCTGTGTGTTCTTTAGCATTTACCTATACACTTTCCTTGGAACAAATCACACTTACGGAAACGTTATAGGTTTTTTTGGTGGTGTGAAAGCATCAGAGGTGCTTGGCCAATTCCAGTGTCAACAGAGGCGTTCTCCACCATAGTTTGGTTTACAATTAAAAACCCATGTATGTATGTTCTTAAAAGAGTCGATCAATGTACTGCTTGCGTCTCCGCATATCTCGCGATAACATTATGAAGATAAAATCAGACAGATTTGAGCCCACTTGGAGGCTTGTTATCTATTGTTCTTCCCATGAAACATACACGATTGGTACAGGAGGAGGGGCAGTGGTACACAAAATGCCCTCTGCCACACATTATAACGCCTTATACAGCTGGAATAAGGCTACATTTTGCCACGTCTCTCTCTCCCCTTGTGTGTGTGTGTGTGTGTGTGTGTGTGTGTGTGTGTGTGTGTGTGTGTGTGTGTGTGTGTGTGTGTGTGTGTGTGTGTGTGCACGCACATTTTATTCCAGCAGCAGATATGTTCATAATCAGTAATGTGATTCGTACTGTTCGCCATTCACTATAATCAGATTTTGTAATGTGGTCACCTTATTTACTATGCTCATGAGTAAAATTGAGACATACTTGGATGACCAGTGGGTCAATGGTATATGTCCACTGTGTGAGTGCAGAGAACTCATAGGTACCACATACGCCACTTGCATAAGCACTTACATGTTGCAATCTTAAGATGTCATTTTCCATCAAATGATTTAACAATAAGTGAACATAACAATGAGAAGGTGTCGAAATGTAACTAAAATCTACACTAAAAACTGTGGGTACTTGCAATGGCAATATTTCAATTAAAAAATGAATCACATGCTGCGTAAAAAGCAAACAAATACATTAATGCCATCGACAATTAATCGTAAATCCAAATGCTTAATGCAATAATCAGTTAATCAAAGTCTACTGTAGATTCACTGCCAGCCACAACTATATAAATGTGAGTTCTAATTCAAATCTAAACCTAACCATTTCCTTGTTGTGCTTTACAGAACAATGCATACAACATTCATAATAAGAAAACGAGATAACAATCACTGAAAATACATTTATTATTCGTGATTGCCAGTATGGAACATAATGTAGTGAAAGTAAACGAGGTGCATGGGCTATTAATATTGTCACTAGTATCTACACAGTATAACAGAGCGAGTACTTTCCGAAAACCTGTAGGATTCGATGAAATGTTTGAATTTACCGTAACGATAATTTAAATTCAATTGAGCATTACAGCCGTTTTCACCGAAAACGTGCCATCGGCAGTGCTGAAAATGATCACTCCCTGTCGGTACTAACAATTATTTCGGATGGCGATAATAATATAGTCGTACACAAGCCGCTTAATCGATAACAGCTTTCTAATGTGCAAATTTAGCCAAGTTACAAAAGAAAAGTACGATCAAAATTTATGTCACAATGATTACAAACACTTTTCAGATGTCTTTTCAATCAGTACCTTTAAAAATTTGTCGATAAATATCCCCACACCTTTGGTGCGCGCAAAGTAGCCACGATTGATTTCTGGAGCTTTTCTCTCTGTACCGCGCACAAACAATGAAATATATGGATCATCCCAATATCCCAGTTTTACAGCACAACGTTTACATTCGCTAGCATCATCATTTGTTGCTTGAACCGCTTCACAACCAGGCTGTGACATTTCTCTTTCGAGGTGTCCAGTTAGTTGTTTGTTTGGACACCCTTCCCAGTCTCATCCACTACACGCATTCACAGATATTACCTTTGTACACAAACAAGTACAGTCAAAGAGCTATATTACAACAGCACTTTGAACTGAGTACAATCACAGTCCAATACGACCACAGACATACATAATGAATGTCTTGGAATACAAGACAGATATTTCTGTAGTAGAATGCAGTAATCTCTGGACAAATGTGCAGTGCTTGCCCTTCAACGACGTCTCGCTTCACGCTTGATAGCGACGTCGGTTCCCACAGAAGGGGATGGGACGTCGCAGAAATGAAGAGGGGCCGATTTTTCTAGACGTCAGCGGGACCAAACGACGGACATCATCGTCAAATGGTGGAGCGTTCAATCTACACGGAACACAACGTGACGTCAGTTTTCTTAGCCCAGTAGCGAACGGTGAAATTGAGGTTACAAGACATTATCCTTGATACAAAAAGTCAGAATATAAAACAAGAATTACCGAACTAGCGGTAATAAACAATTTATTAACGGCGGAAGTAAACTTTACAATGTTTTGATCAAGTTTGCACGGTAAATGCTGAGGAGTGAAACAACCTTTCAAAACAAAGTTTATTGTCTAGCGAAAATGAATACACACAAAAAGGAATATATAGCTTGTTTACCTTATCTAATATCTGTTTTTTTTCCTAGTTAGCGAACAATATCAAAAATAACTGACTTCAGTTCCTCAGGTAACAGAATGTTATTTGTTGAAAATTGATTAATTAATTTATGTTCTTATTTACATGCAGTGAAAGTGTCAGTGTTAGATGTAATATCCCATGTGAAACAACAGTCAACGTAACAAATACCCAAGTCATTACAGAATATTTGCAATCCGCCACGAAAATAAGGTAAAACAATACAATAGTGATAAAAAAATAAGCAAAATCACAAAATAAACTGCTTCTACTTGAGTCAGTGCCGGTTGTACAAATTCTGTTTAGCATTTGCAAGGATGGAAATGGAAATGAGCATTTGGCGTCATTTGCCGGGAGGCCCCTTGTAGGGAAGGTCTTATTACATTCGACGCCACATTGGGCAACCTGCGCACCGGATGGAGATGAAATGATGATGAAGACAACAGAACACCCAGTCCCAGGGCGGAAAAAAACCTCCGACCCAGCCGGGAATCGAACCCGGGCCTGTAGGACAGCAATCCGTCACGCTGACCACTCAGCTATTGGGATGGACGTTGCAAGAATAGTAATAAGTCTTTCCTGCTAGCAATGTTTTCGCAGCATATGTTATACGCAACAGAGGATTCAGTCAACACTAAATGTCTCTTGATTGAAGCATAAAAGGGTGCTACATACACAAAGATTTTAAAGTGCCTGTTTAGCAAGGACCGTGGGTCTTCGCAAGTCGACCGTTGCAATGTGGATCAGACGAAAGGAAGCAGATGGTAACCTGATCAAATGGCCTCATACTGGTGATCGCTGGAAAGCAATAGCTGCTCGGGATCAGCAGATATGCCGCTCCAGTGAAAACCATCCATTCGTCAACACACGACAAATTCGGAAAACTTTGAGCAAAACCGTCATTCGTCGGCTAAGAGAAGGTGTACTGCAAGCAAGAAACACTGCCCAGAAAGAGACGCTATTTCCCACAGAGAAGCCCACCTTAATTTTGCTGCTGCAAATGTCAGTAGGACTGTTCAGTTTTGGAGGCGGATGGTTTTTTGCAGACGAAAAAGTTTTCTGTACGGCCTTGACAGGAAGAGTACTTATCTACCAGCCAAAAGAAGTTAGGTACAGGGTGTGTGAATAAAGTTTCAAGACTGGTTTTTTCTTGAGTAGTGGTGTGTGCGTAGACTGGTCCCACCGCTTGCGCCAGGTGGTGGTGGTAGGGGGGGGGGGGGGTTGCTGGTGTTGGCTAAATGAGCCAAGCATTGGCATTCAAAGGTGAAATGCTGGAGTGAAAGCACCGTGAGTGCAGTGAGTGACTGTTTCGAAACATCGCTGAGTAATCAGTGAGTCCAAATAGCAGTGCCTCATGGAGCAGTGGTGTTCTATCAAATTTTGTCTAAAACTGAATAAGACCAGTATGAAAACGTTCGAAAGAGGCCTATAAAGAATATGCCATGCCAAGTGCCATGGTTTTCATGTGGCACGAAAGGTTCAAAGAAGGCCTTATACTTGGAGAGCGACGAATGTTTCGGAAGACCTTCAACGAGCAGAAATCTGACCAAAGTGCGTTAAGTTTTAAACAGTGACGGACGTCTAAGCATCAGAATGATAGCAGAGGAAATGGGTTTGACTCGCCAAACAGTGTTTCAGCTAGGGACAGAAGATCTAATGATGAGAAAAGTGTGCACAAAACATGTCCCTAAAGTGCTTTTGGATGAACAGAAGGATCAGAGCCTGGCTGTTTTGCAGGAAATGCTTGAACATTTACAAACTGAAACCGATATTTTGGACAGAGTGGTCACTGGTGATGAGACGTGTCTTTGAATACGATCCAGAATCGAAGAAGCAAAACTTGGAATGGCATGTCTCTGCATCACCAAAGCCAAAGAGAGCCCACATGAACAAGTCACATGTGAAAAGCATACTCATGGCTTTCTTTGACACAAAAGGAATGATCAACACAGAGTTTGTTCAGTCAGACAGACCGTCAATTGGCAGTATTTAGTGGAGTGGTCCACCGTTTGTGAAATCGAGTCCACTCAGAGAGGAAAGACCACTGAGTGCTCCAAGATGACAATGCAACCATTCACACCTGCCTCACCATCACTGAAGTTTCGACCCGGTTCAAAGTGGTCATGCTGCTGCAGCCACCCTGTAGCCCTGACCTCGCCCCAATGACTTCTTTTTGTTCCCCCGGATGAGGAGAGACCTGAAAGAGAAGCAGTTTGACAGCATCACAGTGGCTCAAAAGACGTCGACGAGGGTTTTGAACAGCATTCCGGTTAAGGAGTGCCAGAGAGCTTACCAGCACTGGAAATATCGTTGGCAGCGGTGTGTGGATTCTCAAGGCACCTATTTTGAAGAATTTTAGAGCGATGTATGAAAGTAATTTTGTGTTCTGAGACCAGTCTTGAAACTTTATTTACACACCCTATACGATTCAAGATGGTTCAAATGGCTCTGAGCTCTATGCGACTTAACTTATGAGATCATCAGTCGCCTAGAATTTAGAACTAATTAAACCTAACTAACCTAAGGACATCACACACATCCATGCACGAGGCAGGATTCGAACCTGCGACCACAACGGTTGCTCGGTTCCAGACTGTAGCTCCTAGAACCGCACGACCACGCTGGCCGGTGTATGATTCAAGATATATTTAGAGTTGGTGAAGAAGTGGTAGAGAAACAGTAACGATGTAGGCTGGATATTGGCTGAAGAATGTGGGCTCCCGTGGCAATTGGAAGGAAAACTGGATGTGCACAACTATATTTCCGTTCTGGAGAATGTCAGGTTGGCTTCTGTGACCGACAGATTTCACAATGATCAGATCAAGTTCCAACATGATTAATCCCCTGTTCATATGTCACATTTGGTTAAGAGGTGGTTCGACAACCACACAAATATTACTGTTTTGGAAGGGCCACCTAAGGGAGCTGACATGAATGAGAATATTTGGGGAGAAACGTTTAGAATTATAAAAAGGAAAAGAGTCATTCACTGTCTAATCGCCGCCATCTTTCTGATGCGACTCATGACGCTTTGGACAAGGTAGTTGAATGTGCAAGTTATGTGGCGAGAGTTGTGGGCTCAATGCCTAACAGAATTTGAGCCATTGTGTAAACAAAAGGCGGGTATACACTGACATGGTTTTTAGCTTATTTCATGTAAAGTGTTTGCAGCGTGCTTTGACATTCTAATCTAAAACTTTTTTTCAATTAAAGAGGACAGTATTAAGTTGCAAGATTTCAGGATTAAATGGAAGTTTTTAATTTAGGGAGTACACTATTTAAGAGTTTATATGTTCAAAAATCTCTAGTTATAATACAGCAGAGGAAGAAAGTCGAATAAGACGTTGTGAGAAGAGCAGGCTGGTCTGTAAATGGCGATTAACGTCAAATAAAAAACTGAAAACACAGTTGGTAAGAACTATTGTTGCTGATGAGAAGCCATAGACGCTATTCCACTTTTTCCCATTCTGAATTTTTCTAAAAAATTTTATCGTCCTTGGGACGAAAACTGATATCCCTATATATTAGAAGAATATAATAACCAATGTAATTTATGTAGCAGGACAGAATTTTAATGCACAGTAAACAAATCAGGAACCTATTAATAGTTTCTTCATTTTTCTTCTCACTGATGATGTTGAGAGGAATACCATAACTGTCAGAATCTAAATAATGAATACAGGTTCTCAGTGGACTCAAATGTTTTCTGTAATACTGACTAATAGCTTTCAATGAGTCCTTCATGCCTAGGTTTTCTGTGACAACCAATGTGAAACTAGGACTAGTCAGGTTAAGCGTTTCCCGCAAATGATATGAATTAGAGGTACATTACAGATTTTGTGGAGATGACAACCATTGTTTTATCAGGTCCGTGAGAAAGAAAGCAGAGCTGCACACTTTCAAAGCAGCATATCTCGGCAAGTTCTTGACCAGTTTATTTGAAATTTTGGCACAACATTGCACTGGAACACACCAGCGATTTTAGATAAATTTTTAATACGTTTACGAAAAGGATTAGCGAATAACTCAAGCAGAGACGAAGTAATAAAACAGAATGTCATGAATGTCGCAGCATCAGGATCTATATTTCGTTCATCTCAGTAGCTAACGAAATGAGAAAAATTATGCAAGCACTGAACAAGCTTGTTAATAAGTATTATCTACTGTAGATCTGGTGGTGAAAAACGTATGAGAGTGCTCAGTTGCACATTTACCAACATTAGATTCTTTTTCTGCCTCAGGAGTGATACACTCATTTTTTTCTTGTGAATGCGCATCTACATTTATTACTCCATCATACCACTACATTAGTCTTTTATCCGCAATATCTCCACATTTTAGTGGTATTCCTGAAATTATAGTTACGTGTGGCACATAACCGGATGTAATAATGTCCATCTGAGGACAACTCTGAGAGGTATCTTATGTTTTCTTGACATTCTGAACAAGGTAGTTCTGCACTCAGTTAGTGTAATCTGTTGTCAGTTTACTGCTTTCCCTTAGACCAGTTCAGTATGCAAATACATCAGGACATCCATACGTCTTTAGCTTTCTTTGTCTTTCTTCTTGGAGCCATGACTGTCCTGTTTGAACTCCACTGTCAGTGGGGAACTCACCTGTTCCCACCATCTGCAGCAGCGAGTCTTAGACTAGCATCTAATAGGACAGCTCTCGTGAGGGTTGCCTCAAGTTGGCTGCAGATAGCAGCTAGGACATCGCTAGCTGTCCATCAAGTTCTCACATAGCAAGTACAGCAGCGACATGGCATTACTGCTGACGATTTTTGTCATTCTACGATCAATCACTCAGTTTCGAGCTCCTGCTAAATTCTCGTAATATTCTTTCCATATTGATGAAGTATCCTGATCAGTCATTGTTGCCCATACAATCATCGCGATAGAACAGCAAACTTCATTGATGTTTTAAAAAAAGTGTCATATATGAGGGTTGGAACTCAAATAGTGGCAGCTATTTATTTACTACTGATACAAACTAGTTACATGTTTGCACCTGTTACTGTCCTTCAAAGCAGTCACCAGCGTTGTGTAGAACCCGTTGCCAGCAATATGGAAGGTGAAACAGAGTATGTTCTTCCACAATCTCCTTTGTTGCCAGATGTATCCAAGATGGCGGCGATGACGTCATCCAAGATGGTGGCGTGTAGACTTGACAACAGTGCATGGCGTCGTCCAAGATGGCGGCTGTGCCGTCATCCAAGCTGGCGGATTTTGGTGGGAAGATAGGTCAATTGGGCTACCTTATCTAACATAACCCCCCACCCTGCCCCACCCCCAGAAAATGGCGGGAAGTTCAAATTCCATCAGGATGATGCAACACATCTCTACTAACCTAAAAAAATGGCGGGAAAAAAGGTCACTTGAGCTACCTCCACTAACCTAACTCAACTAACCGCCACCTCTTCCTAGAGATTAGCGGGAAGAGGACTCACCCTGCACTGGACTGCTGGAGAGAGGAAGGAGTGTACTTTATTTATTTTGGAACAATTTATTTATGGATGGATTTTGAAAGGTAGTATATTTAACACAGTGATACAGAACACACACTGTGACATGCTGGGCATCACGCCACACAGTCTACAGACCTGCAAACCATCCGTAAATAATGCAATACATTTATGTCCAGAGAGCCAAACAACTCGTAAATTGTCAAAATAATAATCCATCTAAAAACTCTGCAAACATGCTTGCTGATTGTAAACTGTCGAAATCATGCACCAGTCTTTATTTAAACAGTCTGAGGTGCTATTGCTGTCCAGTGTGTTCGCCACAAGATCCAGAGTCCAACTGACATAGAATACAGTACCACCACCAGAGGGCGCTGTCGTCTGTTTCATGACGTAATCCAAGATGGCAGCCATGATGGCAGCTGATGACACAACTGCCCTTATCCAAGATGGCGGATTTTGGCGGGAAACAGTGTGTTCACCATAAAGTCTGGACCTAATACACACTACTGTCACCAGAGAGTGCTGTCGACCATTCCGTGATGTAACCTAAGACGATGGGGGAAAATGGCGGTAAACAGTGTGGTCACCATGAGGTCTGGACAGGGTGCACAGTATTGTCACCAGAGGGCGCTATTATCCATTCTGTGACATAATCCAAGATGACTGTCTGAAAGGGAAAATGACTCAGCCTGTGCTGGGCTGCTGGAGAGAGGAACAATTTATTTAGCGATGGATTTTGGAAGATAGAATACTTATCACACTGATACAAAACACACGCTCTGACATGCTTGGGGTCATGCAACACAGCCCACAGACCTGTAAACTACTCCTAAATAACACTCTGCAGACACGCAAACAACTCCTAAATTACTGAAATAATTTCAGTACAGACATGCAAACTCCTCCTAAATAATGCAGTACACTGATGTGCAGGCAGCGAAATCGACTCGTAAACTGTCCACATAGTGCATAGCACACCCTAGAGACCTATTCGCAAAATAATGCACCAGACACCCAAACAACATGCACTGCACAGGCACCGTCCGCCACCCCCTGTCCACTGGTCACATAGGAGGCTACAGGACATGCTCCCAGGAGATGTGATGCACCAGTAACCCCGCGAAGTGACGCACTTGTGCCCGTGCGGGTCCTGGAAGCATGAGGTGGCGACATCCCTGTCATACTTTGAGAAATTCCTCTCAAAATACGTGTTCACTTAGGCACTGTTGCTGACGCAACCTAACGGAAGTGAAGACCTATTCGCAGAGCGCGTCGACGCAGCTAGCCACCACTGGACACAAGCCAGGCAAGCCACCACTCTCACGTCGGCAAATGAAAGTTCTTCGAGCGTTATACGGACGTCAAATGTCTATCTCCTCTGGACCACGCACACGTGTGTTTACTGTTGCTAGCGCGATGATGCATAGCTGTGGTGCTGGTCCAGTGAGAGCACCGTTCGACATTGTTTTCTGTATATGGGACTTACAGTGGTAAAATTATTTTGCACAGATCTCTAAGTTGCACTGACAGATAAACCCGCAGAAGTTGTCTACAGATCAACAATTACATACAAGACTCACAAGAATATTGAAAGCCAATAACGTATTACCAGTGTAACTACAATTAAATATTACGATTGCTGCTACAGTCTGACACTGATCGATGTACAGCTAATGTCTTCTCTTGACGGCTGTGGTTCTGGAACGAATCTCTGTATCTATAGCGCACATAATTTTCCATGTAAAAAATCTCTCTCATACCCTCGCAATTATCAATGTGCTGAATCTATACATCCCTCATGACAGGACATACATTCATCCTCTCTGGTCATGCCACAACATAAGCCACAGTAACTTTGTACATTTTACACAAACAGTGCAGTTATCTTTTATATCTGTACAGCGTTCGAAAAAAGTATGGTATGCCTACACTCACACCAGCTATATGTCTCGATTCTCCTCAGTCCTAGTAAATTATCTGACAAAGTCTTACCATCAGCGCTTCTCGAAGGTACTGCATCCCACCAAGATTCTCTCAAACAAGTGTTGTGAAGGACAGGGATCTGGAACTATGTGTGATAATGAATACCGTACCCACAGACGTAATGCTTGGAAAGACATCACCGACTCGGGTGGGTGTACTGTAATCATCGTCACTGTTGATAGTACAGCACGGAAAATGCGAATTCGTTTTTCCTCGTGGTCCTAATGTGGCACCCCGTCCATCACGTATTACCCTTCCTGCTTTCAACACACACAAACGTTCTCACCATTATGTAGAGATTCCTACATCCCAGCACAAGGAAAGTCTTGTGAATGAATGGGGGATTATGATTGGCTCTTATCAAATTTACTCGCTGAATTACTGATGCTGGTGGTGTGAAGCACCACCCACCTTTTTTTTTTTCTTTCTGCAGACGAAACTTTCAGCTGAAAAAAACTATTTTACGCTTATCCCCATATTGCACCAACAACTAATCCTTGCAAAGTGCCCTACATATCGTCAAATACAGAAAGACTCCTACTAAATTGCACTGCTCTCCCACTGAGGACAGGAGCTTGAATATTAGAGCGTGAAACCGATCTCTAATGCAACAATATATCGCTGCGTACCATGTCAGTGTTGTAAACATACCATTCGTATCCTGCACCATATAAAAGCAGCACTCTTACATCATTCGTACATATACCACAAGGGCAGACAGCACCGTAATATCCCTCGCAGCACTTGATATTTCCCTGCAATGTCGGTGGTCATCCACTCACGACAGGTGACCAGGGCGCCCTCAGCTGACCGAAGTCACTCTCAGAACTGTTCTACAAATTTGGGCTCGTTTCCCCTCAGCACAAACGTGTTATTGTTTCTGATCTGGACCTGCTAGCTTGCTTGTTTTTCTACACCCATCTCCAGAGTCTGGGAGTACAAGAACACATGTATTTTCGCATGGTTTGTCATAGTATTATACCATCTTTGCGGTACTTCTCGAGATCAAGCACACAGCAGTATCCTACTGATCACTCGCGCAATAAAATTCCGAAGATATAGACTTGAAATTATTTCTCTACAAACCCCAAACTTTGGCGAGGTGGAGCATGCTATAGACCACTGAGTAACTAGAAAATTATCCCGTCTGCGAAGACATTTATGTGAGAACTCGAAGCAAATAGTGGAAAATGATATTTCCACTCAAGAATGCCGAAGTTGGTGACATAACAGATTCCAAATCATCCCTATAATTTACAAAGTCAACTAAGGTGTTTCTCATGTCTAGAGAACTGGCAAACGTGTCTTCCACCTGTCAGATGCACACACAACAGTCGACCTTCTCTCAACTAAATAAAGAAGTCAAATGTGAAGAAGCAGTCAACCAAACAATTTACATGGGAGGGAATAATTGCCCAGCGAAGACACATGCTCGTATTGAATCTAGTCAAATTTCCACTTGATCACGAAAGCTGCCCAACACATACTAAGTATTAGTTCGCTGTTCAACTGTCTAGAGGACAATACAGCGAAGTCAGCAGCTACGTTCCTACACCCCAACAGGCTTCTCTATTAGGACAGCTTCTACTGTTACGGGGAAACATGAATCATTCTTGTCAATGGCGCTGCATGCCAAGCATGCACAGGTAGAATCGTCCTAGGAAACCAGTCACATATATGTTTTATCATTGTACTTACAACTAAACGTTACGATTGTGGTCTCAGTTGAATGACATTTGACTATGAGCGAAGTATCGGAAATACACCCTGCTGACAGCTGTGGCTCTGGAATTAGAAATATCTGTACCATTCTTATGACTTGACATATTCTTCCCTTTGCTTTCACAGTACTCCACGTCAAATCCATACCTTCCTTACGACTGGAGATAGTTATTTCCTTTGCACGCACACATCGGAACATAAACACATACTTTATGAGCCTGATGCTCAAGGTGAACCTATCGTGCACCGCCTACTACTAAGTATAATACTTCACCAGTAAATGATTGCAGACGATACGAAATAATGCTGAGAGAAACTCAACCATGGGGGGACATGTCTCATAAGTTTTTCTTGCGAGTGCCAGCTCCGTGTCTTAGAAAAAGAGGCATAATCGTCTTAAAAACCGCTATATGTAAAAAAAGTAACCATATTACCATCACAAGCGGTCTTGGTTCTACATGTGCACACAAGTATCCATGTTAAAAGCTATATCGGCTTTATAAATCCACATATGGCATTACCTACAAATCACATGTTTTTTCCAGACAAATACCTACATGGTGATCGCCGGAGTGTATATTATCACACCAGCAGTGCAGGCACACATCGCCGTTGGTGCACCCTCATAATAAAATTATCGAATTTTGAAAGCGATTCGGCTAAGGAGCATGGTATGAAATATGTATGTGCAACCTCCTCGCACTGCAGCCACTAGATATTTTTCCAGTATTCGTACGCATTCTGTCTCAATGTCATATCATATTTCTGTCACTCTCATATCTCGAAACGAGCTACCTTTCTTGAACCTATCTGCTACAGTACAATTCCAACGTGGTTTTAGGTAGCCCCTATGTATTTTGCAACTACCCCTCAGATTCTGCACTACCGCGCCTACAGCTTTGCGCATGTGATTGTCCCAATGTAATTCGGAACTGAATAAAGTCGGAGAAAGCTATATCTACCATCTTCGGCAACCTGTATAGAAACAGGCGAAGCTGAGTTACTGTGACAGAACTGTGTTTGGACCATACGATGGAAGTGAAGCCTGCTCCTGCAACATGAGGTAGAGTAAAATACAGTACAGGAACTGCGGGAAGAACATGGATTTTGTTACTGCATTGTGGTGCTTATCCAAACTACAAGCGGGTACTACAGATCCACGTCCCTCAGGGTCCATTCACGTCTATCACCCCAACATTCTATCATCGTTATTCTGTTCAAACCACCATAGAAAAGTTACGAACTATAAAAGCTCCAGTAACTTTATCTGACAGAGAACTCGATAAGATTTTTACCGCACCTCCCTCCTCCAATATGTTGTTGTTGTTGTGGTCTTCAGTCTCGAGACTGGTTTGATGCAGCTCTCCATGCTACTCTATCCTGTGCAAGCTTCTTCATCTCCCAGTACCGACTGCAAACCTACATCCTTCTGAATCTGCTTAGTGTATTCATGTCTTGGTCTCCCTCTACGATTTTTACCCTCCACACTGCCCTCCAATACTAAATTGGTGATCCCTTGATGCCTCAGGACATGTCCTACCAACCGATCCCTTCTTCTGGTCAAGTTGTGCCACAAACGTCTCTTCTCCCCAATCCTATTCAATCCTTCCTCATTAGTTATGTGATCTACCCATCTAATCTTCAGCATTCCTCTGTAGCACCACATTTCGAAAGCTTTTATTCTCTTCTTGTCTAAACTATTTATCGTCCATGTTTCACTTCCATACATTGCTACACTCCATACAAATACTTTCAGAAATGACTTCCTGACACTTAAATCTATACTCGATGTTAACAAATTTCTCTTCTTCAGAAACGCTTTCCTTGCCAATGCCAGTCTACATTTTATATCCTCTCTACTTCGACCATCATCAGTTATTTTGCTCCCCAAATAGCAAAACTCATTTACTACTTTAAGTGTCTCATTTCCTAATCTAATTCCCTCAGCATCATCCGACTTAATTCGACTACATTCCATTATCCTCGTTTTGCTTTTGTTGATGTTCATCTTATATCCTCCTTTCAAGACACTGTCCATTCCATTCAACTGCTCTTCCAAGTCCTTTGTTGTCTCTGACAGAATTACAAATTCATCGGCGAACATAAAAGTTTTTATTTCTTCTCCATGGATTTTAATACCTACTCCGAATTTTTCTTTTGTTTCCTTTACTGCTTGCTCAATATACAGATTGAATCGGGAGAGGCTACAACCCTGTCTTACTCCCTTCCCAACCACTGCTTCCCTTTCATGTCCCTCGACTCTTATAACTGCCATCTGGTTTCTGTACAAATTGTAAATAGCCTTTCGCTCCCTGTAGTTTACCCCTGTCACCTTTAGAATTTGAAAGAGAGTATTCCAGTCAACATTGTCAAAAGCTTTCTCTAAGTCTACAAATGCTAGAAACGTAGGTTTGCCTTTCCTTAATCTTTCTTCTATGATAAGTCGTAAGGTCAGTATTGCCTCACGTGTTCCAGTATTTCTACGGAATCCAAACTGATCTTCCCCGAGGTCGGCTTCTACTAGTTATTCCATTCGTCTGTAAGGAATTCGTGTTAGTATTTTGCAGCTGTGGCTTATTAAACTGATAGTTCGGTAATTTTCACATCTGTCAACACCTGCTTTCTTTGGGATTGGAATTATTATATTCTTCATGAAGTCTGAGGGTATTTCGCCTGTCTCATACATCTTGCTCACCAGATGGTAGAGTTTTGTCAGGACTGGCTCTCCCAAGGCTGTCAGTAGTTCTAATGGAATGTTGTCTACTCCCGGGGCCTTGTTTCGACTCAGGTCTTTCAGTGCTCTGTCAAACTCTTCACGCAGTATCGTATCTCCCATTTCATCTTCATCTACCTACTCTTCCATTTCCATAATATTGTCCTCAATAACATTGCCCCTGTATAGACCCTCTATATACTCCTTCCACGTTTCTGCTTTCCCTTCTTTGGTTATAACTGGGCTTCCATCTGAGCTCTTGATACTTATACAAGTGGTTCTCTTTTCTCCAAAGGTCTGTTTAATTTTCCTGTAGGCAGTATCTATCTCACCCCTAGTGAGATAAGCCTCTACATCCTTACATTTGTCCTCTAGCCATCCCTGCTTAGCCATTTTGCACTTCCTATCGATCTCATTTTTGAGACGTTTGTATTCCTTTTTGCGTGCTTCATTCACTGCATTTTTATATTTCTCCTTTCATCAATTAAATTAAATATTTCTTCTGTTACCCAAGGATTTCTACTAGCCCTTGTCTTTTTACCTACTTGATCCTCTGCTGCCTTCACTACTTCATCCCTCAAAGCTACCCATTCTTATTCTACTGTATTTCTTTCCCCCATTCCTGTCAATTGTTCCCTTCTCTTCCTTTTCCTACACTCGAATTCCAGTCACCCATGACTATTAAATTTTCGTCTCCCTTCACTATCTGAATAATTTCTTTTATTTCATCATACACCTCATCAATTTCTTCGTCATCTGCAGAGCTAGTTGGCATATAAACTTGTACTACTGTAGTAGGTGTGGGCTTCGTATCTATCTTGGCCACAATAATGCGTTCACTATGCGTTCACTATGTTTGTAGTAGCTTACCTGCATTCCTATTTTCCTATTCATTATTAAACCTACTCCTCCATTACCCTATTTGATTTTGTGTTTATAACTCTGTAGTCACCTGAGCAGAAGTCTTGTTCCTCCTGCCACCGAACTTCACTAATTCCCACTATATCTAACTTTAACCTATCAATTTCCCTTTTTAAATTTTCTAACCTACCTGCCCGATTAAGGGATCTGACATTCCACGCTCCGATCCGTAGAACGCCAGTTTTCTTTCTCCTGATAACGACATCCTCTTGAGTAGTCACCGCCCGGAGATCCGATGGGGGAGTATTTTACCTCCGGAATATTTTACCCAAGAGTACGCCATCATCATTTAATCATACAGTAAAGCTGGTTGCCGTCGGGAAAATTTACGGCTGTAGTTTCCCCTTGCTTTCAGCCTTTCGCAGTACCAACACAGCAAGGCCATTTTGGTTATTGTTACAAGGCCAGATCAGTCAATCATCCAGACTGTTGCCCTTGCAACTACTGAAAAGGCTGCTGCTCCTCTTCAGGGACCACACGTTTGTCTGGCCTCTCAATAGATACCCCCCTGTTGTGGTTGTACCTACGGTACGGCTATCTGTATCACTGAGGCACACAAGCCTCCCCACCAACGGCAAGGTCCATGGTTCACGGGGGGGGGGGGGGGGGTAAGGAGGGGGGTCCTCCAACGAAAACAAATACTGCATGCTTGCAGGCATCGAGCACATGTGACGGTCCTATTAAATATACAGGTATCGATCCGCTGCACAGACCAGTTTAAAGTCTCATCACCTGTATCGTAGGAGGATGACTGTATCCCACGGACTATACTGTAAGTCACAAGAGACCCTCCCTGTGACCCTGTGTCATTGTTTGAAACATTGCTTTTTCCTGATGTAACACGCTCTGTACACTGCCATACATTTTGTTTTTTCACCTGAACTTCGAGGTCTGTGTCAGGTTCTAAACTGACATTAACACGTTCTGATATATTGCCTCTCGCAGAAAACTAGACATCGCATGGTGTAAATCATCTTGTACTGCGGCTACCATAACACGCCACACACACTGGATGATGTTTAAATAAAAGACAGTTACAACGTAAGGAAACTGGAAGAGTTTGGGGGCATTGTTGAGAGTTTCCAAACTGCTGTCCGGAAGTGATTGACGACCTCTACGTTTAAACTCAACTGTCACAGTGACGCAACAGCTGATGGCTCTGCGTTCTGTTTCGACTGATTCCTCACGTTGCAGTCATGTACACGATCGCTGTTCCGGTGCTATCCATCCCCAGGAGGTGTTGTCCCTCCACCAAAACTCTTTCTCCAACTCAGACAAGCGATGTGAGTCAATCATTATGTGTTAACCAACAGTGTACCAGTGGACAGATGGGGTGGAAAAGGCACCGTGAATGTACTCTAATAATAAGCATCACAGTTGATAGTGCGATCAATTTTAGCAACTTTACATAATTTAAACACCGAGCAATGCTGCGACAGCATTTTTCCCAATTTCAGTTTCATAGCTAAACTGCCCCCTCTCTACTTTGCGAGTATCATTGTGATTGTAGATAGACGACTGTGCAGTACATCCATTCATTGTTAATTGTCAAACACATACATCGTCAAAGTATACCAGCAGCGCTCTACATATTTCTAACAAGATGAGCATAGTGCTTAATTTACGATCTATCTCTATGCGACGGGGTGGGGGGGGGGGGGGGGGGGGGGGAGATCACAGAGTATTCTCACAGTCTTAGGGTAAAATTAGAGACTGAAAGACCCCTCACACTGTCATTGACCAACCCACCCTGACCGCTACATTCCATGTCTCATGAATGAATGGAGCTAGCCAAGTCCTCGCCCATCCAAGTACACAAGATTTCTCCAGATGCACCAATGTCGAGGAGGTTAGCACCCCTTATCAGTGTATAGTAACAGTTTTGAAAGTGTTGTGATGTAATAGCAGACGGTTAAGAAAAACAAGAAACAGGTGATTTTTATGTATGATGGAGATCAAGACGGATTGAGCTCAAAGCATTTGACGTAAATCAACTGCGCTATCAACCCTAAAAGTATTGTTCTTGAGTGTAGGATCAGTACCTGGAAGGTATTGGTAAGAGAGAACATAAACACACATACTCCTAAGGCTACTACGTCCCCCCCCCCCCCCCCCTTAAACCTGGCTGTAATGTTTGATCACTTAAGTTTCCGAACTATCAGTCATGTGGAATGCAGCGCTGTTAATATTCCAATGTAAGAAATATATTTCCAGCGCATGACACATCCTTCTTGCAGGTTTCTCTACAATAAACTATGGTATCGAAACGTAAAACGAGAAAACTACTTCCTTAAAACAGTGGCTTTGTGTAATACATGCACAATATAGCTTTCCAGATATGTATAGCGTCCACTGTCCACATCCGATCACGGCTCAGAAATTATACTATTCCCACTACAGTCCTATATAAAATTATCCTTAGTAACAGAGAATACCTCTTACAAGGAAACATAGCAGCGGCGTCCGACATGTGAAATTACAAGTAATGTCTCCACTGACTTTGTAAACAGCACATCTGTTAAGCAGATGTATACACAGGGGATTGTAGTATCTCACAAACGCCCATCGGTAACTTAGTTATGAAACTGAAATATCGATTTTACACTTAAGATGCGGCAGGAGAATGGAGTTCAATGAATAAATCTTCGTTCGTTTAAAGGAATGTGCCACGTTTCATCAGATATGAGATGGAAGTCCTCTGATGACCGAAAGGTTTACTGTTAACGATGGCAAGTAGACACTGCTCTAGGACCCGAACAGGATAAGCGGTTGTATACCAGTCGAACACAGGCTATGTCACACATCTGATGCATCCTGACGGAACATCAGGGGGAAAAAATGGTCACATGACCTGCAGTAACTCCTCCCTCCGCCCTCTCTCTGTAGACTGCATCATCATTCTACCACTAAATCGCACCTCGTTACAACTCCATCTCAACCGACCAATCCATCCACTCTATGTCGTCCTTCAATGCAGATGCAAGTGAGACAGTGCTTAACTCGCTGAGGGATGTCGCCGCCTCAAAAAAAATGGTTCAAATGGCTCTGAGCACTATGGGACTTAACGTCTATGGTCATCAGTCCCCTAAACCTAACTAACCTAAGGACATCACACAACACCCAGTCATCACGAGGCAGATAAAATCCCTGAGCTACCGGGAATCGAACCCGGGAACCCGAGCGCGCGAGGCGAGAACGCTACCGCACGACCACGAGCTGCGGACTCGCCGCCTCAATAGACATGCAGTAGAATGCTGCCTTGATGGAAAAAAAAGGGTTTCCATGGTTCCCTTGCGCCCGTGTCGATGTTTTCTCAGATACCTCTTGCTGTCGCCTGCTTGTTCCCGTGTACAAATTGTTCTGCGCCAAGCAGAAGACACGCAAGTACTTCCTCAATTTTCTCGCATTTAGGAGTATACTCTATCAATATATACGCATTTTCCGCAGTTCCATCGATTTTTTTATGTCAGTTCTACCCATGGGATCATGACATAACCTCTCGTTCAGTGTACTAAAATGTATTGTAAATGTAGTACAGCTGCCAACACGTTGGGCAAATGCACTGATTGGAAGGTATAGTATAGCACTGTACTCGATTGTATCCAGTCGCCTCCATCCCTCAGTTTCCACATTTGCAGAGTGTTTGATCTGTTTTCTGTATGTTTGTGTATATGCATGTCCTTCATAACACTTGTTTGAGAGAATCTTGACGATATACAGCACCTTCGAGAAGCGCTGATTGTAAGACTTTGTCAGATAATTTCCTAGGACTGAGGAGAATCGATACATATAGTCAGTGTGAGTGTAAGCATACCATAATTTTTTTGGGCGCTGTACTGATATAGAAGATAACTGCACTGTTTGTGTAAAATATGTAAATACTGCAGTGTAAAGTTGCAGTAGCTTATGTTGTGGCACGGCCAGAGGAGATGAGTGTGTGTCCTATCATGAGGTATGTATAGATGCAGGGTACGAGAGAGATGTTTTACGTGGAAAATTAAGTGCGTTATAGATACTGAGATTCGTTCCAGAACCACAGCCGTCAAGATGAGACATTAGCTGTACATCGATCAGTGACAGGCTGTAGCACCAATCGAATATTTAATTGTAGTTACACTAGTAAATATGTTCCTGGCTTCCAATATTCTTGTGAGTCTTGTATGTATTTATTGATCTTCAGACAACTTTTGCAGGTTCAACTGTCAGAGCAATTTAGCGATCTGTGCAAAATAATTTTACCGCTGAAAGTCCCGTCTGCAGAAAACAATGGCGAATGGTGCTCCCACTGGACCAGCACCCCAGCTATGCGTCATCACGCCAGCAACGGTAAACACACACATGTGTGGTCCAGAGGATGACATGGCACTTATTTAGATAGTCATTTGACATCCACATAACACTCGAAGAACTTTCACATGCCGTTGGCAGTGGAGTGAGAATGATGGCTCACGCTGGCTTGCGTGCGGCGATGTATCGTGGCGTCGACACGCTCTGCAAATAGGTCTTCGCTCCTCCCGTCCTGTCGTGTCAGCAACAGAGCCTAGGTGAACATGTATTTCGAGAGGAGTTTCTCAGGTACCAAGTATGACAGGGATGTCGCCGCCTCATGCTTGCGGGACCCGAATGGGCGCCTGTACGTCACTTTGTGGGGAGAGCCGGTGCATCCCAACTAATGGGAGTGTGTGTGGTAGCCTTGTGTGCGACCCAGTGGACAGGGGATGGCAGTCGGTGCCTGTGCTGTTCACGTTGTTTTCGAGTCTGCTGCATTATTTTGTGAGCAGGTCTGTAGGCTGCGCTATGCACTATGTGGACAGTTTACGAGTTAATTTTGTGTCTGCGCATCAGCGTATTGCATTATTTTTGGAGGATGGCAAATGGCTCTGAGCACTATGGGACTTAAATTCTCAGGTCATCAGTCCCCTAGAACTTAGAACTACTTAAACCTAACTAACCTAAGGACATCACACACATCCATGCCCGAGGCAGGATTCGAACCTGCGACCGTAGCGGTCTTGTGGTTCCGGACTGTAGCGCCTAGAACCGCTCGGCCACCCCGGCCGGCATTTGGGAGGAGTTTGCATGTCTGTACCGAAATTATTTCGGTAATTAAGGAGTTGTTTGCGTGTCTACAGAGAGTTATTTAGGAGTACTTTGCAAGTCTGTGGACTGTGTGGCAGAACATACTCTGCTACACTGCTGTAGTATACCGTTAGCAGAGCCTGTTCTGTTGACGTGCGAATGGAGCGGTCTAGCGCCTGTAGAATCTCGGGAATACACTCCTGGAAATGGAAAAAAGAACACATTGACACCGGTGTGTCAGACCCACCATACTTGCTCCGGACACTGCGAGAGGGCTGTACAAGCAATGATCACACGCACGGCACAGCGGACACACCAGGAACCGCGGTGTTGGCCGTCGAATGGCGCTAGCTGCGAAGCATTTGTGCACCGCCGCCGTCAGTGTCAGCCAGTTTGCCGTGGCATACGGAGCTCCATCGCAGTCTTTAACACTGGTAGCATGCCGCGACAGCGTGGACATGAACCGTATGTGCAGTTGACGGACTTTGAGCGAGGGAGTATAGTGGGCATGCGGGAGGCCGGGTGGACGTACCGCCGAATTGCTCAACACGTGGGGCGTGAGGTCTCCACGGTACATCGATGTTGTCGCCAGTGGTCGGCGGAAGGTGCACGTGCCCGTCGACCTGGGACCGGACCGCAGCGACGCACGGATGCACGCAAAGACCGTAGGATCCTACGCAGTGCCGTAGGGGACCGCACCGCCACTTCCCAGTAAATTAGGGACACTGTTGCTCCTGGGGTATCGGCGAGGACCATTCGCAACCGTCTCCATGAAGCTGGGCTACGGTCCCGCACACCGTTAGGCCGTCTTCCGCTCACGCCCCAACATCGTGCAGCCCGCCTCCAGTGGTGTCACGACAGGCGTGAATGGAGGGACGAATGGAGACGTGTCGTCTTCAGCGATGAGAGTCGCTTCTGCCTTGGTGCCAATGATGGTCGTATGCGTGTTTGGCGCCGTGCAGGTGAGCGCCACAATCAGGACTGCATACGACCGAGGCACACAGGGCCAACACCCGGCATCATGGTGTGGGGAGCGATCTCCTACACTGGCCGTACACCTCTGGTGATCGTCGAGGGGACACTGAATAGTGCACGGTACATCCAAACCGTCATCGAACCCATCGTTCTACCATTCCTAGACCGGCAAGGGAACTTGCTGTTCCAAAATGACAATGCACGTCCGCATGTATCCCGTGCCACCCAACGTGCTCTAGAAGGTGTAAGTCAACTACCCTGGCCAGCAAGATCTCCGGATCTGTCCCCCATTGAGCATGTTTGGGACTGGATGAAGCGTCGTCTCACGCGGTCTGCACGTCCAGCACGAACGGTGGTCCAACTGAGGCGGCAGGTGGAAATGGCATGGCAAGCCGTTCCACAGGACTACATCCAGCATCTCTACGATCGTCTCCATGGGAGAATAGCAGCCTGCATTGCTGCGAAAGGTGGATATACACTGTACTAGTGCCGACATTGTGCATGCTCTGTTGCCTGTGTCTATGTGCCTGTGGTTCTGTCAGTGTGATCATGTGATGTATCTGACCCCAGGAATGTGTCAATAAAGTTTCCCCTTCCTGGGACAATGAATTCACGGTGTTCTTATTTCAATTTCCAGGAGTGTAGTTCCGAAGCGAATGCCACGAAGTGGTTCATTCACCTCACCTTCGGAATCAAATCAAAGTCGCAGGGACTTAGGTCCGGAGGGTATGGTGGATGGTACAGTACTTCCCAGTCCCATCGGCCGAATAGAGCAGCCACAGCTGGCGAGGTATGCGCCCGCGCATTGCCGTGCAAAATCATGGGTGGGTTGTACAGAAAGTGTCGCCGTTTCTTTCGCAAAGCTGGTCGTAGGTGATGCTCAAAAAAACGAACAGTATTACTGTGCATTGACGGCTCTGCTATCGGTATACTGCGCCTTCTACATCGCTGGCATCGGGTTGTACACAACGCTGGTGACTACCTTAAGGACAGTAACAGGTGCAAACATGTAACTCTTTTGTATAGGTTGTGAATAAATAGTTGCCTCTTTTAAGTTCCAACCCTCGTATTATTCAGTGTCAAATGCACAATCTTCAAAAATGGGCTCTTGCGGCTGGAGAACAAATGAGAACTGCTTTAAATGTTTCTAGAAAGGTCATTGCACGCTTAGATTGCAACTGAATCTTTATTTTGCGTTACGACTTGTCTGTATTAACTATCAACAGAGCAGCGAAAGAAGCGGAAAGCATCAGCGTCATGTCAGCTCCAGGGAACAGGGCTCATCATGTGATATAACGCCAGGGTAGTGTCTAGTTCAAGTACCGATATGTAAGGCGTTAGTTTCTTTTTTGTTTGATAATATAAAGAACGAAATACAGTAATAAAGTGAGAAGGGCCCCTTTAATTTGCGCCAACTGAACGATCTGCCTATTTTTATTTTTAATCATCAACCTTCTTTTGAAATGCAATAAACCTAATTCATTGAGTTGTTATTGTTCTCATTGCTATTATTAGTCCTTCAGTTGCAGGAAATTTCGTATACCTATGTTTCGCCACCCGTAATATACACATTTAGCTCGTCGTCTTGTGTTCAGTGCAATAGGGAAAGCCCGACGAGAATAAACGACAACTGATGTTGCACGCAGAACTCTGTAGCATTTTTTGTCGATTTCACACCGTGTTGGCAGGTAAGTTCCCGTCGCCGTGTATTACTCAACAACCGAACAAGTAGTAGGGACTCTGCGACTGCTACAGATACATAGCAATTTGTGACCATGGCCATGGATTAACCTTGGCTCAGCTGCTGGTTATAGTGTAATAACTCTGAAAGGAAAACTGTGTTTGATAATTCTGTTGTGTTGTTATTCGAATGAGTTATGGCTGTGCATAAATTAAAGTTTCTTCTTGCTCTTGTTTACACATCTATGTAAAGTATTATTTAAATTCCAGGTAATCATGCGCTTGTTTCACTTGTGCCATTCGATTTCGAATGCTGTTAGTTAGCCTTCTAGCCATCTTGACCCAATACCGTGGGGGCAGGTATGGTGTGCTACCTCCCGAACACCAAGCAACGACTCGGAAGACAACGTCGCTGCAACGATTCGAAAAAACCATCAGTGACATGGATTTGGATTCTTTTCAACATTTACAGACCAAACAAGTTGGGAAACATTAAGAAAGCAATGAACAGACTATTTAGTATACATTATATGTATATATCTCAAGGTGAAAAACATAGGAAGACGCTGAATTGCAAATTGCCCACATTTTCAGTTTAGTTTCTGTGTTAATTAACATATTTTTCAGCTTCTTCCCTTCTAAATCCTCAAATGACTTGATTACTGCATGACATCAATAATTACTTGAGTGCATTTCTTCTTGCATCCATCCTCACCAACATACACCAGAGCGCATACTGATAGCAGATAACGAGGTGCAAAGTATTTTAGTATGTGAAACTTCCTGGCAGATTACAACCGTGTCCTGGACCGAGACTCAAACTCGGGACCTTTGCCTTTCGAGGGCAAGTGCTCTATCGACTTCTTCTTTTTTTAAATCCCATTTTGGTAGTAAATGATCGTTGTATTTCTTCGGGTCGGATGTCCTGACGCTTATTCAAGTTCATCGTTGATCCATTAACTCAGTTTTATATATATATATATATATATATATATATATATATATATATATATATAACTGAGTTAATGGATTTTCACTTTGCAGCTTGAGTGTGCGATAGTAAAGAAACTTTCTGGCAGTTTTAGCATCTAACTATGTCGTGACATGTGAGGAAAATTTATATCCGGATATTTTTTATGCTACTGAAATAATCTTTGTTGCAAACTATCAATGTAAGTGTTTTATTCCTCTGTATTCTCGGGGAATCGTAATTGTGTTAGAACATTATATACCTCAATACTTCGCTTGTCAGATCGTGCATGAGCGAAACTAATGTCATTAACTTTGATATCGCTACATTGGCCGGCCGTAGTGGCCTTGCGGTTCTAGGCGCTACAGTCTGGAGCCGAGCGACCGCTACGCTCGGAGGTTCGAATCCTGCCTCGGGCATGGACGTGTGTGATGTCCTTAGGTTTGTTAGGTTTAAGGAGTTCTAAGTTCTAGGGGACTGCTGACCTCAGAAGTTCAGTCGCATAGTGCTTAGAGCCATTTGAACCATTTTTTGAATCGTCACATTGAAACTACGTAATACCGAGCTTAACAATTCTCTTCCACGACGGAAAGATTATAAAACGGTGAATTCTGGATTAAATTCAATTGACTGATTTAAATACAAACAGCTTAAAAGGCGACATTAGAAAGTATTAGGAGAAAAAACTGCACAAACACAAACGCTTGCGCGTCCCCTCTGAGAGCCGATATAAGACGGACACACAAGTACTTGTCTGTTTTGCTGTGTCTAGCACATCTAACAATTGGCAACAGCTTGGTAAATATTTGGCAATCCTGTGAGAGTGCATATACCTCCGAGTATGGCTGTAGACAGACCCGCTAAACTCAAAAATTTTCAAATGTTTGTGAATTCCTAAGGAACCAAACTGTTGGGGTCATCGGTCCCTAGACTTACACACTACTTAAACTAACTTATGCCAAGAACAACACACACACACCCGCGCCCGAGGGCGGACTCGAACCTCCGGAGGTAGGGGCCGCGCATTCCGTGATATGGCGCCTCTAACCGCTAAGTTCACTTGACGTTCACTTTCCACCTCGATGGCATATGCTGTATAATACACATGTAAGATGAGTCACTGACAAGGGAAACACCCATCGCATAAACCTCAGATTTAGTGGCAGAGGGCTCAGTGAACAGCCCGTCAAAAACTGAACCCAGATCAATCGTGAAAACAGGAAGAACGTGTACTGAACCGTGAAGAAACAAGCAAAATAGAAACAGTGAACGGTCCAAACTTAATAAGAGCAACACTGAGTGCGAAAGTGAAGCGACGGCATAGTGGTTCAGAGGCCTCCGGCACGGTAGCTCAGCGTATGCGGACGGAGGGTTAATTGCCCTCTGTAATGATAGGAAACCGAGTGAATCGTTCAACGATGAACTTGAACGGGTGTCACTGGACGTCCGCACCCAACATTAACGAACAAAATGAGATAAAAAAAACACACTCACAGAGAGACCATGGTGTTGGACTGTAAAGCGGGCGAGCCGTATTCAAAGCGCCCTCGCGCCCTTTTCTTTGTTTAATTTTAGCTTTTTTCGCTGTTCGCTGTATTCAAATTTGTGTCTGTGACTTGGTGTACCGTCCTTTTGCAACAGCGAGATGTAACTAAGGGATCTATAATGAAAGTTGATCCTGCACAGGTACTCTATTAGCAGCCGAAAGAAAGTGGTTTTCGAATGGGAATCGCAAACCTTTAATGAGAAGGAGACAAGTCAACAGAATCCCCCGCCGGTAAACAAGTCTGGTGTGTCATACGCTGCATTTAGTGGCAGGACTTAACTTGTACGTTTGGTAAGTGTTGAGATATGTCTCCTTGCCCGATTTAGGTGTTTGGGTGAATGTGAATGTTATCCCTCCCAAGGAAAGATGAAAACACAATAGTTTGTCACATAAGCTGCAACAAATGAACGCGACAGTTTCACAATCACACAGTTTCTCTGTGCTCTGTCAAGACGTATGTTTTTAACGTTTTTGAAGTTGCGTTCCGTTTTGAAAGTCTTGATTCTTGAATTCCTTTACTGTAACATAGTTCACTTCCGTTTATTTGTTGTTTTCATTTTTGTGAGACGTCTATGTGGTATCTCGCCTGCTCTCACTATTCCTCACATTTACTTGCGACGGTAATGTATTCTTACAACATGACTTATATTCTACAACCAATGTATAGTATGGAAACTGCCGAGATAACAAAAAGGGAGAAAACGTTTCAATAACCGGGCGGACAGTTCATAAAGTTGTGAAAAAAATGAAAATAAATGATGGACACTTCGCAGTGGAACACCGCGACCACTTGACCACAGCGCCACGAGTCTTTGTTGCACTTGTTGAGCTTTTACCGTCCACTGTTTCTATTTTGCCTTTTTTTCATAGTTCAGTACAACTTCCTGTTTTCCTGCTTGATATGTGTTCAGTTTTTGACCGGCAATCCACTGAGGCGTCTTACCACTAAATCTGAGGGGGTGCGATGGGGAGGTTACTTTGTGAGAAGGGAAGTTTCGTTTCTAGACTGTACGTATTACGTACTTTACATAGGAAATAACTACACTTACGTTCAACGCTGTATTACGTGATATGAGAGACCTGCTGGTAAATAGAGATGGGGCGCCTCCACGCCCGCACCAACGTGGTGACCAGACCAAAAGTTCTACTGTCACCTCCGTCAACATGTTAGTTATCTAATATGTGGATCAGAGGATGCTGGGCTGTGATTTTATCCTGCGTCTGGGTAAGACTACGCATTCCTAGAACAATCAAGATCGTTATATAGTAGTGGGAAATCGGCCATAGATCATTTCACTGTGTATGTGGGGGGGGGGGGGGGGGGAGCTTGTCTGCACGCAGTGTACAGTACGGCTTCCCTGCGAGGTGCCAGTTATTCGGCAAGTGTGTTCCAGCGTTTCGGTATCATCTGATGTCCGCCCAGAACAAACAACGATCACAGAAACGAACAAAACGAAACAAAAAAGTGTGGTTCTGCAAGAATGTTAGCACTCGATGGCAGTGTGGATTGTTGGTTGTAATCGCGATGGATACCAGGGCACTGAAAGTCCTTTTCTTCCGATTCACTTAATGAGAACGAAAACTGCTAGAATAAAGTCGTTAACAAAATCTGGAGAAAATCTTTACACATTAAGTCTCCTCGCACTCTCACCTCACTAAACTCTTTTAATGGCTATATATATCTGTTTTGCGAATATCAAGATGCATGATTACACAAACATCTCTGAAGAGATCAGAATCGCCCGTCAAGGATACGAATTTGAGTTCTGTTCGCCACGTAGCACCCATACGCCAGGGGAATAGTTAAGAAGTGACCATAATGATTAACATACGTTCTCTGCGCTAAATCACTGTAATGGCTAGACGTTAGCTGACACCCATGCGTGCAGTTTCCTCCCACTCAGGGTAGCTTCGAAAATGGGCAATTTTGTCGGTTTAAATCTAATTGAATACTTTAAATATCATTTACAATTAGCGTTCAGTTCTCCATGAGTCCATATGTGGTCCTCAGAATGTGCCTGCGTTACAATAGATCGTGCACTGCAAGGTACTGACGCTGTTTATCGCATACATTTACGCTAAAGAATCGAACGATGACAATAAAACGCATTGTACCACTGTTAGTAACAGTGGCTTGAAGGAAACACACGAATTCAAGAAAAAATAATTGCATGAAGAATCGCCTCTAACAGGAAACGAAGCGAGATGTAAAGCGTTAATAGTAACATTAAACAACGTACTGAGGTATTTTAATTGAATCGCAAACTATAAAATCAGTTTCGCGCACTACTCGTGTCTTACATAGTAGTGTAGCAGGAAAGTCGTCATATTAAAACGTGTCGTCTACCTCCATTGCTATCAGGTGTGAAATGCAAATCGAAGACTTTTTTTTTTGGGGCGTTGCTCAACAACAGTAAATCATTTCAATCCATCCAAAGCGACAAACGGTAGCGGGCGCTATCGCCAAGGGCTAAGGAGCGCAGACCCGCCGCTGCTGTAACTGCCGGGAGACAGTAAATGGACAACAGACAGCTGTGGTGTTCAGAGGTAGACAGTCTGCCAAGAAAGAATGTTCGGTAAACTAGATAAAACACCAGTAGTAACATATCTCAATGAGAAATTTGAAACTTTCAGTCCAGAGCAGGAGCATGTAGAGGAACTCTGGCTCAAGCTCAAAAGAATAGTCAACCATGCGCTGGATAGATATGTACCAAATAGAACAGTTTATAATAGAAGGGAACCTCCACGGCATAGTCACTGTAAAGAAACTTCAAAAGAAACAGAGATTACTGCGTAATACACTACTGCCCATTAAAATTGATACTCCAAGAAGAAATTCAGATGATAAACGGGTATTCATTGAACAAATGTATTATACTAGAACTGGCATGTGATTACATTTTCACGCAATTTGGGTGCTTAGATCCTGGGAAATCAGTACCCATAACAACCACATCTGGCCGAAATAACGGCCTTGATACGCCTAGGCATTGAGTCAAACAGAGCTTGGATGGTGTGTACAGGTACAGCTGCCCATGCAGCTTCAACACGGTACCACAGTTCATCAAGAGTAGTGACTGGCGTATTGTGGCGGGCTAGTTGCTCGGCCACCATTGACCAGACGTTTCCAATTGGTGAGAGATCTGGAGAATGTGCTGGCCAGGGCAACAGTCAAACATTCTCTGTATCCAGAAAGGCCCGTACAGGACCTGCAACATGCGGTAGAGTAGTGACTGGCGTATTGTGGCGAGCTAGTTGCTCGGCCACCATTGACCAGACGTTTTCAATTGGTGAGAGATCTGGAGAATGTGCTGGCCAGGGCAGCAGTCAAACATTCTCTGTATCCAGAAAGGCCCGTACAGGACCTGCAACATGTGGTCGTGCATTATCCTGCTGAAATGTAGGGTTTCGCAGGGATCGGAAGAAGGGTACAGACACGGGTCGTAACACATCTGAAATGTAAAGTCTACTGTTCAAAGTGCCGTCAATGCAAACTAGAGGTGACCGAGACGTGTAACTAACGGCAACCCATACCATCACGCCGGGTGATACGCCAGTATGGCGACGACGAATACACGCTTCCAATGTGCGTTCACCGCGATGTCGCCAAACACGGATGCGATCATCATGATGCTGTAAACAGAACCTGGATTTATCCGAAAAAATGACGTTTTGCCATTCGTGCACCCAGGTTGATGGCTGTCATCTCGACTGCTACTGATACGAGGCCGTTGGGATCCAGCACGGCGTTCCGTATTACCCTCCTGAACCCACCGATTCCATATTCTGCTGTCATTGGATCTCGACCAACGCGAGCAACAATGTCGTAATACGATAAACCGCAATCGCGATAAGCTACAATCGGACCTTTATCAAAGTCGGAAACGTGATGGTATGCATTTCTCTTCCTTACACGAGGCATCACAACAACGTTTCACCAGGCAACGCCGGTCAACTGCTGTTTGTGTATGAGAAATCGGTTGGAAACTTTCCTCATGTCAGCACGTTGTAGGTGTCGCCACCGGCGCCAACCTTGGGTGAATGCTCTGAAAAGCTAATCATTTGCATATAAAAGCACCTTCTTCCTGTCGGTTAAATTTCGCGTCTGTAGCACGTCATTTTCGTGGTGTAGCAATTTTAATGGCCAGTAGTGTAACAATAATCTACTGCATATCCCTAAAAAAAAATGCCTAGTTCTTGGAAAAAGGCACACGCAACACCCGTCTACAAGAAGGGAAGTGGAAGTGATCCACAAAACTATCATCCAGTATCCTTCACACCAATTTGCTGTAGAATCTTAGAAGACATTCTGAACGTAAACATTATGACGTATCTTGAACAGAACGTTCTTCTCAATGCCGACCAGCACGGATTTCGAAAACATCGATCAAATGGTTGGTTCAAATGGTTCTGAGCACTGTGGGACTTAACTTCTGAGGTCATCAGTCCCCTAGAACTTAGAACTACTTAAACCTAACTAACTTAAGGACATCACACACATTCATGCCCGAGGCAGGATTCGAACCTGCGACCGTAGCAGTCGCGCTGTTCCAGAATGTAGCGCCTAGAACCGCTCGGCCACCCCGTGGGCGGAAACATCGATCATGTGAAACCCAACTCGCACGTTTTTCACATGACATGATAGAAGATTTGTATCAAGGCAATCAGGTAGATGCAGTGTTTCATGATTTCCGGAAAGCATTTGACTCAGTACTGCACCTACGCTTGCCTATAGTCAACAGTACGATGATGTGGGGTATCAAGTGAAATTTGATGCTGGGTTGAGGACCTTTTGGTAGGGACGACACAGCATGTTATCGTGGATGGAGAGTAATCGTCAGCTGTAGAAGTAAGTTTGGGTGCGCCCCAGGGAACTGTGTTGGTACCCTTGTTATTCGTGTTGTGTATTAATGACTTTGCAGACAATATTAATAGTAAAATCAGGTATTTTGCAGATTATGCATTTAGCTATAAAGAAGCACTATCTGAGGGAAGCTGCATAAATATTCAGTCAGATTTTGATAAGATTTCAACGTGGCGCAGACATCGGCAACTTGATCTAAATGTTCATAAATGTAAATTTTGCACTTCACAAAACGGAAAAACCTAGTATCCTGTGACTATAATATCAACGTGTCACTGTTGTAATCGGCCAACTCATACAAATACCTTGGTGTAACACCCTGTAGCGATATGAAACGAAATGATCACATCGGTTCAGTCGTGCGTAAAGCAGATGGTAGAGTCCTGGGGAAGTGCAATCAGTCTATTAAGGAAATTGCTTACAAATCTCTCGTGCAACTGGTTCTAGAATATTGCTCAAGTGTGTGGGACCTGTACCAACAGGTGACATTTAACACGTGCAGAGAAGGGCAGCACTAATGTTGACAGGTTTGTTTAATCCAAGGGAGAGTGTCACAGACATACAGGAGAAACTGAACTGGAAGACTCCTGAAGATAAATGTAAACTATCCTGGAAAAGTCTATTAACAGTGTTTCAAGAACCGGCTTTAAATGATGACTCCCCCCCCCCCCCCTACGTATCATTTACACAGGGATCGTGAGGACAAAATTTGAATAAGTGGTGCACGCACAGAAGCATTCAAACAACCGTTCTTCCGGTGCTCCATACGTGAATGGAAGAGGGAGAAACTAATAACTGGTACAGTGGGACATACCCTCGGTCACGCACCTCACGGTTTGTTTCCAGAGTACAGATGTGGATGTAGATATCAGATTTATAATTTATATAATTTTTTAAAGCCATGGTTGCATTTCCCATTTTATTAACGTAGATGTTCCATCACAAAAATGGAGTAAGCTAAGTCTCAGTGTGTTATTATAAAATCTTTTTCTGTATGACAACCAGTCGATTCTGTCAGTGACCGAGCGAGGTGGCACATTGATTAGCACACTGGACTCGCATAAGATATTTCTATGATCTGTTTTATTTCTTGCGTTTAGGCAAATCATTTCACAAATTAGTCATCTTCGGAAGCTTAGTATCGGTTTAGCAGATGTCAACGCCTTCTCCATAGAAGCTTAATAGCATTACATGTCCACAAAAATAAATACTGTATGTGAATATCGTAAACACAGATTGACTATTTACAATAATCGAATCACAATTATGTATACCTCAGGCTGTTGTGTTTCATTGGGAATTTCGTTACTGAGCTTGGTATATATACACTTAACGATCAAGTACTTTGGTAAGACCTTAAAAATGCCTTGAGCTGCAGTATAAAGAGTGTAGAAAAAACTTAGTTCACAGAACAGATGATATGTATAAAAGAATGCAGTGGGGACTGAACCCATAAACCTCAGCCAAAAAGATTATTTATCTCATACATTACCACTGCACCACAGACACCTCCTGTAAAATGTCGCAAATTGCTTGCTATTAGTCCGCCATTATTCTGCGCTTATCGGCTATTCAAGGTTCTTGGTTACATAAGAAACACTCGTCTTTACTTTATTGATGAGGTAATCAAACGTATATCTGGTCATCCACGTGTATTGGAATAATTTGTCTGGTGATCTTCGTAGCTGATGATCCAAATAATTATGAAATTCTTCATGAAGATACCTCCCTTTGTAAACTGCATTCACAGCACCCCTTTATCGTCTTGCTTTCGTAACTAAGGCTATTTTTGCTGCCTTATTGTTGAGATACGGTATTCTACGACTGACGGGCGCCATTATACAGAAACAGCGCGTCACCTCTAATAGCTATCTTGAAGCGGAAGATAGTCGTTCGCACAACTGAGCGTATCGCTCGATGCTGCTACCATCGCACACCCAGACACCGCGTGCTGTTGGTCGCTTTTGAGCACTCAGGTAGGCCTTTAAGAACAAGCTGCGACATGCAGCATCACGCCAAATGGGGAGAAACAAGTTTTTCTTCTTGCACGGCAACCTGCACCAGCTAAAATTCATGTAATGTTCTTCATATACCTCAGACCTTTCAGATATGCTTCTTACGTTAGGTGTACTGGTAATACGAAAGTGTAGAATTCCAGAATGATAGCTCATGGTTTCGTAATATACACTATGTGATCAAAAGTATCGGAATACTTGGCTGAAAATGACTTGCAAGTTTGTGGCGCCCTCCATCGGTGATGTTGGAATTCAATATGGTGCTGATCCACTCTTGGCCTTGACGACAGCTTCCAATCTCGCAAGCATCCGTTCGGTCAGCTGCTGGAAGATTTCTTGGGCAATGGCAGCCCATTCTTTACCCATTCCTTACGGAGTGCTGCACTGAGGAGAGGTATGGCTGTCGGTCGGTGAGGCCTGGCACGGAATCAGGCTCCAAAACATCCCAAAGGTGTTCTATAGGATTCATGTCAGGACTCTGTGCAGGTCAGTCCATTACAGGGATGTTAGTGTCTTGTAACCATTTTGCCACAGGCTGTGCATTTTGAACAGGTGCGTGATCATGGTGAAAGATGTAATCACCATCCCCGAATTGCTCTTCAACAGTGGGAAGCAAGAAGGAGCAAAAACATCAATGTAGGCGTGTGCTGTGAGAGTGCCACGCAAAACAACAAGGGGTTTAAGCCCTGCCCCCCCCCCCCCCTCTCTACATGAACAACACGACCACACCAAAACGCTACCGCCTCTGAATATTACTATTGGCACTACACACGCTAGCAGATGACGTTCACCGGGCATTCGCCACATTGTGTACCGTGATTCGTCACTCCACACGACGTTTTTCCACTATTCAATCGTCCAATGTTTACGCTCCTTACACCAAACGAGACGTCGTTTGGCATTTACTGACATGATGTGTGGCTTATGAGCAACTTATCGACCATGAAATCCAAGTTTTCTCACCTCCCGCCTAACTGTCATAGTGCTTGCGGTGGATTCTGATGCAATTTGGAATTCCTGTGTGATGGTCTGGATAGATGTCTACCTATTACACATTGCGACCCTCTTCAACTGTTGGCGGTCTCTGTCAGTCGACAGACGAGGTCGGCCTGTAGGCTTTTGTTCTGTACGTGTCCCTTCATTTTTCCACTTCTCTATCACATCGGAAACGGTGAACATAGGGATGTTTATGAGTGTGAAAATCTCGCGTACAGACATATGACACAAGTGACACCCAATCACCTGACCACGTTCGGAGTCCGTGAGTTCCGCGGAGCGTCTCATTCTGCTCTCTCACGACGTCTATCAACTACTGAAGCCACTGATATGGAGTACCTGGCAATAGGTGGCAGCACAAAGCACCTAATAAGAAATAGTACGTTTTTGGCGGTGTCCGGATACTTTTGATTACTTAGTGTATGAACACGTTTCTGTGAACTAAACAAATTGTTTACGAATAAAGAGGTCTCTCAATGTCGTAGCAGTCAGTGATAATATAACGGCGAGTAGAATGAACATCTCGACATAGTAAGTAATATCTGTCTTGTTGGTGTTTCGAAACCCGACTCACCTATATAGGTATACACTTTTTGTCCCAAGTTTTACGCACTGTTACTCTGCTGTTAACGCGTGTGCCCTTTAAATGTATGTGAGAGATATCTCCATTGACAGTATTTCCACAATTACTTGGTTAAGGATGCGAAAATACGATCCTGAATTTCACATTCCCAACACCTTTCAGTCAGCGGGCCCTTCGCCATGAGCTTTTCAGTCATTCAGTTTTCATTAATAAGGAGGGGTGCGAATGGATGCGCACCCTCCCCCCCCCCCCCCCCCCCCGTTCCTCCCTCAGCGATCCAATCATTACTCAGCATTGTAAAGTTCAGAGTTGTGACGTCTAATACGAACTTACGCAGCTTTTGCAGTACGCACTTATTTTACCTAATAAATTATATCTACTATTGTATTTGATGTTAATAAATGCATATTTTATGTGCCCTGAAGGATCTGTTTAAGGACATTCGTTATGTAGAAATATGATGTGTCCTTAGAACACATTCACATTATGTCGCACTCTCTCTCTCTGTTACTTTTTCTCAGTGGCAGTGATGTTCTGCTCAGATTTTTCGTTCGCAATGGGGAGTGAAGTAAGAACGTAACCTCATCCAGCGGCTGGAATTTGTATTTGGTTAGTCATTCAACGGTTCTCACAGTGATTATTTGAATCATCATGTGAAAAGGTTGAGTGGTGCGTTCAGATTTTTAGCTGTTATATTCCCGTAAAAAGTGGTTATTGGACACATAACTTTATAGTTCTGAATACCATATACAGGGGTAGCTAATTTTGTGGCCCACAAGGTTGCACATTAAAAAATAAACCAGCTTGGAGACGGATTCGATGCTAGGACCTCGTTTGACGCATCAGCATGTTTACACCTGTGCCACCAATCCCCGAATTTAATCTGAACATATTATGTATTACGAGCAGCATCGATAATTTCTGAATGTGATTTTCTCGAGATTGGCCACAAATGGCATTTTATGCTTCTTTCTATTTTTAGTCCAGGTCATGTAGTTGGCTTATGTTTAAATGTGGATTGACTGGGTGAGGATACTTACTACCTTTCTCCTGTAAGAAGAAAAGCATTTTCGATTTTCGATCTTTCGCAAGAATATAATATTTATGAAGAAGAGGCGGACGCCATCCGGCAACCAGACAGCCTTTCATCACAGACAGGAGTCCGCAGTTTTGATTTCTAGCTACTTAGTCTCACGGCAGAATAATGCTGTCCTACTTCTTTCGTGTTCGTGGCAGAATTAGTGTCGGCTTCTACATCATCGTATAAATCATTTCACTCTCTCATATTTGTTCATTTTTAGGGTTTCGCTCCTCAGACGTAAAAACGAATCTCTTCTAGCTTCATTTTGCTGTCCGTCTGCCTGCCTGCCTGTTCGTCCGATTCTTAAGACCCATTTTCTTCAGAAGCAGGTAAAGATTACATGCTGAAATGTATTTGGCGTGCTGAGGTCTACGGTCCCTTGGCGGTCTGAGAAATTTAAACTTTTACGTCGATGCAGTCAAAATATCGAGTCATTTATGTCACATATTTCGATACTCGCAAACTCAATCAAGATTTATTGGATACAGTTCAGTGGGCTAGACTCATGAAATTTGATGAGAAGTGAGGTTTCACAGTACAAGTAAAAGTCCTAAAGTGTTAATTTATAGTTATATTGCATAAAAATATTTTTTTGTCATTTATGGTTAGTCTCTCTATCTTTTCGCCTGTTAAGACGCCTTTTTCTTAGGAACGGTTAGAGTACTAAATTAAAATTTATGTCAAATACTAAGGTCTACATTCCACGGAATTTTTTACCCTCCGTTTTAATCTAGCCTTCATCTGTCAGCGATGTCAAGAGTTGCCAAAAACAACACGTGGTTCGTATGCTATGGGTCACTTTCCCCCCAGTGGGGTAACTAGAGTATCGCAGAAACACTTACGTCGCCGAAATGACATCCAATATAGACAGGCTACCACCAAACCATTGAGCGACACGAAATTATACACATATAAAATTAAGTCCGTAAGAAACCGTCAGAGCACAAGTCTTCCTCACACTTGACCGGTTTTTCTCCTTATTTTGACACAGTACGACATTTACTACGAAGAACAACAAACTCCAAAATTAGAATCTCAGGCTCGCGTGTTTACTTATTATAAGTTACTCAACGTCTTCGGTTTCGCTGTACATTAAAGCCTGCTCCTTATAAACTATATTTATACGGATATATCACCAAAATATCAAAATATGTTGTTTCAATGATACATCGCATTAAGGATCTCTCCTAAACTCGTTGTTACAAATTTAGTTTATTATGCAACAGAGGTAGGATGTGAGACTTCTGTGTATAAAGGTTTTGCCAGTGGGGTTACGGTTAAGTTACTTGGTGAAAGTAGATGCTGTTTCTATTATAAGATACACGGATAAAATTTGTGGAACGAGGAAGAATTATTTAACTAATGAAAGACAGATTTCTGGTTTCACAGCAGTTCACCTTTATAAAAATGGTGCAAATTAATGCAATGGTGCCAGGATATTCAATCAGATTCTAGTACGGGAAACGTAAATGCCCCTTAAAACACTTGCTCAGTGCTCTTTAAAAACTTCCTCAGTGGTTCTGAGGAAAGAAGTAACAAGGTTTATGAAGGCAGTATTATTTTAGATTGAGTGTAGGTTTTAATAAAGGAAATCATCTATAACTTATCACAGTGTCTTTTTAGTGCAGTTGCACAACGCGTAGCGTCAAAATTTTGTATTAAATAAATTAAACATTTCGCCTTATTTGGGGTGCAAGACTGAAGATATTAGCAGTTAAATTAGTCTTTAGGGCATCATAAATAGCATCCAAGATATAAAAAAAATTGAAGCTGTACTTTTCAGAATGTAGTATAGACTCGAATAGTGGGAAAACGTAGTCGCCCGATGTCAAATACCGAAGTGTCACGTCTACTTTTATTTGAGCCAGAACTGCATCGTTAATGTGAGTATCCGATTTTTTAACCGAGTTCGAATCACACCCCGATAAGTACTCGAAATTAGCTTTCGTTATCCGAAAATATTTCACGTGTGAACCTTCGGCTTTACATACTCAAGATGATTAGTGATGATGCTGAAAAGCAAGATCACAAACACTGTAGTCTGCTGAATTTATTTGAAGTTGTGCAGCCATACGTTACTTAACCTTCAAAGACAACCATTTAGCATACGTGTGAAAGACGTGTAAAGCTTACAATAAGGTACTCCAAACACAACAAGCACTGAAAATTGGACCCACATAACATCAGATTCGCAAACCACTAAGAGAATCATCCTCCTAGTAGCATAAAAAGGCCAGTAAGTGGTAACAATAATTTGTAGACAGCTTATGTCCACCTATCACAACACAAAAAAGGTCCACTGCTTAACTTTAAGCATAAGATACTCATTTCAACAAACTATTATTTTTTAATCATAATTCACTCCTAAAATTTCCGATAAAGATTTTTCCTACTTGTGGTTTCCAATAAATCTGCGATTTCTGTAGATAGATTCCGAACTATGTCCCGACAATGATATTTTTATCCTCAGGATGCCATAAACTCATTAATTCTTGAATTAAATATCAGTTTCTCACAAATCATGTGTCAGAACGTCAGTCAATTTGACCGAATAAAACAAACTGATTTGAATTTTGCAGACTGTCGTCCAAAGTCTATACGTTCGGCCGATGAGATCGGCTACAGCGTGATCATGCTCATAGTGGTGTACTGATTTGATAAGATTGCCCGTCTCCGGCTGATGTTTTGGCGGAGTTCACCGATATCGGAGTCACCATGACTGCAGCTTTAGACCATGACAGCGGCGGATGTCGCGACCATTTAAAATTTTTAATGTTGCTTACTCTCAAAATGTAATTTTTGTATCGTTATTGAAAAATATGGAATAAAACATTATGAGGTTAGATACAATGGCTTCAAGAAATTCGTTTAGTGCAATGACGTCATGGTGGGAAGTTCAAATTTTCCTCCACTAACCTAACCTCCTACCATCCCTCCCCACGATCCTCCCCCTACTCTCCCCTCCCATCCTCTACCCCCAGAAAATGGCGGGAAAATTTTGGAGGGAAAAGAGGTCACTTTGGCTACCTCCACTAATCTAAGTCATCCAGCCACCACCTCTTCCATGGGATTGGCAGGAAAAGGAATCAGTCTGTGCTTGGCTGCTGGATAGAATGGACATAAGTCTTTAATTTGCTTACATTGTTTGTTTAAACGATTTGAGTTGTCTTAGGTAATAGCTCCATTCAGTGTGTTCACCATGAGGTCCGGGGTCTAACTGACCTAGTAGACAGTACTTCCACCACAGGGCGCTGTCGTCCCTCCCGTGAAGTACCAAAGATGGCAGTCTGGGGAAAAATGGCGGAGAGAGGAAGGAGTGTACTTTATTTATTTTCAGTAGGAAGTGGAACAGTTTATTTAGGGATGGATTTAGCAGAGTTTATTTATTATGCTGATACAAAACACTCGTCCTGACGCGCTTGGGGTCACAGTACATAGCCTACAGACCTGCCAACTAATCATAAATTACCAAAATAACGCAGTACACTGATGTACTGACACGCAAACAACTCGTTCAAATGTGTGTGGATTCCTACGGGACCAATCTGCTTAGGTCATCGGTCCCTAGACTTACACACTGATTAAACTAACTTGTGCTAAGAAAAACACACACACCCACGCCCGAGGGAGGACTCGAACCTCCAGTGGGAAAGGGCTGCGCAGTCCTTGACAGAACGCCTCAAACAGCGCGGCCACTCCGCACGACAAACAACTCGTAAATTGTCAAAATAATGCACGTATAATGCTCTGCAAACACCCTCTCTAATTGTAAAATGTCGCCGGCCGCGGTGGTCTAGCGGTTCTAGGCGCTCAGTCCGGAACTGCGCGACTGCTACGGTCGCAGGTTCGAATCCTGTCTCGGGCATGGATGTGTGTAATGTCCTTAGGTTTAAGTAGTTCTAAGTTCTGGGGGACTGATGACCACAGATGTTAAGTCCCATAGTGCTCAGAGCCATTTTTTTGTAAAATGTCGAAATAATGCACTGCTCAGCCTACAGACATGTTCACAAAATAATGCAGTACACTACGCGTAAAATTGTCAATATGCAAACACGCTCACAACGCTTAAACAGCCAAAAATAATGCATTGCACAAACACTCATTCCATGTATAAAAAGATATCGAACTATCGTTAAGAAATTCGACCGCAACGTATCCGCGGTCTGTTCCCTGCAGAGTTACAACAGGTGCAACCCAGATGCAGCAAACAGGCCGGTCCCATATGCAAGACGCGTCTGGCTGCGCACTAGTTTACCATTGCTGACGCATAGCTTTTGTACCTGCGGGGCCAGCGCTGGCCTAAATGCTGAGCGAGAGACGTTTGCCTGGCGACTGATCATGTCAAGCACAACTAAAAGGTTTCAGGATTATACTGACGTCACATTTCTATGTAAATAAGAGCCAAGTCTCCCTCTCGGATATCGTGAAGTGTCACAAAAATAGTTAACGGTCGCTTTTGTTGTTGTATGAGCTTTCAAGATGTCTCAGCTTGACTGCATGGAAATTCTTGCCCTAATAGGACCTGTTTACGAAAACAGCCCAGAATAACACCGAATGCAATCTTCCTGATGATCCTAATGAGGCACCCCATCCATCACGTGTTACCCTTTCTGGAAATAGTAATGTCCTGCTTTCAACATATGTCTCAGAAACGGTAAACGTTCTCACCACTAAAAGCCTTCATCCTGTCTGTGCATGCTTGCGGAAACACCATTGATCACAAAAGCATTCTTGTTTTTGGGTTCAAATGGCTCTGAGCACTATGGGACTTAACATCTATGGTCATCAGTCCCCTAGAACTTAGAACTACTTAAACCTAACTAACCTATGGACATCACACAACACCCAGCCATCACGAGGCAGAGAAAATCCCTGACCCCGCCGGGAATCGAACCCTGGACCCGGGCGTGGGAAGCGAGAACGCTACCGCACGACCACGAGATGCGAGCCTTGTTGTTGGGAATGACAACGCTGTCTAAGCACAGACGGGAATATCAGAACAATTACACAAACAGAGTTCAAAGCACAGTCCTACAGAAGAGAGAAATGGCTGGAGTTTTCGGTGTCCTACAGTTGCTGGTCCGGAGCTGTCCTAATGCCACAATGACAGATGAGGGTCAGCATCGCACCTGAAATGGATGGTCTGCTTCATCTTGTCTTTGAACACTTGAACAAAGAAGACATCACGTTACTCTTAGAACTTTCCGAAGATACCTTGCCCCCATCTTGTTCGAACCAGTTTGGTTCCTACTGAATCTACCTGGGAAATAAGTGATGCTGCCGGTGTAGGAGCACTGTTCGTCATTTTTTTCTGCAGATGAGACTTTCAGTGGCGAAACTATTTTGTACAATCGCCATATTATACTGACAGTTAAACCCTGCAAAAGTGGTCTACAGATCATGAAATATGGGATGACACTTCCTCAATTATACTGTTCTGCCTCTGACGACGGAAGCTTGAATATTTCAGCGTGAAACTGATTTCCAAACCGACTATTTATCACTACACACTGTGTAGATGTAGTAAACACACAATTCGTATCCTCACCAAACAAAATCATCACTGCAGCATCTTGCGTATAGCTGTCGACCACCAGACACTGGTACATATAGCGCAAAGACAGGCGGCATAAGCACATAGATCATATATAGTCCTCACAGTACTAGACATTTCCCGTGAGGTCTGTAGGTCTTCCACCACAGCCGATCGTGACAAGTCATCTGCCCCTGCTCACACACTGGCCTGACTTGTGACCAGAGCACCCTCAGTGGACTGAGCTCATTCTCCAAACTGTTGTACAAAGACTGGGTCGGTTCCCCTTGGCACAAAAGCTTTACTGTTTCTGGTTCCGACCTGGTTGCTTTATACATCCATTTCCAGACTCTGGGATTACAAGAACATATGTATTTTCACATGATTTGGCAGAACTGGAAATTATTTCTCGAGATCTTTACTTTAACCCCCCCCCAAAAAAAAAAAAGAAAATAGAGGGAACTTATATTGCCACCGATATCGGTGATATAACAGATTTCAAATCATCCTTATAATTAACAGAATCAACTAAGCCGCTTCCCATGTCTAGAGAACCAGCAATCGTGTCTTCCACACGTCTTTCACCTGCTAGAGGCACACGACACACACCACAATCGATGTTCTCTCAAACAAATAAAGGCAGGAAATGTGCAGAAGCAGTCAACCATACAATTTACATCGGAGAGAATAATTGTCCAGCGCAAACACATGTCCATATTGAATCTTCTCAGATTTTCACAGAGAGCACATGCGATCACAAAGGCTGTCCAACACAGAGTATTAGTTCACAATTCAGCCGTCTAGACGGAAACACAGTTAGGCCAGCTATAGTCCTGTAACCCAACCGCCGTTTCCATTTAGACGGCTCCTGCCATTAGCTGGAAACGTTAATCACTCCCGCCACAGGCCACTGCCATCACGTACTCCTCGCACACCTGCAGAATCGTTCTAGGAAACCTGTCACATTCATTTTATTACTGTTCCTTACAGTTAAACATTACAATAGCAGTCTCAATTGGACGACATTCGACAATGAGCGATGTATCGGAAATTTCCCCTACTGAAGGCTGCGGCTCTGGAAATAGAAATATCTGTACCATTCTTATGACTTGACATGCTTTTCCCTTTGCTTTCACAGTATTCCAGGTCAAATCTGTATCTTCCTTGTGATTGGACATACTCATTTTCTTTCCATGTGTCAGAACACACACACACACACACACACACACACACACACACACACACACACACACACATACACCTGATACTCAAGGCGAACCTATCATGCATCCCCTACTACTAAGTATAATACTTCGCCAATAACTGATTGCTGGTGATACGAAAAAATACTTGCCGAAAAAGAGCGTTGAGTGGATGGTCTCGTAAGTGGTACTAATGTGTCTAACAGCATGAGCTGTCCAAATGGAGAGGCCTATTGGGGTGCAGGAATGTAGCTGACCTAACTGTGTCGTCCTCTAGATGGCTAAATAACAAACTAATACTCAGTATGTGTTGGACTGCCTTCATGATCACGTGAAAATTTGAGATGATTCAATACGGACGTGTGTTTGTGCTGGACCATTATTCCCTCCCATGTAAATTATCCGGTTGACTGCTTCTGCACATTTCCCATCTTTATTTGGTTGAGAGAAAACCACTGGAATTCGATTACTCGATAAATAGTACAAGTCTCAAGGCTGTCAATTCAACTAAGTACCTGGGTGTTAAAATTACGAACAACTAGAGTTGGAAAGACCACATAGATAATATTGTGAGGAAGGCGAGCCAAAGGTTGCGTTTCATTGACAGGACACTTAGAAGATGCAACAAGTCCACTAAAGAGACAGCTTACACTACACTCGTTCGTCCTCTGTTAGAATATTGCTGCGTGGTGTGGGATCCTTACCAGGTGGGATTGACGGAGGACATGGAAAGAGTGCAAAAAAGGTCAGCTCGTTTTGTATTATCACGTAATAGGGAAGAGAGTGTGGCACATATGATACGCGAGTTGGGATGGAAGTCATTAAAGCAAAGACGTTTTTCGTCGCGGCGAGATCTATTTACGAAATTTCAGTTACCAAATTTCTCTTCCGAATGCGAAAATATTTTGTTGAGCCCAACCTACATAGGTAGGAATGATCATCAAAATAAAATAAGAGAAATCAGAGCTCGAACAGAAAGATTTAGATGTTCGTTTTTCCCCCGCGCTGTTCGGGAGTGGAATGGTAGAGAGATAGTATGATTGTGGTTCGATGAACCCTCTTTCAAGCACTTAAATGTGAATTGCAGAGTAATCATGTAGATGTAGATGTAGATGTAGATGTAGAGAACATCTACCAGCTGAAAGACATGTGGTTCTCTGTTTTTTCAGGAAAGCATCAAAGATGGCAGTCAACACAGGTGTATCACTATTATTTCAATAGACATACAGTAGAATGCTGCCTCTATGGAAAAAAGTGACTGTTTCCCTAGTTCCTGGTGCTTCCATCTCAATGTTTTCTCGTTTTCCTCTTGCTGTCATATACTCGTTCTCAAGTACAAGAATTCTTCTGCACCAACCAGAAGATATGCAATAACATCCTCAATTTCCCCACTGTTCGGTGTATTTTCGCTCAATTTATGCGTATTTTCCCTCATTTTTCGTAACTTTATAGATTTTATGTCATTTCTATCCAAGCGATAATGACATCACGTATCGTTCCATGTTCTAAAATTGCTTGTAAATGTAGTACATCTACCAACACCTAGTGAAAAAGCACTATTTTTCTGGTTGGTTGGCATAGTACAGTACTGTACTTGAATGCATCCAGTGACCTCCACCCACAAACGTAACAGCTGAAGTGCACTTGCTCTGTTTTCTGAATGTCTGTGTCTGTGCATGTGTCGACCCAACTTTAACCATAGAACACATCTTCGGATGTAATGTGGTTGGTCCACCTGCGAGCCCTATCCCAGATGTGACGTGTACTCTGTATATGTAATGCGCAGCAGAACCACACTCGAATGCTAACTTGGATGTGGCATATTGTGGATCTGCGTCCCAACATCGCTCTGGACATTGTACATCTCAGATCCACCTTCAAATTAATTTCCTGTAACACATGCACAGACACAGACATACAGGAAATAGAGCATTGGCACACAACTGTAAAGTATGTGTGTGGAGGTGATTGGATGCAATCGAGTAGAGTGCTGTACTATGCTACCCAACCAGAAAAATAGTGCATTTACACTAGGTGTTGGTAGGTGTACTACATTTACAAGCAGTTTTAGAACATGGAACGAGACGTGATGTCATAATCACATGGATAGAAGTGACTGAAATCGATAAAGTTGCGAAAAATGTGTATAAATTGAGGGAAAATACACCGAAATGTGGGGAAACTGAGGATGTACTTGCGTGTCTTCTGGTTGGTGCAGAATAATTCCTGTATGTGGGAACGAGTATGTGACAGCAAGAGGAAAGCGAGAAAATGTTGACAAAGGAGCATTGGGAACCAGGGAAACGATCACTTTTTTCCGTAGAGGCAGCATTCTACTATATGTTTATTGAGGTAATAGTGATACACCTGAGTTGACTGCTGTCTTTGATGCTTTCCCGGAAAAACAGAGAACTATCTACCTCTAAACTACTTTTAAAAAATGGTTCATATGGCTCTGAGCACTATGGGACTTAATATCTGAGGTCATCAGTCCCCTAGACTTGGAACTACTTAAACCTAACTAATCTAAGGAAATCACACACATCCATGCCAGAGGCAGGATTTGAACCTGCGACCGTAGCAGCAGCGCGGTTCCAGACTGAATCGCCTAGAACCGCTCGGCCACAGAGGCCGGCTTAAACTACATTAAAGGATGACAGCGAGTGGATGGAGTGAACGGTTCAGATGGAGTTGTAATGAAGTACGATTTAGTGGTAGACTGATGATGCATTCTAGAGAAGGAGGGAATGTTGCTACAGGTCATTTGAACATTTTTTTCCGATGTTCTGTCAGGATGCATCAGTTGTGTGACAGACTGCGTTCGACTTTTATACAACCTGTGTTCTGTGTGTGGTTTACAGCACTGTATACTTGCGATCGTTAACAGCAAATCTCAGAGTCATCAGGGGAATTCCATCTCATGTGTGATGAAACGTAACCACCCTGTTTCAACACATTCCTCTAAACGAACGAAGATTTATGCGACATACTTCATTCCCCTGTCGTATCTGGGTATAAAATTGAGACTTCAGTTTCATAATTAAGAAGAGTCTAAGTTAATGAGGCACTGCAATAGCCGTGTATACATTTGCCTGACTGATGTCATGTTTACAGAGGTAATAGCGGCATAACGTGTAATTTCACATGTCAAGCGACGCTGCTATGCGTTTGTCTGTTTTCTTCTCCATTACTAACGATCATTTTATACAGGACTGATACTTTCATAGTATAATTTCGAAACCATGATCAGATATGAACAGTGGACGCTATACATCTTTGGAAAATTATATTATGCATGTATCACGCAGAACCGATGTATTAAGGAAGTGTTTTTTTTTTTCATTTTACAGTTTGTTACCATAGTTTATCGTAGAGAAACCTGCAAGAAGGATGTTTGTCATGCCCTGGGAATATATTTCTTATATTGCAATATTAACAGCGTTGCATTCCACACTACTAATAGATTGGAAACTGAAGTGATCTAACATTGTAGCCTGTTTTAAGTGCAGAACCCGTGTAGCCTTAGGAGTGCGCGTGTTTATGTTCTCTTTTGCCAGTACCCACCTGGCACTGATCCCAGACACTAGCACAATACTTAAGAATTGATATTGTCGTTGATTTACATAAAAAGCTTCGAGCTCCATCCGTCTGGAGCGCCATCATGCATAAAAACAAACCGTTTCTTGTTCATCTGCTATTACATCAGAACACTTTCAAATCTACTACTATACACCGATAAGATGTGCTAATATCCTCGACATGGGTGCATCTTGAGAAATCTTGTGCACTTGGATGGGAGTGTAGTCGGCAAGCTCCATTCATTTACGAGACACGGAATGTTGCAATCTACTCCTGGTCGGCTGCAGATTAAATTGGTAATGGAGCTGCAGGCTGGGTTGGCCAAAGACAGTGCGAGGGGATCTTTCAGTCGCTAACTTTATTCTAAGACTGTGAGAATGCAGACAGATAATAAATTGTGCACTATGCTTGAGGTGTTGGAAATATGTAGAGTGCTGACTGGTACACTTTGATGATGTATATGTTCGAGGATTAACAATGAATGGATGTACTGCACAGTCAGCTATCTACATTTGCAATGGTACTCGCAAAGTAGAGGAAGGACGGTTTAGTGATGATATTGTAACTGGGAAGCATGCTGTCGCATCATTTGTAGGTGTTGAAATTACTATAAAATTGCTAAAATTATTCTCACTATCAACTGTGATGCTTATTATTCCAGTACTTCGACGGTGTCCTTTCCATCCCACCTGTCCACTGGCACGCTGCCGATGACCAAACAATGATTGACTGACATCGCTTGTTTGAGATGGAGAAAGAGTCTTGGTGGAGGGGCAACACCTTCTTGGAGCGGGTAGCACCAAAACTGTGATGACGTACATGACTGCAATATGAGGAATCGGAATGGAACACGGAGTCATCAGCTATCCTGTCAGTGTGACAGATGAGTTTAAATGTAGAGGTCATCAACCACCTTCGGAGAGCAGTTGCGGAACGCTCCACAACGCCGCAAAACTCTTCCAGTTTCTTACCTTGTGACTGTATTTTATCTAATATCATCCAGTGTGTGTGTGTGTGTGTGTGTGTGTGTGTGTGTGTGTGTGTGTGTGTGTGTTGTGGTAGTAGGAGCAACACCATGATTTACACTGTGTGAGATACGTGAGAGGCAATGGACCAGATTTTAATGTCAGTTTAGAACCCGATACAGACGTCGAAGTCGTGGTGGTGAGAACAAAATGTATGGTACTTTACGAGGGGTGTTACAGTAGGAAAAAAGAGCAATGTTCCAAACAACGACTTATAGTATAGTCTGTGGGGTAGTATCGTTCTCCTACAGTACAGGTGTTGGCACTTTACACTGGTCTGTGCAAGCAACGTCGCTCACTGGCCACCAGCTCCACTGGATCAATACCTGTTTATTTAATAGGATTTGTTTCCGATATATGGGGAGAGAGAGATGCGGTAAAAATCTTTTCGAGCTCTCCACTGGATGAAGATAGCAGAGCTTTTGTAATTCGTAATTTTTCTCTGTTGGATGGTACAGAATAACGATGATGCAATGTTCGGTGATAGATGGGGATGGCCGTGAAGGACCCAGATCTGCTTCGTCTGCAGTACCTTCCTAATTTTGCCAATAAGAAACACCACCATAGCTGTTCGTACTGTCTGTATATTACCTCATGTTGCAGGAGCGGGTTTCCTTTGGCGCTGACCTTACACATCGTACAATGGAACTACGACATGTTCCCATTTCCATCGAATGGTCAAAACATGGTCCTGTTGCACAAACTCAGCTTAGCCATTTGAACAATCGCATGTGCAAAGCTGCAGAATGGCAGCACATTGTCTGAGAGGTAGTTGCAAGATGCATAGAAACTATCTGAAATTTTACTATAGCAGATAGGTTGGAATAACTTGACTCGTTTCGAGATATGAGAGTGTCAGGAATATGATTCTCTAGTGACTGTAATCATTAAAAGACTTCTCCATTCGATCCAACACAGGTATATGGTTGAATGTGTGGGTGGCGTGGGTGCTATTCTGTCATTCTGTTCAACGGATTAATCTGAGATGTACCCTTTACCCTGCGGCTCCTGTAAGATGCAATTTCCACCCCCACACTACTACAGAAGTCAGACAGACGCTCCTAACGTTCTAAAGAGAAATGCCTGAAAAACTTTCAGCAATAAATATCTTCTGGAGTCCTCCGCTATAAGGAAATCATACAAAAATTCACAAAATGTCTTACGTAACTAGTGGGATACTTGGGTACTGGAGTAGTGCTAGTTAGTCTAAGAAAAGCATGAAACTAACGAAAATTATTATTTATTTTGCAAAAATTCTGAGAAATCACAATGGCATTTTTAGTTATGAACTGGACACGTTATTTCTGGGTTCTTTTTGGAATGTGAAATTACCTCTTACGGATAGGATTCGCTAATGAAATTTCTGTACAAAAGTTAAGATTGTTATTGACTTGGCAGAATGGCTGAGAGACGCGCCTACTCAACTTGAATAATTATCCGTTAGAATGTTGCCAGGTACGGTCAAGGCTGTCGCGGGTGAAATGCAGTGAAGTGTACTGTAGTGGAGGAAATACGGGGCTCGCAAGAGCCGTAGCGCACAATACCATAATGTGCGATGACTGCCGTCTGCGCTGCTCGCTGCTGACAAATAAGATAACTCTCGTTCTATCTGGATTGACCTTCGCCAATCAAACTCTCCCGACGACCTGATGAAGTCCAGGACTCCTATTCGCCCCTAGCCTAACTATTGGAGTGGTACACTGGGCAGACAATCAGTCCACCACGATGCCCCCCAAAAATTCGCTCACAGGCATTTTACTATAACTCTATCCGTTCACACCGCACAATAAGTGTGGCGGCTAACACAGTGAACAACGGTTAATCGCAAGGACTCAATATAGAGTCGCACTTCGATTCGCTCTCGACAGAGGTGATCTTCCAGTGAAGTACTGAGGACAGACTTGTTCCTCGCTCTTTGAGTAGACGTATGAGCGCGCACGCTCTCGTTACGTGTTCTCGCTCCTAGAGCGACAACAGAACGGCCCCTCTCCATGCCAGACATGAAGGGCTATATCTTTCGGTCTCTTCCATTACTCCTTCAGCTCAAGGCGTCAGACATATCGTCTGACAATCAGCATTGCTCTTCTAAAACAGGTGAATGACGTTTAGTTTAAGGCGACCAATCCGGAAATCTGTAGCATCGGCGTTTGGCGTTTGCTGTCTTCCTGTGAAAATCTCTAAAACTGTGTGCTCTGTTTGTAAAGAATGCGTAGGCTGGGCGTTCCCACACAATGTAGCGGAATTTGCTTGCAAGCCGAACACGGGGTCTTCCTTTCACTCGGGCAAACGCTGTCTGCCCTATCGGCGGTCGCGCGCCGCGGTAGTTAGGTTGGGACCGGCCTCCTGGCGTGCGGTTGCTCTCCGGAACTAAAAGCTCCTGTGACCGCCGTGCCTGGAATGTATGTGTGTACGCCAGCCTCGAGTATTTCAACCACTGTGCACTTACTTGTTATTTGCATATGTTTACATGAATTCATACAACATTGACTTTATCTTATCGAGTTTGGGTTCGAATGAAGCGTCTTGATGTGCGGAATGTGATTGTGAGGGCGGAATATGTAAGCAATGAAGGTCAGGAGACCACTACATCTTACAAATGGAAAGACGATTCCATATCACAGACATTATTTCTACTGGAAAGCATAGCACTAGAGATCTGAAAAGCTAGTGTACATTTCTTATGACCTCAATCAGCACACCATCTAACGTTTGTGTTCTTTCTGAATCAACCATCATCTATAACCCAGTGGACATATCGCAGAACGTCTAACATGGCAGCGAGACAGAATACATTACAAATACTGTAGAAATATCTAGCAGCGGTATGAGGGAGTTGCGAATACTGGCTTCATACCGTGTTCCTTAGCCGAATCATTTTCTAAATTCGGTGATTTTATTACGAGCTAAAACCCGCCAGCGACGTGTAACCGTACTATCAGTCTGTTAATATACACTCTGGCAATCACAGTCTAGCCGGCCGCGGTGGTCTCGCGGTTCTAGGCGCGCAGTCGGGAACCGTGCGACTGCTACGGTCGCAGGTTCGAATCCTGCCTCGGGCATGGATGTGTGTGATGTCCTTAGGTTAGTTAGGTTTAAGTAGTTCTAAGTTCTAGGGGACTAATGACCACAGCAGTTGAGTCCCATAGTGCTCAGAGCCATTTGAACCATTTGAATCACAGTCTATACTGAGTGTCGCGATATTTGTGTGGAAAAACCACTTCATTTGCAGGTAATGCCATACCTCAATTTATTAGGCTTGTATAGTTTCTAATGTGGATATCGTTTGCTATACTTGTGAGCACCTGTAGAACCAAGACTGCTTGTGACAGTAGCATAGTCGTTGATATAGTATTTTTAACATCTGGTGGCTTATAAGACGATTACGTTACTCTTTCTAAGACACTGTGGTAACACTTACAAGAAAAACTAATGAGACATGTCCACCCATTGCTCATTTTTGGTCAGTATTAGCCGGCCGGTGTGGCTGTGTGGTTCTAGGCGCTTCAGTCTGGAACCGCGTGACCGGTATGGTCGCAGGTTCGAATCCTGCCTCGGGCATGGCTGTGTGTGATGTCCTTAGGTTACTTAGGTTTAAGTAGCTCCAAGTTCTAGGGGACTGATGACCATAGCTGTTAAGTCCCATAGCGCTCAGAGCCATTTTAACATTTGGTCAGTATTTTTTCGTATTGCCAGCAGTTAGTTATAGGCAATGTATTATACTTAATAGTAGGGGATGCCTGATAGGTTGCAAAGAAGTGTGCAATGAAAATGATTATGTCCAATCATAAGGAAAGGTATGTATTTGACGTCTAATACTGCAATAGCCACATAAGGAATGAAATATTTTTTGTTACTTGGAAAGTATATCAAACCATAAGAATGGTACAGACATTTCTGTCTCCAGAGCCACAGCCGTTATCAGGGTGTATTAACGAAACTTCGCTCACTGTCGAATGTCGTCCAATTGAGAACGAGATAATAATATTTAATTGTAGGTATAGCGATCAAATATGTAAGTAGCTGGTTTCCTAGAACCATTCTGTCTGGGGGTAAGTGGCGCGCGGTGGTGTTGACTTGTGGCGGGAATGATTGATGTTTCCGGCTAACAGCAGGAGCTGTCCCAATGGAGGGGCCTGCTGGGGTGCAGGAATGTAGCTGACCTAACTGTGTCGTCCTCTAGACTGCTGACTAGCGAACTAATACTCAGTATGTGTTGGACTGCGTTCGTGATCACGAGGAAATTTGAGAAGGTTTAATATGGACATGTGTTTGCACTGAACCATTATTCTCTCCAAAGTAAATCATCCAGTTGACTGCTTCTGCACACTTCCCATCTTTATTTGTTTGAAAGAACACCGATTGTGGAAGACGTGTGGAAGGCACATTTGCTGGTTCTCTAGACGTGGCAAACATTTTAGTTGACTTCGTAAATTATAAGGGTGATTTGGAATCTGTTATATCACTGACATTGGTATTCGCGAATGCAATTTCCTCAATTTTTTTCGAGTTTTCACATAAAGATCTTCGCGGACGGGATAAGTTTCTAGTTACTCAGTGGTTTACAGCATGCTGCACCTCGCTTAAGTCTTGGGCTTCTAGAGAAATAATTTCCAGTCTGTATCTTCGGAGTTATACTGTGCAAGCGATCGGTAGCATACTGCTATTTGCTTCATATCGAAAAGTATCGCGAAATGTGGAAATACATATGTTCTTGTAATTCCAGGGTCTGGAGATGGATGTAGCAAGCAAGCAAGCAGGTAGGGAGGTAGGGACCAGAAACAGTAACACCTTTGTGCTGGGTGGAATCGACCCAGCCTTTGTACAACAGTCTTCGAGCTGTATGTACAAGTGTGTGATGGTCGACAGCTATTTGCAGGCTGCAGAAGTGGTGATTTTGTATGGCTCAGGATACGAATTGTGTGTTTACTATGTTGATGTGGTACTTGGAGATCGGTTTCACGCTGAAAAATTCACGCTTCCATCATGAGTGGCACAGCAGTGTAATTGAGAAAGTGTCTTTCCATATTTGACGATCTGTAGACCACTTTTGTGGGGTTTAACTGTCAGTGCAATACGGCGATCTGTACATAATAGTTTTACCGCTGAAAGTCTCGTCTGCAGAAAAAAGGCGGACATGCTGTCACACAGGGAGCACCAGTAATATGGCAGGTAAATTCAGTAAGAGCCAGTCAGAATGCTCCATTCATTCACAAGACATCCTTTGTACTGGGACATAGGAGCCTCTACATAGCGGTGAGAACGTTTGCCGTTACTGAGATGTTTGTTGAAAGTAGGACTTAACGATTACCATGAAGGATAACACGGGATGTCTCGTTAGGACCATCACGAAGAATGCATTCGGTGTTATCCTGCACTATTTTCGTAAACAGGTCCTGGTAGGACAAGAATTTCCATGCAGACAAGCTGAGACGTCACGAAAGCTCGTACGACAACAAAAACGACCGTTAACTATTTTTGCAACACTTTACGATATCTGCGAGGGAGACCTGGCTCTTATTTACATGGACATGAGACGTCAGTATAACACTGACAACCTTTTAGCTGCGTTTGCGATGGTGAGCCGTTACGCAAACGTCTCTCGCTCGGCGCTGGACCCTCAGGTACAAAAGCTATGTGTGAGCCACAGAAAACACGTGCACGGCTACAGGCATCTCTTATGTCCAATTAGGATCACTAAGAACAATGCATCCTGTGCTGTTCTGGGAAGCATCGTAAACGATTTCTGTAGCGTGTCCAGACGTGATGTCAGTACAGCATTTAGAACCTCTTAGCTGCGCTTGTGATGGTGAGTCACTCGGCAATTAGGTCTTCACTGGTCAGCAGGTACAAACGCTATGCATCATCGCGCCAGCAACAGACAACACGCATGAACGTCCCGCAGCCACTGTAGCGAACAGTTCGCTGATATGTTGCGGTTGACGATACTTCGAAAGCGTTTTTACGTGCAATTAGTATTTGTGCAGTGCATTATTTTCGGCTGAGCATGTTTGCACAGCCTTTTACATGCATTATTTTGTCAGTTTTACGTGTAGTGAATGTACTGTTGCATTAGTTTGTGAACAGCTTTATCGGCTGTGCAATGCATTATTTCAACAGTTTATAACTAGTGAGCGTGTCTGCAGAGCGTTTTAATTGCATTATTTTGACAAGTTACGAGTTGTTTGCACGTCTGTACATCAGTCGCTAATTTGCGAGTAGTTTGCGGTCAGTAGGCTGTGCAATGTATTTCATACAAGACTATACAATCATCATAGCCTTCATCATCTACACACAGGGAGCATATACCACCTTGGTGGTGGTGGGTTCTGCAGTGGTGGCGGCAGTGACGGCGACACTGGGCACAATGGAGCTACTGCCTACGACAAGTCAAATTGTTTAAATAAACATTGCATGCAAAATAAAGCCTTACGTTCATCCTATGCAGCAACATAGCACAGGCTGAGACCTTTTCACGCCAATTTCAAGGAAGGGGTGGCGTGAGATTTCTTACATTAGTGGAGGTACCCCAAGTGACGTTTTCTCCGCCATTTTCTTAGGTTAGTAGAGGTAAGCCTATTTACCTTTGTTCCCAACTAAAATTTGAACTTCCGCCATTTTCGGGGGCGGAGGGGAGGGGGGAAGAGCAGGGGAGGGGGAGTGGTGGGGGAGGGGAGGGAGTTAGGTTAGGGGAGGTAGCTCAATTGTTCTGTTTTCCCGCCGAAGTTTGAACTTCCGCCATGACGTCATTGTAACATGGCCATTTCTATCACCGCCATATTGGGTCCGCCATCTTGAATAAATTTGGCAACAATAGAGAGTGGGGCCATGCCTCCTTTCCCCCTAATAATATCTAGTCCTGTGAGGGCTATATATGGTCCATGTGCTTATGCCGTCTGTCTTCAAGCTATATGCACGAGTGTCTGGTGGAAGACAGCTATAGGCAAGATGCTGAAGTGATGATTTTGTTTGGTGCAGGATACGAATTGAGTGTTTACTACATCGACACAGAATGTGGTGATAAACAGCTGGGTTGAAAATCAAGTTTCACGCTGGAATATTCAAGCTTCCATCGTCAGAGGCAGAGCAGTGTAATTGAGGAAGTGTCTTTCCATATTTCATGATCTGTAGACCACTTTTTCAGGGTTTAACTGTCACTGCAATATGGCGCTCTGTACAAAATAGTTTCGCCACTGAAAATCTCGTCTGCAAAAAAAAGTAGCAGGCAGTGCTACCACACTATCTGCATCAGTTATTTCCCAGGTAAATTCAGCAGGAGCCAATGAGAATGCTCCATTCATTCACAAGACATCCTTTGTTCAGGGACATAGGACCCTCTACCGACTGGTTCAAACAAGGGGACCAAGGTATCTACAGAAAGTTCTGAGAGTAACATAATGTCGTCTTTGTTCAAGTGTTCAAAGGCAAGTTGAAGCAGACCATCCATTTCAGGTGGGATGCTGTCCCTCATCTGTCATTGTGGCATTAGGACATCTCCAGACCAGCAGCTGTAGGACACCAAAAATTCCAGCCAAATATCTCTTCTGTAGGACAGTGCTTCGAATTCTGTTTGTAATTGTTCTGATTTTCCCGTCTGTGCTTCGACAGTGCTGTCTTTCTAAACAACAAGAATGCTTTTGTGATCAACGGTGTTTTCGCAAGAATGCATAAGCGTGATGATGGCTTTGAGCGGTGAGAACATTTACCATTTCTGAGATGTATGTTGAAAGCAGGACATTACGATTTCCAGGAAGGGTAACACATGATGGATGGGGTGCCTCATTAGTACCACCAGGAAGAATGTATTCGGTGTTATTTTCGACTATTTTCGTAAACAGGTCCATTAGGACACGTATTTCCAAGCACACAAGCTGAGACATCACGAAAGTTCCTACAACATTAAAAGCGACCGTTAACTATTTCTGTGACACTTAACGATTTCCGAGAGGGAGACTTGGCTCTTATTTGCATAGACATGTGACGTCAGTATGACACTGACAACCTTTAAGCTGCTCTTGCTAAGGTGAGTCACTAGGCAAACATCTCTCGCTCAGCAATTAGGCTTGCACTGGACCCCCAGGTACATAAACTATGCATCACCAAAGATAAACACGTGCACAGCCAGACGCATCGCACGTGTGAGACCAGCGTGCTCACTCCACCCGGCTTGTGCACGTTGGAAGTCTGTAGAGAACAGATCCATGATATTTTGCAGTCGAAGATCTTAATGATAGTTCGGAAGCTTTTCTTATGTGGAATGAGTGTTTGTGCAATGCATTATTTTCCGCTGTTTAAGTTCTGTGAGCATGTTTACATAGTGTTATGCATACATTATTTTCACAATTTTACTCATAGTGAACGTGTCTGTATATCCGTGTACTGCATTATTTCGGCAATTTACGAATAGTTTGCAGGTCTGCAATGCATTATTTCGATAGTTTACAATTAGCAAGCGTGTCTGGAGAGCGTTTTACATGCGTTAGTTTGACAGTTTTCGAGTTGTTTGCGTGCTGTACATCAGTGTACTGAATTATTTTGGTAATTGACTAGTAGTTTGCGAGTCTGTAAGCTATTTATTGTGTCCCCAAGCACGTCATAGCGAGTGTTTTGTATCAGCTTAATAAATAAACTATGTGAAATCCATCCCTAAATAAATTGATCCAACATCCTACTGGAAATAAATGAAGCACACTCCTTCCTCTGTATAGCAGCTGGACACAGAGTCCTTTTCCCGCCACTTTCCCCCAGATCGCCTTCTTGGGTTACCTCACAGGAGGGACGACAGCACCCTCTGGTGGTGATATCGTGTACTAGGTCAATTAGACTCCAGACGTCAAAGCGAACACACTGGATAGAGCGGTTGCCTATGACAGCTCAAATTGTTTAAATAAACAATGCAAGCAAATTAAAGACTTACATCTATTCTATCCAGCAGCCCAGCACAGGCTGAGTCCTCTTCCTGCCAATCCCATGGAAGAGGTGGTGGTTGGATAATTTAGGTTACTGAAGGTAGCCCAATTGACCTATTTTCCTGCCAAAATTTGAACTTCCCACCATGTCCTCATTACGACTTTGCAACATCCATCGCCGCTATCCGTATTATGTAAGCACCAAGTTCTGTAAGCAGCTCTTCCATTCTAATTTTTAAGATGTTTCTGAATAATGTGTTACAAACCGTAACATCTCACTTCTTATTGCTGCCTTCATTCACTGAAGCTATGATGAAAGGGATGTATAGAAGAATGTGTCATTTATGAATAGCTTAAAACACTTCGGTAAAAAGAATTCAATGCAGTTTTTAAAATCCGTTAAGAGATCTATCACATGTCTCAGTAAAAATCAGACATATCATTACTACTGGCAGTGACTCTCGAAGATAACTGTTTTCCTTTCAGTTTTTGTTTTGCCAAAGATACACAGGGTACACCCGTTATTGACAGTGTTGGTAGTGCTGTGTCTCCTAGCTCATTATGCTCTGAACTGGACAGTAAAGCTTAGGAATTGAACATAACGAACAGGTGACGGGTCTCGCAAAATCTGTCACTGCTACTGCAGGTAGCAGGTGAGGTAATAATTTAATGTGTCACGTAGAAGGTTAGCAGAAACATTATGTTAAATTGAGAGTGATAGGCTAGACAAGAAGATAACAATAAAAAAGATATGTCTGGCAGGAAAAGAAAAAAAAAGTTGTTTTTAATTTTGTGAAAATAGAGTAGTTGGTTAAGTGGACATATATAGTGTGATAAGGAATGGATATATTGTGTCACACTGTGAAAAATATGAGAATTTTAGGACCTAGATGATGCATAGATAACATATAATGTTATGAGGCAAATGTAGTTATTCACAAATGAAAGTCTTATGTATAATATTCCATTTAGACAGATGGTCGAAATAAGGACTATTACTAATCTCTACTAGTGCAGTTCCCTGTTTGGTTTGACACAGTTCTCAGAATGCATGAAAGCATATTCCACGGTGACCATTACCATGACATTTAATTTGGCAGGTGGGTCAAGGCTGGTAGTTTAAGGAAATGATAATGATTATCCTACACAGAGGGCCTAGCTGTGATTAATATGGATATACCATAACAATCCCAGGAGTGAAAATAATGCTTATAACGTGTATTAACAAGGGAAGCTCCCCATCACACCCTTCACAGATTTAGCGTTAAAATGGGCCAGTGGATAGCCCGCCAAAAGCCCATATCAAACATTGGAACAGGAAGAAGGTGTACTCAACTGTGACAAGATAAGCAAAATAGAAACAGGAAAAGGTCCTAGCTCAAGCTATGCTACATCAAGCAAACTGCCAGAACCACAGCATCGTGATTGTGTGGTCATGGTGTTGGAGTGCAAAAGCGGGAGATCCATGTTCGAATCTCTTTTGTGAAACAAGAAATAATGTTTAATTTAGTGAAGTAGAGAACTTAGTAAAGTCAACTAATATAGAGTATAGGTATATTGCAAGTGTTACCGTAATAATACATAGTTCTCTACCACATGTTATGACTCTTGCATTCCAAACTGCCAGAATCACAGCATCATGATTTTGTGGTCATGGTGTTGGACTGCAAAGCAGGAGAGCCGTGTTCGAATCTCCTTTGTGCCCCAATTTTTCGCAAAATTACCATCTTTCCGTCTGGACATTGACATGTCTGTTCTCCTTATGTAGTTTTGGCAATTGTTATACTATAGATTGATTATAGAATGTGGTAAGAATAATTACCATCACAAGTAAATGTGCTGAAAAGTGAGAGCATAACGCTGCATAGACCTCTCACACAGATGAAAACAACAAATAGATGGGAGTGAACCATGTCGCTAAAATGGAATGCTAGAGTCATAACATGTGGTAGAGAACAATGTCGATTATGGTAATATTTGCAATATACCCATACTCTATATTAGTTCACTTAACTAAGTTCTCTACTTCACTAAATTAAACACTATTCTTTTCTCTTTTCCTCTTACACATATATTTTTCATTCTTATTTTCTTTTTAAGTCTTTCAATCTGGAGGTTCCTTTCTTAAACCCCATTGTTGCAAACAGATGGTACATCACAACACAGACACAAATCTGATTATTATGAACACACACATCAATGACCAGATGGACAGTTCTTAATTTCGTGAAAAAAATGGGGCATAAGGGAGATCTGCATACTGATCTCCCCCTTGCAGGCCAACGCCGTGATCACATAACCCTGACACTGTGGCTGTTCAAATTCTACTGATGATGCACATCTTTAGCTTGGACCATTCATTGTTTCTATTTTACTTCTTTTTTCACAGTTCAATACTCCTTCTTCCTGTTTTCATTCTTGATCAACAAGAACACATGTGAAATGTCTATCAGCACAAATATAAGTACATAGTCAACTGTTACCCGTCACATGCCCATTTGTAATATATATTTGACCATCAGTTGTACCCAAAGTTTTAGTCAACATGTTTGAATGCATCAGATACATGGTCTAAAGTTATACAGTTAAACACATTTACTAAAATTAATGTCTGTATACATTCTTACATACTAGCTTTTACTCAAAGAAAAAATAATGGTTAGTCCACACAACATATACCTTAATAGAACATAGGCATCCCTGTCATCTTAACATGAGCATACAATTTCACTGAAAATATTTTATTATGTCTTTGTGAGGGTACAGCCCTTGGATTTTGTTTGTTGTTGGATAAACCAACAAACAGGTTCCTGGATGTAAACTCTGACTCTTCCAAACGGCCTCTAATATGTAATTTGCTACTTTTTCTTTCTCACTGAAAGGCTAGATGATTTAAGATGACTTCTCAGAAGAACGTTTCTCCAACTCGAAATCTTCATACAGCAGACAGCCTTTTGTCATAGTTCTTCTTCCTCTGGTTAGCTCTCTCCATTAATGTGATAAGTGCCTGTCTGACTTTCTCATCCCTTGCAATATCATTCCCTGAAGTCTCAGGTAATGAATTCATCCAATCGTTCCTTTCTAATCTCCTTAACGTTAACTCATTGACAGTGTAATTTGTCGAAGTATGTTGGCAACTTATTAACCACCTCTTTGAACAGTGTCAGAAAAGTAGTCCAGCTGATTTGTTTATGTGGGCAATAAGTTTGTAGGAAACTTTTGAACTTCCTGAAAGTCCTCTCAAGTGTGTTACTTTACAGTGGTACTGTGGTATAAAAATATGTTTAATACTTTCTTTCTGTAAGAAGGTTCACCTGTGCCTACTGGTGGAAATGGTTGCATTGTCAGAAAATTTGGACTTAGGTTTGCTAAACCTCACTGTGTAATCTTCTACAAGTCTCTGCATGACAAAAACACTGTTAGCACTTTTCAGGGTACACAACTCAATATATTCAGAAACCAGATCATATAGTGCTGCCAGATACTTCGTCTTCCCACAAGCGCATGCTAATGGGCCTGTGACATCAACTGACACAATCTGTAAAGTTTCAATGGGCAGAATTGGATGCAATACGACGTGACAGTAGCTGTTTGGTGAGTTAGCCATCTGACGAATAGTACAAGTTTTTACTTGCAGCAACTTTCGTCTTATGGTGCCAAATTAGCAAATGTTGACTGATCACATGAACACATTTTGAAACTCCAAAGTGGCCCCAATAAAGATGGGTACACCATATTAAATTCAGCTCATAATTATCTGGAATAGAAGCACACCAGTGATATGATAAGGCATATATCCTTAAAATAAAACATTTTTGTGAATTTTCCAACATTGCGCCTGCTTGTGTGAAGGGTTGAGCAACAACTGCTGTTTGACATTGCTCCATGTGGGCTCAGCATCCTGCAACATATCCATGTGTTTGCACAAATCTAAGCAGCAGTTCCAATGAGCAGTGTGTTTCATGAGCAAAACCCAAAAATATGCAATTTTCTTTAATTTCTGCTTAATCTGAAAGCCTTGCAGAAGTCAGTGCATCAACCACATTATCACTGTCTCCCGTGACATGCACGAACTCGGAGTCATATTCCTGATGGTATGGAGATCATCTGCCTAACCTGCCTTGTCGCAGCTGCCAGCCTAGTGGTCAGATTAATGCTGGGTGGCCACAGTAGTTTTTTGTGTGGTCAACAAAGAGGTAAAATGGAATCTTTCTGAAAGCCCACACAACTGCCAGTGCATCTAGGTCTGTTATGGTATCTCCCCTTTTGCAGTCAGATAGAGTCCAACTGGCAAAGTCGATGGTGCAACTGGTAGTTTTGGCCTCAGTCTCTTTGAGTGTAAGAGACAGGCATCTAAATCAGTGCAACATGCATCAGTGGATAAACAGAGATCTGTTGATATGTCAGGATGGTGTAATTACTTCGAAATTAAAAGTGCCTTTATTATTTTTCAAACGCAATGTGACATTCACTAGACCAAAACCACTGTATACGTTTTCTTAATAGATTGCGTAACACCTCACAACTCAGCGACTGATCTAGTAGAAAAGCCTATAAAATGAGACTAATCTGCAAAGTTTCAAGCTGTTTCGTCATTCACTCAGCACTTACATTCTCTATGGCACAGAGTTTTTCTTTATAAGTTAATACTCTACGTCATGTTACAATACGTCCAAGATTTTTTATTTTTCCCATCCAAATTGCGCAAGTTGGCAGGAATTCATGCAGTGTTTGCATGGATTTCCATAGTACTCTCTCTATGAGCTAAACGTATTCCTCCCACCTTCATGTTGCAATGAAAAGGTTATCCCGAAATGTGGTGATCTTCTCAAGCAACTCAAGCCCAAGTAATGCTAAGGCTGCGACAAATACACTAGAACTAATGATAAAGCCAAACAGTAAAACCTTAATTTGATAACTGTGGACAGCATAGACAAATGCAGTATACTTGTGCAACTCCTCTGTCAAGGCTGTTTGCCAGTATGAGGGATGCAAGCCTTGTTCAAACCAGAACAATAACTTTATTCATATTTCTTGAGTCCAGAACCCCTGGCTTAGTGATTACTGTCACTGGACTACAATATGGTGATACTGCTTGGTCTTTTATGTTAATGACATATTCCGAATTTAACTTCCAACTTCAGATCATTTGACTCATGGAAAGGAGTTTGAGGTACAGAACGTTTTATGCAGAAAGATGTAAATATGATACTGATAACCACAGATGGACCAAAATATTTATTAGAGTACTTTATTGACCTGGACTTGAGTAATTCCTTGAGTTTAGTAATTCCTTCAGCTCAATATATCTCCTTAGTATCATGTTGCAGTTTGTCTAAACTGTGAGTCCGTTTATCAGTTAATTTAATTTTGTAGCCTTCGCAATATTTATCCTACACTGAAGAATCAAAGAAATTGCTACACCTACCTAATGTCGTGTAGGGCCCCCGCGAGCATGCACGAGTGCCGCAGCATGACGTGGCATGGACTCGACTAATGTCTGAAGTAGTGCTGGAGGGAACTGACACCATGAATCCTGCAGGGCTATCCATAAATCCGTAAAGAATACGAGGCGCTCGAGATCTCTCCTGAACAGTGCGTGCAAGGCATACCAGATATGCTCAATAATGTTCATATCTGGGGAATTTGGCGGCCAGAGGGAAGTGTTTAAGCACGGAAGAGGTTTTCTGGAGCCACTCTGTACCAATTATGAACGTGTGGAATGTCACAGTGTCCTGCTGGAACTGCCCAAGTCCTCGTGAAGCACAATGGTCATGAATGGATGCAGGTGATCAGACAGGATGCTGACGTATGTATCACGTGTCAGAGTCATGTCTAGATGAATCACGGGGCTCATATCACTCTAACTGCACACGCCGCACACTATTAGAGAGCCTCCACCAGCTTTAACAGTCCCATGCTGACATGCAGGGCCCATGGTTTCATGTTATCTCAATTCCCGTACACGTCCATCCGCTAGATACGATTTGAAACGAGACTCTTCCGACCAGACAAAATGTTTCCAGTCATCAACAGTGCGTCGGTGTTGACGAGGCGTAAAGGTTTGTGTCGTGCAGCCACCAAGGATACACGAGCGGCCTTCGGCTCCGAAGGCCCATACCGATGATGCTCCGTTCAATGGTTCCCACATTGACACTTGTTGATGTCTTAGCATTAAAATCTGCAGAATTTGCAGAAGGGTTGCACTTCCGTCACGCTGAACGATTCTCTTCAGTCGTCGTTGGTCCCGTTCTTGCAGAGCCTCTTTCCAGTCGCAGCGATGTAGGAAAGTTGATGTTTTACCGAATTCCTGATGTTCATAGCACATTCGCGAAATGGTCGTACGACAAAATCCCCACTTCATCGCTTCCTCGGAGATCATGTGTTCCATCGCTCGTGCGACTCACTTAAATCTTTATAACCTGCCGTTGTAGCAGCAGTAACCTATCTAACAACTGCGCCAAACACTTGTTGTCTTATGTAGGCGTTCCCGACCTCAGCATCGTATTCTGCGTTTTTACATATCTCTGTATTTGGATACACGTGCCTATACTAGTTTCTTTGGCTCTTCAGTGTAGTTTATCTTTGATTTTATTATGTCTACTGTGAGGCTCATCCCTTCTATTTTCATGTTTTATTGGCCTGCGGACAGGACTTTTTCGTCTTTCTCTCCCTAAGGAACTCAATACCAATGACACAGTCCACTATTAAATTACCTAACACTAAAAAGGCACCTTTAGTCGCTGCATTTCCTAGTGTGACTGGAAGGCAGAATTGTATTGTAATATTTCGAGATGTAGGCCCAATGGCTCTCAGTATTCTACAGTTCTTTACCAGCGATGTCAGCAGTTCAGTTACCTCGAAAACCCTTTTGTATAAGTTAGTCAACACGTCATACCTATCATAAAGGTAACTACGAGGGTAAATCAATTATTATCTGCAATTTACCTATATTTTTGTTTATTTTGGTAGTAATGTCGTTTTACGTTGTTGACGCATGCTTTGTTTATTTGTTATATATCTTTGCAATTTTCAAGCTGCTGGGTTAGTTGCGTTATCGCTGCCGTGCTGTTAATCATGACTGCTCCGCTGTCTTAAGGTGTATCAGCGGCCGAAATTCATAGAAGACTTTCGGTACAGTACGGAAACAGTGTTTTGCCACAACGGAGTGTCTACGAATGGATTGAAAAATTCCGAAACAGTCCCACAAGTGTTACGCACGATGAAGGAACCGGACGACCGTTTACCGCCACAAATGAAGAAACCATTGAGAGTTCATGTGAAACAATTCTCTTAGACAGACGATTAACTATTAGCAAAGTGGCACATTGTGTGCCAATTAGCCACGGTTCTGCCTACGAAATCATCCACTTGGGTTTCATAAAGTTTGTGCAAGATGGGTCCCAAAACAAGTCGCAAAATTGGATAAACAAACGCGCTTGTACACTGCAAAAAACATTTGGATCACTGTGGTCACGAAGAGGACAACTTCCGAGACAGGATCATTACTGGTGACGAAACATGGATCCACCATTAAGAACCGGAGAGTAACGGAAGAGTATGGAATGGAAACATTCAAATTCGCCTTGCAAGAAAAAGTTCAAGACCCAACAGCCCGCAGGAAAGCTGCCGCTTACGGTTTTTTTGGGACGCACAAGGTCCAGTATTGGAACATTATGGGGAAAGGGGCACAATAATAAAAAGTGTGCGTAACAGTGAGATACCTACTGCCAGGCAAAAGCCTGAAATTCAAAGCAAACGCCGAACGTTGCTGTCAAAAGTTGTTGCGTTGTTGCACGACAATGGCCGTCCGCATACTGCTGCCCACGCTGCTGAAACGCTCCAGAAACTCAAATTTGAAGTACTGGATCATCCTCCATATAGTCCCGATCTTGCCCTTTCTGTCCATCACTTGTTTGGTCCACTCAAACAGGCATTAAGGGGCCGTCAATTTGCCTCGACGAAGCAGTGATAGAAGTGATGCATTCCCGGCTCGTAGCTCAACCGAAAACCTTCTATTATGAGGGCGTCTGGAAGCTTGTACAACCATGGACCAAGTGCTTTGAAACGCAAGCAGACAACGTCGAAAATTGATGTTCTTATATGTCTCCTATTTGAGTACAATAAAATTTTATAACTACTTTGCGGATAATATTAACGGATGTTGTTCTCAACAGTTTTGATTATACTGTCTCGTTTTTCCTGGTTCTGGGTTTGCTAGTAGTGGTTTCTATTTGCAAGTCAGTGGTTCCGTGGACCAATGTTCATGTAGTTACCATGATTATTTGTCCACTGGTTACCCATACCAATTTGCCACTGGTTACCACGGTTGTTTTATCAGTGGTTGCCCGGTTTATTATTTTGGTCTCTGGGATTGAATCTTGTACCTAGCCTCTTCCTTTTATTTCGGGCTACAGAGTTCTTTTCATTGTGTCCACATGATTTGCTTCTCGAAGTGGACACCAAATGTACATGGGATTCATTCCTTCCATTGATGTTAAGGTTTTTACTATAAGCGGGCAGTGATGGGCCTACCACACTAACAGCTCTTGCTTTTGTACCCTCATGTGTAAGGTCAGTTGAATGAAGGACTGATATAAAGTTATCCAGGTTTGTCTGCAGTATGTGAACTAGATTTTTTTTGCGAATGTCTATAGGCAACTTTGTCTCTAACATTTGCAACACGTCTCTTTATGATATGGGCTCACCAGATATCTTCTTATATTTATGTACTTCTCAAAGTACTTGTGAAGGTTTCTTTGCCGTGCATTAAAAGCCTCCGGATTGAGAACTTTCTCACATTTTGTGTTAGTCCTGTTGGTCGATTTTAGACTAACCGTGCTTGGAGCCAGGCCAATATCTAACATAATGTGTGTGAATCGGCATGAAATTTACGTAATAAGAGATAATTAAGATTTGCAGTACTGGAATTAAAGCATGCATTATTGTTGAAACTAAATTTGGTGTCATGAACATTCTTCCTCGCAACGTAAGAAAAATACAATGCAATGTACCAAAGTCACACGACCGTATTTTGCAGCAACTTGGTGCTTAACGGAAAGTCAATTGTTTTGATTATTACACACACACTGGATGGGAAAAAATTACTGCCTCTTCTTACAATTTCAGGCTAAAGTCATATGTAGAAGTAGAAAATATTCTTCCGTCTCTTATAACTCGCAATGTACACTTATGGTTTTATGTCATGTTAAGTGGAGATGTCAGCTTTACCTTATTATATCTACATATATTAATACAAATAATTAAAAGGAAAACTAGTTATAAAAAAGGGGGCACATACTGTGCGTATTTAACAACACTTGGTCAAGTCTCCTTCATTATTGCACCCACGCACGTGGCAAGTATTCGGCGGCCTGCACTGGTACTTTTAACGGTTGTCTCCTCGCTGAAACTTTTAATTCGTGCGTGTTCTTCTCACGCAGAGTGAAGCAGCGAAGTCGTCGTTTGTTACACCGTGGATTCCTCCAGAAATATTTATTTATTTCTGGGAAACGGTGTGCGTGCTTATGGTAATTTCGATGCTGTGACAGAAGACCTCAGATTTTACGGTCCGGAACCCATTGTTTACCCGTCGTAACGCGTTTTTTCTGGTGAGAGGAAATCCGACGATCAGCATCCGACGATAACACTTATATAACACTTCTCCATTTATTCAGAGTTGAATGTATTTTAGTAAAAAATTTTGTAGGTTTGCACACGAGTACTAAGCGTCAACACACTTCACTTTTGAAAAAAAAAAAAGGCACTTTTACAAAGGTTCCTTGCCGAATTGCCCTCCAGCTCTACTAATCACTTATTTTGCATGACGTGCCTGCTTTCGTATGCTGTTACTCTTTATATAAACCGTTATGTACAGTACATAGTTACAATTTCAATACATCCGCATATTAAATATTATTGCTGACATGCCACTCACACTTACTTCACAAACAGTCGTATCACTTTAGTTTGTAAAGAACAGATTCATTTACATTCATGTTATAGAGTAAGTATGCGTAACCTCAGTTAGATGGATCATCCTATATACATCAGTACGTTTGTGTATCACAAATCCTTATATAAGAAACATTATACATAATTCCTTTCACATTATTCATGGGAGCTTGTTATTTATTTATGGAGCAGGTGGGATAGCATCGGCATCTACTTCTAATACACTACGCGTTGCTTGCCTAACCACGCTAAGCATCGTCTCTAGGAATGAAGGAAGGAATCTATTTGACTACATGCCCATTGGATTACTAAGGAAAGGACGTATAACTCATATATCCCGTTGCAAGATGACTCTTAATCAGCATTGTTCATGGTTAATTCTTGTTATTTTCCTACTACATGAAATAGACATTGTTTACTTCAGACTATTTGTAACTTAAGTCTCATGACACGTGTTTAATTGCCATAAATGTTGTCATTCGACATGTAGAACTAATAATCCTGTTTATAAAGATCACGAACATATAGATATTATAAAGAGAAAAATGGGTGTGACCCTAGCCTACCCAGTGTGTAGGACGGTCCTTTACTTGTTCGGTAGGATCGAACCTATGTCATTACGACGTCACCGGACTGCTACTGCTATACTTTAAATCGTTCATTCATATCACTTATTTATATATTTCTTACAACTAAATTTTATGCGCTTGAGGTGCGGTCCGTTAAACTTGTATGGTACCATGTCACTCTCGAAGCTTATCATCTCTTCTTTCACGCCGTGTAGATGGACTGGTCGCTGAAAAGACGATACTTAAAACTAAAGTGTAGTAGCTCAGTAGCCACAGATTCAGTCATTCTTTTACATCAGTATGCAGCCGTTTTATTCGCCTGTTGTGCCCAGTACATCACCAGCCTCACCTACCTTTATTCTGTAAAGAAAAGTATCTACAAAATCCTGTAAAGCATGAGATACTTATGCTCCTCATCTCTGTATCCTGCTTTCATCTTAGCTGTCATCGTTCATATCCTTAAATGTATGTCACACGTCCTGCAGTTCTCTTTCTGTAAACCTCTGTACATATATGTATATAATAGGTGAATATCATCATTTTATGCAGATATTACTCGTTGTCTCTTTTACGTTTCCGTAGTTCAACGTTGTATATGTATATTAGATGTAGCCTACCTAAAGTTTATAGTTATAATATCGTTATTCCTTCTTTCCTCCTATATGTGTATAATTGTTATAAATATGTGTGTGGGCGAATTGTGTTTCATTGCGTTAGCTGGCGGTCATTTATCACGTCAGCTGTCTAACAAATATCCTGCGGCCGTGTTTACATGCGCATGTGCGCGAGTTGTTACTTTCACCTCGTCTGCTAACGTACTTCACCGTTACGATTACACTACAGTGTGCGTCGTCAGTTCTTCTCTACTCCGCCGCTCTTCGCGGCAAGTGAAGCGCTGTATCGTTTAATATCCCTCTCAATTTTACTTACCTGCTACTTTATATATCAAATCTGTTATGTATATGTGCATGTTTCCTTAACACTAGTATTCAAAGAAAACAGAAATTAAACTACTATTGTGTACACTATGCACAGTCATTTTCAGTAAAAATACTTGTATCAAAAATGTGTATTCCACAAATGCCTTTAAGTCCTTGTGGGGATAGAGACCTTTGTCTCGACCAGTCTTCTCGTAACTCAATCGATAAGCTCAAGGACATTGTATTTTGGAAATTGTGTATGGTCCTGTATAAAGTAATTGCCTCTTCTTGTATAACTTACCTATTTTTGTTGACTTAGGATGTGTTTGTAACAGAACTCGTTGGCCTTAAGTAAACTGTTTAAAAGCTTCGTTTTTTGATCATAGATTTTCTTCCTATATTCAGCCCTGTTTTACAGTGTGATTACTGCTTGTTTAAGTTTTTCCTCCATTGTCATTTCCACCGCTGGTATTTTTGGTAGGGATGACTCCCTTTCGTCCTTTTGTCTAGTGTAAAACATTAATTCATTTGGTGTGAAACCAGTGGAAGAATTTGTAAGATTGTTAATGACCTGTATGAACGGTGTGACATATTCTACCAATTTTGAGTGGCAACTGCACATGTGGTAGAGGTGCTGCTGTAGGTAAATTACGAATTTTCCGATCTTCACTTGCGCTCGCTATCGGGCTTGTGACAAGATGTGGATAACTATTAGACGCATCCGTCTTGGGCACAGGTAGTTGAATATTAGCAACCTGACCTACATTTGATGATTCGCTTCCCTTTTCTTCGTGGCCTCTTCTCCCGCGTCTATATATACTTTGCATTCAGATACTACCTTCTGCTCTTTTGGTTATATCATCTAACTTTTTCTCTGTCTGAGTGCCTTCTCTTTTGGCACATTCAGACTCAAATTCCAAGCCTTATACTCATTAAGAGTAGAAGCTCCTTTACTGCCAGTGGTAAACCTTCATAAGCCTTGTGTAGCTTCTTGACAGCAGTGGTCACTTTCTTTATAGTATTACACATTTGGTTTTGATTTTTATCTTATACTATTGTTCGTGTTCGTGATTTTCATTAATTCACTATGTACGTGTTCTTAATAGTCACTAATTGAACCTACCTTTTAGTTCAAAACATCAATACTTCCTTTAACGTCAGAAATAATCTCCTGTTTTAACCCTAAATTCACGAGGTGTTGTCTCTCAGACTGCGCAAAAAGTTTCGAACTCGCTCTCGAAGACCAGTTGTGATGGAATACTTCTATACTCTCCCTACCCTCCTTAAACTGACAAGTCTAGGATGTTTTGTTGTCGCTTGCGTAATCGCCTTCTGTGTTCATTGTTGACACGTGTTACTGATAGGTGTTGGGAGTCTTCCAGACCGCGCCTGGTGAACTACGTATCTGTTTTCTTCAGTACGGGACCGTATAGCTCAAAACGTGTTGCCATGAGTATGTCATTTTTAATTTTCCCGAGTTTGATGAAATTGTTAGTCGGTCTATGGAAGAAGGTGTCAGTGATATAGATCAAGAAATAAACGAAAAAGACGACGATTTTACATTAGCCATCATTCAGAGAAAGAACTTCAGGAAAGTTGCGATGGGGATGTCTGTTTCTTCAATGAAATACTTGATGTGTCTGCTAAAATCGAATGTGTTCTGATTGGTGATAAAAATGTAGTTCCCTGCAATGAATGTCAATTTCACAGACTTTCTTTTTGTATCTATCGAGTGGAACTTTTAAGCGCAAATGTAAACCCTGTAATTTAGTTTTATTTGGAAATTTATTTGTTACAGAGATTGTATAATTTTTCAGGATGTAACATTCAGCACTGTAACAGTCTATTTATGTGTACTATTTAAAAGAACCATACTAAATTATGTGTTTTTGTGTGCTAAATAGTAAAATGTTTCAGTCTTTATTTAGTGCAATAAAATAAACTAGGTGCATTAAAACACCACTTAAATAATTGTAAAAAAAGTTAAATAGCATAAATTAGAAATTTCAAATGATTTTTGCCTTAAATCTCGGTTGAAACATAGGAGTCCCAGGGACCCAGCTCGTGGTTTAAGTTACAGAAATGTCACCTCGCGAGGTAAGGGTTAATTGTTTTCTCATTTCTTTTAAATTTTCAGCTATCTCTGTCTGTAGATCTTCTGTCAGATCATTGAATTCTTGTGTGACCCTGTCCTGAAAATCTTCCAACATCTGTTTTTGTTCTGTTTTGAAATCTGATAAACCTTGTTACAAATCGCTTCATTTTGTGTTCAAGTTACTAGTCTGTTTCCAGAATGAGATCTTCACTCTGCAGCGCAGTGTCCGCCGATATGAAACTTCCTGGCAGATTAATACTGTGTGCCGGACCGAGACTCGAACTCGAGACCTTTGCCTCTCGCGGACATGTGCTTTACCAACTTTATTTTTTTTTCAAGGGCCGAAAGAAAACTTTTACTGACACCGGGAATCGAACCCGGGTCTCCTGCTTAGTAGGCTGGTGCGTTTTTTTTAGCTGCAACCACACTTTTTTTGCAGGTAAGGAGAAAACAAATAAAAACCTCTTGTGTATGGAAATAAAAGACGACGTTCTTCATAAAATAACACAATATCCTTTAAAAACGTAAAACATAAAAGGTAGCTATATTTCCGCAACGGCCTTCTTTTATTTTTATTATTTTAATTTTTTATTTTTTTTGTTAACATAAATGAGTATACAGTCTCACCATCAGCAGCAACCCAAATTTTTTGTGTTTTTTTTGTGGGGGGGGGGGGGGGGGGGAGCACAGGAGAAAGAAAATAAATAGGCTGCAGATAGAGAGCTATGCGTGAAAAGGATAAACATGTGTAAGGAAAAAAAAAAACTTAGAAGAGGAGGCGAGAAGAGAAGTGAAATAAAATAGGAATACTTTCCGCGCCATGCTCCACTTTGGCGCGCCATCAGAACAAAATGCATTCTATCATTGACCATTAAAGGGGAACGTGGGATCGTCCAGTCTTGGCTGGCACGGTTCGTTGAGATTCCAGCTTTGAGGCGGGTTGGTGAAAATACTCTGTAAATAGTTCGCGAAAGTGACCCGATAGTGTCGATGTTGGCGAAGGGTGTGGTGATGTACTTGGAGGCGTGTCCAAAAGTCCGCTGAATGGACGATGTCCTCCCGGAAGAAGTAGTTGACAGCCATGCCACTGATCCATGTGATGGCGTGCCACTCAGCCGATGGAAAGTAGGTCGTGTCGGGATATATCATCATGGTAGGAGAAACGTGATGTGGTGGTACTCGGAGGTAGAAAGCCACAATCTTCTGTACGAGGGTCCAGACAACTGCTGCTGGTCCACACTCAAAACGATGTAAATCTGTATCTTCGACATTGCACTTGAGACACAGGGGTGAGTCCTCCAGTGCGATGCGATGCAGTTTTTGTCTTGTAGTGTACTTACCGTTGACGAGAAGGTACCACATAGAGGTGGTGTCAGTGGTGTGATATGGTTGGTGGATCGTTTTACAAACTGTAGGCCATGAAACCTGGGGTGACGTGTTTCGACGGGCTTTCGGTGTGGAGACTTTCGGAGAAGGCAATAGATGTCGTGGGTGGTCGTCTTCCTGGTCCTGGGGAGCTCGGTGCACATGTAGCTGTACTCCAAAAAGAAACGGCCGATATGTGACATCGGAGGTTGGATGTGTGCCAGAGACGTCGGTGGGCGTCTCGAAACAGGTGCGAGCTCGGTGGTCAACATTCCAGTAAAACTAGCATGTTGGATTTTCCATAACCGGAGCATAGTATTGGTGTAAAGTGCCGTAGTCCTGGCTCTCACATTAACAAGATCGAGGCCACAGTCCCGCTTCGGTAAGGTGAGAGCTTCATACTGGACCTTGAAAATGTGTCCAGAACAAATAAAATAGCCGAAAGTCGCCTGTAACCTGCCCGCCATTGTCGCATTAATGGGCAGAATTGGCGCTATATGGGGTATCCGGGCTGCCAGATGCGTATTGACGAAGGTGACTCACTGGCACATATTCAGCGGGCGTAGTATGGGATTTTGTATGTTGGCCCGGATGCGTTGCAGTAGCGCCCGAAAATTGATCGCTTAGGTGCGGCGAATGTCTCGCGTGTACCCTAATCCGAGATAACGAAGGGTGTCCACCAGTTGAAATGGGACTACGCTGTCTGCGGGAAGGCCGCGGCCGATCTTCAGGGCGCATGATTTTGCCACGTTCATAGCGCTCCCTGCCCCTGCACTGTAACGGGTAATCCACTGCATCGCAGCTTGTACGTCGGCCGTTGAACGTACGGCGAGGGCCAAGTCGTACGCGTAAGCTCGGCAGCGGAACATATGATCCCGGAGTGGAATACCTGACAAACGTCGCCCTAATCCGCAAATGAGTGGTTCCATCGCAATGGCTTAAAGCACCGTCGACAAAGGGCAACCCTGCCATATTGAGCGTTCAATCCGCATAGGTTCTGTAAGTCTGCCGTTGACGAGAAGTCTGGACGTTGCTCCACGAAGGAGCCGCATAATCACTTGCGTGAACGTCGGGGGAAAATCCATTCGGCCCGTCACTGCGTTGAGGAATGCATGACGGAGATGGAGATTAAAGCGCCTGGCAGTCGCGAGTGTGTTACCACAGCGGTCACATCTCGATATTAACTGAGGGCTGTCTGTATATTACGATCGCCGCCTAAGGATGTTTGATCATGGGAAACAATGTCTCGTAAGACATGTTTGAGTCGCACTGCTAGAAGGCGTGTGAAAATCTTTAAGTCGGAACTGAGTAACGTGATCGGCCGATAACTGTCGAGTCGTGTTCCTCCTGCGGGTTTCGGGACTGGTACAAGTAAGCCTTCCATGAACATTGGTGGCGGGTTCGCCGCGCCGGACAAAAGTTCCCAGTACATGTCCCTCCATCGTGGCAACATCAAATCTTGGAAGGTTCTGTAAAACTGAGAGATACACCATTCGGGCTGGGAGGTCGATTCAGAGACCCTTTGGCCACAGCGCCTTGGACGTCGTCGGTGGTCACTTCAGAAGTCAGGAGAGTTGCAGCTGCTGCGTTCAGAGTACCAAGTGTCTCCTGAGCAACCTCAGCAATGGCCTCTGCACCGGCAGGTACTTCTTGATAGAAAAGTCTATAGTGCGTTGTGAATGCATCCGCAATGGTAGCTTGCGAAGTCAGCCGTCGTCCATCAGGTAGGTCTAAAGTTGTCATTAAAGCTTGTCGGCGTCGACGAGCATTTTGAACAATATGATGCATTGAAGGTTCTTCACCGTTAATCCTATCTTAGCTGCTTGCTCGTACAATGGCTCCCTCTAAATGGCATATGGTCAAGGTTAAAATCTTTGCCTTGATGCGTTGAGCTTCTTTTAGACGATCCGGGGATGGAGGATGCTCCATGAGTGCACGTAGAGTGCTATAGTAGAAATCAGTCGCGTGGTGATTCCACCTGGCTTTGGCTCTGCCATAGTGTGTCAATGTGCGTCAAATGGCTGGTGTGGCTCACAGCAACCACAACTGCAGTGTGGTATCGTAACGCATAATGCGTTGAACACAGGTGTGCCACGTGTCAGTGACCTGTTGTCGACATTCAAGGTCCCGCAGTAGCGTGACATTGAGTTTCCAAGGTCCTGCACTGCGCCATATAGATTGTCGACGTAGGTTCATAGTACAGATGTAGATGTCATGATCCGAAAAGGAAGACGGCCAACGTTCCACGTCGAGGAGAACTGCTTTTAGAGCGTCAGAGATGTATATTCTATCAAGTCGGGTGGCGGAGTGGCTCGTGATGTGTGTATACCCCGGGCGGTCGCCGTGTACCACTCGCCAAGTGTCGAGGAGACGAAGGCGGTGGACGAGAAAGCAAAGTGAAATGGGGGTATTGGTATGTGCGATCGAGAACATAGTTGAAATCTCCACTGCGATGAGATGATCGTATCGGCCGAGGAATAAAGGCGTGATATCTTCTGCGTAGAACTGGGAGAGATCCCTCCGTTTATCAGTGCCCGATGAGGCGTAGAGATTTATGATTTTGAGTCCTTCAACTGTTATGGCCACCCCTCGCGCCATTGGGAGGTATGCGACATCGGAAACTGCAATCCCTTCTCGTAGGAGGATGGCTGCGCCTGTGTGTTCCATAGCTGCAGGGGCGGCGAACGTCTCATATCCATAGCACCCAGTCCAAGTTGCTGTCCTCAGTTCTTGTAACAGGGCGATGCCGATGTCCGCTGCTCTTAGCGTGTCACGGAGCAGTTGAAGTTTAACGTACGAGCCGATGTTATTAGTATTGATAGTAGCTATTCGGTACGCCTGATGGGAGATCCGTGCTGCCGACAGGTTCGTAGCTAGTGAAGATTGTCTTGGTGGATGCTGGAAGTCCATAGAAGTCGCCATAGAAACTTCCTTCATTTTAGTGTTGGTCTAACGGAGGAACAGATCTCATTTCCGCATCAGATGGAGATGGGAAATCCGTGTCATCCACCCATGAAAAATGTCCGACAGGTTTGACATCGGCGAGAGGTGGCAGCGCTAGCCGAGTACGATCTCTGTCGGACGGTTCGCCGTCTTGTGGATGACGCGTCTCCGTGGCAGAGGAGAAAGTGTTACCGTGTTCTCCGTCAGAATGATGTGTCATCTCTTCGTCCTGCGGAGGGGGCTCAATGGTCGATTCTGATGTCTTGCGGCATTTTTTACGTCGTTTGGGTGACTTCTGCTTTCGGCAATGAGTTTCGGTGTCTGAGGAAGGAAGAGATTCACGCCGTTCCGATACAGAAGCTGAAGCTGCTGGTGCTATGATGCGGTCGTCATTCTCCAGAACACCCTCACTGGTATCCTTGTGATCTTCTAGCGTGGGTGTGTCCGGCTGTTGGGCATGCACACGGGCGGCATCGCCGGTGTCAAGGTGCCGGGACGCCTCCGGGTGTATCGGACCAGAGAGACGCTCATGAACGGCGTCTTGTGAGGGCTGTACGTGCAGTGTCGCCGCATAGGTGACTGGAAGGGTGGTTGTCGGTGTTCGTATCATCGTGCCTTAGTTGTGGGATGCGGCGTTGCAGGCATTCATTACGGACGTGGCCTTCTTTGCCACAACCGGAACATGTTCGAGGCTGTCCGTCGTAAATGACCACCGCACGACAACCGCCGATAGAAACGTACGATGGAACGTGCCGTTTGCGATCGTTTCGGACGTGTCTCACACCATTAAGCACCGGATACGTCGTAAACTGTGCCCACGTCTCGGCTACGTGGCTCTGGACTTTTCCGAACGGGCTTAGCGCCGCGATGACTTCATCTTCATTCACCTCGAAAGACAGTTCGAATACACGGAACGTCCGAAGGCCAAGTCCTGTATGGTCGACATCCACAGGCCCGACGTTTCCGTCGGAGTGCCGAAATTTTAGTCTATGTCGCGTCCTTTGAATAATCTCATTGCAGGCAGCGTCGGAAGTCATCTTAACATAAACGACACTGCTAATGATCAATAGGTGTATGCCGATGAGTTCGTCACGGGGGATCTTCACAACTTCGCGTAGGAAGCGTTCGACGGCCAGTGCTTTGGGTCGTGCGTATTCATTTGAGAAGGCGAACTTAAGAGTGTTCTTCCTGTAAGAGTTGGCCATCAGAGCTTGTTCGACTGACAAGGGGAGGCCGCCAATTGTGAAATTCAGATTCGATTCATACTGCGCATAATAAAAGCTCATGGCCAGAGGTCTAATGTGGCAAAGCACCAAGATGCACTTCTCAGCCATTGTCGAGAAAATCGAAAGTTAAAAGAAACCGTTGCGGTGAAATATTCTTTACGATTAATAATTTTTTACAGCGTCGTGGCGCAGCGTTAAGCGCTCGGGTTCGTAATCCGAAGGTCGCCGGATCGAATCTCGCGCCTTGCAACTTTTTTTAATTATTAGTTTTTTGTAATTCAAATGTATACACACACACATACACACATAAACTATTAATGAATTGCTTATGCATGTTGGTGAAGGCGGATCGCTCTCCAATTGTACCGCCTCCATTTTTCCGTTTGTTTAACAGGGTGTACCAAAGCTCTCACGTCCGCATTGATTTTCGACGATGTTATAAGTTGCGCTAGGGACCGCATCTACCTTCTTCCGAAGTTAGCAGGCAACTACGCTGTTATGCGGCGGCTCGTTTCGGCCCATTCATCATCTGTCCTTCAAGTGTAACGAGCGAGTAACGGAGTTTATATTTCATACCTGCCACAGCAAATTTGTGTTCGTGGGGTCTCTATTCTAATTCGAACGTTTGACTTACGCTATACGTATTCGTTTCGGAATATCGTTTCTATGTCTTCCGTTAACTATACGTGGTAAACATTACGAAGACAATTAATAACATTTGTGAAATACAACTTTGTTTGCAGAAAGCATGATGTTCGAAGTCGCCAATTTTTCCACGACAAACGACTTTCAACAACTTATTATATGCATAATTGTTGCAACTGATAGCCGGGAATTATATATATATATATATATATATATATATATATATATATATATATATATATGTGTGTGTGTGTGTGTGTGTTACAAATAACAAATACTAAAAAACAAGAGGTTGCATGGGGCGAGATTCGATCTGGCGACCTTCGGATTACGAACCCGAGCGCTTACCGCTGCGCCACGACGCTGTGGAAAATTGATAATCATAGAGAGTATTTCACCGCAACTGTTTCTTTTAACTTTCGATTTTCTCGACAACGGCTGAGAAGTGCATCTTGGTGGTTTGCCACATTAGACCTCTGGCCGTGAGCTTTTATTATGCGCAGTATGAATCTAACCTGAATTTCACAATTGGCGGCCTCCCCTTGTGAGAAGGGCTGTGACGCGGAAGTAAACAAAACACTCCGCGCGCGCAGCGGCGTGGACGGCCGAGCGCGGTGCGCACTGCTGCCCTGCCGAACGCAGACTGTCAACTGAGCTACCCAAGCACGACTCATGCCCCGTCCTCGTAGCTTTACTTCTGCCAGTACCTCGACTCCTACCTTCGCAGGACAGCTTCTGTGAAGTTTGGAAGATAGGAGGCGAGGTACTGGCAGAAGTAAAGCTACGAGGACGGGGCGGCGCGTGAGTCGTGCATGGGTACCTCAGTTGGTAGAGCACTTGCCCACGAAAGGCAAAGGTCCCGAGTTCGAGTCTTGGTCCGGCATACAGTTTTAATCTGCCACGAAGTATCTTTACTAAGCTGTTGGGTAACTGTATTGGAATTCGTGCTCATAATTGTCAGTAACTGCTGTAACAGCGCACTGGTGGTACTATTATCTTTGTTATAAGCTGTACTTCGCTTATTAATATTCGGATTGCCGATAATCGGTGCCCGTCCTATGTTGTCAAAACACACTGTTGTTTCACGTTCCTCTATTTCGTATATGTCCCTTCGGGAGATGTGCGAAACAGTCTCATCGATAGTCAACATGTTATCGTCGAAGTTTGTCCGTGTATCTGTGCTGTCGTTTGGTACATCTGTAATACCTATCTCTGAAGTATGTCGGCTTTCTGGTAGCGGCATGGTTGGTGCTTCGTTTTAATTTATCTGTTCGTCCAAATGCACCTTCTGTATTACGATCAACAATGGGCAATTTTTGGTCAGACATTTTGATCGCGCTAGCAATTACCAACAATTTTAATAAAAGCCAATAGGAAAATTCTTTATGCAGGTAAATCTTACACCTGAAACCTGCAATTTCCTGTGACATCGGGTTTCTATAAATTCCTGTCAATTTGTCGAAAAGTGTTACGACACAAATGATTGGAATTTTCGTAATAATTTACACTATACAGATGAGTCACAGTTCGGTATGATTTTTGAGTCCTTCCGAGTAATAAATGTTCTGCTACATTAATGGCGAGGAAAAAGGAAAGAAAGCTAAATACGACAAGAGAGGCACTATCAAGTATAATCATGCAAGCTATTGCGCAAATTTCCTACCTTCTCTGCGTAGTCAAGCAGTTCACTTACGTCTCCCGTTGGTGATGAATTGGTATTTATAATTCTCTACTCCCCCCATGAACCATGGACCTTGCCGTTGGTGGGGAGGCTTGCGTGCCTCAACGATACAGATAGCCGCACCGTAGGTGCAACCACAACGGAGGGGTATCTGTTGAGACGCCAGACAAACGTGTGGTTCCTGAATATGATGGGCAGCAGCCTTTTCAGTAGTTGCAGGAGCAACAGTCTGGATGATTGACTGATCTGGCCTTGCAACATTAACCAAAACGGCCTTCATGTGCTGGTACCGCGAACGGCTGAAAGCAATGCGAAACTACAGCCGTAATTTTTCCCGAGGACATGCAACTATACGGTATGATGGCGTCCTCTTGGGTAAAATATTCCGGAGGTAAAATAGTCCCCCATTCGGATCTCTGGGCGGGGATTACTCAAGAGGACGTTGTTATCAGGAGAAAGAAAGCTGGCGTTCTACGGATCGGAGCGTGGAATGTCAGTTTCCTTAACCGGGAAGGTAGGTTAGAAAATTTAAAAAGGGAAATGGATAGGTTAAAGTTAGATAGGTCATTAGAGACGGAGCGCAAGCTCGGGTGAGGGAAGGATGGGGAAGGAAATCGGCCGTGCCCTTTCAAAGGAACCATCCCGGCATTTACCTGGAGCGATTTAGGGAAATCACGGAAAACCTAAATCAGGACGGCCGGAGACAGGATTGAACCGTCGTCCTCCCGAATGCGAGTCCAGTATGCTAACCACTGCGCCATCTCGCTCGGTTTAAAGTTAGACATAGTGGGAATTAGTGAAGTTCGATGGCAGGAGGAACAAGACTTTTGGTCAGGTGAATACAGGGTTATAACTACAAAATCAAACAGACGTAATGCAGGAGTAGGTTTAATAACAAATAAAAAAATAGGAGTACGGGTAAGCTACTACAAACAGCATAGTGGACGCATTATTGTGGCCAAGATATACACGAAGCCCACGCCTACTACTGTAGTACAAGTTTATATGCCAACTAGCTCTGCAGACGACGAAGAAATTGATGAAATGTATGATGAGATAAAAGAAATTATTCAGGTAGTGATGGGAGAGGAAAATTTAGTAGTCATGGGTGACTGGAATTCAAGAGTAGGAAAAGGGAGAGAAGGAAACATAGTAGGTGGATATGGATTGGGGCTAAGAAATGAAAGAGGAAGCCGCCTGGTAGAATTTTGCGCAGAGCATAACTTAAACTTACACTTGATGTACGAATCATGAAAGAAGGTTGTGTACATGGAAGAACTCTGGATACACTAAAAGGTATCAGATACATTATATAATGGTAAGGCAGAGATTAAGGAATCAAGTTTTAAATTGCAAGTCATTTCCAGTGAAAGATGTGCACTATGACCACAATCTATTGGTTATTAACTGTAGATTAAAACAGAAGAAACTGCAAAAAGGTAGGAATTTAAGGATATGGGACCTGGAGAAACTAAAAGAACCAGGGGTTGTTCAGAGTTTCAGTGAGAGCATAAGGGAACAATTGACAGGAATGGGGGTAAGAAATACAGTAGAAGAAGAATGGGTAGCTTTGAGGGATAAAGTAGTGAAGGCAGTACAGGATCAAATAGGTAAAAAGACGAGGGCTAGTAGAAATCCTTAGGTAACAGAACAAATGTTGAATTTAACTGATGAAAGGAGAAAATATAAAAATGCAGTAAATGAAGCACGCCAAAAGGAATACAAACGTCTCAAAAATGAGATCGACAGGAAGTGCAAAATGGCTAAGCAGGGATGGCTAGAGGTCAAATGTCAGGATGTAGAGGCTTATCTCAGTAGGGGTTAGATAGATACTGCCTACAGGAAAATTAAAGAGACCTACGGAGAAAGGAGAACCACTTGCACGAATATCAAGAGTTCTAATGGAAATCCAGTTCTAAGCAAAGATGGGAAAGCAGAAAGGTGGAGGGAGCATGTAGAGGGTCTATACAAGGGCGATGTACTTGAGGACAATATGATAGAAATGGAAGAGGATGTAGATGAAGATGAAATGGGAGATATGATACTGCGTGAAAAATTTGATAGAGCTCTGAAAGACCTAAGTCGAAACAAGGCCCCAGGAGTAGACAACATTCCATTAGAACTACTGACAGCCTTGGGAGAGCCAGTCCTGACAAAACTCTACCGTCTGGTGAGCAAGATGTATGAGACAGGCGAAATACCCTCAGACTTCAAGAAGAATATAGTAATTCAATCCCAAAGAAAGCAGGTGTTGACAGATGTGAAAATTACCGAACTATCAGTTTAATAAGTCACAGCTACAAAATACTAACACGAAATCTTTACAGACGAATGGAAAAACTGATAGAAGCCGACCTCGGGAAAGATCTGTTTGGATTCCGTAGAAATGTTGGAACACGTGAGGCAATACTGACACTACGACTTATCTTAGAAGAAAGATTAAGGTAAGGCAAACCTACGTTTTTAGCATTTGTAGACTTAGAGAAAGCTTTTGACAATGTTGATTGGAATACTTACTTTCAAATTCTGAAGGTGGCAGGGGTAAAATACAGGGAGCGAAAGGCTATTTACAATTTGTACAGATATCAGATGGCAGTTATAAGAGGCGAGGGGCATGAAAGGGAAGCAGTGATTGGGAAGGGAGTGAGACAGGGTTGTAGCCTGTCCCCGATGTTCTTCAATCTGTATATTGAGCAGGCAATAAAGGAAACAAAAGTGAAGTTTGGAGTAGGTATTAAAATACATGGAGAATAAATAAAGACTTTTAGGTTCGCTGATGACATTGTAATTCTGTCAGAGACAGCAAAGGACTTGGAAGAGCAGTTCAACGGAATGGACAGTGTCTTGAAAGGAGGGTATAAGATGAACATCAACAAATGCAAAACGAGGATAATGGATTGTAGTCGAATTAAGTCGGGTGATACCGAGGGGAATTAGATTAGGAAATGAGACGCTTAAAGTAGTAAAAGAGATTTGCTATTTGGGGAGAAAAATAACTGACGATGCTCGAAGTAGAGAGGATATAAAATGTAGACTGGCAATGGCAAGGAAAGCGTTTCTGACGAAGAGAAATTTGTTAACATCTAGTATAGATTTAAAAGTCAGGAAGTCGTTTCTGAAAGTATTTGTATGGAGTGTAGCCATGTATGGAAGTGAAACGTGGACGATAAATAGCTTAGACAAGAAGAGAATAGAAGCTTTCGAAATGTGGTGCTACAGAAGAATGCTGAAGATTAGATGGGTAGATTACATAACTAATGAGAAGGTATTGAATAGATTTGGGGAGAGGAGGAGCTTGTGGCACAACGTGACTAGAAGAAGGGATCGGTTGGTAGGACATGTTATGAGACATCGAGGTGTCACCAATTTAGTATTGGAGGGTAGCGTGGAGGGTAAAAATCGCAGAGGGAGACCAAGAGATAAATACACTAAACATATTCAGAAGGTTGTAGGCTGCAGTAACTACTGGGAGATGAAGAAGCTTGCACAGGATATAGTAGCATGGAGAGCTGCATCAAACCAGTCTCAGGTCTGAAGACCACAACAACAACAACAACAACAATTCTCTACTCCTCGTTTTTTATATTATGCTCTTCGTTTTCAGCCGGCCGCTGTGGCTAATCTGTTCTAGGCGCTCCAGTCCGTAACCGTGCTGGTGCTACGCTCGCAGGTTCGAATCCTGCTTCGGTAATGGATGTCTGTGATGTCTCAGGTTAGTTAGGTTTCAGTAGTTCTAAGTCTAGGGGACCGATGACCTCAGATGTTAGGTCACATAGTGGTTACAGCCATTTGAACCATTTAAAAATTTGTCTTTTTCATGTCATATGCCGTTTATTGCACTTGTATTCATGCTATAAGAAAGTAGACAAAATTAGTTTTCTTTTACACAACAGTGACAAATGGTTTTCGTATGTTCATTTAACATTCGCTAGAAAATGTTTGTTCATGTTTAACCATGATTTGATCCCGGAAAATCGGTCGCTAGTTCGTGTTAGCTCTTGTTGGTCGATTTTGGAATAACCATGCTTAGAGGCAGCCCAACATTTAACACAAAGTGTAAGAATCTGCATGAATTTTACTTAATGAGAGATAATTAAGACTTGCAGTACTGGAATTAAAGCATGAACTCTTGTTGAAACTAAATTTGGTGCAAAAACAGACATAATGTCTTATGCGATAACAGCAATCAGTGATTTTATAATGTTACTTAAAAACCGTCTTGATTGCAAATTTTTTTATTCGTATGACCGGTTTCGGTTAATTCAGAACCATCTTCAGATCTGATATTTCAGTTATGTGTGAGATGTGACGTAGCATGTGAAAATTGCTGGATTTGGACGGGTTACTCCTGTAACTGAAATATCAGATCTGAAGATGGTTCTGAATTAACCGAAACCGGTCATAAGAATAAAAAAATTTGCAATCAAGACGGTTTTTAAGTAACATTATAAATTTGGTGCCATGAACAGTCTTCCTCGCAGCGTCAGAAAAATACAATGAAACGTACCAGTCACACAAACTGTATTTTTCAACAACTTGGTCAGTTGTGCTGATTATTATATATACATATTTTTAATATGTCACTATTAAGTTACGCTGATGTTAGCTGTAATCTTCCGTGGTTGCCGATCACACAGTCCATCCATTAAATCTTGATAGGTGACGTTCTGCCGGATGGGAGAAATTAGTGCCTCTTCTTACAATTGCAGGGTAAAATCATACGTAGAAATAAAAAATGTTCTTGCGTCTTTTATAATTAGCAATGTATATTTTTCCTTTTGCATTTTTATAACACATAGCACTTACAACACTCATTGTTGACACAGAAGTAAAAATTATACGTCCTTCTTGTGTGAGATCTAAAAAACAAGTATTCTCAAGCGAGACTGAAACAAAAGTTGTTAAAAAGTTGAATATTGTCCTGACATTTCTCTTTGGTTACTAAAATTATTTTATAATCGGATCTTTGCCATCTTCTGTGGCGATGTACCTAATTATTACTACTAATAAGGAAAAGAAAACATTCATATTACGAGAAAAAATAAAAAAGTATGACACAATCTTTCTCGAATCTTTGCGAACCAGTACATTGAGAGAATTTCTGTAGTCAACTGTTTATAAATTTGACAATATTGAGCAGTTTACTTCGCCACCAGGGTGGTTTTACCCTGGAAAAACTTGTTATAAATAGTATTTTCTGCATATCTATCCAGGTGTAAGGTAATACACCATGAAAGGATTTCACAAAATTAACAGAGTGAATAGTGTTTTATCAAGCAACGTGCCAGTTAACTTTTCTCAAGAATAGCTGACGTTAGAGCAGTAAGCACTGGGCCCGCAGCTCAAACTAATCTTGCCATAACCTATTTCATCAGGCTGCGAAATGTTGCACACAATCAATGTGATGCACGACTGATGGAACGTCATGTACCATTACTTCATTTCCATTACTTCACATTGCATGTCTTTTACTTGGGCAGTAACAGACCATCCCAGTTACTTTAGTATCTTTGTGATTCATCCTCGATTAGGCCGGTATTACACTATCAAATTTCTTTGTCCAATATCTTTGTCAAAGACATTTGATGGTGTAATAGGGAACTTTGTCAAATATCGTCCAATATTTGATCAAATCTAGGGCCTCGCTGTAGATTTGATCAAAGAAGTCGCTTGTCTTCTGTTCACTGCAATGTGACATGTTACCACATGGAGCGCTAGCATCGCTGCATTCTGTCGTCTGTAGTGGTTTTGTAAACATTGCGGGTAAATACAATTGGTGTGTGCCGACAACTACAAAATTAATAGAGAAGTATGAAGCTGATGAGGCACTTTACAATGTGAGGCACGCTGAATACAAAAATAGATTACGAAGATCGGAGACCTGACCCAACCTAACCTAACTCTCTCCTGTAGCAAGGAATCGGAGTGTTACAGTGAGCCTGTCTTCTGCAGATGTAGCAGTTAGTAAGTGAATATTGTGTTCTGTGATATGAGGATACACTTCATTGAGCACATATAGAAATGTATCTTATCCATTCTTAAGTAGTTGATGTACGACATGACGTCCTTCACTATAAGCTCACGTAACAAGTTGTGTTGAATGCTTTTATTGTGTCGTCATAAAACCCACGGCTTCACCCAGCTATGTTTCCTTTTTTTTCCCCCGATTCTCTTTCGCATATGCACACAGTGCAGTTGTGGTATATGCAACTGCTGTGGTTAGTAACAAGTTGTTGTCAGCCATCTTGAACTTTGACGAAAAATATGATGACAGTGTAATACCCCTTCTAGCGCTACGTCAAAGATTTTTGTCATATATATTTGACGGAATATTTGATCACATCTTTGATCAAATCTTTGACAAACAAATTTGATAGTGTAATTCCGGCCTTATCGACAGTTCCGGTTGGTTATTTTTATCCGAACTAATTCCTGCACGTATCACACTTGCACTGAATTTTGTTGTAGCAACGTTTACTTGAGGTTCGATCTTGTTTTGTTATTTTGGTCTCCTCCTGCTATAAACCAGTCTAAAAACGTATTCGAAAATCGTTGACTTTCCCACTCAAATTTATCTTGCTGTTTACTATCATGTTCAACGGTAATGTTATTTGCCCTTATACACTCCTGGAAATGGAAAAAAGAACACATTGACACCGGTGTGTCAGACCCACCATACTTGCTCCGGACACTGCGAGAGGGCTGTACAAGCAATGATCACACGCACTGCACAGCGGACACACCAGGAACCGCGGTGTTGGCCGTCGAATGGCGCTAGCTGCGCAGCATTTGTGCACCGCCGCCGTCAGTGTCAGCCAGTTTGCCGTGGCATACGGAGCTCCATCGCAGTCTTTAACACTGGTAACATGCCGCGACAGCGTGGACGTGAACCGTATGTGCAGTTGACGGACTTTGAGCGAGGGCGTATAATGGGCATGTGGGAGGCCGGGTGGACGTACCGCCGAAATGCTCAACACGTGGGGCGTGAGGTCTCCACAGTACATCGATGTTGTCGCCAGTAGTCGGCGGAAGGTGCACGTGCCCGTCGACCTGGGACTGGACTGCAGCGACGCACGGATGCACGCCAAGACCGTAGGATCCTACGCAGTGCCGTAGGGGACCGCACCGCCACTTCCCAGCAAATTAGGGACACTGTTGCTCCTGGGGTATCGGCGAGGACCATTCGCAACCGTCTCCATGAAGCTGGGCTACGGTCCCGCACACCGTTAGGCCGTCTTCCGCTCACGCCCCAACATCGTGCAGCCCGCCTCCAGTGGTGTCGTGACAGGCGTGAATGGAGGGACGAATGGAGACGTGTCGTCTTCAGCGATGAGAGTCGCTTTTGCCTTGGTGCCAATGATGGTCGTATGCGTGTTTGGCGCCGTGCAGGTGAGGGCCACAATCAGGACTGCATACGACCGAGGCACACAGGGCCAACAACCGGCATCATGGTGTGGGGAGCGGTCTCCTACACTGGCCGTACACCTCTGGTGATCGTCGAGGGGACACTGAATAGTGCACGGTACATCCAAACCGTCATCGAACCCATCGTTCTACCATTCCTAGACCGGCAAGGGAACTTGCTGTTCCAAAATGACAATGCACGTCCGCATGTATCCCGTGCCACCCAACGTGCTCTAGAAGGTGTAAGTCAACTACCCTGGCCAGCAAGATCTCCGGATCTGTCCCCCATTGAGCATGTTTGGGACTGGATGAAGCGTCGTCTCACGCGGTCTGCACATCCAGCACGAACGCTGGTCCAACTGAGGCGGCAGGTGGAAATAGCATGGCAAGCCGTTCCACAGGACTACATCCAGCATCTCTACGATCGTCTCCATGGGTGAATAGCAGCCTGCATTGCTGCGAAAGGTGGATACACACTGTACTAGTGCCGACATTGTGCATGCTCTGTTGCCTGTGTCTATGTGCCTGTGGTTCTGTCAGTGCGATCATGTGATGTATCTGACCCCAGGAATGTGTCAATAAAGTTTCTCCTTCCTGGGACAATGAATTCACGGTGTTCTTATTTTAATTTCCAGGAGTGTACTTTCGCAGTATGCTCCTGCTATTCATTGAGATCCACTAGTCAAGACGACAACATCGCTTATGCCGATGAAATTGTGCTCCATTCTGTCGACAACGTATTTTGTTACGTTGCAATTGCGACTGTGCCACGAAAGTTTGCTTAATTCTGTCGACAAAGTGTTCTGTCTGTTTCACTTAGTCCGTCCAGATTAGTATTCATGGTCGTAGCCGTTATTCCTAATCTATGGAACAGTTCTGTTAGTGGATCAATGGACGTAGCTTGTTCAGTTGATGGAGCAACATCAAGTTGAGATTCATCATCAGTAAGCATTTTAATTACGACACTAGATTTCAGTTCCGCAATTTTAACCATTATCTGACTAAATATGAAAAAGCGTCATAGTATTAGATATATCACTGTAGAATAAATAATTAATAATGTTTCCATTGTAATTAATTACCAGTTGGAGGTCAGAATTAATTACAGTTACATTGATAATGAGAAACCGTTTGGTGGCTCTTGACTATCCTGACCACCTAACACACTTAATCAGCCACTTTGTTTGCAATGTTTGTAAAGGAATGACAATTAATTTTGCTACTTACGACTCAGATAAATCTAATTACAACCCCATAAAACCCCAGAATTGTTGTTTGGTGGCAACAAAGGTAAATCTAAAATAAGCAATGGTAACTTGAGTTTTGCTGGGTCCCACTATACCAACTGAAGCTTTACACTCAGAGTCATTCACGTTGTATTTCTTGTGAACTTTTCATAAGTGAAAAATAAAACAAACAAGATTTGTAATTACAAGCCATTTTAATGTGTCACAAGCTACTAATTACATTTTAAAAATTTTGAATCTGCCATTGAACAGTCGACTTACTGAAGTATCCTTAGGATCAATAATTGTTCTCTGTATTCTTTGTAATCAACTCTCAGGTTATGAATTTGCATTTCATTATTAGCAAAAGGGTGGGAATTTGAGGAGATGGGACCTGGATAAACTGAAAGAACCAGAGATTGTAGAGAGTTTCAGGAAGAGCATTAAGGAACAATTGAGAAGAATGTGGGAAAAAATACAGTAGAAGAAGAATGGGTAGCTTTGAGGGATGAAGTAGTGAAGGCAGCACAGGATCAAATAGGTAAAAAGACGTGGGCTGCTAGAAATCCTTGGGTAACAGAAGAAATATTGAACTTAACTGATGAAAGGAGAAAATATAAAAATGCAGTAAATGGAGCAGGCAAAAAGGAATACAAACTTCTCTAAAATGAGATCGACAGGAAGTGCAAAATGCCTAAGCAGAGATGGCTATAGGACAAATGTAAGGATATAGAGGCTTGTCACGCCAGGCGTAAGATAGATACTGCCTACAGGAAAATTAAAGAGACCATTGGAGAAAAGAGAACCACTTGTATGAATATCAAGGGCTCAGATGGAAACCCAGTTCTAAGCAAAGAAGGGAAAGCAGAAAGGTGGAAGGAGTATATAGAGGGTTTATACAAGGGCGATGTTCTTGAGGACAATATTATGGAAATGGAAGAGGATGTAGATGAAGATGAAATGGGAGATATGATAGTGCGTGAAAAATTTGATAGAGCACTGAAAGACCTAAGTCGAAACAAGGCCCTGGTAGTAGACAACATTCCATTAGAACTACTGGCAGCCTTGGGAGAGCTAGTCCTGACAAAACTCTACCATCTTGTGAGCAAAATGTATGAGACAGGCGAAATACCCTCAGACTTCAAGAAGAATATAATAATTCCAATCCCAAAGAAAACAGGCGTTGACAGATGCGAAAATCACCGAACTGTCAGTTTAATAAGTCACAGCTGCAAAATACTAACGAGAATTCTGTACAGAAGAATGGAAAAACTGGTAGAAGCCGACCTCGGGGAAGATCAGTTTGGATTCCGTAGAAATATGGGAACACGTGAGGCAATACTGACCCTACGACTTATCTTAGAAGTTATCTTAAGAAAAGGTAAACCTACGTTTCTAGCATTGTAGACTTGGAGAAAGCTTTTGGCAACGTTGACTGGAACAATCTCTTTCAAATTCTGAAGGTGGCAGGGGTAAAATAAAGGGAGGGAAAGGCTATTTACAATTTGTACAGATACCAGATGGCAGTTATAAGAGGCGAGGGGCATGAAAGGGAAGCAGTGGTTGGGAAGGGCATGAGACAGGGTTGTAGCCTCTCCCCGATGTTATTCAATCTGTATATTGAGCAAGCAGTAAAGGAAACAAAATTAAAATTCGGAGTAGGTATTAAAATCCATGGAGAAGAACTAAAAACTTTAAAGTTCACCGATGACATTGTAATTCTGTCAGAGATAGCAAAGGGCTTGGAAGAGCAGTTGAACGGAATGGACAGTGTCTTGAAGGGAGGATATAAGATGAACATCAACCAAAGCGAAACGAGGATAATGGAATGTAGTCGAATTAAATTGGGCGATGCTGAGGGAATTAGATTAGGAAATGAGACACTTAAAGTAGTAAATGAGTTTTGCTATTATGGGAGCAAACTAACTGATAATGGTCGAAGTAGAGAACATATAAAATGTAGACTGGCAATGGCAAGGAAAGTGTTTCTGACGAAGAGAAATTTGTAAACGTCGAGTATAGATTTAAGTGTCAGGAAATCATTTCTAAAAGTATTTGTATGGAGTGTACCCATGTATGGAAGTGAAACATGGACGATAAATAGTTTGAACAAGAAGAGAATAGAAATGTTTGAAATGTGGTGCTACAGAAGAATGCTGAAGGTGAGATGGGTAGATCACATAACTAATGAGGAAGTATTGAATAGGATTGGGGAGAAGAGGAGTTTGTGGCACAACTTGACAAGAAGAAGGGATCGGTTGGTAGGACATATTCTGAGGCAGCAAGGGATCACCAATTTAGTATTGGAGGGCAGTGTGGAGGGTAAAAATCGCAGAGGGAGACCAAGAGATAAATACACTAAACATATTCAGAAGGTTGTAGGCTGCAGTAACTACTGGGAGATGAAGAAGCTTGCACAGGATAGAGTAGCATGGAGAGCTGCATCAAACCAGTCTCAGGACTGAAGACCACAACAAAAACATATTAGGAAAAAGCTTTTCTCTCAGTACTTTCTGAATTAGTCGCAATAAGGACACATTAGACTCCTTGCAAATGAAAATGACTTTCAAGCAATGCAGAAAATATTTTTCTATCACTTTATTTATAGCTCGCTTCCATTGGCTAGAGGGTTAATACGGCAAACATTTGTTTATGGAAATAATTAGAATTTATTGGCACAGACTGATTACACAGACAACATCACTAAATAAAATAGTCCAGAGTTGAATTATAACACACTTAATGATAAAGCTGCAATAACATTTGATACTTTAGGATGTCAGAGAATACAAGTTACAGTTCCTAAAATAGTGTCTTGGAGATTTCTGGAGCTCAAAAACATTTCACCTTATGATGAGAGTAATTTCTGTATAAAACAATAACAGTTATAACATTAGTTAATTGAAACATGATCATTGTAGCATATTTATTTGTTAAGAGTTTAAGTAGTATTGGTCTGTGCATTGTGTTCTTTTATAATAAAAATCACAGGCACATAAAACATGGATGTAGTTATAACATCACAGATGAATGTCTGAGAAACAAGTTAGAAGATATTTTTTTTCTCATGATATGTTATCAACTTATAACTTTTTGGAACTCTATTACACACCATTACTTTAGGAACAAGAACATGGCGTTCTAAAATTTTTGTCTCTACAAAAAATTCGATTTATAGGTCTATTGACGAATCAGTTTAATCTTTCTCTTGTTGATCGTATAAAAAATAGGACCATATACATCACTACATTATCTGCGATTTACTCATGATTTCTTTCATTCCACTTTTAAAAGAAATTTTGTCAGTACTAAGAGCGAACTACCTTCCCCCAATAGACCCAAGCAAGGAGGAGTGGAGTACTACATTGATCTATTTGGAGAAATACAACAGCAGACCTAGTATCACTGAAGCGAACAATGAACTGCATCAAGGAAGTGGTTAAGTTGTGGAAATATACCCTGACTGATACAATACTGATGGTTTGAATGCATGTATAAAACAATGTGTATAAGGCTTTACGTTATGTGCAAATGTTAATACATTTAAAACAGATGTTAAAATTGGGATGAGGCGGTAGACTGGATCCACAAAGGTTCAGTAGAACCACTATTAGGTTTCTCTAGGAGCCAAGCTTAGGAGAACAATACTGATGAAATTTATAATTCAATCAACAAGAGGATATACTGCCATTCAGTACAACTCATGTTGAGTATAATATCGCAGTGAATTCACAACTTAATGACAGAGTAATTCATACTTTATATGGATACTTTCCTCAAGTGGGCATAGGTTATAAAATATTTGAGTTGCCTAGCAATGTCATTGATTACTCGGACATAGACAGTATTATAGATGAGAATGGTGACTTAGTCGATTTTTGCTGTGAGGAAATTGTAGTATGCCTTCATTGGAAGCAGCAAGGGCGTAAAGTATGAAATCAATGCAGACACCTATCAGAACATCACTTTGCAGTAGAAGCAGAATCTGATAACAGATGGGAATTATACGTTCCTTAAACCAATAACACAGAAACCTCCCAATGAGATCACTCAATACAACAGCTCCAGGAATGTTTCTCCCATAGACTTTTTGCTTTGAATGTATTTAATAATAACAATGATACAAGAATTCTCATTCGATATCAAGATCATTTAACACTTCCAAGAAAGAGCTTCCTATGCTTGGAAGGATGATTTGTGAAGAAGAAGGATGGAAGCCCTCCAGCAGTGACATTGCAACTTACTAATAATGAATTTGCCTATCAATTCCATCAGATAATGTCTGAACTTCATGGCATCGAGATCGATAAATAAGAAATGTTGGTATGATATCGACCATCAAAACATGCAGCCCCACATCAATTTCTGACATGACTGATTTACAAGGTGCGGTATGGATCCTAGATGGACAGATAAGTAGCCACTTTAGTTGAGGTGTTCCACTCAAATTGTTAATGGGGTTTTTTGAGGACAGTAAGTGCATCATTATGAACACTAAAAAGGATCCAATACTGGTTCTGAGTGCTACAGATAATAATTCAATAATAACTAAAGGAATGCAAGAAGATGAAAATAATATCATCTCGAATAAACTGGTTTGGAGACTGTCCCACATATCTTAATCAGGCAAAGAGCACCTGAAACTTTCACATGTATTGAATACAGGTGTTCAGCTATCATTAACTTTCCAGAGACATCCAAACAAACATGGACGATTAAGCTATCAGGAAAACTAGAATCGCCTTGATTTATTATTCCAGTGCTGCAAACAGACAAGGAGGGAAATTTAACTAACAAAATGCAGAGTCTACCTAAGTTCCAAGTTTTTTCCATACGATAACTTACAGTTTGACTGGACCAGTAATAATGTTGGTCTACTGTATGTTAAGTATGCTAAGTCTCACTCTTCTTACAGTGAGGTTAATGAATTGAAGATACATGCTCAATCCACAGACGCTTAAGGAATTATCACCTACAGTGGTGACAGACTGTTCAAAGCAAAATGAGACAATCAAAGCTGTAACTGTTGACGTATTTATTGAATTAGAATAATCACAAAACTTCCCTACAGGCACCACTGTGTATGTATTGTTGTTACATGATTGTCTTGTAAACTAAACACCTTTCATAGGAATCATGCAATGTGTAGTATGAATGTAGAGGAATTGTGTCATGTGCGAAGTATTTCACAGTGATGCCTCAGAGTGCAAACATGACAATAGATACACAAGTATTTTACAGTGAGTGCAGACATTTCGTGATTAAGGTTACTGCATTCATTGCATTCTGCAGTGCTGGACGAGTATTAACAAAATATTTCACAATCGTAACTTTCACAGACTGTTAAGTGCAGTCACAATGTGCCAAAACTTGATGTCTGCTTCATGACTACTTTGATTTTATTGTGGGAAGTGCTGGGATGCTGAAGGAATTATGCACGAAAATATCGGAGCACCGCTCAGGAACTGTGGTCATACAGAAAGAATAGTTTATGTTAAACGCTGTGAAAAAGTATTGTAGTTGCATAAAATTTTCAAGAGCATAGTAATTCAATATAATGAGGAGTACAACTGCCCATCAATTCGAAGACTCAGTCAAATGCAAGGTGATAATGGCAGTATTTATATGCATGCTTCAGATAATGTACAGCTACTTATAAGTTGGATTACCAATAAATGGTATTGTCTATTAAAACTGAGTATTTATTTGTTCGGCTCCTCCTCACATGTTTTTTCATATCTAAAGAACCTAATTCAATGAATGATACACACATCAAAAACAGTTTTGCATCACCTCAGTTCCGAGAGTCCTAGAATCTGTACAGAAAATTGGAATAGAGATCAACATAAACCTCATTTCCGCCCTTTGTATTGCTCATGAAAACTACACATTGAATGTTGTACCAAGATAAAGCAAGACCTTCAGAGGTGGTGGTTGAGATCGCTGTACACACTGGTACCTCTAATACCTAGTAGCACATCCTCTTGCATCAGTGCATGCCTGTATTCATCGAGGCATACTATCCACTAATTCATCAACGCACTGTCGGTCCAGATTGTCCCACTCCTGAATGGCGATTCGATGTAGATCCCAGGCATGTTCAATAGGGTTCACATCTGGAGAACATGCTGGATACTCTAGTCGAGCGATGTCGTTATCCTGAAGGAAACCATTAACAAGATGTGCACGATGGAGTCGTGATTTGTCGTCCATGAAGACGAATGCCTCAGTACTATGCTGTCAATATGGTTGCACTATCAGTTGGTTGATTGGTTTGTGAGATTGAAGGGGCCAGACTGCGATGGTCATCAGTCCCACACTACCAGTCAGAGGATGGCATTCAATGGCCTTTCATGACCACCAGCGGTATGCATTGGCCCCACATAATGCTACTCCAAAACATCAGGGAACCACCAATCTGGTGCACACGCTGGGCAGTGTGTCTAAGGCATTCAGCTTGACCGGGTTGCCTCTAAACATGTCTCTGACAATTGTCTGGTTGAAGAGAAGAGAACGTGATTCCAATCCTGAGTGGTCCATTTGGCATGTTGTTGGGTCCATCTGTACCATGCTGTATGGTGTCATGGTTTGCAAAAATGGACCTTGCCATGGATGTCGGGAGTGAAGTTGTGCATCATACAGCCTATTGCGCACAGTTTGAGTCGTAACACGACGTCCTGTAGCTGCACAAAAAGCATTATTCAAGATGGTGCGTTGCTGTCAGGGTTCCTCTGAGCCATTGTCCGTAGGTAGCAGTCATCCACTGCAGTAGTAGCCCGTGGTCGGCTTGAGCGAGGTATGTCATCGACAATTCCTGTCTCTCTGTATCTCCTCCATGTCTGAACAACATCACATTGGTTCACTCCGAGTGTGGACGCTTCCTTTGTTAAGAGCCCTTCCGGGCACGAAGAAAAAATGCCGACACATGATCTAAGCGCGGTGTTGACTGTCTAGGCATGGTTGAACTACAGGCAACACGAGCCATGTACCTCCTCCATGGTGGAATGACTGGAACTGATTGGCTGTCAGACCTGCTCCGTCTAATAGGCACTGCTCATGCAAGGTTGTTTACATCTTTGGGCGGGTTTAGTGAAACCTCTGAAGAGTCAAAGGGACTGTGTCTGTGATACAATACCCACAGTCAATGTCTATCTTCAGTAGTTCTGGGAACCGGGGTGATGCAGAACTTTTTTTTGATGTGTGTATATATTACTACATACCGATCTGGCACATGCCTCACTGCAGAGAGCTGTCTTGCAAACTGTTACAGTTGAATAGGCCCAGCATATATATATCACATCAGCAATGGGTGCAAGTGGTAGTGTCAGATATCAGAAAATGGCTCTGGCAATTTGCTGACAATATACTATTGTTCCCACGTAAAAATGCTTATGTATTGGTGTAATGTTATATACGCTTGTTAAAAGTTGATGTCTCTAAAACTTCCATTCACATGTACAACCAAGAGGTGGTAGATTGTTATACATTTTTCATACACTGTAAGGGGGGATTACGTGTGTTGTTGCCCCAGATGATGATTACACCCATATTTTGTCAGGATTTGTAAGCGTTGGATCCTTGAGGTATGGCCATACGCGAACACGAGAGGTAAGCTTAAACAGTTTCATTAACAAAGGCAGATTATAAAACACGCACGCTAGCACACCCATCACCACTGTGTCTGACATCCTAACACCGGCTTATTACGGTTTTATCAAAGGCTCCATGGTGAGCTAAGAAAAGAGACATATTCGCGCCCGAGGCCGCGCTGGTTAATACTGTCCGTTGCGAACGGCGGCCACTGGCGTACTCTCCGTCGCAGTGCGGCCGGACGCACGTTGGCTGTCGAGTGCGTAATGTACCGCACAGCTGCGCGAAATCCGTAGACCCTTAAAACTGAAATAATGGAACCACATTACCTCTTGGTGTAATGTTATATGTGCTTTTTATGCATTGATGTATGATGACTTCCATTCACATACATAGCCAAGAAGTGGTGGTGAATTATTGTATGTTTTTTACACTACACACACACACACACACACACACACACACACACACACACACATACACACTGGTGATTGGTCCACAAGCTTGCAGTTGCATCATCAGTACTCTGACTAGAAGTTCGGACAGGAAACAGCATAATAATGTCTGCTTATTACTCATTTATCATTTTGCAGATGTAGTTTTGCACTAAGTGAATACGGGCATTTACATACTGTTCTAACTGTTTCATATTTGCACTGTTCTAATGAAAAATAGTTCAGATGCTATGGACACAAGCGTCTCAGTCTGTCTGTCGCAATTGTTCATGTACGGTATACATCATCAAAATGCACAACACTTGAATGTTTTATGCATATGTGCATGTCCGATGAAGTTAATTCAAGCATTGTTTCGCCATACATATCCACATCCCTAACAAATACATTGATATTAATAGGGGTGTAGGAAGGGGCGAACTCATTTATCAGTTCCTCTGTATGTAATCCTTTGTGCTACATACACTCCTGGAAATTGGAAATAAGAACACCGTGAATTCATTGTCCCAGGAAGGGGAAACTTTATTGACACATTCCTGGGGTCAGATACATCACATGATCACACTGACAGAACCACAGGCACATAGACACAGGCAACAGAGCATGCACAATGTCGGCACTAGTACAGTGTATATCCACCTTTCGCAGCAATGCAGGCTGCTATTCTCCCATGGAGACGATCGTAGAGATGCTGGATGTAGTCCTGTGAAACGGCTTGCCATGCCATTTCCACCTGGCGCCTCAGTTGGACCAGCGTTCGTGCTGGACGTGCACACCGCGTGAGACGACGCTTCATCCAGTCCCAAACATGCTCAATGGGCGACAGATCCGGAGATCTTGGTGGCCAGGGTAGTTGACTTACTCCTTCTAGAGCACGTTGGGTGGCACGGGATACATGCGGACGTGCGTTGTCCTGTTGGAACAGCAAGTTCCCTTGCCGGTCTAGGAATGGTAGAACGATGGGTTCGATGACGGTTTGGATGTACCGTGCACTATTCAGTGTCCCCTCGACGATCACCAGAGGTGTACGGCCAGTGTAGGAGATCGATCCCCACAGCACGATGCCGGGTGTTGGCCCTGTGTGCCTCGGTCGTATGCAGTCCTGATTCTGGCGCTCACCTGCACGGCGCCAAACACGCATACGACCATCATTGGCACCAAGGCAGAAGCGACTCTCATCGCTGAAGACGACACGTCTCCATTCGTCCCTCCATTCACGCCTGTCGCGACACCACTGGAGGCTGGCTGCACGATGTTGGGGCGTGAGCGGAAGACGGCCTAACGGTGTGCGGGACCGTAGCTCAGCTTCATGGAGACGGTTGCGAATGGTCCTCGCCGATACCCCAGGAGCAACAGTGTCCCTAATTTGCTGGGAAGTGGCGGTGCGGTCCCCTACGGCACTGCGTAGGATCCTACGGTCTTGGCGTGCATCCGTGCGTCGCTGCGGTCCGGTCCCAGGTCGACGGGCACGTGCACCTTCCGCCGACCACTGTCGACAACATCGATGTACTGTGGAGACCTCACGCCCCACGTGTTGAGCAATTCGGTGGTACGTCCACCCGGCCTCCCGCATGCCCACTATACGCCCTCGCTCAAAGTCCGTCAACTGCACATACGGTTCACGTCCACGCTGTCGCAGCATGCTACCAGTGTTAAAGACTGCGATGGAGCTCCGTATGCCACGGCAAACTGGCTGACACTGACGGCGGCGGTGCACAAATGCTGCGCAGCTAGCGCCATTCGACGGCCAACACTGCGGTTCCTGGTGTGTCCGCTGTGCCGTGCGTGTGATCATTGCTTGTACAGCCCTCTCGCAGTGTCCGGAGCAAGTATGATGGGTCTGACACACCGGTGTCAATGTGTTCTTTTTTCCATTTCCAGGAGTGTAGATAGTCCCATTCGTACCACAAAAAGTGCTCTTCAGTCCAAATCAATTGAATTTTTTCTACTTCAATTATTACACCAAAGTCATTGTTTGGGTACTACCTCAACATTCACGCATTTAACCCCACTAGCAGTCAGATTATATGTATTTGCAAATAGCAGTATACTAAGCATTTTGAGGAAGTTACAGTGGATGCAGTTGCTGTGGTTGTGGTAGCAGGTCGGGTAAACCTAGAAGAATGTGCGTGGAATGCAGCTGCTGTGGTGATGCTGACAACCATAAGTTGAACACCTGCATGTTCTGGCCCTGCAGTCCTGCTAGTACTAAATCAGGGGTGTGTTGTGCTGCCATAAAAATTTAATAACAAAATGTAATTGTAAATTAATGTATTAATAAATTAATAGTTACGATATTATTAATAGCTGATAAACGAATGCTTAATTTTGTGTCCAACAGTTTTTCTCTGCTTTCTATTCTAACTGAAGGTAGTTGCTAATCTATGCTGATAGCACTCCAAGATGATCCTGTAATTATGACATACAGAGCTCAAATCAAGGCAACTGCTTTTTTTAACAAAAAAAGGGAAGAGGAGGGAACTTCGTTCCTGTTGATTAAGAACATATTACCTCAGTAGTGGGACGCCCTAGCAATTGGCTGAGAGCATCATGATGTTGATGTTTTGGTGGACGAAGCGAGAGGAAGAGTAGGGGTAGACGATGGGGGAGTGGTGGGGCATGAGAGGGGTACTGGAGTCGAGTAGCATTGAATATAATAAGCACAACTGCCTCAGCAACCAAAAGTGTAGTTTCAAGAAAGCCCACATCACCAGTTCCTGGAACGCTGATACCAAAAGTGCTGACATCAGTAATGTGAGCAAAAACTGGCAATGTTCTACTACTCTGGAGATCTAGCTATGCTCATTTCCGTCAAGGAATCCAGTCCCATTAGTAGATAACCAAATCCGCGACTCCCTGAAACACCTTACCTTTATTGACTTCGTTTTGTTTGTTTTACACAAAATAATTATTTAAAATGGAAATACATTTCCACCTAAGATGATGTTTAGCATTTATCAGCTTCTACTGTTACATTCAAATCAGCCTCTGCCTCTCGTCAGCTGAGACACTGACCTGAATCTGCCCTCCTATCTTAACTTATTCTCTCTAAGACGAGTCTTTAGCACATCTGTGATGAGCTTAGTGCAATGCTTGTAAATCATAGTTAGCAATCATAGCTCAAAATACACTCATGTATTATATTTGAACTAAAAGGATTGGCACCTGCTTTGCAATTTTATTTTATTTTGCTGTATGGCTAGGGCCCACATCAGGCAGACCGTTCGCTGGGTGCCGGTCTTCCAATTTGACGCCACTTCGGCGACCTGCAGTCGATGAGGATGATATGATGATGATGAGGACAGCACAACATCCAGTCCCTAGGCGGAGAAAATTCCCCAACACAGCTGGGAATCGAACTGGGCCCAGAGGATTGACAATCCGCCACGCTGACCGTTCAGCTACCAGGGGCCGACTGCTTTGCAATGGAACACCATCACAGTGAGAAAAACACATTAGGAATGCAGGAGTGACATTTGTTTTCAGAGGTTCGCAAAACAGTATCAATTGTGAGGCAATAAGTTGGTTCTGAGATCAAAAATTACGTCTGAATTTACAGGCCAGGTATTTACTCTGAGATCTCGACTCATGCCACAATGAAGTGGCAGAGAATAAGTTTCCAGTAAAATCAATGTAAAGTGTCGTAATGTTGACTGAGAAATTGTGCTCCAACACAACAAGCACAAGGTCACCTCGAATATTAGAACACAAAGCTCCCTAGAAGCTCAATTTAATAGAGAATGTCCCACTAGCACTTCACCTCAGCTTGAAAATGCAAGGTAAATGAGGCCTAGACGCATGAAACAATACAATTGATTAATCGGGCAACTCATGTTGCATAACACATCCCACAAACTGTGAGCTGCTCAGAATGTGGATAGCTGTACTGTGAGATGCGTCACTTCCAAAACTCTTGGCAGATGTGTCCCCCACTCGGCTCCATGACTAGAATTGAAGAGCTGACTAGGAAAAGAATGTAACTGCCAAAAACTAAATTTTTCAGGAGTTAAGGAAATGTAACTGGGACTTTAGAAATGCTTTATTTCTTGTAATTTTTAGGTACAATCAATTTAGTTGTACGTTTTGAACAATACTCACTATATCTATTGACAAAAGGAATTAAAGTCATTGTTATAAAAATTATGAAGAGCAGATATCCTTGTAGAACTGATGATATTTTAGATCTAAGTAAGCCAACATAGCCAATAAATCTTTTTTCTTGGCATCGCTGATGTTTATTACATGTGTCTCATTGTCGAAGGCGTGCATGTTCTCTAATTCCTCATATTTTCCCTTCTTGAAAATAGTATGACACTACCATGCTTCCATTTCATTGAAGGTTTACTTTCTTTTAATTTGTGGTAAATCTGTCACAGACACTTTGATCCACGATTTGTTAGTGATCTATAATGCTGTTGTCTTTATAAACTCATCACAGGCACGGGAGACATCAAAGAAATCAGATTTTGCCATTGGCACCACCTGAAATGGATTTGTAACCGCGACGATCCCACTACATTCTGAAGTTCTTCTGGCACCATGGCTTTGCAAACGCGTTTTCGTTTTTCAATAACGCCAAAATCTCGACCACAAGGTGTACAAGAATGCCCAGAAACCAGAAATTTAAATTCAATGGAATCATAGTATCCTCTCACTACTAGACACATTAGAACCAGCAACACAATCTTGTTCTTAGTCTGACCAGCGCAGTTGTCACACCATATTTCCAGCTGGCGCTTATGTGTCAATCGATTGGACAGAAACTTTAAAGTATATGATGCAATAGCGTTGCTTCCGCGGCCCCCAATTCCTTCGTTCCACATACACATGAATGCAGTATTTCCCACATGAATACATAAGTTGTAATTCGACAGCTGGCACCTGTAAAGTATGTTGTTGTTGTGGTCTTCAGTCTTGAGACTGGTTTGATGCAGCTCTCCATGCTACTCTATCCTGCGCAAGCTTCTTCATCTCTCAGTACCTACTGCAACCTACATCCTTCTGAATCTGCTTATTGTATTCATCTCTTGGTCTCCCTCTAAGTTTTTTACCCTCTCTATCCCAGTCAGGACTTTTTGTTAGGGCGGACACAACATGTTATCTTGGATGAAGAGTCATTGCTAGATGTAGAAAAACTTTGGGTGTGTCCCAGACATACGTGTTGGGACCCTTGCTGTTCATGTTGTATCTCAGTGACCTAGCAGACAATGTTAATAGTAACCTCAGATTTTTTGCAACTGATGTACTTATCTATAATGAAGTATAGTCTCAAAAAAGCTGCATATAAATTCAGTCAAATCTTGCAAACTTTTCAAAGTGGTGCAATGATTAGCAACTTGTTTAAATTTTCAGAAATGTAAACTTGTGCACTTCAAGAAACGAAAAAATGTTGTATCCTGTTGTTGTTGTGGTCTTCAGTCCTGATACTGGTTTGATGCAGCTCTCCATGCTACTCTATCCTGTGCAAGCTTCTTTATCTCCCAGTACCTACTGCAACCTACATCCTTCTGAATCTGCTTAGTGTATTCATCTCTTGGTCTCCCTCTACGACTTTTACCTTCCACGCTGCCCTCCAATACTAAATTGGTGATCCCTTGATGCCTCAGGACATGTCCTACCAACCGATCCCTTCTTCTGGTCAAGTTGTGGCACAAACTTCACATCTCCCCAATCCTATTCAGTACTTCCTCATTAGTTACGAGATCTACCCACCTAATCTTCAACATTCTTCTGTAGTACCACATTTCGAAAGCTTCTATTCTCTTCTTGTCTAAACTATTTATCGTCCATGTTTCACTTCCATACATGGCTGCACTCCATACAAATACGTTCAGAAATGTCTTCCTGACACTTAAATCTATACTCGATGTTAACAAATTTCTCTTCTTCAGAAACAGTTTCCTTGCCATTGGCGGTATACATTTTATATCCTCTCTACTTCGACCATTATCAGTTAGTTTGCACCCATAATAGCAAAACTCATTTACTACTTTAAGTGTCTCATTTCCTAATCTAATAGCCTCAACATCACCCGCCTTATTTCGACTACATTCCATTATCCTCGTTTTGCTTTTGTTGATGTTCATCTTACATCCTCCTTTCAAGACCCTACCCATTCCATTCAACTGCTCTTCTAAGTCCTTTGCTGTCTCTGACAGAATTACAATGTCATCGGCGAACCTCAAAGTTTTTGTTTCTTCTCCATGAATTTTAATACCTACTCCGAATTTTAATTTTGTTTCCTTCATTGCTTGCTCAATATACAGATTGAATAACATCGGGGAGAGACTCCAAACCTGTCTCACTCCCTTCCCAACCACTGCTTCCCTTTCATGTCCCTCGACTCTTATAACTGCCATCTGGTTTCTGCACAAATTGTAACCAGCCTTTCGCTCCCTGTATTTTACCCCTTCCACCTTCAGAATTTGAAAGAGAGTATTCCAGTCAACATTGTCAAAATCTTTCTCTAAGTCTACAAATGCTAGAAACGTAGGTTTGCCCTTCCTTAATCTAGCTTCTAAGATAGTCGTAGGGTCAGTATTGCCTCACGTGTTCCAACATTTCTACGGAATCCAAACTGATCGTCCCCGAGGTCGGCTTCTACTAGTGTTTCCATTCGTCTGTAAAGAATTCGCGTTAGTATTTTGCAGCTGTAACTTATTAAACTGCCAGTTCGGTGATTTTCGCATCTGTCAACGCCTGCTTTCTTTGGGATTGGAATTATTATATTCTTCTTGAAGTCTGAGGGTGTTTCGCCTGTTTCATACATCTTGCTCACCAGATGGTAGAGTTTTGTCAGGACTGGCTCTCCCAAGGCCGTCAGTAGTTCCAATGGAATGTTGTCTACTCCGGGGGCCTTGTTTTGACTCAGGTCTTTCAATGCTCTGTCAAGCTCTTCACGCAGTATCGCATCTCCCATTTCATCTTCATCTACATCCTCTTCCATTTCCATAATATTGTCCTCAAGTACGTCGCCCTTGTATGAACCCTCTGTATACGCCTTCCACCTTTCTGCTTTCCCTTCTTTGCTTAGAACTGGGTTTCCATCTGGGCTCTTGATGTTCATACAAGTGGTTCTCTTATCTCCAAAGGTCTCTTTAATTTTCCTGTAGGCAGTATCTATTTTACCCCTAGTGAGATAAGCCTCTACATCCTGACATTTGTCCTCTAGCCATCCCTGCTTAGCCATTTTCCACATCCTGTCGATCTCATTTTTGAGACGTTTGTATTCCTTTTTTCCTGCTTCATTTACTGCATTTTTATATTTTCTCCTTTCATCAATTAAATTCAATATTTGTTCTGTTACCCAAGGATTTCTACTAGCCCTCGTCTTTTTACCTACTTGATCCTCTGCTGCCTTCACTACTTCATCCCTCAGAGCTACCTATTCGTCTTCTACTGTATTTCTTCCCCCCATTCCTGTCAATTGTTCCCTTATGCTCTCCCTGAAACTCTGTACAACTTCTGGTTCTTTGTCCATGTCCCATCTCCTTAAATTCCCACCTTTTTGCAGTTTCTTCAGTTTTAATCTACAGGTCATAACCAATAGATTGTGTGTCAGAGTCCACATCTGCCCCTGGAAATGTTTTACAATTTAAAACCTGGTTCCTAAATCTCTGTATTACCATTATATAATCTATCTGAAACCTGTCAGTATCTCCCGGCTTCTTCCATGTATACAGCCTTCTTTCATGATTCTTGAACCAAGTGTTTGCTATGGTTAAGTTGTGCTCTGTGCAAAATTCTACCAGGCGACTTCCTCTTTCGCTTCTTACCCCCAATCCATATTCACCTACTACGTTTCCTTCTCTCTCTTTTCCTACTACTGAATTTCAGTCACCCATGACTATTAAATTTTCGTCACCCTTCACTATCTGAATAATTTCTTTTATTTCATCATATATTTCTTCAATTTCTTCGTCATCCGCAGAGCTAGTTGGCATATAAACTTTTACTACTGTATGCTATGAATATAATATCAACGAATCACAAGTGGAAATGGCCAACACATACAAATACCTAGGTATAACACTTCGCACGGATGTGAAATGGAATGAGGAAATAGGCTCATTTGTACATAAATCAAATTTCGGTACGATGATAGAATATTGGCAAACTGCAAGAATGAAATTGCTTAGAAATTTTGCATGTGACCCATCCCAGAATATTGCTAAGTCTGTGGGTCCCAGCCTAAATATAACTAACAGGAGAAATTGAATGTATACGGAGAAGGGCAGCAATTATGATCACATGTTTGTTTGATTCTTGGGAGAGTACCACAGATTTGCTGAAGAAACTGTCCTGGCAGGCTCTTGAAGATACACGTAAACTTCCTGAGAAAGCCTACGTACAAATTTTAAATGATGGACTCTAGAAATGTACTAAAACCCCTTACATAACTCCCCTGTAGTAATCGTGAGGACAGGGTCAGATTAATTACAACACACACAGAGGCATTAAAACAATCGTTCTTCGTGCCGTCCATACGGGAATGGCACGGGAAAAAGGCCTAATAAGTGGTACAATGGGACGAAACCCTTTGTCAAGCACTTCACAGTGGTGAGCAGAGTACAGATGTAGATATAAATAAAGAACTTTTTTCTCTGAAAATCAGTTATATGTAGATCGAGTGCTTGTAACCGATCTTAGATTGATTGAAGGGAGAATGAGATGGAATTACATCAGAGTCTGACCATTCGTATTTCTGCAGTTGCACTGAAACACTACAGGTTAAAAGAAATGAGGTCGATTATCCTTCTCCCTACCTTCTACATCTACACTTATACTCCGCAAGCCACCCAGAGGTGTGTAGCGGAGGGCACTTTACGTGCCACTGTCATTACCTCCCTTTCCTGTTCCAGTCGCGTATGGTTCGCGGGAAGAACGACTGCTGGAAAGCCTCCGTGCACGCTCGAATCTCTCTAATTTTACATTCGTGATCTCCTCGGGAGGTATAAGTAGGGGGAAGCAATATATTCGATACATCATCCAGAAACGCACGCTCTCGAAACCTGAACAGCAAGCTATACCGCGATGCAGAGCACCTCCCTTGCAGACTCTGCCACTTGAGTTTGCTAAGAATCTCCGTAAGGCTATCACACTTACCAAATAACCCTGCGACGAAACGCGCCACTCTTCTTTGGATCTCCTCTATCTCCTCTGTCAATCCGACCTGGTACGGATCCCACACTGATGAGCAATACTCAAGTATAGGCCGAACGAGTGTTTAGTAAGCCACCTCCTTTGTTGACGGACTTTATTTTCTAAAGACTCTGCCAATGAATCTCAACCTGACACCCGCCTTACCAACAATTAATTTTATATGATCATTCCACTTCAAATCGTTCCGTACGCATACTTCCAGATATTTTACAGAAGTAACTGTTACCAGTGTTTGTTCCGCTATCATATAATCATACAATAAATGATCCTTTTTTCTATGTATTCGTAATACGTTACATTTGTCTATGTTGAGGGTGATTTGCCACTCCCTGCACCAAGTGCCTATCCGCTGCAGATCTTCCTGCATTTCGCTGCAATTTTCTAATTCTGCAACTTCTCTTTATACTATGGCATCACCCGCGAAAAGCCGCATGGAACTTCCGACACTATCTACTAGGTCATATACACCCCTGGAAATGAAACCAAGAACACATTGACACCGGTGTGTCAGACCCACCATACTTGCTCCGGACACTGCGAGAGGGCTGTACAAGCAATGATCACACGCACTGCACAGCGGACACACCAGGAACCGCGGTGTTGGCCGTCGAATGGCGCTAGCTGCGCAGCATTTGTGCACCGCCGCCGTCAGTGTCAGCCAGTTTGCCGTGGCATACGGAGCTCCATCGCAGTCTTTAACACTGGTAGCATGCCGCGACAGCGTGGACGTGAACCGTATGTGCAGTTGACGGACTTTGAGCGAGGGCGTATAATGGGCATGTGGGAGGCCGGGTGGACGTACCGCCAAATTGCTCAACACGTGGGGCGTGAGGTCTCCACAGTACATCGATGTTGTCGACAGTGGTCGGCGGAAGGTGCACGTGCCCGTCGACCTGGGACCGGACCGCACCGACGCACGGATGCACGCCAAGACCGTAGGATCCTACGCAGTGCCGTAGGGGACCGCACCGCCACTTCCCAGCAAATTAGGGACACTGTTGCTCCTGGGGTATCGGCGAGGACCATTCGCAACCGTCTCCATGAAGCTGGGCTACGGTCCCGCACACCGTTAGGCCGTCTTCCGCTCACGCCCCAACATCGTGCAGCCCGCCTCCAGTGGTGTCGTGATAGGCGTGAATGGAGGGACGAATGGAGACGTGTTGTCTTCAGCGATGAGAGTCGCTTCTGCCTTGGTGCCAATGATGGTCGTATGCGTGTTTGGCGCCGTGCAGGTGAGCGCCACAATCAGGACTGCATACGACCGAGGCACACAGGGCCAACGCCCGGCATCATGGTGTGGGGAGCGATCTCCTACACTGGCCGTACACCTCTGGTGATCGTCGAGGGTACACTGAATAGTGCACGGTACATGCAAACCGTCATCGAACCCATCGTTCTACCATTCCTAGACCGGCAAGGGAACTTTCTGTTCCAACAGGACAATGCACGTCCGCATGTATCCCGTGCCACCCAACGTGCTCTAGAATGTGTAAGTCAACTACCCTGGCCACCAAGATCTCCGGATCTGTCGCCCATTGAGCATGTTTGGGACTGGATGAAGCGTCGTCTCACGCGGTCTGCACGTCCAGCACGAACGCTGGTCCAACTGAGGCGCCAGGTGCAAATGGCATGGCAAGCCGTTCCACAGGACTACATCCAGCATCTCTACGATCGTCTCCATGGGAGAATAGCAGCTTGCATTGCTGCGAAAGGTGGATATACTCTGTACTAGTGCCGACATTGTGCATGCTCTGTTGCCTGTGTCTATGTGCTTGTGGTTCTGTCAGTGTGATCATGTGATGTATCTGACCCCAGGAATGTGTCAATAAAGTTTCCCCTTCCTGGGACAATGAATTCACGGTGTTCTTATTTCAATTTCCAGGAGTGTATATAGTGAAAATTCCTAATCCAACATCTAATTCAAACCACTGTTTTGTCTGTGATGATCACAATGTCGAAGGGATTTAATGGTCTTACGTACCTTTGTTTGTTTGAAGACGTCCGTTTCATCCATTCCCAGATATTTGATATCCTACGGTGCTTTACCACATCAATACGTGGCTGATTTCACTTTACAAACTAACCAAGAATTCATTCGTGCAGAGGACAGTTCTCCATTGATGTGCAAGCCAATGTGGCGTTGTGTTCTCTCTGGGAATTCTTTCTTCTGTCGTGAACTGTGTGTGACACACTTCGGGTTAGTCGCATTTTAGTTTATCATCGACTGTTATGACGGTTGAAAGCCAGGTGCAGAACTGAAGTGGTGAAGTTCTGTTTCCTGCACGAAAACAGCTTAGAAGGAAGCCGCTGTGGTGAAAACAGCGAGGAGTTTCCTCAGGTCATAAACGTGGGATTGTCTCTTGCAGAGCGGTACACGAGAGCGTCTCCCGACTTCCCAAAGGATTGAAAATATCGCGAGCAGCAATAAAATGATGAAGCAGTATAATTACAGGAGTAAGGAGAACTGACGCAGTGTCATAGCGATCATAACTGGCGCCCGGGGCACGACACTTTATTGGTGTCCCACGCCCTCGGCGCACAGAGAATACGTAGAGGGTCTGTGGTACGTTACTCAAGCGCTCCCTGCGGTGTCACGCTCTACTGGTAGTTGCCGTGTTTCGGGATGTCATTCTACAGTTGTGCTGAAAGGAGAGTTCTTGTATGGATTTTGTAAGCCATGCAGTCGCTGAACTTCTTTTCGGAATCGTACCTGTCGAGTGCTCATATTATAAATGTAGCCACATATCTATAATAAAGATTGGTGTAAATATTTTTACATACTGCATTCTATAACTGTGCTGTTTTTTGTGTACAATCATTTATTTGTTTACTTGTGTAACACAGCTCGTTTCATCCACGTTCTACTAAGTATACAATATTCCGAGAATTTTGGGTCTATAGAGATGCCAACAAAGGCTTGCATCATACTTTGAAACATTTCCAAAACGTTAGGAGCATACGATTGTAAGCTTTTTTGTGAGTGGAAACTTACTTGCTAGTTGGAAGGTATGGTCGATTACATCTTTTACTTATCAGTTTTTGACAGTTTTAACAGGCATTTCTCCATTAATTGTTTTTGTTGCTTTGTGGAACGTAAATGAAGAATACTTTCACATTAGAAAGTACGGATTACAGACAGAAAGTTCTGTATTTCGTGTGAACAGATAATTATGTGGTTAAATTATAACTTCGAATCATAATAGGAGCCTTCTGCATGAAAACTATAAAGTACAATTAACTTTATAAATCAATTTTGTTATGATTTTATATGTTGTTGTGGTCTTCAGTCAAGAGACTGGTTTCATGCAGCTCTCCATGCTACTCTATCATGTGCAAGCTTCTTCATCTCCCAGTACCTACTGCAACCTACAGCCTTCCGAATCTGTTTAGTATTTTCATCTCTTGGTCTCCCTCTACGATTTTTTCCCCTCCACGCTGCCCTCCAATACTAAATTGGTGATCCCTTGAAGCCTCAGAAAATGTCCTAGCAGGCGATCCCTTCTTCTAGTTAAGTTGTGCCACAAATTTCTCTTCTTCCCAAATCTATTCAATACCTCCTCATTAGTTATGTAAACTACCCATCTAATCTTCAGCATACTTCTGTAGCACCACATTTCGAAAGCTTCTATTCTCTTCCTGTCCAAAGTATTTATCGCCCACGTTTCACTTCCATACATGGCTACATTCCATACAAATACTTTCAGAAACGACTTCCTGACACTTAAATCTATACTTAATGTTAACGACTTTGTCTTCTTCAGAAACGCTTACCTTGCCATTGCCAGTATACATTTTATATCCTCTCTACTTCGACCATCATCAACTATTTTGCTGCCCAAATAGCAAAACTCATTTACTACTTTAAGCGTCTCATTTCCTAATCTAATTCCCTCGGCATCATCCGATTTAATTCGACTACATTCCATTATCCTCGTTTTGATTTTGTTGATGTTGTTCGTCTTATATTTTGCCAGCTTCATTTAGTGCATTTTTATATTTTCTCTTTTCATCAATTAAATTTAATATCTCTTCTGTTATCCTAGGATTTCTACTAGCCATCGACTTTTTACCTGCTTCATCCTCTGCTGCCTTCACTATTTCTAATCTCAAAGCTACCCATTCTTCTTCTACCGTATTTCATTCCCCTGTTCCTGTCAATCGTCACCTAATGCTCTCTCTGAAACTTTGTACAACCTCTGGTTCTTTCAGTTTATCGAGGTCTCATCTACTTAAATTCCCACCTCTTTACAGTTTCTTCAGTTATACTGTACAGTTCACAACCAATAGATTGTGGTCAGAGCCCACATACCCTGAAAATGCCTTCCAATTTAAAACCTGGTTCCTAAATCTCTGTCTTACCATTATATAATCTATCTGAAACCTTCCAGTGTCTCCAGGTCCCGTCCACGTATATAACCTTCTTTCATGATTCTTAAACCAAGTGTTAGCTATGATCGAGTTATGCTCAGTGCAAAATTCTTCCAGACGGATTCCTCTTTCGTGCCTTATCCCCATTCCATATTCACCTACTACTTTTCCTTCTCTTCCTTTTCGTACTATTGAATTCCAGTCCCCCATGGCTATTAAATTTTCGCCCCCCTTCACTATCTGAATAATTTCTCTTACCTCATCATACATTTCTTCAATATCTTCATCATATGCGGAGCTAGTTGGCATATAAACTTTTACTACTGTGGTAGGTGTGGGCTTCGTGTCGATCTTGGTTACAATAATGCATTCACTATGCTGTTCGTAGTAGCTGACACGTTTTCCTATTTTTTTAATTCATTATTAGACCTACTCCTGCATACCCCTACTTGACTTTGTATTTATAACTCTGTATTCACCTGACCAGAAGTCTTGTTCCTCCTGCCACCGAACTTCACTAATTCCCACTATATCTAACTTTAACATATCCATTTCCCTTTTTAAATTTTCTAACCTACCTGCCCGATTAAGGCATCTGACATTCCACACTCCAATCCGCAGAACGCCAGTTTTATTTCTCCTGATAACACCGTCCTCTTGAGTAGTCCCCGCCCGGAGATCCGAATGGGGGACTATTTTACCTCTGGAATATTTTACCCAAGAGGCCCTCGGGAAAAATTAGGGCTGTAGTTTCCCCTTGCTTTCAGCAGTCCGCAGAACCAGCACAGCAAGGCCGTTTTTTGTGTATGTATAGTCATTTCCCAAAGTTTTGATCGTCAACAGGCGGGTACATATTTTAAATTATAGCTTCTGTTAATGGCGTGGATAAGGTATGATGTGCAAAGTGTAATTTAATCTGATATTCAATCTTAGAAATCGAAATGCTGAAGGATAGACATGGGGCGATATTGGACGCCTCCTGTACCACCCTCTTCCTCCCCCCTGAAATCTTGCTTGTGGTGAGACTGACCAGTAGCAAAGCCAAATGTTTACATTCGTCCCTCATTGAAACGCATTTTGCCATGTTTAACAGACTTTTACTTGTAGATACTCTGCTAGTGATCTTCTGCGGTTGCAGTATGTAAACGAAAGCTACTGACACTGTCAAGAGATGGTGTGTATGAAGTGTTGGTTTCTATACTTGCAGGTCATATTATTAATAAACGCTAACAGTTGCAATTTGTGATTTCCATACGCATTGTCATGTACCACGCCCGTTTCTTTTGACGTCCGAAGACATGGCGCTGGCTTCGTTTAATTTGCTTCGCTGTGGTGGCGATGTTACCTCTCTATGGTATTCCGTCTCTTTGGGTACGACTCTACATTTTGTTGGCGCTCTCACCATCCTCCAGAAAGAGATATAGTAATATAATATAAAGAATTTAATAATAGTATATTTTCAAGAAAACCTTGTTTGCCTTGGAAACCATTTGGCCCCCTCTGCAAGTGGCACCCGGGGCATGGTAATCCGCCATGCCCTCCCTCCCCTCGCTACGCCGCTGAACTGACTCAGGGTTTTTACTTACGACTTGTAGATAGGAAGAAAAGGAGAAATATTCGTGGACACAGCTGATAAAAATAACTCCTGAATGGATGAGTGTAGCGAACTGAAGTAACTATTTGAATCTATCAACGTTCGTAACTGATGACGAGAGTTGGCTTTATACAAAAATGAAATGGTTGTACAGCGTTATTGGCTGGGAGGTCCAAGTCTAGGATTGTTCGGCCGCCTGCTGCTAGTCGTTCTATTTGACGCCACTTCGGCAACTTGGGCGTTCTTCTGATGAAGACGAGGTGAGATGATTAGGATAACACAAACACTCAGTTCCTGAGCGAAGAAAATCACCGACCTCGTTGGGAATCGTACCAGGGATCCTATGATTTAGAGGCAGCTCTGACTTTCAGTATAGAACGAGCCGCAGACAGAGCTATACATCCCAGACAGGACCTAGCAGCCAACTTATTAAGTGAGCGTAACTCGCCGATGTTACAAAAGATCAGCTAGTTTTATTCAATATCCATATCATGATTTTTTTCAATACGTAAATCATTCTTCACTCATAACTCAGTCGAAATAGTAAAAATGTTAAAAAAGTGTACTATTTACAATTTTCTGAAACTTGTATGTGGCGCGGAGAGACGAAAATACTCCGTATCGTGTCAGGGTGGGGACTGTCAGCTACATCGATGGAATACGACGGCCATATAAAAAATTCCGTAACTTCGCGCCAGTGGTATGTTGGAGCGAAATGCGTTTGGCATCCTTGTACGCGCCTGTGTTTAATGTGTAACTGCCGGGAGTTTCATCGTTGTATGTCTGTTAGTTATTGTTCATTGCTGTATTGTGTAGAACGTTGTGTCACACAGTTCGCGAATTTCGAGAAGGCAAAGTTAGAGGAACAATGCGTCTATATTAAGTTTTGCGTGATACTCGAGAAAACTTTACAGAGACACACCAACCGATTCAGGAAGCCTATGGTGATGACTGCTTAATTCGAATCGACGTTATGAATGGGTCTCAGAGTTTAAGAATGGCAGGTCGGATGTTAAAGATGACCCGCATTCAGGACGCACTTCGACTTCTACCGACGACTCTCATGTTAGGAACGTCAATGAAATTGTGCGTGCCAATCGAAGACAGACTGTCCAAGAGGTTGCAGAAGAAAGTAACATTCCTGCTGGATCATGTCATGAAATCCTGACACAGCATCACAGTTTAAGAATGGCAGGTCGGATGTTAAAGATGACCCGCATTCAAGACGCACCGACTTCTACCGACGACTCTCATGTTAGGAACGTCAATGAAATTGTACGTGCCAATCCAAGACAGACTGTCCAAGAGGTTGCAGAAGAAAGTAACATTCCTGCTGGATCATGTCATGAAATCCTGACACAGCATCACAGTTCAGAATGGCAGGTCGGATATTAAAGATGACCCGCATTCAGGAAGCACTTCGACTTCAACCGACGACTATCATGTTAGGAACGTCAATGAAATTGTGCGTGCCAATCCAAGACAGACTGTCCAAGAGGTTGCAGAAGAAAGTAACATTCCTGATGGATCATGTCATGAAATCCTGACACAGCATCACAGTTTAAGAATGGCAGGTCGGATGTTAAAGATGACCCGCATTCAGGACGCACTTCGACTTCTACCGACGACTCTCATGTTAGGAACGTCAATGAAATTGTGCGTGCCAATCCAAGACAGACTGTCCAAGAGGTTGCAGAAGAAAGTAACATTCCTGCTGGATCATGTCATGAAATCCTGACACAGCATCAGAGTTTAAGAATGGCAAGTCGGATGTTAAAGATGACCCGCATTCAGGACGCACTTCGACTTCTACCGACGACTCTCATGTTAGGAACGTCAATGAAATTGTGCGTGCCAATCCAAGACAGACTGTCCAAGAGGTTGCAGAAGAAAGTAACATTCCTGCTGGATCATGTCATGAAATCCTGACACAGCATCACAGTTTAAGAATGGGAAGTCGGATGTTAAAGATGACCCGCATTCAGGACGCACTTCGACTTCTACCGACGACTCTCATGTTAGGAACGTCAATGAAATTGTGCGTGCCAATCCAAGACAGACTGTCCAACAGGTTGCAGAAGAAAGTAACATTTCTGCTGGATCATGTCATGAAATCCTGACACAGCTTCACAGTTTAAGAATGGCAGGTCGGATGTTAAAGATGACCTGCATTCAGGACGCACTTCGACTTCTACCGACGACTCTCATGTTAGGAACGTCAATGAAATTGTGCGTGCCAATCCAAGACAGACTGTCCAAGAGGTTGCAGAAGAAAGTAACATTCCTGCTGGATCATGTCATGAAATCCGGACACAGCATCACAGTTTAAGAATGGCAGGTTGGATGTTAAAGATGACCCGCATTCAGGACGCACTTCGACTTCTACCGACGACTCTCATGTGAGGAACGTCAATGAAATTGTGCGTGCCAATGCAAGACAGACTGTCCAAGAGGTTGCAGAAGAAAGTAACATTCCTGCTGGATCATGTCATGAAATCCTGACACAGCATCACAGTTTAAGAATGGCAGGTCGGATGTTAAAGATGACCCGCATTCAGGACTCACTTCGACTTCTACCGACGACTCTCATGTTAGGAACGTCAATGAAATTGTGCGTGCCAATCCAAGACAGACTGTCCAAGAGGTTGCAGAAGAAAGTAACATTCCTGCTGGATCATGTCATGAAATCCTGACACAGCATCACAGTTTAAGAATGGCAGGTCGGATGTTAAAGATGACCCGCATTCAGGATGCACTTCGACTTCTACCGACGACTCTCATGTTAGGAACGTCAATGAAATTGTGCGTGCCAATCCAAGACAGACTGTCCAAGAGGTTGCGGAAGAAAGTAACATTCCTGCTGGATCATGTCATGAAATCCTGACACAGCATTACAGTTTAAGAATGGCAGGTCGGATGTTGAAGATGACCCTCATTCAGGACGCACTTCGACTTCTACCGACGACTCTCATGTTAGGAACGTCAATGAAATTGTGCGTGCCAATCGAAGACAGACTGTCCAAGAGGTTGCAGAAGAAAGTAACATTCCTGCTGGATCATGTCATGAAATCCTGACACAGCATCACAGTTTAAGAATGGCAGGTCGGATGTTAAAGATGACCCGCATTCAGGACGCACTTCGACTTCTACCGACGACACTCATGTTAGGAACGTCAATGAAATTGTGCGTGCCAATCCAAGACAGACTGTCCAAGAGGTTGCAGAAGAAAGTAACATTCCTGCTGGATCATGTCATGAAATCCTGACACAGCATCACAGTTTAAGAATGGCAAGTCGGATGTTAAAGATGACCCGCATTCAGGACGCACTTCGACTTCTACCGACGACTCTCATGTTAGGAACGTCAATGAAATTGTGCGTGCCAATCCAAGACAGACTGTCCAAGAGGTTGCAGAAGAAAGTAACATTTCTGCTGGATCATGTCATGAAATCCTGACACAGCATCACAGTTTAAGAATAGCAGGCCGGATGTTAAAGATGACCCGCATTAAGGAATCACTTCGACTTCTACTGACGACTCTCTTGTTAGGAACGTCAATGAAATTGTGCATGCCAATCCAAGACAGACTGTCAAAGAGGTTGCAGAAGAAAGTAACATTCCTGCTGGATCATGTCATGAAATCCTGACACAGCATCACAGTTTAAGAATGGCAGGTCGGATGTTAAAGATGATCTGCATTCAGGACGCACTTCGACTTCTACCGACGACTCTCATGTTAGGAACGTCAATGAAATTGTGCGTGCCAATCCAAGACAGACTGTCCAAGAGGTTGCAGAAGAAAGTAACATTCCTGCTGGATCATGTCATGAAATCCGGACACAGCATCACAGTTTAAGAATGGCAGGTTGGATGTTAAAGATGACCCGCATTCAGGACGCACTTCGACTTCTACCGACGACTCTCATGTTAGGAACGTCAATGAAATTGTGCGTGCCAATCCAAGACAGACTGTCCAAGAGGTTGCAGAAGAAAGTAACATTCCTGCTGGATCATGTCATGAAATCCTGACACAGCATCACAGTTTAAGAATGGCAGGTCGGATGTTAAAGATGACCCGCATTCAGGACTCACTTCGACTTCTACCGACGACTCTCATGTTAGGAACGTCAATGAAATTGTGCGTGCCAATCCAAGACAGACTGTCCAAGAGGTTGCAGAAGAAAGTAACATTCCTGCTGGATCATGTCATGAAATCCTGACACAGCATCACAGTTTAAGAATGGCAGGTCGGATGTTAAAGATGACCCGCATTCAGGATGCACTTCGACTTCTACCGACGACTCTCATGTGAGGAACGTCAATGAAATTGTGCGTGCCAATCCAAGACAGACTGTCCAAGAGGTTGCGGAAGAAAGTAACATTCCTGCTGGATCATGTCATGAAATCCTGACACAGCATTACAGTTTAAGAATGGCAGGTCGGATGTTGAAGATGACCCTCATTCAGGACGCACTTCGACTTCTACCGACGACTCTCATGTTAGGAACGTCAATGAAATTGTGCGTGCCAATCCAAGACAGACTGTCCAAGACGTTGCAGAAGAAAGTAACATTCCTGCTGGATCATGTCATGAAATCCTGACACAGCATCAGAGTTTAAGAATGGCAAGTCGGATGTTAAAGATGACCCGCATTCAGGACGCACTTCGAGTTCTACCGACGACTCTCATGTTAGGAACGTCAATGAAATTATGCGTGCCAATCGAAGAAAGACTGTCCAAGAGGTTGCAGAAGAAAGTAACATTCCTGCTGGATCATGTCATGAAATCCTGACACAGCATCACAGTTTAAGAATGGCAGGTCGGATGTTAAAGATGACCCGCATTCAGGACGCACTTCGACTTCTACCGACGACTCTCATGTTAGGAACGTCAATGAAATTGTGCGTGCCAATCCAAGACAGACTGTCCAAGAGGTTGCAGAAGAAAGTAACATTCCTGCTGGATCATGTCATGAAATCCTGACACAGCATCACAGTTTAAGAATGGCAGGTCGGATGTTAAAGATGCCCCGCATTCAGGACGCACTTCGACTTCTACCGACGACTCTCATGTTAGGAACGTCAATGAAATTGTGCGTGCCAATCCAAGACAGACTGTCCAAGAGGTTGCAGAAGAAAGTAACATTCCTGCTGGATCATGTCATGAAATCCTGACACAGCATCACAGTTTAAGAATGGCAGGTCGGATGTTAAAGATGACCCGCATTCAGGACGCACTTCGAGTTCTACCGACGACTCTCATGTTAGGAACGTCAATGAAATTATGCGTGCCAATCGAAGAAAGACTGTCCAAGAGGTTGCAGAAGAAAGTAACATTCCTGCTGGATCATGTCATGAAATCCTGACACAGCATCACAGTTTAAGAATGGCAGGTCGGATGTTAAAGATGACCCGCATTCAGGACGCACTTCGACTTCTACCGACGACTCTCATGTTACGAACGTCAATGAAATTGTGCGTGCCAATCCAAGACAGACTGTCCAAGAGGTTGCAGAAGAAAGTAACATTCCTGCTGGATTATGTCATGAAATCCTGACACAGCATCACAGTTTAAGAATGGCAGGTCGGATGTTAGAGATGTCCCGCATTCAGGACGCACTTCGACTTCTACCGACGACTCTCATGTTAGGAATGTCAAAGAAATTGTGCGTGCCAATCGAAGACAGACTGTCCAAGAGGTTGCAGAAGAAAGTAACATTCCTGCTGGATCATGTCATGAAATCCTGACACAGCATCACAGTCTAAGAATGGCAGGTCGGATGTTAAAGATGACCCGCATTCAGGACGCACTTCGACTTCTACCGACGACTCTCAAGTGAGGAACGTCAATGAAATTGTGCGTGCCAATGCAAGACAGACTGTCCAAGAGGTTGCAGAAGAAAGTAACATTCCTGCTGGATCATGTCATGAAATCCTGACACAGCATCAGAGTTTAAGAATGGCAGGTCGGATGTTAAAGATGACCCGCATTCAGGACGCACTTCGACTTGTACCGACGACTCTCATGTGAGGAACGTCAATGAAATTGTGCGTGCCAATCCAAGACAGACTGTCCAAGAGGTTGCAGAAGAAAGTAACATTCCTGCTGGATCATGTCATGAAATCCTGACACAGCATCACAGTTTAAGAGGTTGCAGAAGAAAGTAACATTCCTGCTGGATCATGTCATGAAATCCTGACACAGCATCACAGTTTAAGAATGGCAGGTCGAATGTTAAAGATGACCCGCATTCAGGACGCACTTCGACTTCTACCGACGACTCTCATGTTAGGAACGTCAATGAAATTGTGAGTGCCAATCCAAGACAGACTGTCCAAGAGGTTGCGGAAGAAAGTAACATTCCTGCTGGATCATGTCATAAAATCCTGACACAGCATCACAGTTTAAGAATGGCAGGTCGGATGTTGAAGATGACCCGCATTCAGGACGCACTTCGACTTCTACCGACGACTCTCATGTTAGGAACGTCAATGAAATTGTGCGTGCCAATCCAAGACAGACTGTCCAAGAGGTTGCAGAAGAAAGTAACATTCCTGCTGGATCATGTCATGAAATCCTGACACAGCATCACAGTTTAAGAATGGCAGGTCGGATGTTAAAGATGACCCGCATTCAGGACGCACTTAGACTTCTACCGACGACTCTCATGTTAGGAACGTCAACGAAATTATGCGTGCCAATCGAAGAAAGACTGTCCAAGAGGTTGCAGAAGAAAGTAACATTCCTGCTGGATCATGTCATGAAATCCTGACACAGCATCACAGTTTAAGAATGGCAGGTCGGATGTTAAAGATGACCCGCATTCAGGATGCACTTCGACTTCTACCGACGACTCTCATGTTAGGAACGTCAATGAAATTGTGCGTGCCAATCCAAGACAGACTGTCCAAGAGGTTGCAGAAGAAAGTAACATTCCTGCTGGATCATGTCATGAAATCCTGACACAGCATCACAGTTTAAGAATGGCAGGTCGGATGTTAAAGATGACCCGCATTCAGGACGCACTTCGACTTCTACCGACGACTCTCACGTTAGGAACGTCAATGAAATTGTGCGTGCCAATCCAAGACAGACTGTCCAAGAGGTTGCAGAAGAAAGTAACATTCCTGCTGGATTATGTCATGAAATCCTGACACAGCATCACAGTTTAAGAATGGCAGGTCGGATGTTAGAGATGTCCCGCATTCAGGACGCACTTCGACTTCTACCGACGACTCTCATGTTAGGAATGTCAAAGAAATTGTGCGTGCCAATCCAAGACAGACTGTCCAAGAGGTTGCAGAAGAAAGTAACATTCCTGCTGGATCATGTCATGAAATCCTGACACAGCATCACAGTTTAAGAATGGCAGGTCGGATGTTAAAGATGACCCGCATTCAGGACGCACTTCGACTTCTACCGACGACTCTCATGTTAGGAACGTCAATGAAATTGTGAGTGCCAATCGAAGAAAGACTGACCAAGAGGTTGCAGAAGAAAGTAACATTCCTGCTGGATCATGTCATGAAATCCTGACACAGCTTCACAGTTTAAGAATGGCAATTCGGATATTAAAGATGACCCGCATTCAGGACGCACTTCGACTTCTACCGACGACTCTCATGTTAGGAACGTCAATGAAATTGTGCGAGCCAATCCAAGACAGACTGTCCGAGAGGTTGCAGAAGAAAGTAACATTCCTGCTGGATCATGTCATGAAATCCTGACACAACATCACAGTTTAAGAATGGCAGGTCGGATGTTAAAGATGACCTGCATTCAGGACGTACTTCCACTTCTACCGACGACTCTCATGTTAGGAACGTCAGTGAAATTATGCGTGCCAATCGAAGAAAGACTGTCCAAGAGGTTGCAGAAGAAAGTAACCTCCCTGCTGGATCATGTCATGAAATCCTGACACAGCATCACAGTTTAAGAATGGCAGGTCGGATGTTAAAGATGACCCGCATTCAGGACGCACTTCGACTTCTACCGACGACTCTCATGTGAGGAACGCCAATGAAATTGTGCGTGCCAATCCAAGACAGACTGTCCAAGAGGTTGCAGAAGAAAGTAACATTCCTGCTGGATCATGTCATGAAATCCTGACACAGCATTACAGTTTAAGAATGGCAGGTCAGATGTTAAACATGACCCACATTCAGGACGCACTTCGACTTGTACCGACGACTCTCATGTTAGGAACGTCAATGAAATTGTGCGTGCCAATCCAAGACAGACTGTCCAAGAGGTTGCAGAAGAAAGTAACATTCCTGCTGGATCATGTCATGAAATCCTGACACAGCATCAGAGTTTAAGAATGGCAGGTCGGATGTTAAAGATGACCAGCACTCAGGACGCACTTCGACTTCTGCCGACGACTCTCACGTTAGGAACGTCAATGAAATTGTGCGTGCCAATCCAAGACAGACTGTCCAAGAGGTTGCAGAAGAAAGTAACATTCCTGCTGGATCATGTCATGAAATCCTGACACAGCATCACAGTTTAAGAATGGCAGGTCGGATGTTAGAGATGACCCGCATTCAGGACGCACTTCGACTTCTACCGACGACTCTCATGTTAGGAACGTCAATGAAATTGTGCGTGCCAATCGAAGACAGACTGTCCAAGAGGTTGCAGAAGAAAGTAACATTCCTGCTGGATCATGTCATGAAATCCTGACACAGCATCACAGTTTAAGAATGGCAGGTCGAATGTTAAAGGTGACCCGCATTCAGGACGCCTTTCGACTTCTACCGACGACTGTCACGTTAGGAACGTCAATGAAATTGTGCGTGCCAATCCAAGACAGACTGTCCAAGAGGTTGCAGAAGAAAGTAACATTCCTGCTGGATCATGTCATGAAATCCTGACACAGCATCACAGTTTAAGAATGGCAGGTCGGATGTTAAAGATGACCCGCATTCAGGACGCACTTCGACTTCTACCGACGACTCTCATGTTAGGAACGTCAATGAAATTGTGCGTGTCAATCCAAGACAGACTGTCCAAGAGGTTGCAGAAGAAAGTAACATTCCTGCTGGATCATGTCATGAAATCCTGACACAGCATCACAGTTTAAGAATGGCAGGTCGGATGTTAAAGATGACCAGCACTCAGGACGCACTTCGACTTCTACCGACGACTCTCAAGTTAGGAACGTCAATGAATTTGTGCATGCCAATCCAAGACAGACTGTCCAAGAGGTTGCAGAAGAAAGTAACATTCCTGCTGGATCATGTCATGAAATCCTGACACAGCATCACAGTTTAAGAATGGCAGGTCGGATGTTAAAGATGACCTGCATTCAGGACGCACTTCGACTTCTACTGACGACTCTCACGTTAGGAACGTCAATGAAATTGTGCGTGCCAATCCAAGACAGACTGTCCAAGAGGTTGCAGAAGAAAGTAACATTCCTGCTGGATCATGTCATGAAATCCTGACACAGCATCACAGTTTAAGAATGGCAGGTCGGATGTTAAAGGTGACCCGCATTCAGGACGCACTTCGACTTCTACCGACGACTCTTACGTTAGGAACGTCAATGAAATTGTGCGTGCCAATATAAGACAGACTGTCCAAGAGGTTGCAGAAGAAAGTAACATTCCTGCTGGATCATGTCATGAAATCCTGACACAGCATCACAGTTTAAGAATGGCAGGTCGGATGTTAAAGATGACCCGCATTCAGGACGCACTTCGACTTCTACCGACGACTCTCATGTGAGGAACGTCAATGAAATTGTGCGTGCCAATCCAAGACAGACTGTCCAAGAGGTTGCAGAAGAAAGTAACATTCCTGCTGGATCATGTCATGAAATCCTGACACAGCATCACAGTTTAAGAATGGCAGGTCGGATGTTAAAGATGACCCGCATTCAGGACGCACTTCGACTTCTACCGACGACTCTCATGTGAGGAACGTCAATGAAATTGTGCGTGCCAATGCAAGACAGACAGTCCAAGAGGTTGCAGAAGAAAGTAACATTCCTGCTGGATCATGTCATGAAATCCTGACACAGCATCACAGTTTAAGAATGGCAGGTCGGATGTTAAAGATGACCAGCACTCAGGACGCACTTCGACTTCTACCGACGACTCTCAAGTTAGGAGCGTCAATGAAATTGTGCGTGCCAATCGAAGACACACTGTCCAAGAGGTTGCAGAAGAAAGTAACATTCCTGCTGGATCATGTCATGAAATCCTGACACAGCATCACAGTTTAAGACTGGCAGGTTGGCTGTTAGAGATGTCCCGCATTCAGGACGCACTTCGACTTCTACCGACGACTCTCATGTTAGGAACGTCAATGAAATTGTGCGTGCCAATCGAAGACAGACTGTCCAAGAGGTTGCAGAAGAAAGTAACATTCCTGCTGGATCATGTCATGAAATCCAGAGACAGCATCACAGTTTAAGAATGACAGGTCGGATGTTAAAGATGACCCGCATTCAGGACGCACTTCGACTTCTACCGACGACTCTCATGTTAGGAACGTCAATGAAATTGTGAGTGCCAATCCAAGACAGACTGTCCAAGAGGTTGCGGAAGAAAGTAACATTCCTGCTGGATCATGTCATGAAATCCTGACACAGCATCACAGTTTAAGAATGGCAGGTCGGATGTTGAAGATGACCCGCATTCAGGACGCACTTCGACTTCTACCGACGACTCTCATGTTAGGAACGTCAATGAAATTGTGCGTGCCAATCCAAGACAGACTGTCCAAGAGGTTGCAGAAGAAAGTAACATTCCTGCTGGATCATGTCATGAAATCCTGACACAGCATCACAGTTTAAGAATGGCAGGTCGGATGTTAAAGATGACCCGCATTCAGGACGCACTTCGACTTCTACCGACGACTCTCATGTTAGGAACGTCAACGAAATTATGCGTGCCAATCGAAGAAAGACTGTCCAAGAGGTTGCAGAAGAAAGTAACATTCCTGCTGGATCATGTCATGAAATCCTGACACAGCATCAGAGTTTAAGAATGGCAGGTCGGATGTTAAAGATGACCCGCATTCAGGGCGCACTTCGAATTCTACCGACGACTCTCACGTTAGGAACGTCAATGAAATTGTGCGTGCCAATCCAAGAGAGACTGTCCAAGAGGTTGCAGAAGAAAGTAACATTCCTGCTGGATTATGTCATGAAATCCTGACACAGCATCACAGTTTAAGAATGGCAGGTCGGATGTTAGAGATGTCCCGCATTCAGGACGCACTTCGACTTCTACCGACGACTCTCATGTTAGGAATGTCAAAGAAATTGTGCGTGCCAATCGAGGACAGACTGTCCAGGAGGTTGCAGAAGAAAGTAACATTCCTGCTGGATCATGTCATGAAATCCTGACACAGCATCACAGTTTAAGAATGGCAGGTCGGATGTTAAAGATGACCTGCATTCAGGACGCACTTCGACTTCTACCGACGACTCTCATGTTAGGAACGTCAGTGAAATTATGCGTGCCAATCGAAGAAAGACTGTCCAAGAGGTTGCAGAAGAAAGTAACATTCCTGCTGGATCATGTCATGAAATCCTGAACAGCATCAGAGTTTAAGAATGGCAGGTCGGATGTTAAAGATGACCCGCATTCAGGACGCACTTCGACTTCTACCGACGACTCTCATGTGAGGAACGTCAATGAAATTGTGCGTGCCAATGCAAGACAGGCTGTCCAAGAGGTTGCAGAAGAAAGTAACATTCCTGCTGGATCATGTCATGAAATCCTGACACAGCATCACAGTTTAAGAATGGCAGGTCGGATGTTAAAGATGACCCGCATTCAGGACGCACTTCCACTTCTACCGACGACTCTCATGTTAGGAACGTCAATGAAATTGTGAGTGCCAATCGAAGACAGACTGTCCAAGAGGTTGCAGAAGAAAGTAACATTCCTGCTGGATCATGTCATGAAATCCTGACACAGCATCACAGTTTAAGAATGGCAGGTCGAATGTTAAAGGTGACCCGCATTCAGGACGCCTTTCGACTTCTACCGACGACTGTCACGTTAGGAACGTCAATGAAATTGTGCGTGCCAATCCAAGACAGACTGTCCAAGAGGTTGCAGAAGAAAGTAACATTCCTGCTGGATCATGTCATGAAATCCTGACACAGCATCACAGTTTAAGAATGGCAGGTCGGATGTTGAAGATGACCCGCATTCAGGACGCACTTCCACTTCTACCGACGACTCTCATGTTAGGAACGTCAATGAAATTGTGCGTGCCAATCCAAGACAGACTGTCCAAGAGGTTGCAGAAGAAAGTAACATTCCTGCTGGATCATGTCATGAAATCCTGACACAGCATCACAGTTTAAGAATGGCAGGTCGGATGTTAAAGATGACCAGCACTCAGGACGCACTTCGACTTCTACCGACGACTCTCAAGTTAGGAACGTCAATGAATTTGTGCGTGCCAATCCAAGACAGACTGTCCAAGAGGTTGCAGAAGAAAGTAACATTCCTGCTGGATCATGTCATGAAATCCTGACACAGCATCACAGTTTAAGAATGGCAGGTCGGATGTTAAAGATGACCTGCATTCAGGACGCACTTCGACTTCTACTGACGACTCTCACGTTAGGAACGTCAATGAAATTGTGCGTGCCAATCCAAGACAGACTGTCCAAGAGGTTGCAGAAGAAAGTAACATTCCTGCTGGATCATGTCATGAAATCCTGACACAGCATCACAGTTTAAGAATGGCAGGTCGGATGTTAAAGGTGACCCGCATTCAGGACGCACTTCGACTTCTACCGACGACTCTTACGTTAGGAACGTCAATGAAATTGTGCGTGCCAATATAAGACAGACTGTCCAAGAGGTTGCAGAAGAAAGTAACATTCCTGCTGGATCATGTCATGAAATCCTGACACAGCATCACAGTTTAAGAATGGCAGGTCGGATGTTAAAGATGACCCGCATTCAGGACGCACTTCGACTTCTACCGACGACTCTCATGTGAGGAACGTCAATGAAATTGTGCGTGCCAATCCAAGACAGACTGTCCAAGAGGTTGCAGAAGAAAGTAACATTCCTGCTGGATCATGTCATGAAATCCTGACACAGCATCACAGTTTAAGAATGGCAGGTCGGATGTTAAACATGACCCGCATTCAGGACGCACTTCGACTTCTACCGACGACTCTCATGTGAGGAACGTCAATGAAATTGTGCGTGCCAATGCAAGACAGAAAGTCCAAGAGGTTGCAGAAGAAAGTAACATTCCTGCTGGATCATGTCATGAAATCCTGACACAGCATCACAGTTTAAGAATGGCAGGTCGGATGTTAAAGATGACCAGCACTCAGGACGCACTTCGACTTCTACCGACGACTCTCAAGTTAGGAGCGTCAATGAAATTGTGCGTGCCAATCGAAGACAGACTGTCCAAGAGGTTGCAGAAGAAAGTAACATTCCTGCTGGATCATGTCATGAAATCCTGACACAGCATCACAGTTTAAGACTGGCAGGTCGGCTGTTAGAGATGTCCCGCATTCAGGACGCACTTCGACTTCTACCGACGACTCTCATGTTAGGAACGTCAATGAAATTGTGCGTGCCAATCGAAGACAGACTGTCCAAGAGGTTGCAGAAGAAAGTAACATTCCTGCTGGATCATGTCATGAAATCCAGAGACAGCATCACAGTTTAAGAATGACAGGTCGGATGTTAAAGATGACCCGCATTCAGGACGCACTTCGACTTCTACCGACGACTCTCATGTTAGGAACGTCAATGAAATTGTGAGTGCCAATCCAAGACAGACTGTCCAAGAGGTTGCGGAAGAAAGTAACATTCCTGCTGGATCATGTCATGAAATCCTGACACAGCATCACAGTTTAAGAATGGCAGGTCGGATGTTGAAGATGACCCGCATTCAGGACGCACTTCCACTTCTACCGACGACTCTCATGTTAGGAACGTCAATGAAATTGTGCGTGCCAATCCAAGACAGACTGTCCAAGAGGTTGCAGAAGAAAGTAACATTCCTGCTGGATCATGTCATGAAATCCTGACACAGCATCACAGTTTAAGAATGGCAGGTCGGATGTTAAAGATGACCCGCATTCAGGACGCACTTCGACTTCTACCGACGACTCTCATGTTAGGAACGTCAACGAAATTATGCGTGCCAATCGAAGAAAGACTGTCCAAGAGGTTGCAGAAGAAAGTAACATTCCTGCTGGATCATGTCATGAAATCCTGACACAGCATCAGAGTTTAAGAATATCAGGTCGGATGTTAAAGATGACCCGCATTCAGGGCGCACTTCGAATTCTACCGACGACTCTCACGTTAGGAACGTCAATGAAATTGTGCGTGCCAATCCAAGAGAGACTGTCCAAGAGGTTGCAGAAGAAAGTAACATTCCTGCTGGATTATGTCATGAAATCCTGACACAGCATCACAGTTTAAGAATGGCAGGTCGGATGTTAGAGATGTCCCGCATTCAGGACGCACTTCGACTTCTACCGACGACTCTCATGTTAGGAATGTCAAAGAAATTGTGCGTGCCAATCGAAGACAGACTGTCCAGGAGGTTGCAGAAGAAAGTAACATTCCTGCTGGATCATGTCATGAAATCCTGACACAGCATCACAGTTTAAGAATGGCAGGTCGGATGTTAAAGATGACCTGCATTCAGGACGCACTTCGACTTCTACCGACGACTCTCATGTTAGGAACGTCAGTGAAATTATGCGTGCCAATGCAAGACAGACTGTCCAAGAGGTTGCAGAAGAAAGTAACATTCCTGCTGGATCATGTCATGAAATCCTGACACAGCATCACAGTTTAAGAATGGCAGGTCGGATGTTAAAGATGACCCGCATTCAGGACGCACTTCGACTTGTACCGACGACTCTCATGTGAGGAACATCAATGAAATTGTGCGTGCCAATCCAAGACAGACTGTCCAAGAGGTTGCAGAAGAAAGTAACATTCCTGCTGGATCATGTCATGAAATCCTGACACAGCATCACAGTTTAAGAATGGCAGGTCGGATGTTAAACATGACCCGCATTCAGGACGCACTTCGACTTGTACCGACGACTCTCATGTTAGGAACGTCCATGAAATTGTGCGTGCCAATCCAAGACAGACTGACCAAGAGGTTGCAGAAGAAAGTAACATTCCTGCTGGATCATGTCATGAAATCCTGACACAGCATCACAGTTTAAGAATGGCAGGTCGGATGTTAAAGATGACCCGCATTCAGGACGCACTTCCACTTCTACCGACGACTCTCATGTTAGGAACGTCAATGAAATTGTGAGTGCCAATCCAAGACAGACTGTCCAAGAGGTTGCAGAAGAAAGTAACATTCCTGCTGGATCATGTCATGAAATCCTGACACAGCATCACAGTTTAAGAATGGCAGGTCGAATGTTAAAGGTGACCCGCATTCAGGATGCCTTTCGACTTCTACCGACGACTGTCACGTTAGGAACGTCAATGAAATTGTGCGTGCCAATCCAAGACAGACTGTCCAAGAGGTTGCAGAAGAAAGTAACATTCCTGCTGGATCATGTCATGAAATCCTGACACAGCATCACAGTTTAAGAATGGCAGGTCGGATGTTAAAGATGACCCGCATTCAGGACGCACTTCGACTTCTACCGACGACTCTCATGTTAGGAACGTCAATGAAATTGTGCGTGTCAATCCAAGACAGACTGTCCAAGAGGTTGCAGAAGAAAGTAACATTCCTGCTGGATCATGTCATGAAATCCTGACACAGCATCACAGTTTAAGAATGGCAGGTCGGATGTTAAAGATGACCAGCACTCAGGACGCACTTCGACTTCTACCGACGACTCTCAAGTTAGGAACGTCAATGAATTTGTGCGTGCCAATCCAAGACAGACTGTCCAAGAGGTTGCAGAAGAAAGTAACATTCCTGCTGGATCATGTCATGAAATCCTGACACAGCATCACAGTTTAAGAATGGCAGGTCGGATGTTAAAGATGACCTGCATTCAGGACGCACTTCGACTTCTACTGACGACTCTCACGTTAGGAACGTCAATGAAATTGTGCGTGCCAATCCAAGACAGACTGTCCAAGAGGTTGCAGAAGAAAGTAACATTCCTGCTGGATCATGTCATGAAATCCTGACACAGCATCACAGTTTAAGAATGGCAGGTCGGATGTTAAAGGTGACCCGCATTCAGGACGCACTTCGACTTCTACCGACGACTCTTACGTTAGGAACGTCAATGAAATTGTGCGTGCCAATATAAGACAGACTGTCCAAGAGGTTGCAGAAGAAAGTAACATTCCTGCTGGATCATGTCATGAAATCCTGACACAGCATCACAGTTTAAGAATGGCAGGTCGGATGTTAAAGATGACCCGCATTCAGGACGCACTTCGACTTCTACCGACGACTCTCATGTGAGGAACGTCAATGAAATTGTGCGTGCCAATCCAAGACAGACTGTCCAAGAGGTTGCAGAAGAAAGTAACATTCCTGCTGGATCATGTCATGAAATCCTGACACAGCATCACAGTTTAAGAATGGCAGGTCGGATGTTAAAGATGACCCGCATTCAGGACGCACTTCGACTTCTACCGACGACTCTCATGTGAGGAACGTCAATGAAATTGTGCGTGCCAATGCAAGACAGAAAGTCCAAGAGGTTGCAGAAGAAAGTAACATTCCTGCTGGATCATGTCATGAAATCCTGACACAGCATCACAGTTTAAGAATGGCAGGTCGGATGTTAAAGATGACCAGCACTCAGGACGCACTTCGACTTCTACCGACGACTCTCAAGTTAGGAGCGTCAATGAAATTGTGCGTGCCAATCGAAGACAGACTGTCCAAGAGGTTGCAGAAGAAAGTAACATTCCTGCTGGATCATGTCATGAAATCCTGACACAGCATCACAGTTTAAGACTGGCAGGTCGGCTGTTAGAGATGTCCCGCATTCAGGACGCACTTCGACTTCTACCGACGACTCTCATGTTAGGAACGTCAATGAAATTGTGCGTGCCAATCGAAGACAGACTGTCCAAGAGGTTGCAGAAGAAAGTAACATTCCTGCTGGATCATGTCATGAAATCCAGAGACAGCATCACAGTTTAAGAATGACAGGTCGGATGTTAAAGATGACCCGCATTCAGGACGCACTTCGACTTCTACCGACGACTCTCATGTTAGGAACGTCAATGAAATTGTGAGTGCCAATCCAAGACAGACTGTCCAAGAGGTTGCGGAAGAAAGTAACATTCCTGCTGGATCATGTCATGAAATCCTGACACAGCATCACAGTTTAAGAATGGCAGGTCGGATGTTGAAGATGACCCGCATTCAGGACGCACTTCCACTTCTACCAACGACTCTCATGTTAGGAACGTCAATGAAATTGTGCGTGCCAATGCAAGACAGACTGTCCAAGAGGTTGCAGAAGAAAGTAACATTCCTGCTGGATCATGTCATGAAATCCTGACACAGCATCACAGTTTAAGAATGGCAGGTCGGATGTTAAAGATGACCCGCATTCAGGACGCACTTCGACTTCTACCGACGACTCTCATGTTAGGAACGTCAACGAAATTATGCGTGCCAATCGAAGAAAGACTGTCCAGGTGGTTGCAGAAGAAAGTAACATTCCTGCTGGATCATGTCATGAAATCCTGACACAGCATCAGAGTTTAAGAATGGCAGGTCGGATGTTAAAGATGACCCGCATTCAGGGCGCACTTCGAATTCTACCGACGACTCTCACGTTAGGAACGTCAATGAAATTGTGCGTGCCAATCCAAGAGAGACTGTCCAAGAGGTTGCAGAAGAAAGTAACATTCCTGCTGGATTATGTCATGAAATCCTGACACAGCATCACAGTTTAAGAATGGCAGGTCGGATGTTAGAGATGTCCCGCATTCAGGACGCACTTCGACTTCTACCGACGACTCTCATGTTAGGAATGTCAAAGAAATTGTGCGTGCCAATCGAAGACAGACTGTCCAGGAGGTTGCAGAAGAAAGTAACATTCCTGCTGGATCATGTCATGAAATCCTGACACAGCATCACAGTTTAAGAATGGCAGGTCGGATGTTAAAGATGACCTGCATTCAGGACGCACTTCGACTTCTACCGACGACTCTCATGTTAGGAACGTCAGTGAAATTATGCGTGCCAATGCAAGACAGACTGTCCAAGAGGTTGCAGAAGAAAGTAACATTCCTGCTGGATCATGTCATGAAATCCTGACACAGCATCACAGTTTAAGAATGGCAGGTCGGATGTTAAAGATGACCCGCATTCAGGACGCACTTCGACTTGTACCGACGACTCTCATGTGAGGAACATCAATGAAATTGTGCGTGCCAATCCAAGACAGACTGTCCAAGAGGTTGCAGAAGAAAGTAACATTCCTGCTGGATCATGTCATGAAATCCTGACACAGCATCACAGTTTAAGAATGGCAGGTCGGATGTTAAACATGACCCGCATTCAGGACGCACTTCGACTTGTACCGACGACTCTCATGTTAGGAACGTCCATGAAATTGTGCGTGCCAATCCAAGACAGACTGACCAAGAGGTTGCAGAAGAAAGTAACATTCCTGCTGGATCATGTCATGAAATCCTGACACAGCATCACAGTTTAAGAATGGCAGGTCGGATGTTAAAGATGACCCGCATTCAGGACGCACTTCCACTTCTACCGACGACTCTCATGTTAGGAACGTCAATGAAATTGTGAGTGCCAATCGAAGACAGACTGTCCAAGAGGTTGCAGAAGAAAGTAACATTCCTGCTGGATCATGTCACGAAATCCTGACACAGCATCACAGTTTAAGAATGGCAGGTCGGATGTTAAAGATGACCCGCATTCAGGACGCACTTCGACTTCTACCGACGACTATCATGTTAGGAACGTCAATGAAATTGTGCGTGCCAATCCAAGACAGACTGTCCAAGAGGTTGCAGAAGAAAGTAACATTCCTGCTGGATCATGTCATGAAATCCTGACACAGCATCAGAATTTAAGAATGGCAGGTCGGATGTTAAAGATGACCAGCACTCAGGACGCACTTCGACTTCTACCGACGACTCTCATGTTAGGAACGTCAATGAAATTGTGCGTGCCAATCCAAGACAGACTGTCCAAGAGGTTGCAGAAGAAAGTAACATTCCTGCTGGATCATGTCATGAAATCCTGACACAGCATCACAGTTTAAGAATGGCAGGTCGGATGTTAGAGATGACCCGCATTCAGGACGCACTTCGACTTCTACCGACGACTCTCATGTTAGGAACGTCAATGAAATTGTGCGTGCCAATCGAAGACAGACTGTCCAAGAGGTTGCAGAAGAAAGTAACATTCCTGCTGGATCATGTCATGAAATCCTGACACAGCATCACAGTTTAAGAATGGCAGGTCGAATGTTAAAGGTGACCCGCATTCAGGACGCACTTCGACTTCTACCGACGACTGTCACGTTAGGAACGTCAATGAAATTGTGCGTGCCAATCCAAGACAGACTGTCCAAGAGGTTGCAGAAGAAAGTAACATTCCTGCTGGATCATGTCATGAAATCCTGACACAGCATCACAGTTTAAGAATGGCAGGTCGGATGTTAGAGATGTCCCGCATTCAGGACGCACTTCGACTTCTACCGACGACTCTCATGTTAGGAATGTCAAAGAAATTGTGCGTGCCAATCGAAGACAGACTGTCCAGGAGGTTGCAGAAGAAAGTAACATTCCTGCTGGATCATGTCATGAAATCCTGACACAGCATCACAGTTTAAGAATGGCAGGTCGGATGTTAAAGATGACCCGCATTCAGGGCGCACTTCGAATTCTACCGACGACTCTCATGTTAGGAACGTCAATGGAATTGTGAGTGCCAATCGAAGAAAGACTGTCCAAGAGGTTGCAGAAGAAAGTAACATTCCTGCTGGATCATGTCATGAAATCCTGACACAGCTTCACAGTTTAAGAATGGCAGGTCGGATATTAAAGATGACCCGCATTCAGGACGCACTTCGACTTCTACCGACGACTCTCATGTTAGGAACGTCAATGAAATTGTGCGAGCCAATCCAAGACAGACTGTCCGAGAGGTTGCAGAAGAAAGTAACATTCCTGCTGGATCATGTCATGAAATCCTGACACAACATCACAGTTTAAGAATGGCAGGTCGGATGTTAAAGATGACCTGCATTCAGGACGCACTTCGACTTCTACCGACGACTCTCATGTTAGGAACGTCAGTGAAATTATGCGTGCCAATCGAAGAAAGACTGTCCAAGAGGTTGCAGAAGAAAGTAACATTCCTGCTGGATCATGTCATGAAATCCTGACACAGCATCAGAGTTTAAGAATGGCAGGTCGGATGTTAAAGATGACCCGCATTCAGGACGCACTTCGACTTCTACCGACGACTCTCATGTGAGGAACGTCAATGAAATTGTGCGTGCCAATGCAAGACAGACTGTCCAAGAGGTTGCAGAAGAAAGTAACATTCCTGCTGGATCATGTCATGAAATCCTGACACAGCATCACAGTTTAAGAATGGCAGGTCGGATGTTAAAGATGACCCGCATTCAGGACGCACTTCGACTTGTACCGACGACTCTCATGTGAGGAACATCAATGAAATTGTGCGTGCCAATCCAAGACAGACTGTCCAAGAGGTTGCAGAAGAAAGTAACATTCCTGCTGGATCATGTCATGAAATCCTGACACAGCATCACAGTTTAAGAATGGCAGGTCGGATGTTAAAGATGACCCGCATTCAGGACGCACTTCGACTTCTACCGACGACTCTCATGTTAGGAACGTCAATGAAATTGTGCGTGCCAATCCAAGACAGACTGTCCAAGAGGTTGCAGAAGAAAGTAACATTCCTGCTGGATCATGTAATGAAATCCTGACACAGCATCACGGTTTAAGAATGGCAGGTCGGATGTTAAAGATGACCCGCATTCAGGACGCACTTCGACTTCTACCGACGACTCTCACGTTAGGAACGTCAATGAAATTGTGCGTGCCAATATAAGACAGACTGTCCAAGAGGTTGCAGAAGAAAGTAACATTCCTGCTGGATCATGTCATGAAATCCTGACACAGCATCACAGTTTAAGAATGGCAGGTCGGATGTTAGAGATGACCCGCATTCAGGACGCACTTCGACTTCTACCGACGACTCTCATGTTAGGAACGTCAATGAAATTGTGCGTGCCAATCGAAGACAGACTGTCCAAGAGGTTGCAGAAGAAAGTAACATTCCTGCTGGATCATGTCATGAAATCCTGACACAGCATCACAGTTTAAGAATGGCAGGTCGAATGTTAAAGGTGACCCGCATTCAGGACGCACTTCGATTTCTACCGACGACTGTCACGTTAATAACGTCAATGAAATTGTGCGTGTCAATCCAAGACAGACTGTCCAAGAGGTTGCAGAAGAAAGTAACATTCCTGCTGGATCATGTCATGAAATCCTGACACAGCATCACAGTTTAAGAATGGCAGGTCGGATGTTAGAGATGACCCGCATTCAGGACGCACTTCGACTTCTACCGACGACTCTCATGTTAGGAACGTCAATGAAATTGTGCGTGCCAATCGAAGACAGACTGTCCAAGAGGTTGCAGAAGAAAGTAACATTCCTGCTGGATCATGTCATGAAATCCTGACACAGCATCACAGTTTAAGAATGGCAGGTCAAATGTTAAAGGTGACCCGCATTCAGGACGCACTTCGACTTCTACCGACGACTGTCACGTTAGGAACGTCAATGAAATTGTGCGTGCCAATCCAAGACAGACTGTCCAAGAGGTTGCAGAAGAAAGTAACATTCCTGCTGGATCATGTCATGAAATCCTGACACAGCATCACAGTTTAAGAATGGCAGGTCGGATGTTAAAGATGACCCGCATTCAGGACGCACTTCGACTTCTACCGACGACTCTCATGTTAGGAACGTCAATGAAATTGTGCGTGTCAATCCAAGACAGACTGTCCAAGAGGTTGCAGAAGAAAGTAACATTCCTGCTGGATCATGTCATGAAATCCTGAGACAGCATCACAGTTTAAGAATGGCAGGTCGGATGTTAAAGATGACCCGCATTCAGGACGCACTTCGACTTCTACCGACGACTCTCATGTTAGGAACGTCAATGAAATTGTGCGTGCCAATCCAAGACAGACTGTCCAAGAGGTTGCAGAAGAAAGTAACATTCCTGCTGGATCATGTCATGAAATCCTGACACAGCATCACAGTTTAAGAATGGCAGGTCGGATGTTAAAGATGACCAGCACTCAGGACGCACTTCGACTTCTACCGACGACTCTCAAGTTAGGAACGTCAATGAATTTGTGCGTGCCAATCCAAGACAGACTGTCCAAGAGGTTGCAGAAGAAAGTAACATTCCTGCTGGATCATGTCATGAAATCCTGACACAGCATCACAGTTTAATAATGGCTGGTCGGATGTTAACGATGACCTGCATTCAGGACGCACTTCGACTTCTACTGACGACTCTCACGTTAGGAACGTCAATGAAATTGTGCGTGCCAATCCAAGACAGACTGTCCAAGAGGTTGCAGAAGAAAGTAACATTCCTGCTGGATCATGTCATGAAATCCTGACACAGCATCACAGTTTAAGAATGGCAGGTCGGATGTTAAAGGTGACCCGCATTCAGGACGCACTTCGACTTCTACCGACGACTCTCATGTGAGGAACGTCAATGAAATTGTGCATGCCAATGCAAGACAGACTGTCCAAGAGGTTGCAGAAGAAAGTAACATTCCTGCTGGATCATGTCATGAAATCCTGACACAGCATCACAGTTTAAGAATGGCAGGTCGGATGTTAAAGATGACCCGCATTCAGGACGCACTTCGACTTCTACCGACGACTCTCATGTTACGAACGTCAATGAAATTGTGCGTGCCAATCGAAGACAGACTGTCCAAGAGGTTGCAGAAGAAAGTAACATTCCTGCTGAATCATGTCATGAAATCCTGAGACAGCATCACAATTTAAGAATGGCAGGTCGGATGTTAAAGATGACCTGCATTCAGGACGCACTTCGACTTCTACTGACGACTCTCACGTTAGGAACGTCAATGAAATTGTGCGTGCCAATCCAAGACAGACTGTCCAAGAGGTTGCAGAAGAAAGTAACATTCCTGCTGGATCATGTCATGAAATCCTGACACAGCATCACAGTTTAAGAATGGCAGGTCGGATGTTAAAGGTGACCCGCATTCAGGACGCACTTCGACTTCCACCGACGACTCTTACGTTAGGAACGTCAATGAAATTGTGCGTGCCAATCCAAGACAGACTGTCCAAGAGGTTGCAGAAGAAAGTAACATTCCTGCTGGATCATGTCATGAAATCCTGACACAGCATCACAGTTTAAGAATGGCAGGTCGGATGTTAAAGATGACCCGCATTCAGGACGCACTTCGACTTCTACCGACGACTCTCATGTTAGGAACGTCAATGAAATTGTGCGTGCCAATCCAAGACAGACTGTCCAAGAGGTTGCAGAAGAAAGTAACATTCCTGCTGGATCATGTCATGAAATCCTGAGACAGCATCACAGTTTAAGAATGGCAGGTCGGATGTTAAAGATGACCCGCATTCAGGACGCACTTCGACTTCTACCGACGACTCTCATGTTAGGAACGTCAATGAAATTGTGCGTGCCAATCCAAGACAGACTGTCCAAGAGGTTGCAGAAGAAAGTAACATTCCTGCTGGACCATGTCATGAAATCCTGACACAGCATCACAGTTTAAGAATGGCAGGTCGGATGTTAAAGATGACCAGCACTCAGGACGCACTTCGACTTCTACCGACGACTCTCAAGTTAGGAGCGTCAATGAAATTGTGCGTGCCAATCCAAGACAGACTGTCCAAGAGGTTGCAGAAGAAAGTAACATTCCTGCTGGATCATGTCATGAAATCCTGACACAGCATCACAGTTTAAGACTGGCAGGTCGGATGTTAGAGATGTCCCGCATTCAGGACGCACTTCGACTTCTACCGACGACTCTCATGTTAGGAACGTCAGTGAAATTATGCGTGCCAATCGAAGAAAGACTGTCCAAGAGGTTGCAGAAGAAAGTAACATTCCTGCTGGATCATGTCATGAAATCCTGACACAGCATCAGAGTTTAAGAATGGCAGGTCGGATGTTAAAGATGACCCGCATTCAGGACGCACTTCGACTTCTACCGACGACTCTCATGTGAGGAACGTCAATGAAATTGTGCATGCCAATGCAAGACAGACTGTCCAAGAGGTTGCAGAAGAAAGTAACATTCCTGCTGGATCATGTAATGAAATCCTGACACAGCATCACAGTTTAAGAATGGCAGGTCGGATGTTAAAGATGACCCGCATTCAGGACGCACTTCGACTTGTACCGACGACTCTCATGTGAGGAACATCAATGAAATTGTGCGTGCCAATCCAAGACAGACTGTCCAAGAGGTTGCAGAAGAAAGTAACATTCCTGCTGGATCATGTCATGAAATCCTGACACAGCATCACAGTTTAAGAATGGCAGGTCGGATGTTAAAGATGACCCGCATTCAGGACGCACTTCCACTTCTACCGACGACTCTCATGTGAGGAACGTCAATGAAATTGTGCGTGCCAATCCAAGACAGACTGTCCAAGAGGTTGCAGAAGAAAGTAACATTCCTGCTGGATCATGTCATGAAATCCTGAGACAGCATCACAGTTTAAGAATGGCAGGTCGGATGTTAAAGATGACCTGCATTCAGGACGCACTTCGACTTCTACTGACGACTCTCACGTTAGGAACGTCAATGAAATTGTGCGTGCCAATCCAAGACAGACTGTCCAAGAGGTTGCAGAAGAAAGTAACATTCCTGCTGGATCATGTCATGAAATCCTGACACAGCATCACAGTTTAAGAATGGCAGGTCGGATGTTAAAGGTGACCCGCATTCAGGACGCACTTCGACTTCCACCGACGACTCTTACGTTAGGAACGTCAATGAAATTGTGCGTGCCAATCCAAGACAGACTGTCCAAGAGGTTGCAGAAGAAAGTAACATTCCTGCTGGATCATGTCATGAAATCCTGACACAGCATCACAGTTTAAGAATGGCAGGTCGGATGTTAAAGATGACCCGCATTCAGGACGCACTTCGACTTCTACCGACGACTCTCATGTTAGGAACGTCAATGAAATTGTGCGTGCCAATCCAAGACAGACTGTCCAAGAGGTTGCAGAAGAAAGTAACATTCCTGCTGGATCATGTCATGAAATCCTGAGACAGCATCACAGTTTAAGAATGGCAGGTCGGATGTTAAAGATGACCCGCATTCAGGACGCACTTCGACTTCTACCGACGACTCTCATGTTAGGAACGTCAATGAAATTGTGCGTGCCAATCCAAGACAGACTGTCCAAGAGGTTGCAGAAGAAAGTAACATTCCTGCTGGATCATGTCATGAAATCCTGAGACAGCATCACAGTTTAAGAATGGCAGGTCGGATGTTAAAGATGACCAGCACTCAGGACGCACTTCGACTTCTACCGACGACTCTCAAGTTAGGAGCGTCAATGAAATTGTGCGTGCCAATCCAAGACAGACTGTCCAAGAGGTTGCAGAAGAAAGTAACATTCCTGCTGGATCATGTCATGAAATCCTGACACAGCATCACAGTTTAAGACTGGCAGGTCGGATGTTAGAGATGTCCCGCATTCAGGACGCACTTCGACTTCTACCGACGACTCTAATGTTAGGAACGTCAGTGAAATTATGCGTGCCAATCGAAGAAAGACTGTCCAAGAGGTTGCAGAAGAAAGTAACATTCCTGCTGGATCATGTCATGAAATCCTGACACAGCATCAGAGTTTAAGAATGGCAGGTCGGATGTTAAAGATGACCCGCATTCAGGACGCACTTCGACTTCTACCGACGACTCTCATGTGAGGAACGTCAATGAAATTGTGCATGCCAATGCAAGACAGACTGTCCAAGAGGTTGCAGAAGAAAGTAACATTCCTGCTGGACCATGTCATGAAATCCTGACACAGCATCACAGTTTAAGAATGGCAGGTCAGATGTTAAAGATGACCCGCATTCAGGACGCACTTCGACTTGTACCGACGACTCTCATGTGAGGAACATCAATGAAATTGTGCGTGCCAATCCAAGACAGACTGTCCAAGAGGTTGCAGAAGAAAGTAACATTCCTGCTGGATCATGTCATGAAATCCTGACACAGCATCACAGTTTAAGAATGGCAGGTCGGATGTTAAAGATGACCCGCATTCAGGACGCACTTCCACTTCTACCGACGACTCTCATGTGAGGAACGTCAATGAAATTGTGCGTGCCAATCCAAGACAGACTGTCCAAGAGGTTGCAGAAGAAAGTAACATTGCTGCTGGATCATGTCATGAAATCCTGACACAGCATCAGAGTTTAAGAATGGCAGGTCGGATGTTAAAGATGACCAGCACTCAGGACGCACTTCGACTTCTACCGACGACTCTTACGTTAGGAACGTCAATGAAATTGTGCGTGCCAATCCAAGACAGACTGTCCAAGAGGTTGCAGAAGAAAGTAACATTCCTGCTGGATCATGTCATGAAATCCTGACACAGCATCACAGTTTAAGAATGGCAGGTCGGATGTTAGAGATGACCCGCATTCAGGACGCACTTCGACTTCTACCGACGACTCTCATGTTAGGAACGTCAATGAAATTGTGCGTGCCAATCCAAGACAGACTGTCCAAGAGGTTGCAGAAGAAAGTAACATTCCTGCTGGATCATGTCATGAAATCCTGACACAGCATCACAGTTTAAGAATGGCAGGTCGAATGTTAAAGATGACCCGCATTCAGGACGCACTTCGACTTCTACCGACGACTCTCATGTGAGGAACGTCAATGAAATTGTGCGTGCCAATGCAAGACAGACTGCCCAAGAGGTTGCAGAAGAAAGTAACATTCCTGCTGGATCATGTCATGAAATCCTGACACAGCATCACAGTTATGAATGGCAGGTCGGATGTTAAAGATGACCCGCATTCAGGACGCACTTCGACTTGTACCGACGACTCTCATGTGAGGAACATCAATGAAATTGTGCGTGCCAATCCAAGACAGACTGTCCAAGAGGTTGCAGAAGAAAGTAACATTCCTGCTGGATCATGTCATGAAATCCTGACACAGCATCACAGGTTAAGAATGGCAGGTCGGATGTTAAACATGAGCCGCATTCAGGACGCACTTCGACTTGTACCGACGACTCTCATGTTAGGAACGTCAATGAAATTGTGCGTGCCAATCCAAGACAGACTGTCCAAGAGGTTGCAGAAGAAAGTAACATTCCTGCTGGATCATGTCATGAAATCCTGACACAGCATCACAGTTTAAGAATGGCAGGTCGGATGTTAAAGATGACCCGTATTCAGGACGCACTTCCACTTCTACCGACGACTCTCATGTTAGGAACGTCAATGAAATTGTGAGTGCCAATCGAAGACAGACTGTCCAAGAGGTTGCAGAAGAAAGTAACATTCCTGCTGGATCATGTCATGAAATCCTGACACAGCATCACAGTTTAAGAATGGCAGGTCGGATGTTAAAGATGACCCGCATTCAGGACGCACTTCGACTTCTACCGACGACTCTCATGTTAGGAACGTCAATGAAATTGTGCGTGCCAATCCAAGACAGACTGTCCAAGAGGTTGCAGAAGAAAGTAACATTCCTGCTGGATCATGTAATGAAATCCTGACACAGCATCACGGTTTAAGAATGGCAGGTCGGATGTTAAAGATGACCCGCATTCAGGACGCACTTCGACTTCTACCGACGACTCTCACGTTAGGAACGTCAATGAAATTGTGCGTGCCAATATAAGACAGACTGTCCAAGAGGTTGCAGAAGAAAGTAACATTCCTGCTGGATCATGTCATGAAATCCTGACACAGCATCACAGTTTAAGAATGGCAGGTCGGATGTTAGAGATGACCCGCATTCAGGACGCACTTCGACTTCTACCGACGACTCTCATGTTAGGAACGTCAATGAAATTGTGCGTGCCAATCGAAGACAGACTGTCCAAGAGGTTGCAGAAGAAAGTAACATTCCTGCTGGATCATGTCATGAAATCCTGACACAGCATCACAGTTTAAGAATGGCAGGTCGAATGTTAAAGGTGACCCGCATTCAGGACGCACTTCGATTTCTACCGACGACTGTCACGTTAATAACGTCAATGAAATTGTGCGTGTCAATCCAAGACAGACTGTCCAAGAGGTTGCAGAAGAAAGTAACATTCCTGCTGGATCATGTCATGAAATCCTGACACAGCATCACAGTTTAAGAATGGCAGGTCGGATGTTAAAGATGACCCGCATTCAGGACGCACTTCGACTTCTACCGACGACTCTCATGTTAGGAACGTCAATGAAATTGTGCGTGCCAATCCAAGACAGACTGTCCAAGAGGTTGCAGAAGAAAGTAACATTCCTGCTGGATCATGTCATGAAATCCTGACACAGCATCACAGTTTAAGAATGGCAGGTCGGATGTTAAAGATGACCAGCACTCAGGACGCACTTCGACTTCTACCGACGACTCTCAAGTTAGGAACGTCAATGAATTTGTGCGTGCCAATCCAAGACAGACTGTCCAAGAGGTTGCAGAAGAAAGTAACATTCCTGCTGGATCATGTCATGAAATCCTGACACAGCATCACAGTTTAATAATGGCAGGTCGGATGTTAAAGATGACCTGCATTTAGGACGCACTTCGACTTCTACTGACGACTCTCACGTTAGGAACGTCAATGAAATTGTGCGTGCCAATCCAAGACAGACTGTCCAAGAGGTTGCAGAAGAAAGTAGCATTCCTGCTGGATCATGTCATGAAATCCTGACACAGCATCACAGTTTAAGAATGGCAGGTCGGATGTTAAAGATGACCCGCATTCAGGACGCACTTCGACTTCTACCGACGACTCTTACGTTAGGAACGTCAATGAAATTGTGCGTGCCAATATAAGACAGACTGTCCAAGAGGTTGCAGAAGAAAGTAACATTCCTGCTGGATGATGTCATGAAATCCTGACACAGCATCACAGTTTAAGAATGGCAGGTCGGATGTTAAAGATGACCCGCATTCAGGACGCACTTCGACTTCTACCGACGACTCTCATGTTACGAACGTCAATGAAATTGTGCGTGCCAATCCAAGACAGACTGTCCAAGAGGTTGCAGAAGAAAGTAACATTCCTGCTGGATCATGTCATGAAATCCTGAGACAGCATCCCAGTTTAAGAATGGCAGGTCGGATGTTAAAGATGACCCGCATTCAGGACGCACTTCGCCTTCTACCGACGACTCTCATGTTAGGAACGTCAATGAAATTGTGCGTGCCAATCCAAGACAGACTGTCCAAGAGGTTGCAGAAGAAAGTAACATTCCTGCTGGATCATGTCATGAAATCCTGACACAGCATCACAGTTTAAGAATGGCAGGTCGGATGTTAAAGATGACCAGCACTCAGGACGCACTTCGACTTCTACCGACGACTCTCAAGTTAGGAGCGTCAATGAAATTGTGCGTGCCAATCCAAGACAGACTGTCCAAGAGGTTGCAGAAGAAAGTAACATTCCTGCTGGATCATGTCATGAAATCCTGACACAGCATCACAGTTTAAGACTGGCAGGTCGGATGTTAGAGATGTCCCGCATTCAGGACGCACTTCGACTTCTACCGACGACTCTCATGTTAGGAACGTCAATGAAATTGTGCGTGCCAATCGAAAACAGACTGTCCAAGAGGTTGCAGAAGAAAGTAACATTCCTGCTGGATCATGTCATGAAATCCTGAGACAGCATCACAGTTTAAGAATGGCAGGTCGGATGTTAAAGATGACCCGCATTCAGGACGCACTTCGACTTCTACCGACGACTCTCATGTTAGGAACGTCAATGAAATTGTGAGTGCCAATCCAAGACAGACTGTCCAAGAGGTTGCAGAAGAAAGTAACATTCCTGCTGGATCATGTCATGAAATCCTGACACAGCATCACGGTTTAAGAATGGCAGGTCGGATATTAAAGGTGACCCGCATTCAGGACGCACTTCGACTTCTACCGACGACTCTCATGTTAGGAACGTCAATGAAATTGTGCGAGCCAATCCAAGACAGACTGTCCGAGAGGTTGCAGAAGAAAGTAACATTCCTGCTGGATCATGTCATGAAATCCTGACACAGCATCACAGTTTAAGAATGGCAGGTCGGATGTTAAAGATGACCCGCATTCAGGACTCACTTCGACTTCTACCGACGACTCTCATGTTAGGAACGTCAATTAAATTGTGCGTGCCAATCCAAGACAGACTGTCCAAGAGGTTGCAGAAGAAAGTAACATTCCTGCTGGATCATGTCATGAAATCCTGACACAGCATCACAGTTTAAGAATGGCAGGTCGGATGTTAAAGATGTCCCGCATTCAGGACGCACTTCGACTTGTACCGACGACTCTCATGTGAGGAACGTCAATGAAATTGTGCGTGCCAATCCAAGACAGACTGTCCAAGAGGTTGCAGAAGAAAGTAACATTCCTGCTGGATCATGTCATGAAATCCTGACACAGCATCACAGTTTAAGAATGGCAGGTCGGATGCTAAAGATGACCCGCATTCAGGACGCACTTCGACTTCTACCGACGACTCTCATGTTAGGAACGTCAATGAAATTGTGCGTGCCAATCCAAGACAGACTGTCCAAGAGGTTGCAGAAGAAAGTAACATTCCTGCTGGATCATGTCATGAAATCCTGACACAGCATCACAGTTTAAGAATGGCAGGTCGGATGTTAAAGATGACCCGCATTCAGGACGCACTTCGACTTCTACCGACGACTCTCATGTTAGGAACGTCAATGAAATTGTGCGTGCCAATCCAAGACAGACTGTCCAAGAGTTTGCAGAAGAAAGTAACATTCCTGCTGGATCATGTCATGAAATCCTGACACAGCATCACAGTTTAAGAATGGCAGGTCGGATGTTAAAGATGACCCGCGTTCAGGACGCACTTCGACTTCTACCGACGACTCTCATGTTAGGAACGTCAATGAAATTGTGAGTGCCAATCGAAGAAAGACTGTCCAAGAGGTTGCAGAAGAAAGTAACATTCCTGCTGGATCATGTCATGAAATCCTGACACAGCATCACAGTTTAAGAATGGCAGGTCGGATATTAAAGATGACCCGCATTCAGGACGCACTTCGACTTCTACCGACGACTCTCATGTTAGGAACGTCAATGAAATTGTGCGAGCCAATCCTAGACAGACTGTCCGAGAGGTTGCAGAAGAAAGTAACATTAATGCTGGATCATGTCATGATCCTGACACAGCATCACAGTTTAAGAATGGCAGGTCGGATGTTAAAGATGACCCGCATTCAGGACACACTTCGACTTCTACCGACGACTCTCATGTTAGGAACGTCAATGAAATTGTGCGTGCCAATCCAAGACAGACTGTCCAAGAGGTTGCAGAAGAAAGTAACATTCCTGCTGGATCGTCATGAAATCCTGACACAGCATCACAGTTTAAGAATGGCAGGTCGGATGTTAAAGATGACCAGCACTCAGGACGCACTTCGACTTCTACCGACGACTCTCAAGTTAGGAACGTCAATGAAATTGTGCGTGCCAATCCAAGACAGACTGTCCAAGAGGTTGCAGAAGAAAGTAACATTCCTGCTGGATCATGTCATGAAATCCTGACACAGCATCACAGTTTAAGAATGGCAGGTCGGATGTTAGAGATGTCCCGCATTCAGGACGCACTTCGACTTCTACCGACGACTCTCATGTTAGGAACGTCAATGAAATTGTGCGTGCCAATCGAAGACAGACTGTCCAAGAGGTTGCAGAAGAAAGTAACATTCCTGCTGGATCATGTCATGAAATCCTGACACAGCATCACAGTTTAAGAATGGCAGGTCGGATGTTAAAGATGACCCGCATTCAGGACGCACTTCGACTTCTACCGACGACTCTCATGTTAGGAACGTCAATGAAATTGTGAGTGCCAATCCAAGACAGACTGTCCAAGAGGTTGCAGAAGAAAGTAACATTCCTGCTGGATCATGTCATGAAATCCTGACACAAAATCACAGTTTAAGAATGGCAGGTCGGATATTAAAGATGACCCGCATTCATGACGCACTTCGACTTCTACCGACGACTCACATGTTAGGAACGTCAATGAAATTGTGCGAGCCAATCCAAGACAGACTGTCCGAGAGGTTGCAGAAGAAAGTAACATTCCTGCTGGATCATGTCATGAAATCCTGACACAGCATCACAGTTTAAGAATGGCAGGTCGGATGTTAAAGATGACCTGCATTCAGGACGCACTTCGACTTCTACCGACGACTCTCATGTTAGGAACGTCAATGAAATTATGCATGCCAATCGAAGAAAGACTGTCCAAGAGGTTGCAGAAGAAAGTAACATTCCTGCTGGATCATGTCATGAAATCCTGACACAGCATCACAGTTTAAGAATGGCAGGTCGGATGTTAAAGATGACCCGCATTCAGGACGCACTTCGACTTGTACCGACGACTCTCATGTGAGGAACGTCAATGAAATTGTGCGTGCCAATCCAAGACAGACTGTCCAAGAGGTTGCAGAAGAAAGTAACATTCCTGATGGATCATGTCATGAAATCCTGACACAGCATCACAGTTTAAGAATGGCAGGTCGGATGTTAAAGATGACCCACATTCAGGACGCACTTCGACTTCTACCGACGACTCTCATGTTAGGAACGTCAATGAAATTGTGCGTGCCAATCGAAGACAGACTGTCCAAGAGGTTGCAGAAGAAAGTAACATTCCTGCTGGATCATGTCATGAAATCCTGACACAGCATCACAGTTTAAGAATGGCAGGTCGGATGTTAAAGATGACCCGCATTCAGGACGCATTTCGACTTCTACCGACGACTCTCATGTTAGGAACGTCAATAAAATTGTGCGTGCCAATCCAAGACAGACTGTCCAAGAGGTTGCAGAAGAAAGTAACATTCCTGCTGGATCATGTCATGAAATCCTGACACAGCATCACAGTTTAAGAATGGCAGGTCGGATGTTAAAGATGACCAGCACTCAGGACGCACTTCGACTTCTACCGACGACTCTCATGTTAGGAACGTCAATGAAATTGTGCGTGCCAATCCAAGACAGACTGTCCAAGAGGTTGCAGAAGAAAGTAACATTCCTGCTGGATCATGTCATGAAATCCTGACACAGCATCACAGTTTAAGAATGGCAGGTCGGATGTTAGAGATGACCCGCATTCAGGACGCACTTCGACTTCTACCGACGACTCTCATGTTAGGAACGTCAATGAAATTGTGCGTGCCAATCCAAGACAGACTGTCCAAGAGGTTGCAGAAGAAAGTAACATTCCTGCTGGATCATGTCATGAAATCCTGACACAGCATCACAGTTTAAGAATGGCAGGTCGGATGTTAAAGATGACCCGCATTCAGGACGCACTTCGACTTCTACCGACGACTCTCATGTTAGGAACGTCAATGAAATTGTGCGTGCCAATACAAGACAGACTGTCCAAGAGGTTGCAGAAGAAAGTAACATTCCTGCTGGATCATGTCATGGAATCCTGACACAGCATCACAGTTTAAGAATGGCAGGTCGGATGTTAAAGATGACCCGCATTCAGGACGCACTTCGACTTCTACCGACGACTCTCATGTGAGGAACGTCAATGAAATTGTGCGTGCCAATCCAAGACAGACTGTCCAAGAGGTTGCAGAAGAAAGTAACATTCCTGCTGGATCATGTCATGAAATCCTGACACAGCATCACAGTTTAAGAATGGCAGGTCGGATGTTAAACATGACCCGCATTCAGGACTCACTTCGACTTCTACCGACGACTCTCATGTTAGGAACGTCAATGAAATTGTGCGTGCCAATCCAAGACAGACTGTCCAAGAGGTTGCAGAAGAAAGTAACATTCCTGCTGGATCACGTCATGAAATCCTGACACAGCATCACAGTTTAAGAATGGCAGGTCGGATGTTAAAGATGACCCGCATTCAGGACGCACTTCGACTTGTACCTACGACCCTCATGTGAGGAACGTCAATGAAATTGTGCGAGCCAATCCAAGACAGACTGTCCAAGAGGTTGCAGAAGAAAGTAACATTCCTGCTGGATCATGTCATGAAATCCTGACACAGCATCACAGTTTAAGAATGGCAGGTCGGATGTTAAAGATGACCCGCATTCAGGACGCACTTCGACTTCTACCGACGACTCTCATGTTAGGAACGTCAATGAAATTGTGCGTGCCAATCGAAGACAGACTGTCCAAGAGGTTGCAGAAGAAAGTAACATTCCTGCTGGATCATGTCATGAAATCCTGACACAGCATCACAGTTTAAGAATGGCAGGTCGGATGTTAAAGATGACCCGCATTCAGGACGCACTTCGACTTCTACCGACGACTCTCATGTTAGGAACGTCAATGAAATTGTGCGTGCCAATCAAAGACAGACTGTCCAAGAGTTTGCAGAAGAAAGTAACATTCCTGCTGGATCATGTCATGAAATCCTGACACAGCATCACAGTTTAAGAATGGCAGGTCGGATGTTAAAGATGACCAGAACTCAGGACGCACTTCGACTTCTACCGACGACTCTCATGTTAGGAACGTCAATGAAATTGTGCGTGCCAATCCAAGACAGACTGTCCAAGAGGTTGCAGAAGAAAGTAACATTCCTGCTGGATCATGTCATGAAATCCTGACACAGCATCACAGTTTAAGAATGTCAGGTCGGATGTTAAAGATGACCAGCACTCAGGACGCACTTCGACTTCTACCGACGACTCTCATGTTAGGAACGTCAATGAAATTGTGCGTGCCAATCCAAGACAGACTGTCCAAGAGGTTGCAGAAGAAAGTAACATTCCTGCTGGATCATGTCATGAAATCCTGACACAGCATCACAGTTTAAGAATGGCAGGTCGGATGTTAGAGATGACCCGCATTCAGGACGCACTTCGACTTCTACCGATGACTCTCATGTTAGGAACGTCAATGAAATTGTGCGTGCCAATCCAAGACAGACTGTCCAAGAGGTTGCAGAAGAAAGTAACATTCCTGCTGGATCATGTCATGAAATCCTGACACAGCATCACAGTTTAAGAATGGCAGGTCGGATGTTAAAGATGACCCGCATTCAGGACGCACTTCGACTTCTACCGACGACTCTCATGTTAGGAACGTCAATGAAATTGTGAGTGCCAATCGAAGAAAGACTGTCCAAGAGGTTGCAGAAGAAAGTAACATTCCTGCTGGATCATGTCATGAAATCCTGACACAGCATCACAGTTTAAGAATGGCAGGTCGGATATTAAAGATGACCCGCATTCAGGACGCACTTCGACTTCTACCGACGACTCTCATGTTAGGAACGTCAATGAAATTGTGCGAGCCAATCCTAGACAGACTGTCCAAGAGGTTGCAGAAGAAAGTAACATTCCTGCTGGATCATGTCATGGAATCCTGACACAGCATCACAGTTTAAGAATGGCAGGTCGGATGTTAAAGATGACCCGCATTCAGGACGCACTTCGACTTCTACCGACGACTTTCATGTGAGGAACGTAAATGAAATTGTGCGTGCCAATCCAAGACAGACTGTCCAAGAGGTTGCAGAAGAAAGTAACATTCCTGCTGGATCATGTCATGAAATCCTGACACAGCATCACAGTTTAAGAATGGCAGGTCGGATGTTAAAGATGACCCGCATTCAGGACTCACTTCGACTTCTACCGACGACTCTCATGTTAGGAACGTCAATGAAATTGTGCGTGCCAATCGAAGACAGACTGTCCAAGAGGTTGCAGAAGAAAGTAACATTCCTGCTGGATCATGTCATGAAATCCTGACACAGCATCACAGTTTAAGAATGGCAGGTCGGATGTTAAAGATGACCCGCATTCAGGACGCACTTCGACTTGTACCGACGACTCTCATGTGAGGAACGTCAATGAAATTGTGCGTGCCAATCCAAGACAGACTGTCCAAGAGGTTGCGGAAGAAAGTAACCTTCCTGCTGTATCATGTCATGAAATCCTGACACAGCATCACAGTTTAAGAATGGCAGGTCGGATGTTAAAGATGACCCGCATTCAGGACGCACTTCGACTTCTACCGACGACTCTCATGTTAGGAACATCAATGAAATTGTGCGTGCCAATCCAAGACAGACTGTCCAAGAGGTTGCAGAAGAAAGTAACATTCCTGCTGAATCATGTCATGAAATCCTGACACAGCATCACAGTTTAAGAATGGCAGGTCGGATGTTAGAGATGACCCGCATTCAGGACGCACTTCGACTTCTACCGACGACTCTCATGTTAGGAACGTCAATGAAATTGTGCGTGCCAATCCAAGACAGACTGTCCAAGAGGTTGCAGAAGAAAGTAACATTCCTGCTGGATCATGTCATGAAATCCTGACACAGCATCACAGTTTAGGAATGGCAGGTCGGATGTTAAAGATGACCCGCATTCAGGACGCACTTCGACTTCTACCGACGGCTCTCATGTTAGGAACGTCAATGAAATTGTGAGTGAAAAATCGAAGAAAGACTGTCCAAGAGGTTGCAGAAGAAAGTAACATTCCTGCTGGATCATGTCATGAAATCCTGACACAGCATCACAGTTTAAGAATGGCAGGTCGGATATTAAAGATGACCCGCATTCAGGACGCACTTCGACTTCTACCGACGAGTCTCATGTTAGGAACGTCAATGAAATTGTGCGAGCCAATCCTAGACAGACTGTCCGAGAGGTTGCAGAAGAAAGTAACATTCCTGCTGGATCATGTCATGAAATCCTGACACAGCATCACAGTTTAAGAATGGGAGGTCGGATGTTAAAGATGACCCGCATTCAGGACGCACTTCGACTTCTACCGACGACTCTCATGTTAGGAACGTCAATGAAATTGTGCGTGCCAATCCAAGACAGACTGTCCAAGAGGTTGCAGAAGAAAGTAACATTCCTGCTGGATCGTCATGAAATCCTGACACAGCATCACAGTTTAAGAATGGCAGGTCGGATGTTAAAGATGACCCGCATTCAGGACGCACTTCGACTTCTACCGACAACTCTCATGTTAGGAATGCCAATGAAATTGTGCGTGCCAATCCAAGACAGACTGTCCAAGAGGTTGCAGAAGAAAGTAACATTCCTGCTGGATCATGTCATGAAATCCTGACACAGCATCACAGTTTAAGAATGGCAGGTCAGATGTTGAAGATGACCCGCATTCAGGACGCACTTCGACTTCTACCGACGACTCTCATGTTAGGAACGTCAATGAAATTGTGCGTGCCAATCCAAGACAGACTGTCCAAGAGGTTGCAGAAGAAAGTAACATTCCTGCTGGATCATGTCATAAAATCCTGACACAGCATCACAGTTTAAGAATGGCAGGTCGGATGTTAAAGATGACCCGCATTCAGGACGCACTTCGATTTCTACTGACGACTCTCATGTTAGGAACGTCAATGAAATTGTGCGTGCCAATCCAAGACAGACTGTCCAAGAGGTTGCAGAAGAAAGTAACATTCCTGCTGGATCATGTCATGAAATCCTGACACAGCATCACAGTTTAAGAATGGCAGGTCGGATGTTAAAGATGACCCGCATTCAGGACGCACTTCGACTTCTACCGACGACTCTCATGTCAGGAACGTCAATGAAATTGTGCGTGCCAATCCAAGACAGACTGTCCAAGAGGTTGCAGAAGAAAGTAACATTCCTGCTGGATCATGTCATGAAATCCTGAGACAGCATCACAGTTTAAGAATGGCAGGTCGGATGTTAAAGATGACCCGCATTCAGGACGCACTTCGACTTCTACCGACGACTCTCACGTTAGGAACGTCAATGAAATTGTGCGTGCCAATCCAACACAGACTGTCCAAGAGGTTGCAGAAGAAAGTAACATTCCTGCTGGATCATGTCATGAAATCCTGACACAGCATCACAGTTTAAGAATGGCAGGTCGAATGTTAAAGGTGACCCTCATTCAGGACGCACTTCGACTTCTACCGACGACTGTCACGTTAGGAACGTCAATGAAATTGTGCGTGCCAATCCAAGACAGACTGTCCAAGAGGTTGCAGAAGAAAGTAACATTCCTGCTGGATCATGTCATGAAATCCTGACACAGCATCACAGTTTAAGAATGGCAGGTCGGATGTTAAAGATGACCCGCATTCAGGACGCACTTCGACTTCTACCGACGACTCTCATGTCAGGAACGTCAATGAAATTGTGCGTGCCAATCCAAGACAGACTGTCCAAGAGGTTGCAGAAGAAAGTAACATTCCTGCTGGATCATGTCATGAAATCCTGACACAGCATCACAGTTTAAGAATGGCAGGTCGGATGTTAAAGATGACCCACATTCAGGACGCACTTCGACTTCTACCGACGACTCTCACGTTAGGAACGTCAATGAAATTGTGCGTGCCAATCCAAGACAGACTGTCCAAGAGGTTGCAGAAGAAAGTAAAATTCCTGCTGGATCATGTCATGAAATCCTGACACAGCATCACAGTTTAAGAATGGCAGGTCGAATGTTAAAGGTGACCCGCATTCAGGACGCACTTCGACTTCTACCGACGACTGTCACGTTAGGAACGTCAATGAAATTGTGCGTGCCAATCCAAGACAGACTGTCCAAGAGGTTGCAGAAGAAAGTAACATTCCTGCTGGATCATGTCATGAAATCCTGACACAGCATCACAGTTTAAGAATGGCAGGTCGGATGTTAAAGATGACCCGCATTCAGGACGCACTTCGACTTCTACCGACGACTCTCATGTTAGGAACGTCAATGAAATTGTGCGTGTCAATCCAAGACAGACTGTCCAAGAGGTTGCAGAAGAAAGTAACATTCCTGCTGGATCATGTCATGAAATCCTGAGACAGCATCACAGTTTAAGAATGGCAGGTCGGATGTTAAAGATGACCCGCATTCAGGACGCACTTCGACTTCTACCGACGACTCTCATGTTAGGAACGTCAATGAAATTGTGCGTGCCAATCCAAGACAGACTGTCCAAGAGGTTGCAGAAGAAAGTAACATTCCTGCTGGATCATGTCATGAAATCCTGACACAGCATCACAGTTTAAGAATGGCAGGTCGGATGTTAAAGATGACCAGCACTCAGGACGCACTTCGACTTCTACCGACGACTCTCAAGTTAGGAACGTCAATGAATTTGTGCGTGCCAATCCAAGACAGACTGTCCAAGAGGTTGCAGAAGAAAGTAACATTCCTGCTGGATCATGTCATGAAATCCTGACACAGCATCACAGTTTAAGAATGGCAGGTCGGATGTTAAAGATTACCTGCATTCAGGACGCACTTCGACTTCTACTGACGACTCTCACGTTAGGAACGTCAATGAAATTGTGCGTGCCAATCCAAGACAGACTGTCCAAGAGGTTGCAGAAGAAAGTAACATTCCTGCTGGATCATGTCATGAAATCCTGACACAGCATCACAGTTTAAGAATGGCAGGTCGGATGTTAAAGGTGACCCGCATTCAGGACGCACTTCGACTTCTACCGACGACTCTCACGTTAGGAACGTCAATGAAATTGTGCGTGCCAATATAAGACAGACTGTCCAAGAGGTTGCAGAAGAAGGTAACATTCCTGCTGGATCATGTCATGAAATCCTGACACAGCATCACAGTTTAAGAATGGCAGGTCGGATGTTAAAGATGACCCGCATTCAGGACGCACTTCGACTTCTACCGACGACTCTCATGTTAGGAACGTCAATGAAATTGTGCGTGCCAATCCAAGACAGACTGTCCAAGAGGTTGCAGAAGAAAGTAACATTCCTGCTGGATCATGTCATGAAATCCTGAGACAGCATCACAGTTTAAGAATGGCAGGTCGGATGTTAAAGATGACCCGCATTCAGGACGCACTTCGACTTCTACCGACGACTCTCATGTTAGGAACGTCAATGAAATTGTGCGTGCCAATCCAAGACAGACTGTCCAAGAGGTTGCAGAAGAAAGTAACATTCCTGCTGGATCATGTCATGAAATCCTGACACAGCATCACAGTTTAAGAATGGCAGGTCGGATGTTAAAGATGACCCGCATTCAGGACGCACTTCGACTTCTACCGACGACTCTCATGTTAGGAACGTCAATGAAATTGTGAGTGCCAATCCAAGACAGACTGTCCAAGAGGTTGCAGAAGAAAGTAACATTCCTGCTGGATCATGTCATGAAATCCTGACACAGCATCACAGTTTAAGAATGGCAGGTCGGATATTAAAGGTGACCCGCATTCATGACGCACTTCGACTTCTACCGACGACTCTCATGTTAGGAACGTCAATGAAATTGTGCGAGCCAATCCAAGACAGACTGTCCGAGAGGTTGCAGAAGAAAGTAACATTCCTGCTGGATCATGTCATGAAATCCTGACACAGCATCACAGTTTAAGAATGGCAGGTCGGATGTTAAAGATGACCTGCATTCAGGACGCACTTCGACTTCTACCGACGACTCTCATGTTAGGAACGTCAATGAAATTATGCGTGCCAATCGAAGAAAGACTGTCCAAGAGGTTGCAGAAGAAAGTAACATTCCTGCTGGATCATGTCATGAAATCCTGACACAGCATCACAGTTTAAGAATGGCAGGTCGGATGTTAAAGATGACCCGCATTCAGGACTCACTTCGACTTCTACCGACGACTCTCATGTTAGGAACGTCAATGAAATTGTGCGTGCCAATCCAAGACAGACTGTCCAAGAGGTTGCAGAAGAAAGTAACATTCCTGCTGGATCATGTCATGAAATCCTGACACAGCATCACAGTTTAAGAATGGCAGGTCGGATGTTAAAGATGTCCCGCATTCAGGACGCACTTCGACTTCTACCAACGACTCTCATGTGAGGAACGTCAATGAAATTGTGCGTGCCAATCCAAGACAGACTGTCCAAGAGGTTGCAGAAGAAAGTAACATTCCTGCTGGATCATGTCATGAAATCCTGACACAGCATCACAGTTTAAGAATGGCAGGTCGGATGTTAGAGATGACCCGCATTCAGGACGCACTTCGACTTCTACCGACGACTCTCATGTTAGGAACGTCAATGAAATTGTGCGTGCCAATCCAAGACAGACTGTCCAAGAGGTTGCAGAAGAAAGTAACATTCCTGCTGGATCATGTCATGAAATCCTGACACAGCATCACAGTTTAAGAATGGCAGGTCGGATGTTAAAGATGACCCGCATTCAGGACGCACTTCGACTTCTACCGACGACTCTCATGTTAGGAACGTCAATGAAATTGTGCATGCCAATACAAGACAGACTGTCCAAGAGGTTGCAGAAGAAAGTAACATTCCTGCTGGATCATGTCATGGAATCCTGACACAGCATCACAGTTTAAGAATGGCAGGTCGGATGTTAAAGATGACCCGCATTCAGGACGCACTTCGACTTCTACTGACGACTCTCATTTTAGGAATATCTCTGAAATTGTGCGTTCCAATCGAAGACAGACTGTCCAAGAGGTTGCAGAAGAAAGTAACATTCCTGCTGGATCATGTCATGAAATCCTGACACAGCATCACAGTTTAAGAATGGCAGGTCGGATGTTGAAGAAGACCTGCATTCAGGACGCACTTCGACTTCTACCGACGACTCTCATGTCAGGAACGTCAATGAAATTGTGCGTGCCAATCGAAGACAGACTGTCCAAGAGGTTGCAGAAGAAAGTAACATTCCTGCTGGATCATGTCATGAAATGCTGACACAGCTTCACAGTTTAATAAAGGCAGGTCGGATGTTAAAGATGACCCGCATACAGGACGCACTTCGACTTCTACCGACAACTCTCATGTCAGGAACGTCAATGAAATTGTGCGTGCCAATCCAAGACAGACTGTCTAAGAGGTAGCAGAAGAAAGTAACATTCCTGCTGGATTATGTCATGAAATCCTGACACAGCATCACAGTTTAAGAATGGCAGGTCGGATGTTAAAGATGAAACGCATTCAGAATGCCCTTCGACTTCTACCGACGACTCTCATGTCAGGAACGTCAATGAAATTGTGCGTGCCAATCGAAGACAGACTGTCCAAGAGGTTGCAGAAGAAAGTAACATTCCTGCTGGATCATGTCCTGAAATCCTGACACAGCTTCACAGTTTAATAATGGCAGGTCGGATGTTAAAGATGACCCGCATTCAGGACGCACTTCGACTTCTACCGACGACTCTCATGTCAGGAACGTCAATGAAACTGTGCGTGCCAATCCAAGACAGACTGTCCAAGAGGTTGCAGAAGAAAGTAACATTCCTGCTGGATCATGTCATGAAATCCTGACACAGCATCACAGTTTAAGAATGGCAGGTCGAATGTTAAAGGTGACCCGCATTCAGGACGCACTTCGACTTCTACCGACGACTGTCACGTTAGGAACGTCAATGAAATTGTGCGTGCCAATCCAAGACAGACTGTCCAAGAGGTTGCAGAAGAAAGTAACATTCCTGCTGGATCATGTCATGAAATCCTGACACAGCATCACAGTTTAAGAATGGCAGGTCGGATGTTAAAGATGACCCGCATTCAGGACGCACTTCGACTTCTACCGACGACTCTCATGTTAGGAACGTCAATGAAATTGTGCGTGTCAATCCAAGACAGACTGTCCAAGAGGTTGCAGAAGAAAGTAACATTCCTGCTGGATCATGTCATGAAATCCTGAGACAGCATCACAGTTTAAGAATGGCAGGTCGGATGTTAAAGATGACCCGCATTCAGGACGCACTTCGACTTCTACCGACGACTCTCATGTTAGGAACGTCAATGAAATTGTGCGTGCCAATCCAAGACAGACTGTCCAAGAGGTTGCAGAAGAAAGTAACATTCCTGCTGGATCATGTCATGAAATCCTGACACAGCATCACAGTTTAAGAATGGCAGGTCGGATGTTAAAGATGACCAGCACTCAGGACGCACTTCGACTTCTACTGACGACTCTCATGTTAGGAACGTCAATGAAATTGTGCGTGCCAATCCAAGACAGACTGTCCAAGAGGTTGCAGAAGAAAGTAACATTCCTGCTGGATCATGTCATGAAATCCTGACACAGCATAACAGTTTAAGAATGGCAGGTCGGATGTTAAAGATGACCCGCATTCAGGACGCACTTCGACTTCTACCGACGACTCTCATGTCAGGAACGTCAATGAAATTGTGCGTGCCAATCCAAGACAGACTGTCCAAGAGGTTGCAGAAGAAAGTAACATTCCTGCTGGATCATGTCATGAAATCCTGAGACAGCATCACAGTTTAAGAATGGCAGGTCGGATGTTAAAGATGACCCGCATTCAGGACGCACTTCGACTTCTACCGACGACTCTCACGTTAGGAACGTCAATGAAATTGTGCGTGCCAATCCAACACAGACTGTCCAAGAGGTTGCAGAAGAAAGTAACATTCCTGCTGGATCATGTCATGAAATCCTGACACAGCATCACAGTTTAAGAATGGCAGGTCGAATGTTAAAGGTGACCCGCATTCAGGACGCACTTCGACTTCTACCGACGACTGTCACGTTAGGAACGTCAATGAAATTGTGCGTGCCAATCCAAGACAGACTGTCCAAGAGGTTGCAGAAGAAAGTAACATTCCTGCTGGATCATGTCATGAAATCCTGACACAGCATCACAGTTTAAGAATGGCAGGTCGGATGTTAAAGATGACCCGCATTCAGGACGCACTTCGACTTCTACCGACGACTCTCATGTCAGGAACGTCAATGAAATTGTGCGTGCCAATCCAAGACAGACTGTCCAAGAGGTTGCAGAAGAAAGTAACATTCCTGCTGGATCATGTCATGAAATCCTGACACAGCATCACAGTTTAAGAATGGCAGGTCGGATGTTAAAGATGACCCACATTCAGGACGCACTTCGACTTCTACCGACGACTCTCACGTTAGGAACGTCAATGAAATTGTGCGTGCCAATCCAAGACAGACTGTCCAAGAGGTTGCAGAAGAAAGTAAAATTCCTGCTGGATCATGTCATGAAATCCTGACACAGCATCACAGTTTAAGAATGGCAGGTCGAATGTTAAAGGTGACCCGCATTCAGGACGCACTTCGACTTCTACCGACGACTGTCACGTTAGGAACGTCAATGAAATTGTGCGTGCCAATCCAAGACAGACTGTCCAAGAGGTTGCAGAAGAAAGTAACATTCCTGCTGGATCATGTCATGAAATCCTGACACAGCATCACAGTTTAAGAATGGCAGGTCGGATGTTAAAGATGACCCGCATTCAGGACGCACTTCGACTTCTACCGACGACTCTCATGTTAGGAACGTCAATGAAATTGTGCGTGTCAATCCAAGACAGACTGTCCAAGAGGTTGCAGAAGAAAGTAACATTCCTGCTGGATCATGTCATGAAATCCTGAGACAGCATCACAGTTTAAGAATGGCAGGTCGGATGTTAAAGATGACCCGCATTCAGGACGCACTTCGACTTCTACCGACGACTCTCATGTTAGGAACGTCAATGAAATTGTGCGTGCCAATCCAAGACAGACTGTCCAAGAGGTTGCAGAAGAAAGTAACATTCCTGCTGGATCATGTCATGAAATCCTGACACAGCATCACAGTTTAAGAATGGCAGGTCGGATGTTAAAGATGACCAGCACTCAGGACGCACTTCGACTTCTACCGACGACTCTCAAGTTAGGAACGTCAATGAATTTGTGCGTGCCAATCCAAGACAGACTGTCCAAGAGGTTGCAGAAGAAAGTAACATTCCTGCTGGATCATGTCATGAAATCCTGACACAGCATCACAGTTTAAGAATGGCAGGTCGGATGTTAAAGATTACCTGCATTCAGGACGCACTTCGACTTCTACTGACGACTCTCACGTTAGGAACGTCAATGAAATTGTGCGTGCCAATCCAAGACAGACTGTCCAAGAGGTTGCAGAAGAAAGTAACATTCCTGCTGGATCATGTCATGAAATCCTGACACAGCATCACAGTTTAAGAATGGCAGGTCGGATGTTAAAGGTGACCCGCATTCAGGACGCACTTCGACTTCTACCGACGACTCTCACGTTAGGAACGTCAATGAAATTGTGCGTGCCAATATAAGACAGACTGTCCAAGAGGTTGCAGAAGAAGGTAACATTCCTGCTGGATCATGTCATGAAATCCTGACACAGCATCACAGTTTAAGAATGGCAGGTCGGATGTTAAAGATGACCCGCATTCAGGACGCACTTCGACTTCTACCGACGACTCTCATGTTAGGAACGTCAATGAAATTGTGCGTGCCAATCCAAGACAGACTGTCCAAGAGGTTGCAGAAGAAAGTAACATTCCTGCTGGATCATGTCATGAAATCCTGAGACAGCATCACAGTTTAAGAATGGCAGGTCGGATGTTAAAGATGACCCGCATTCAGGACGCACTTCGACTTCTACCGACGACTCTCATGTTAGGAACGTCAATGAAATTGTGCGTGCCAATCCAAGACAGACTGTCCAAGAGGTTGCAGAAGAAAGTAACATTCCTGCTGGATCATGTCATGAAATCCTGACACAGCATCACAGTTTAAGAATGGCAGGTCGGATGTTAAAGATGACCAGCACTCAGGACGCACTTCGACTTCTACCGACGACTCTCATGTTAGGAACGTCAATGAAATTGTGCGTGCCAATCGAAGAAAGACTGTCCAAGAGGTTGCAGAAGAAAGTAACATTCCTGCTGGATCATGTCATGAAATCCTGACACAGCATCACAGTTTAAGAATGGCAGGTCGGATGTTAAAGATGACCCGCATTCAGGACGCACTTCGACTTCTACCGACGACTCTCATGTTAGGAACGTCAATGAAATTGTGAGTGCCAATCCAAGACAGACTGTCCAAGAGGTTGCAGAAGAAAGTAACATTCCTGCTGGATCATGTCATGAAATCCTGACACAGCATCACAGTTTAAGAATGGCAGGTCGGATATTAAAGGTGACCCGCATTCATGACGCACTTCGACTTCTACCGACGACTCTCATGTTAGGAACGTCAATGAAATTGTGCGAGCCAATCCAAGACAGACTGTCCGAGAGGTTGCAGAAGAAAGTAACATTCCTGCTGGATCATGTCATGAAATCCTGACACAGCATCACAGTTTAAGAATGGCAGGTCGGATGTTAAAGATGACCTGCATTCAGGACGCACTTCGACTTCTACCGACGACTCTCATGTTAGGAACGTCAATGAAATTATGCGTGCCAATCGAAGAAAGACTGTCCAAGAGGTTGCAGAAGAAAGTAACATTCCTGCTGGATCATGTCATGAAATCCTGACACAGCATCACAGTTTAAGAATGGCAGGTCGGATGTTAAAGATGACCCGCATTCAGGACTCACTTCGACTTCTACCGACGACTCTCATGTTAGGAACGTCAATGAAATTGTGCGTGCCAATCCAAGACAGACTGTCCAAGAGGTTGCAGAAGAAAGTAACATTCCTGCTGGATCATGTCATGAAATCCTGACACAGCATCACAGTTTAAGAATGGCAGGTCGGATGTTAAAGATGTCCCGCATTCAGGACGCACTTCGACTTCTACCAACGACTCTCATGTGAGGAACGTCAATGAAATTGTGCGTGCCAATCCAAGACAGACTGTCCAAGAGGTTGCAGAAGAAAGTAACATTCCTGCTGGATCATGTCATGAAATCCTGACACAGCATCACAGTTTAAGAATGGCAGGTCGGATGTTAGAGATGACCCGCATTCAGGACGCACTTCGACTTCTACCGACGACTCTCATGTTAGGAACGTCAATGAAATTGTGCGTGCCAATCCAAGACAGACTGTCCAAGAGGTTGCAGAAGAAAGTAACATTCCTGCTGGATCATGTCATGAAATCCTGACACAGCATCACAGTTTAAGAATGGCAGGTCGGATGTTAAAGATGACCCGCATTCAGGACGCACTTCGACTTCTACCGACGACTCTCATGTTAGGAACGTCAATGAAATTGTGCATGCCAATACAAGACAGACTGTCCAAGAGGTTGCAGAAGAAAGTAACATTCCTGCTGGATCATGTCATGGAATCCTGACACAGCATCACAGTTTAAGAATGGCAGGTCGGATGTTAAAGATGACCCGCATTCAGGACGCACTTCGACTTCTACTGACGACTCTCATTTTAGGAATATCTCTGAAATTGTGCGTTCCAATCGAAGACAGACTGTCCAAGAGGTTGCAGAAGAAAGTAACATTCCTGCTGGATCATGTCATGAAATCCTGACACAGCATCACAGTTTAAGAATGGCAGGTCGGATGTTGAAGAAGACCTGCATTCAGGACGCACTTCGACTTCTACCGACGACTCTCATGTCAGGAACGTCAATGAAATTGTGCGTGCCAATCGAAGACAGACTGTCCAAGAGGTTGCAGAAGAAAGTAACATTCCTGCTGGATCATGTCATGAAATGCTGACACAGCTTCACAGTTTAATAAAGGCAGGTCGGATGTTAAAGATGACCCGCATACAGGACGCACTTCGACTTCTACCGACAACTCTCATGTCAGGAACGTCAATGAAATTGTGCGTGCCAATCCAAGACAGACTGTCTAAGAGGTAGCAGAAGAAAGTAACATTCCTGCTGGATTATGTCATGAAATCCTGACACAGCATCACAGTTTAAGAATGGCAGGTCGGATGTTAAAGATGAAACGCATTCAGAATGCCCTTCGACTTCTACCGACGACTCTCATGTCAGGAACGTCAATGAAATTGTGCGTGCCAATCGAAGACAGACTGTCCAAGAGGTTGCAGAAGAAAGTAACATTCCTGCTGGATCATGTCCTGAAATCCTGACACAGCTTCACAGTTTAATAATGGCAGGTCGGATGTTAAAGATGACCCGCATTCAGGACGCACTTCGACTTCTACCGACGACTCTCATGTCAGGAACGTCAATGAAACTGTGCGTGCCAATCCAAGACAGACTGTCCAAGAGGTTGCAGAAGAAAGTAACATTCCTGCTGGATCATGTCATGAAATCCTGACACAGCATCACAGTTTAAGAATGGCAGGTCGAATGTTAAAGGTGACCCGCATTCAGGACGCACTTCGACTTCTACCGACGACTGTCACGTTAGGAACGTCAATGAAATTGTGCGTGCCAATCCAAGACAGACTGTCCAAGAGGTTGCAGAAGAAAGTAACATTCCTGCTGGATCATGTCATGAAATCCTGACACAGCATCACAGTTTAAGAATGGCAGGTCGGATGTTAAAGATGACCCGCATTCAGGACGCACTTCGACTTCTACCGACGACTCTCATGTTAGGAACGTCAATGAAATTGTGCGTGTCAATCCAAGACAGACTGTCCAAGAGGTTGCAGAAGAAAGTAACATTCCTGCTGGATCATGTCATGAAATCCTGAGACAGCATCACAGTTTAAGAATGGCAGGTCGGATGTTAAAGATGACCCGCATTCAGGACGCACTTCGACTTCTACCGACGACTCTCATGTTAGGAACGTCAATGAAATTGTGCGTGCCAATCCAAGACAGACTGTCCAAGAGGTTGCAGAAGAAAGTAACATTCCTGCTGGATCATGTCATGAAATCCTGACACAGCATCACAGTTTAAGAATGGCAGGTCGGATGTTAAAGATGACCAGCACTCAGGACGCACTTCGACTTCTACCGAAGACTCTCAAGTTAGGAACGTCAATGAATTTGTGCGTGCCAATCCAAGACAGACTGTCCAAGAGGTTGCAGAAGAAAGTAACATTCCTGCTGGATCATGTCATGAAATCCTGACACAGCATCACAGTTTAAGAATGGCAGGTCGGATGTTAAAGATTACCTGCATTCAGGACGCACTTCGACTTCTACTGACGACTCTCACGTTAGGAACGTCAATGAAATTGTGCGTGCCAATCCAAGACAGACTGTCCAAGAGGTTGCAGAAGAAAGTAACATTCCTGCTGGATCATGTCATGAAATCCTGACACAGCATCACAGTTTAAGAATGGCAGGTCGGATGTTAAAGGTGACCCGCATTCAGGACGCACTTCGACTTCTACTGACGACTCTCACGTTAGGAACGTCAATGAAATTGTGCGTGCCAATATAAGACAGACTGTCCAAGAGGTTGCAGAAGAAAGTAACATTCCTGCTGGATCATGTCATGAAATCCTGAGACAGCATCACAGTTTAAGAATGGCAGGTCGGATGTTAAAGATGACCCGCATTCAGGACGCACTTCGACTTCTACCGACGACTCTCATGTTAGGAACGTCAATGAAATTGTGCGTGCCAATCCAACACAGACTGTCCAAGAGGTTGCAGAAGAAAGTAACATTCCTGCTGGATCATGTCATGAAATCCTGACACAGCATCACAGTTTAAGAATGGCAGGTCGAATGTTAAAGGTGACCCGCATTCAGGACGCACTTCGACTTCTACCGACGACTGTCACGTTAGGAACGTCAATGAAATTGTGCGTGCCAATCCAAGACAGACTGTCCAAGAGGTTGCAGAAGAAAGTAACATTCCTGCTGGATCATGTCATGAAATCCTGACACAGCATCACAGTTTAAGAATGGCAGGTCGGATGTTAAAGATGACCCGCATTCAGGACGCACTTCGACTTCTACCGACGACTCTCATGTCAGGAACGTCAATGAAATTGTGCGTGCCAATCCAAGACAGACTGTCCAAGAGGTTGCAGAAGAAAGTAACATTCCTGCTGGATCATGTCATGAAATCCTGACACAGCATCACAGTTTAAGAATGGCAGGTCGGATGTTAAAGATGACCCACATTCAGGACGCACTTCGACTTCTACCGACGACTCTCACGTTAGGAACGTCAATGAAATTGTGCGTGCCAATCCAAGACAGACTGTCCAAGAGGTTGCAGAAGAAAGTAAAATTCCTGCTGGATCATGTCATGAAATCCTGACACAGCATCACAGTTTAAGAATGGCAGGTCGAATGTTAAAGGTGACCCGCATTCAGGACGCACTTCGACTTCTACCGACGACTGTCACGTTAGGAACGTCAATGAAATTGTGCGTGCCAATCCAAGACAGACTGTCCAAGAGGTTGCAGAAGAAAGTAACATTCCTGCTGGATCATGTCATGAAATCCTGACACAGCATCACAGTTTAAGAATGGCAGGTCGGATGTTAAAGATGACCCGCATTCAGGACGCACTTCGACTTCTACCGACGACTCTCATGTTAGGAACGTCAATGAAATTGTGCGTGTCAATCCAAGACAGACTGTCCAAGAGGTTGCAGAAGAAAGTAACATTCCTGCTGGATCATGTCATGAAATCCTGAGACAGCATCACAGTTTAAGAATGGCAGGTCGGATGTTAAAGATGACCCGCATTCAGGACGCACTTCGACTTCTACCGACGACTCTCATGTTAGGAACGTCAATGAAATTGTGCGTGCCAATCCAAGACAGACTGTCCAAGAGGTTGCAGAAGAAAGTAACATTCCTGCTGGATCATGTCATGAAATCCTGACACAGCATCACAGTTTAAGAATGGCAGGTCGGATGTTAAAGATGACCAGCACTCAGGACGCACTTCGACTTCTACCGACGACTCTCAAGTTAGGAACGTCAATGAATTTGTGCGTGCCAATCCAAGACAGACTGTCCAAGAGGTTGCAGAAGAAAGTAACATTCCTGCTGGATCATGTCATGAAATCCTGACACAGCATCACAGTTTAAGAATGGCAGGTCGGATGTTAAAGATTACCTGCATTCAGGACGCACTTCGACTTCTACTGACGACTCTCACGTTAGGAACGTCAATGAAATTGTGCGTGCCAATCCAAGACAGACTGTCCAAGAGGTTGCAGAAGAAAGTAACATTCCTGCTGGATCATGTCATGAAATGTTGACACAGCATCACAGTTTAAGAATGGCAGGTCGGATGTTAAAGGTGACCCGCATTCAGGACGCACTTCGACTTCTACCGACGACTCTCACGTTAGGAACGTCAATGAAATTGTGCGTGCCAATATAAGACAGACTGTCCAAGAGGTTGCAGAAGAAGGTAACATTCCTGCTGGATCATGTCATGAAATCCTGACACAGCATCACAGTTTAAGAATGGCAGGTCGGATGTTAAAGATGACCCGCATTCAGGACGCACTTCGACTTCTACCGACGACTCTCATGTTAGGAACGTCAATGAAATTGTGCGTGCCAATCCAAGACAGACTGTCCAAGAGGTTGCAGAAGAAAGTAACATTCCTGCTGGATCATGTCATGAAATCCTGAGACAGCATCACAGTTTAAGAATGGCAGGTCGGATGTTAAAGATGACCCGCATTCAGGACGCACTTCGACTTCTACCGACGACTCTCATGTTAGGAACGTCAATGAAATTGTGCGTGCCAATCCAAGACAGACTGTCCAAGAGGTTGCAGAAGAAAGTAACATTCCTGCTGGATCATGTCATGAAATCCTGACACAGCATCACAGTTTAAGAATGGCAGGTCGGATGTTAAAGATGACCAGCACTCAGGACGCACTTCGACTTCTACCGACGACTCTCATGTTAGGAACGTCAATGAAATTGTGCGTGCCAATCGAAGAAAGACTGTCCAAGAGGTTGCAGAAGAAAGTAACATTCCTGCTGGATCATGTCATGAAATCCTGACACAGCATCACAGTTTAAGAATGGCAGGTCGGATGTTAAAGATGACCCGCATTCAGGACGCACTTCGACTTCTACCGACGACTCTCATGTTAGGAACGTCAATGAAATTGTGAGTGCCAATCCAAGACAGACTGTCCAAGAGGTTGCAGAAGAAAGTAACATTCCTGCTGGATCATGTCATGAAATCCTGACACAGCATCACAGTTTAAGAATGGCAGGTCGGATATTAAAGGTGACCCGCATTCATGACGCACTTCGACTTCTACCGACGACTCTCATGTTAGGAACGTCAATGAAATTGTGCGAGCCAATCCAAGACAGACTGTCCGAGAGGTTGCAGAAGAAAGTAACATTCCTGCTGGATCATGTCATGAAATCCTGACACAGCATCACAGTTTAAGAATGGCAGGTCGGATGTTAAAGATGACCTGCATTCAGGACGCACTTCGACTTCTACCGACGACTCTCATGTTAGGAACGTCAATGAAATTATGCGTGCCAATCGAAGAAAGACTGTCCAAGAGGTTGCAGAAGAAAGTAACATTCCTGCTGGATCATGTCATGAAATCCTGACACAGCATCACAGTTTAAGAATGGCAGGTCGGATGTTAAAGATGACCCGCATTCAGGACTCACTTCGACTTCTACCGACGACTCTCATGTTAGGAACGTCAATGAAATTGTGCGTGCCAATCCAAGACAGACTGTCCAAGAGGTTGCAGAAGAAAGTAACATTCCTGCTGGATCATGTCATGAAATCCTGACACAGCATCACAGTTTAAGAATGGCAGGTCGGATGTTAAAGATGTCCCGCATTCAGGACGCACTTCGACTTCTACCAACGACTCTCATGTGAGGAACGTCAATGAAATTGTGCGTGCCAATCCAAGACAGACTGTCCAAGAGGTTGCAGAAGAAAGTAACATTCCTGCTGGATCATGTCATGAAATCCTGACACAGCATCACAGTTTAAGAATGGCAGGTCGGATGTTAGAGATGACCCGCATTCAGGACGCACTTCGACTTCTACCGACGACTCTCATGTTAGGAACGTCAATGAAATTGTGCGTGCCAATCCAAGACAGACTGTCCAAGAGGTTGCAGAAGAAAGTAACATTCCTGCTGGATCATGTCATGAAATCCTGACACAGCATCACAGTTTAAGAATGGCAGGTCGGATGTTAAAGATGACCCGCATTCAGGACGCACTTCGACTTCTACCGACGACTCTCATGTTAGGAACGTCAATGAAATTGTGCATGCCAATACAAGACAGACTGTCCAAGAGGTTGCAGAAGAAAGTAACATTCCTGCTGGATCATGTCATGGAATCCTGACACAGCATCACAGTTTAAGAATGGCAGGTCGGATGTTAAAGATGACCCGCATTCAGGACGCACTTCGACTTCTACTGACGACTCTCATTTTAGGATTATCTCTGAAATTGTGCGTTCCAATCGAAGACAGACTGTCCAAGAGGTTGCAGAAGAAAGTAACATTCCTGCTGGATCATGTCATGAAATCCTGACACAGCATCACAGTTTAAGAATGGCAGGTCGGATGTTGAAGAAGACCTGCATTCAGGACGCACTTCGACTTCTACCGACGACTCTCATGTCAGGAACGTCAATGAAATTGTGCGTGCCAATCGAAGACAGACTGTCCAAGAGGTTGCAGAAGAAAGTAACATTCCTGCTGGATCATGTCATGAAATGCTGACACAGCTTCACAGTTTAATAAAGGCAGGTCGGATGTTAAAGATGACCCGCATACAGGACGCACTTCGACTTCTACCGACAACTCTCATGTCAGGAACGTCAATGAAATTGTGCGTGCCAATCCAAGACAGACTGTCTAAGAGGTAGCAGAAGAAAGTAACATTCCTGCTGGATTATGTCATGAAATCCTGACACAGCATCACAGTTTAAGAATGGCAGGTCGGATGTTAAAGATGAAACGCATTCAGAATGCCCTTCGACTTCTACCGACGACTCTCATGTGAGGAACGTCAATGAAATTGTGCGTGCCAATCGAAGACAGACTGTCCAAGAGGTTGCAGAAGAAAGTAACATTCCTGCTGGATCATGTCCTGAAATCCTGACACAGCTTCACAGTTTAATAATGGCAGGTCGGATGTTAAAGATGACCCGCATTCAGGACGCACTTCGACTTCTACCGACGACTCTCATGTCAGGAACGTCAATGAAACTGTGCGTGCTAATCCAAGACAGACTGTCCAAGAGGTTGCAGAAGAAAGTAACATTCCTGCTGGATCATGTCATGAAATCCTGACACAGCATCACAGTTTAAGAATGGCAGGTCGAATGTTAAAGGTGACCCGCATTCAGGACGCACTTCGACTTCTACCGACGACTGTCACGTTAGGAACGTCAATGAAATTGTGCGTGCCAATCCAAGACAGACTGTCCAAGAGGTTGCAGAAGAAAGTAACATTCCTGCTGGATCATGTCATGAAATCCTGACACAGCATCACAGTTTAAGAATGGCAGGTCGGATGTTAAAGATGACCCGCATTCAGGACGCACTTCGACTTCTACCGACGACTCTCATGTTAGGAACGTCAATGAAATTGTGCGTGTCAATCCAAGACAGACTGTCCAAGAGGTTGCAGAAGAAAGTAACATTCCTGCTGGATCATGTCATGAAATCCTGAGACAGCATCACAGTTTAAGAATGGCAGGTCGGATGTTAAAGATGACCCGCATTCAGGACGCACTTCGACTTCTACCGACGACTCTCATGTTAGGAACGTCAATGAAATTGTGCGTGCCAATCCAAGACAGACTGTCCAAGAGGTTGCAGAAGAAAGTAACATTCCTGCTGGATCATGTCATGAAATCCTGACACAGCATCACAGTTTAAGAATGGCAGGTCGGATGTTAAAGATGACCAGCACTCAGGACGCACTTCGACTTCTACCGAAGACTCTCAAGTTAGGAACGTCAATGAATTTGTGCGTGCCAATCCAAGACAGACTGTCCAAGAGGTTGCAGAAGAAAGTAACATTCCTGCTGGATCATGTCATGAAATCCTGACACAGCATCACAGTTTAAGAATGGCAGGTCGGATGTTAAAGATTACCTGCATTCAGGACGCACTTCGACTTCTACTGACGACTCTCACGTTAGGAACGTCAATGAAATTGTGCGTGCCAATCCAAGACAGACTGTCCAAGAGGTTGCAGAAGAAAGTAACATTCCTGCTGGATCATGTCATGAAATCCTGACACAGCATCACAGTTTAAGAATGGCAGGTCGGATGTTAAAGGTGACCCGCATTCAGGACGCACTTCGACTTCTACTGACGACTCTCACGTTAGGAACGTCAATGAAATTGTGCGTGCCAATATAAGACAGACTGTCCAAGAGGTTGCAGAAGAAAGTAACATTCCTGCTGGATCATGTCATGAAATCCTGAGACAGCATCACAGTTTAAGAATGGCAGGTCGGATGTTAAAGATGACCCGCATTCAGGACGCACTTCGACTTCTACCGACGACTCTCATGTTAGGAACGTCAATGAAATTGTGCGTGCCAATCCAAGACAGACTGTCCAAGAGGTTGCAGAAGAAAGTAACATTCCTGCTGGATCATGTCATGAAATCCTGAGACAGCATCACAGTTTAAGAATGGCAGGTCGGATGTTAAAGATGACCCGCATTCAGGACGCACTTCGACTTCTACCGACGACTCTCATGTTAGGTACGTCAATGAAATTGTGCGTGCCAATCCAAGACAGACTGTCCAAGAGGTTGCAGAAGAAAGTAACATTCCTGCTGGATCATGTCATGAAATCCTGACACAGCATCACAGTTTAAGAATGGCAGGTCGGATGTTAAAGATGACCAGCACTCAGGACGCACTTCGACTTCTACCGACGACTCTCATGTTAGGAACGTCAATGAAATTGTGCGTGCCAATCGAAGAAAGACTGTCCAAGAGGTTGCAGAAGAAAGTAACATTCCTGCTGGATCATGTCATGAAATCCTGACACAGCATCACAGTTTAAGAATGGCAGGTCGGATGTTAAAGATGACCCGCATTCAGGACGCACTTCGACTTCTACCGACGACTCTCACGTTAGGAACGTCAATGAAATTGTGAGTGCCAATCCAAGACAGACTGTCCAAGAGGTTGCAGAAGAAAGTAACATTCCTGCTGGATCATGTCATGAAATCCTGACACAGCATCACAGTTTAAGAATGGCAGGTCGGATATTAAAGGTGACCCGCATTCATGACGCACTTCGACTTCTACCGACGACTCTCATGTTAGGAACGTCAATGAAATTGTGCGAGCCAATCCAAGACAGACTGTCCGAGAGGTTGCAGAAGAAAGTAACATTCCTGCTGGATCATGTCATGAAATCCTGAGACAGCATCACAGTTTAAGAATGGCAGGTCGGATGTTAAAGATGACCCGCATTCAGGACGCACTTCGACTTCTACTGACGACTCTCATTTTAGGAATATCTCTGAAATTGTGCGTTCCAATCGAAGACAGACTGTCCAAGAGGTTGCAGAAGAAAGTAACATTCCTGCTGGATCATGTCATGAAATCCTGACACAGCATCACAGTTTAAGAATGGCAGGTCGGATGTTGAAGAAGACCTGCATTCAGGACGCACTTCGACTTCTACCGACGACTCTCATGTCAGGAACGTCAATGAAATTGTGCGTGCCAATCGAAGACAGACTGTCCAAGAGGTTGCAGAAGAAAGTAACATTCCTGCTGGATCATGTCATGAAATGCTGACACAGCTTCACAGTTTAATAATGGCAGGTCGGATGTTAAAGATGACCCGCATACAGGACGCACTTCGACTTCTACCGACGACTCTCATGTCAGGAACGTCAATGAAATTGTGCGTGCCAATCCAAGACAGACTGTCTAAGAGGTAGCAGAAGAAAGTAACATTCCTGCTGGATTATGTCATGAAATCCTGACACAGCATCACAGTTTAAGAATGGCAGGTCGGATGTTAAAGATGAAACGCATTCAGAATGCACTTCGACTTCTACCGACGACTCTCATGTCAGGAACGTCAATGAAATTGTGCGTGCCAATCGAAGACAGACTGTCCAAGAGGTTGCAGAAGAAAGTAACATTCCTGCTGGATCATGTCATGAAATCCTGACACAGCTTCACAGTTTAATAATGGCAGGTCGGATGTTAAAGATGACCCGCATTCAGGACGCACTTCGACTTCTACCGACGACTCTCATGTCAGGAACGTCAATGAAACTGTGCGTGCCAATCCAAGACAGACTGTCCAAGAGGTTGCAGAAGAAAGTAACATTCCTGCTGGATTATGTCATGAAATCCTGACACAGCATCACAGTTTAAGAATGGCAGGTCGGATGTTAAAGATGAAACGCATTCAGGATGCACTTCGACTTCTACCGACGACTCTCATGTTAGGAACGTCAATCAAATTGTGCGTGCCAATCGAAGACAGACTGTCCAAGAGGTTGCAGAAGAAAGTAACATTCCTGCTGGATCATGTCATGAAATCCTGACACAGCATCACAGTTTAAGAATGGCAGGTCGGATGTTAAAGATGACCCGCATTCAGGACGCACTTCGACTTCTACTGACGACTCTCATTTTAGGAATATCTCTGAAATTGTGCGTTCCAATCCAAGACAGACTGTCCAAGAGGTTGCAGAAGAAAGTAACATTCCTGCTGGATCATGTCATGAAATCCTGACACAGCTTCACAGTTTAATAATGGCAGGTCGGATGTTAAAGATGACCCGCATTCAGGACGCACTTCGACTTCTACCGACGAGTCTCATGTTAGGAACGTCAATGAAATTGTGCGAGCCAATCCTAGACAGACTGTCCGAGAGGTTGCAGAAGAAAGTAACATTCCTGCTGGATCATGTCATGAAATCCTGACACAGCATCACAGTTTAAGAATGGCAGGTCGGATGTTAAAGATGTCCCGCATTCAGGACGCACTTCGACTTCTACCGACGACTCTCATGTTAGGAACGTCAATGAAATTGTGCGTGCCAATCCAAGACAGACTGTCCAAGAGGTTGCAGAAGAAAGTAACATTCCTGCTGGATCATGTCATGGAATCCTGACACAGCATCACAGTTTAAGAATGGCAGGTCGGATGTTAAAGATGACCCGCATTCAGGACGCACTTCGACTTCTACCGACAACTCTCATGTTAGGAATGCCAATGAAATTGTACGTGCCATTCGAAGACAGACTGTCCAAGAGGTTGCAGAAGAAAGTAACATTCCTGCTGGATCATGTCATGAAATCCTGACACAGCATCACAGTTTAAGAATGGCAGGTCAGATGTTGAAGATGACCCGCATTCAGGACGCACTTCGACTTCTACCGACGACTCTCATGTTAGGAACGTCAATGAAATTGTGCGTGCCAATCCAAGACAGACTGTCCAAGAGGTTGCAGAAGAAAGTAACATTCCTGCTGGATCATGTCATAAAATCCTGACACAGCATCACAGTTTAAGAATGGCAGGTCGGATGTTAAAGATGACCCGCATTCAGGACGCACTTCGATTTCTACTGACGACTCTCATGTTAGGAACGTCAATGAAATTGTGCGTGCCAATCCAAGACAGACTGTCCAAGAGGTTGCAGAAGAAAGTAACATTCCTGCTGGATCATGTCATGAAATCCTGACACAGCATCACAGTTTAAGAATGGCAGGTCGGATGTTAAAGATGACCCGCATTCAGGACGCACTTCGACTTCTACCGACGACTCTCATGTCAGGAACGTCAATGAAATTGTGCGTGCCAATCCAAGACAGACTGTCAAAGAGGTTGCAGAAGAAAGTAACATTCCTGCTGGATCATGTCATGAAATCCTGAGACAGCATCACAGTTTAAGAATGGCAGGTCGGATGTTAAAGATGACCCGCATTCAGGACGCACTTCGACTTCTACCGACGACTCTCATGTTAGGAACGTCAATGAAATTGTGCGTGCCAATCCAAGACAGACTGTCCAAGAGGTTGCAGAAGAAAGTAACATTCCTGCTGGATCATGTCATGAAATCCTGAGACAGCATCACAGTTTAAGAATGGCAGGTCGGATGTTAAAGATGACCAGACTCAGGACGCACTTCGACTTCTACCGACGAGTCTCATGTTAGGAACGTCAATGAAATTGTGCGAGCCAATCCTAGACAGACTGTCCGAGAGGTTGCAGAAGAAAGTAACATTCCTGCTGGATCATGTCATGAAATCCTGACACAGCATCACAGTTTAAGAATGGCAGGTCGGATGTTAAAGATGTCCCGCATTCAGGACGCACTTCGACTTCTACCGACGACTCTCATGTTAGGAACGTCAATGAAATTGTGCGTGCCAATCCAAGACAGACTGTCCAAGAGGTTGCAGAAGAAAGTAACATTCCTGCTGGATCATGTCATGGAATCCTGACACAGCATCACAGTTTAAGAATGGCAGGTCGGATGTTAAAGATGACCCGCATTCAGGACGCACTTCGACTTCTACCGACAACTCTCATGTTAGGAATGCCAATGAAATTGTACGTGCCATTCGAAGACAGACTGTCCAAGAGGTTGCAGAAGAAAGTAACATTCCTGCTGGATCATGTCATGAAATCCTGACACAGCATCACAGTTTAAGAATGGCAGGTCAGATGTTGAAGATGACCCGCATTCAGGACGCACTTCGACTTCTACCGACGACTCTCATGTTAGGAACGTCAATGAAATTGTGCGTGCCAATCCAAGACAGACTGTCCAAGAGGTTGCAGAAGAAAGTAACATTCCTGCTGGATCATGTCATAAAATCCTGACACAGCATCACAGTTTAAGAATGGCAGGTCGGATGTTAAAGATGACCCGCATTCAGGACGCACTTCGATTTCTACTGACGACTCTCATGTTAGGAACGTCAATGAAATTGTGCGTGCCAATCCAAGACAGACTGTCCAAGAGGTTGCAGAAGAAAGTAACATTCCTGCTGGATCATGTCATGAAATCCTGACACAGCATCACAGTTTAAGAATGGCAGGTCGGATGTTAAAGATGACCCGCATTCAGGACGCACTTCGACTTCTACCGACGACTCTCATGTCAGGAACGTCAATGAAATTGTGCGTGCCAATCCAAGACAGACTGTCAAAGAGGTTGCAGAAGAAAGTAACATTCCTGCTGGATCATGTCATGAAATCCTGAGACAGCATCACAGTTTAAGAATGGCAGGTCGGATGTTAAAGATGACCCGCATTCAGGACGCACTTCGACTTCTACCGACGACTCTCATGTTAGGAACGTCAATGAAATTGTGCGTGCCAATCCAAGACAGACTGTCCAAGAGGTTGCAGAAGAAAGTAACATTCCTGCTGGATCATGTCATGAAATCCTGAGACAGCATCACAGTTTAAGAATGGCAGGTCGGATGTTAAAGATGACCAGCACTCAGGACGCACTTCGACTTCTACCGACGACTCTCAAGTTAGGAACGTCAATGAATTTGTGCGTGCCAATCCAAGACAGACTGTCCAAGAGGTTGCAGAAGAAAGTAACATTCCTGCTGGATCATGTCGTGAAATCCTGACACAGCATCACAGTTTAAGAATGGCAGGTCGGATGTTAAAGATGACCTGCATTCAGGACGCACTTCGACTTCTACTGACGACTCTCACGTTAGGAACGTCAATGAAATTGTGCGTGCCAATCCAAGACAGACTGTCCAAGAGGTTGCAGAAGAAAGTAAAATTCCTGCTGGATCATGTCATGAAATCCTGACACAGCATCACAGTTTAAGAATGGCAGGTCGAATGTTAAAGGTGACCCGCATTCAGGACGCACTTCGACTTCTACCGACGACTGTCACGTTAGGAACGTCAATGAAATTGTGCGTGCCAATCCAAGACAGACTGTCCAAGAGGTTGCAGAAGAAAGTAACATTCCTGCTGGATCATGTCATGAAATCCTGACACAGCATCACAGTTTAAGAATGGCAGGTCGGATGTTAAAGATGACCCGCATTCAGGACGCACTTCGACTTCTACCGACGACTCTCATGTTAGGAACGTCAATGAAATTGTGCGTGCCAATCCAAGACAGACTGTCCAAGAGGTTGCAGAAGAAAGTAACATTCCTGCTGGATCATGTCATGAAATCCTGACACAGCATCACAGTTTAAGAATGGCAGGTCGGATGTTAAAGATGACCCGCATTCAGGACGCACTTCGACTTCTACCGACGACTCTCATGTTAGGAACGTCAATGAAATTGTGCGTGCCAATCCAAGACAGACTGTCCAAGAGGTTGCAGAAGAAAGTAACATTCCTGCTGGATCATGTCATGAAATCCTGACACAGCATCACAGTTTAAGAATGGCAGGTCGGATGTTAAAGATGACCAGCACTCAGGACGCACTTCGACTTCTACCGACGACTCTCAAGTTAGGAACGTCAATGAATTTGTGCGTGCCAATCCAAGACAGACTGTCCAAGAGGTTGCAGAAGAAAGTAACATTCCTGCTGGATCATGTCATGAAATCCTGACACAGCATCACAGTTTAAGAATGGCAGGTCGGATGTTAAAGATGACCTGCATTCAGGACGCACTTCGACTTCTACTGACGACTCTCACGTTAGGAACGTCAATGAAATTGTGCGCGCCAATCCAAGACAGACTGTCCAAGAGGTTGCAGAAGAAAGTAACATTCCTGCTGGATCATGTCATGAAATCCTGACACAGCATCACAGTTTAAGAATGGCAGGTCGGATGTTAAAGATGACCCGCATTCAGGACGCACTTCGACTTCTACCGACGACTCTCATGTCAGGAACGTCAATGAAATTGTGCGTGCCAATCCAAGACAGACTGTCCAAGAGGTTGCAGAAGAAAGTAACATTCCTGCTGGATCATGTCATGAAATCCTGACACAGCATCACAGTTTAAGAATGGCAGGTCGGATGTTAAAGATGACCCACATTCAGGACGCACTTCGACTTCTACCGACGACTGTCACGTTAGGAACGTCAATGAAATTGTGCGTGCCAATCCAAGACAGACTGTCCAAGAGGTTGCAGAAGAAAGTAAAATTCCTGCTGGATCATGTCATGAAATCCTGACACAGCATCACAGTTTAAGAATGGCAGGTCGAATGTTAAAAGTGACCCGCATTCAGGACGCACTTCGACTTCTACCGACGACTGTCACGTTAGGAACGTCAATGAAATTGTGCGTGCCAATCCAAGACAGACTGTCCAAGAGGTTGCAGAAGAAAGTAACATTCCTGCTGGATCATGTCATGAAATCCTGACACAGCATCACAGTTTAAGAATGGCAGGTCGGATGTTAAAGATGACCCGCATTCAGGACGCACTTCGACTTCTACCGACGACTCTCATGTCAGGAACGTCAATGAAATTGTGCGTGCCAATCCAAGACAGACTGTCCAAGAGGTTGCAGAAGAAAGTAACATTCCTGCTGGATCATGTCATGAAATCCTGACACAGCATCACAGTTTAAGAATGGCAGGTCGGATGTTAAAGATGACCCACATTCAGGACGCACTTCGACTTCTACCGACGACTCTCACGTTAGGAACGTCAATGAAATTGTGCGTGCCAATCCAAGACAGACTGTCCAAGAGGTTGCAGAAGAAAGTAAAATTCCTGCTGGATCATGTCATGAAATCCTGACACAGCATCACAGTTTAAGTATGGCAGGTCGAATGTTAAAGGTGACCCGCATTCAGGACGCACTTCGACTTCTACCGACGACTGTCACGTTAGGAACGTCAATGAAATTGTGCGTGCCAATCCAAGACAGACTGTCCAAGAGGTTGCAGAAGAAAGTAACATTCCTGCTGGATCATGTCATGAAATCCTGACACAGCATCACAGTTTAAGAATGGCAGGTCGGATGTTAAAGATGACCCGCATTCAGGACGCACTTCGACTTCTACCGACGACTCTCATGTTAGGAACGTCAATGTAATTGTGCGTGTCAATCCAAGACAGACTGTCCAAGAGGTTGCAGAAGAAAGTAACATTCCTGCTGGATCATGTCATGAAATCCTGAGACAGCATCACAGTTTAAGAATGGCAGGTCGGATGTTAAAGATGACCCGCAATCAGGACGCACTTCGACTTCTACCGACGACTCTCATGTTAGGAACGTCAATGAAATTGTGCGTGCCAATCCAAGACAGACTGTCCAAGAGGTTGCAGAAGAAAGTAACATTCCTGCTGGATCATGTCATGAAATCCTGACACAGCATCACAGTTTAAGAATGGCAGGTCGGATGTTAAAGATGACCAGCACTCAGGACGCACTTCGACTTCTACCGACGACTCTCAAGTTAGGAACGTCAATGAATTTGTGCGTGCCAATCCAAGACAGACTGTCCAAGAGGTTGCAGAAGAAAGTAACATTCCTGCTGGATCATGTCATGAAATCCTGACACAGCATCACAGTTTAAGAATGGCAGGTCGGATGTTAAAGATGACCTGCTTTCAGGACGCACTTCGACTTCTACTGACGACTCTCACGTTAGGAACGTCAATGAAATTGTGCGTGCCAATCCAAGACAGACTGTCCAAGAGGTTGCAGAAGAAAGTAACATTCCTGCTGGATCATGTCATGAAATCCTGACACAGCATCACAGTTTAAGAATGGCAGGTCGGATGTTAAAGGTGACCCGCATTCAGGACGCACTTCGACTTCTACCGACGACTCTCACGTTAGGAACGTCAATGAAATTGTGCGTGCCAATATAAGACAGACTGTCCAAGAGGTTGCAGAAGAAAGTAACATTCCTGCTGGATCATGTCATGAAATCCTGACACAGCATCACAGTTTAAGAATGGCAGGTCGGATGTTAAAGATGACCCGCATTCAGGACGCACTTCGACTTCTACCGACGACTCTCATGTTAGGAACGTCAATGAAATTGTGCGTGCCAATCCAAGACAGACTGTCCAAGAGGTTGCAGAAGAAAGTAACATTCCTGCTGGATCATGTCATGAAATCCTGAGACAGCATCACAGTTTAAGAATGGCAGGTCGGATGTTAAAGATGACCCGCATTCAGGACGCACTTCGACTTCTACCGACGACTCTCATGTTAGGAACGTCAATGAAATTGTGCGTGCCAATCCAAGACAGACTGTCCAAGAGGTTGCAGAAGAAAGTAACATTCCTGCTGGATCATGTCATGAAATCCTGACACAGCATCACAGTTTAAGAATGGCAGGTCGGATGTTAAAGATGACCAGCACTCAGGACGCACTTCGACTTCTACCGACGACTCTCATGTTAGGATCGTCAATGAAATTGTGCGTGCCAATCGAAGAAAGACTGTCCAAGAGGTTGCAGAAGAAAGTAACATTCCTGCTGGATGATGTCATGAAATCCTGACACAGCATCACAGTTTAAGAATGGCAGGTCGGATGTTAAAGATGACCCGCATTCAGGACGCACTTCGACTTCTACCGACGACTCTCATGTTAGGAACGTCAATGAAATTGTGAGTGCCAATCCAAGACAGACTGTCCAAGAGGTTGCAGAAGAAAGTAACATTCCTGCTGGATCATGTCATGAAATCCTGACACAGCATCACAGTTTAAGAATGGCAGGTCGGATATTAAAGGTGACCCGCATTCATGACGCACTTCGACTTCTACCGACGACTCTCATGTTAGGAACGTCAATGAAATTGTGCGAGCCAATCCAAGACAGACTGTCCGAGAGGTTGCAGAAGAAAGTAACATTCCTGCTGGATCATGTCATGAAATCCTGACACAGCATCACAGTTTAAGAATGGCAGGTCGGATGTTAAAGATGACCTGCATTCAGGACGCACTTCGACTTCTACCGACGACTCTCATGTTAGGAACGTCAATGAAATTATGCGTGCCAATCGAAGAAAGACTGTCCAAGAGGTTGCAGAAGAAAGTAACATTCCTGCTGGATCATGTCATGAAATCCTGACACAGCATCACAGTTTAAGAATGGCAGGTCGGATGTTAAAGATGACCCGCATTCAGGACTCACTTCGACTTCTACCGACGACTCTCATGTTAGGAACGTCAATGAAATTGTGCGTGCCAATCCAAGACAGACTGTCCAAGAGGTTGCAGAAGAAAGTAACATTCCTGCTGGATCATGTCATGAAATCCTGACACAGCATCACAGTTTAAGAATGGCAGGTCGGATGTTAAAGATGTCCCGCATTCAGGACGCACTTCGACTTCTACCAACGACTCTCATGTGAGGAACGTCAATGAAATTGTGCGTGCCAATCCAAGACAGACTGTCCAAGAGGTTGCAGAAGAAAGTAACATTCCTGCTGGATCATGTCATGAAATCCTGACACAGCATCACAGTTTAAGAATGGCAGGTCGGATGTTAGAGATGACCTGCATTCAGGACGCACTTCGACTTCTACCGACGACTCTCATGTTAGGAACGTCAATGAAATTGTGCGTGCCATTCCAAGACAGACTGTCCAAGAGGTTGCAGAAGAAAGTAACATTCCTGCTGGATCATGTCATGAAATCCTGACACAGCATCACAGTTTAAGAATGGCAGGTCGGATGTTAAAGATGACCCGCATTCAGGACGCACTTCGACTTCTACCGACGACTCTCATGTTAGGAACGTCAATGAAATTGTGCATGCCAATACAAGACAGACTGTCCAAGAGGTTGCAGAAGAAAGTAACATTCCTGCTGGATCATGTCATGGAATCCTGACACAGCATCACAGTTTAAGAATGGCAGGTCGGATGTTAAAGATGACCCGCATTCAGGACGCACTTCGACTTCTACTGACGACTCTCATTTTAGGAATATCTCTGAAATTGTGCGTTCCAATCGAAGACAGACTGTCCAAGAGGTTGCAGAAGAAAGTAACATTCCTGCTGGATCATGTCATGAAATCCTGACACAGCATCACAGTTTAATAATGGCAGGTCGGATGTTGAAGAAGACCTGCATTCAGGACGCACTTCGACTTCTACCGACGACTCTCATGTCAGGAACGTCAATGAAATTGTGCGTGCCAATCGAAGACAGACTGTCCAAGAGGTTGCAGAAGAAAGTAACATTCCTGCTGGATCATGTCATGAAATGCTGACACAGCTTCACAGTTTAATAATGGCAGGTCGGATGTTAAAGATGACCCGCATACAGGACGCACTTCGACTTCTACCGACGACTCTCATGTCAGGAACGTCAATGAAATTGTGCGTGCCAATCCAAGACAGACTGTCTAAGAGGTAGCAGAAGAAAGTAACATTCCTGCTGGATTATGTCATGAAATCCTGACACAGCATCACAGTTTAAGAATGGCAGGTCGGATGTTAAAGATGAAACGCATTCAGAATGCACTTCGACTTCTACCGACGACTCTCATGTCAGGAACGTCAATGAAATTGTGCGTGCCAATCGAAGACAGACTGTCCAAGAGGTTGCAGAAGAAAGTAACATTCCTGCTGGATCATGTCATGAAATCCTGACACAGCTTCACAGTTTAATAATGGCAGGTCGGATGTTAAAGATGACCTGCATTCAGGACGCACTTCGACTTCTACCGACGACTCTCATGTCAGGAACGTCAATGAAACTGTGCGTGCCAATCCAAGACAGACTGTCCAAGAGGTTGCAGAAGAAAGTAACATTCCTGCTGGATTATGTCATGAAATCCTGACACAGCATCACAGTTTAAGAATGGCAGGTCGGATGTTAAAGATGAAACGCATTCAGGATGCACTTCGACTTCTACCGACGACTCTCATGTTAGGAACGTCAATCAAATTGTGCGTGCCAATCGAAGACAGACTGTCCAAGAGGTTGCAGAAGAAAGTAACATTCCTGCTGGATCATGTCATGAAATCCTGACACAGCATCACAGTTTAAGAATGGCAGGTCGGATGTTAAAGATGACCCGCATTCAGGACGCACTTCGACTTCTACTGACGACTCTCATTTTAGGAATATCTCTGAAATTGTGCGTTCCAATCCAAGACAGACTGTCCAAGAGGTTGCAGAAGAAAGTAACATTCCTGCTGGATCATGTCATGAAATCCTGACACAGCATCACAGTTTAAGAATGGCAGGTCGGATGTTAAAGATGACCCGCATTCAGGACGCACTTCGACTTCTACCGACGACTCTCATGTTAGGATCGTCAATGAAATTGTGCGTGCCAATCCAAGACAGACTGTCCAAGAGGTTGCAGAAGAAAGTAACATTCCTGCTGGATTATGTCATGAAATCCTGACACAGCATCACAGTTTAAGAATGGCAGGTCGGATGTTAAAGATGAAACGCATTCAGGATGCACTTCGACTTCTACCGACGACTCTCATGTCAGGAACGTCAATGAAATTGTGCGTGCCAATCGAAGACAGACTGTCCAAGAGGTTGCAGAAGAAAGTAACATTCCTGCTGGATCATGTCATGAAATCCTGACACAGCTTCACAGTTTAATAATGGCAGGTCGGATGTTAAAGATGACCCGCATTCAGGACGCACTTCGACTTCTACCGACGACTCTCATGTCAGGAACGTCAATGAAACTGTGCGTGCCAATCGAAGACAGACTGTCCAAGAGGTTGCAGAAGAAAGTAACATTCCTGCTGGATCATGTCATGAAATCCTGACACAGCATCACAGTTTAAGAATGGCAGGTCGGATGTTAAAGATGAAACGCATTCAGGATGCACTTCGACTTCTACCGACGACTCTCATGTTAGGAACGTCAATGAAATTGTGAGTGCCAATCGAAGACAGACTGTCCAAGAGGTTGCAGAAGAAAGTAACATTCCTGCTGGATCATGTCATGAAATCCTGACACAGCATCACAGTTTAAGAATGGCAGGTCGGATGTTAAAGATGACCCGCATTCAGGACGCACTTCGACTTCTACCGACGACTCTCATGTTAGGAACGTCAATGAAATTGTGCGTGCCAATCCAAGACAGACTGTCCAAGAGGTTGCAGAAGAAAGTAACATTCCTGCTGGATCATGTCATGAAATCCTGACACAGCATCACAGTTTAAGAATGGCAGGTCGGATGTTAAAGATGACCAGCACTCAGGACGCACTTCGACTTCTACCGACGACTCTCATGTTAGGAACGTCAATGAAATTGTGCGTGCCAATCGAAGAAAGACTGTCCAAGAGGTTGCAGAAGAAAGTAACATTCCTGCTGGATCATGTCATGAAATCCTGACACAGCATCACAGTTTAAGAATGGCAGGTCGGATGTTAAAGATGACCTGCATTCAGGACGCACTTCGACTTCTACTGACGACTCTCACGTTAGGAACGTCAATGAAATTGTGCGTGCCAATCCAAGACAGACTGTCCAAGAGGTTGCAGAAGAAAGTAACATTCCTGCTGGATCATGTCATGAAATCCTGACACAGCATCACAGTTTAAGAATGGCAGGTCGGATGTTAAAGGTGACCCGCATTCAGGACGCACTTCGACTTCTACCGACGACTCTCACGTTAGGAACGTCAATGAAATTGTGCGTGCCAATATAAGACAGACTGTCCAAGAGGTTGCAGAAGAAAGTAACATTCCTGCTGGATCATGTCATGAAATCCTGACACAGCATCACAGTTTAAGAATGGCAGGTCGGATGTTAAAGATGACCCGCATTCAGGACGCACTTCGACTTCTACCGACGACTCTCATGTTAGGAACGTCAATGAAATTGTGCGTGCCAATCCAAGACAGACTGTCCAAGAGGTTGCAGAAGAAAGTAACATTCCTGCTGGATCATGTCATGAAATCCTGAGACAGCATCACAGTTTAAGAATGGCAGGTCGGATGTTAAAGATGACCCGCATTCAGGACGCACTTCGACTTCTACCGACGACTCTCATGTTAGGAACGTCAATGAAATTGTGCGTGCCAATCCAAGACAGACTGTCCAAGAGGTTGCAGAAGAAAGTAACATTCCTGCTGGATCATGTCATGAAATCCTGACACAGCATCACAGTTTAAGAATGGCAGGTCGGATGTTAAAGATGACCAGCACTCAGGACGCACTTCGACTTCTACCGACGACTCTCATGTTAGGAACGTCAATGAAATTGTGCGTGCCAATCCAAGACAGACTGTCCAAGAGGTTGCAGAAGAAAGTAACATTCCTGCTGGATCATGTCATGAAATCCTGACACAGCATCACAGTTTAAGAATGGCAGGTCGGATGTTAAAGATGACCCGCATTCAGGACGCACTTCGACTTCTACTGACGACTCTCATTTTAGGAATATCTCTGAAATTGTGCGTTCCAATCCAAGACAGACTGTCCAAGAGGTTGCAGAAGAAAGTAACATTCCTGCTGGATCATGTCATGAAATCCTGACACAGCATCACAGTTTAAGAATGGCAGGTCGGATGTTAAAGATGACCCGCATTCAGGACGCACTTCGACTTCTACTGACGACTCTCATTTTAGGAATATCTCTGAAATTGTGCGTTCCAATCCAAGACAGACTGTCCAAGAGGTTGCAGAAGAAAGTAACATTCCTGCTGGATCATGTCATGAAATCCTGACACAGCATCACAGTTTAAGAATGGCAGGTCGGATGTTAAAGATGACCCGCATTCAGGACGCACTTCGACTTCTACCGACGACTCTCATGTTAGGATCGTCAATGAAATTGTGCGTGCCAATCCAAGACAGACTGTCCAAGAGGTTGCAGAAGAAAGTAACATTCCTGCTGGATCATGTCATGAAATCCTGACACAGCATCACAGTTTAAGAATGGGAGGTCGGATGTTAAAGATGAAACGCATTCAGGATGCACTTCGACTTCTACCGACGACTCTCATGTCAGGAACGTCAATGAAATTGTGCGTGCCAATCGAAGACAGACTGTCCAAGAGGTTGCAGAAGAAAGTAACATTCCTGCTGGATCATGTCATGAAATCCTGACACAGCTTCACAGTTTAATAATGGCAGGTCGGATGTTAAAGATGACCCGCATTCAGGACGCACTTCGACTTCTACCGACGACTCTCATGTCAGGAACGTCAATGAAACTGTGCGTGCCAATCCAAGACAGACTGTCCAAGAGGTTGCAGAAGAAAGTAACATTCCTGCTGGATCATGTCATGAAATCCTAACACAGCATCACAGTTTAAGAATGGCAGGTCGGATGTTAAAGATGACCCGCATTAAGGACGCACTTCGACTTCTACCGACGACTCTCATGTTAGGAACGTCAACGAAATTGTGCGTGCCAATCCAAGACAGACTGTCCAAAAGGTTGCAGAAGAAAGTAACATTCCTGCTGGATCATGTCATGAAATCCTGACACAGCATCAGAGTTTAAGAATGGCAGGTCGGATGTTAAAGATGACCCGCATTCAGGACGCACTTCGACTTCTACCGACGACTCTCATGTTAGGAACATCAATGAAATTATGCGTGCCAATCGAAGAAAGACTGTCCAAGAGGTTGCAGAAGAAAGTAACATTCCTGCTGGATCATGTCATGAAATCCTGACACAGCATCACAGTTTAAGAATGGCAGGTCGGATGTTAAAGATGACCCGCATTCAGGACGCACTTCGACTTCTACCTACGACTCTCATGTTAGGAACGTCAATGAAATTGTGCGTGCCAATCCAAGACAGACTGTCCAAGAGGTTGCAGAAGAAAGTAACATTCCTGCTGGATCATGTCATGAAATCCTGACACAGCATCACAGTTTAAGAATGGCAGGTCGGATGTTAAAGATGACCCGCATTCAGGAGACACTTCGACTTCTACCGACGACTCTCATGTTAGGAACGTCAATGAAATTGTGCGTGCCAATCCAAGACAGACTGTCCAAGAGGTTGCAGAAGAAAGTAACATTCCTGCTGGATCATGTCATGAAATCTTGACACAGCATCACAGTTTAAGAATGGCAGGTCGGATATTAAAGATGACCCCTATTCAGGACGCACTTCAACTTCTACCGTCGACTCTCATGTTAGGAACGTCAATGAGATTGTGCGAGCCAATCGAAGACAGACTGTCCAAGAGGTTGCAGAAGAAAGTAACATTCCTGCTGGATCATGTCATGAAATCCTGACACAGCATCACAGTTTAAGAATGGCAGGTCGGATGTTAAAGATGACCCGCATTCAGGACGCACTTCGACTTCTACCGACGACTCTCATGTTAGGAACGTCAATGAAATTGTGAGTGCCAATCGATGACAGACTGTCCAAGAGGTTGCAGAAGAAAGTAACATTCCTGCTGGATGATGTCATGGAATCCTGACACAGCATCACAGTTTAAGAATGGCAGGTCGGATGTTAAAGATGACCCGCATTCAGGACGCACTTCGACTTCTACCGACGACTCTCATGTTAGGAACGTCAATGAAATTGTGCGTGCCAATCGAAGACAGACTGTAAAAGAGTTTGCAGAAGAAAGTAACATTCCTGCTGGATCATGTTATGAAATCCTGACACAGCATCACAGTTTAAAAATGGCAGGTCGGATGTTAAAGATAACCCGCACTCAGGACGCACTTCGACTTCTACCGACGACTCTCATGTTAGGAACGTTAATGAAATTGTGCGTGCCAATCCAAGACAGACTGTCCAAGAGGTTGCAGAAGAAAGTAACATTCCTGCTGAATCATGTCATGAAATCCTAACACAGCATCACAGTTTAAGAATGGCAGGTCGGATGTTAAAGATGACCCGCATTCAGGACGCACTTCGACATCTACCGACGACTCTCATGTTAGGAACGTCAATGAAATTGTGCGTGCCAATCCAAGACAGACTGTCCAAGAGGTTGCAGAAGAAAGTAACATTCCTGCTGCATCATGTCATGAAATCCTGACACAGCATAACAGTTTAAGAATGGCAGGTCGGATGTTAAAGATGACCCGCATTCAGGACGCACTTCAACTTCTACCGACGACTCTCATGTTAGGAACGTCAATCAAATTGTGCGTGCCAATCCAAGACAGACTGTCCAAGAGGTTGCAGAAGAAAGTAACATTCCTGCTGGATCATGTCATGAAATCTTGACACAGCATCACAGTTTAAGAATTGCAGGTCGGATGTTAAAGATGACCCGCATTCAGGACGCACTTCCACTTCTACCGACGACTCTCATGTTAGGAACGTCCATGAAATTGTGAGTGCCAATCGAAGAAATACTGTCCAAGAGGTTGCAGAAGAAAGTAACACTCCTGCTGGATCATGTCATGAAATCCTGACACAGCATCACAGTTTAAGAATGGCAGGTCGGATGTTAAAGATGACCTGCATTCAGGACACACTTCGACTTCTACCGACAACTCTCATGTTAGGAACGTCAATGAAATTGTGCGTGCCAAACGAAGACAGACTGTCCATGAGGTTGCAGAAGAAAGTAACATTCCTGCTGGATCATGTCATGAAATCCTGACACAGCTTCACAGTTTAATAATGGCAGGTCGGATGTTAAAGATGACCCGCATTCAGGACGCACTTCGACTTCTACCGACGACTCTCATGTCAGGAACGTCAATGAGACTGTGCGTGCCAATCCAAGACCGACTGTCTAAGAGGTTGCAGAAGAAAGTAACATTCCTGCTGGATTATGTCATGAAATCCTGACACAGCATCACAGTTTAAGAATGGCAGTCGGATGTTAAAGATGAAACGCATTCAGGATGCACTTCGACTTCTACCGACGACTCTCATGTCAGGAACGTCAATGAAATTGTGCGTGCCAATCGAAGACAGACTGTCCAAGAGGTTGCAGAAGAAAGTAACATTCCTGCTGGATCATGTCATGAAATCCTGACACAGCTTCACAGTTTAATAATGGCAGGTCGGATGTTAAAGATGACCCGCATTCAGGACGCACTTCGACTTCTACCGACGACTCTCATGTCAGGAACGTCAATGAAACTGTGCGTGCCAATCCAAGACAGACTGTCCAAGAGGTTGCAGAAGAAAGTAACATTCCTGCTGGATTATGTCATGAAATCCTGACACAGCATCACAGTTTAAGAATGGCAGGTCGGATGTTAAAGATGACCCGCATTCAGGACGCACTTCGACTTCTACCGACGACTCTCATGTCAGGAACGTCAATGAAACTGTGCGTGCCAATCCAAGACAGACTGTCCAAGAGGTTGCAGAAGAAAGTAACATTCCTGCTGGATCATGTCATGAAATCCTAACACAGCATCACAGTTTAAGAATGGCAGGTCGGATGTTAAAGATGACCCGCATTAAGGACGCACTTCGACTTCTACCGACGACTCTCATGTTAGGAACGTCAATGAAATTGTGCGTGCCAATCGAAGAAAGACTGTCCAAGAGGTTGCAGAAGAAAGTAACATTCCTGCTGGATCATGTCATGAAATCCTGACACAGCATCACAGTTTAAGAATGGCAGGTCGGATGTTAAAGATGACCTGCATTCAGGACGCACTTCGACTTCTACTGACGACTCTCACGTTAGGAACGTCAATGAAATTGTGCGTGCCAATCCAAGACAGACTGTCCAAGAGGTTGCAGAAGAAAGTAACATTCCTGCTGGATCATGTCATGAAATCCTGACACAGCATCACAGTTTAAGAATGGCAGGTCGGATGTTAAAGGTGACCCGCATTCAGTACGCACTTCGACTTCTACCGACGACTCTCACGTTAGGAACGTCAATGAAATTGTGCGTGCCAATATAAGACAGACTGTCCAAGAGGTTGCAGAAGAAAGTAACATTCCTGCTGGATCATGTCATGAAATCCTGACACAGCATCACAGTTTAAGAATGGCAGGTCGGATGTTAAAGATGACCCGCATTCAGGACGCACTTCGACTTCTACCGACGACTCTCATGTTAGGAACGTCAATGAAATTGTGCGTGCCAATCCAAGACAGACTGTCCAAGAGGTTGCAGAAGAAAGTAACATTCCTGCTGGATCATGTCATGAAATCCTGAGACAGCATCACAGTTTAAGAATGGCAGGTCGGATGTTAAAGATGACCAGCACTCAGGACGCACTTCGACTTCTACCGACGACTCTCATGTTAGGAACGTCAATGAAATTGTGCGTGCCAATCCAAGACAGACTGTCCAAGAGGTTGCAGAAGAAAGTAACATTCCTGCTGGATCATGTCATGAAATCCTGACACAGCATCACAGTTTAAGAATGGCAGGTCGGATGTTAAAGATGACCCGCATTCAGGACGCACTTCGACTTCTACTGACGACTCTCATTTTAGGAATATCTCTGAAATTGTGCGTTCCAATCCAAGACAGACTGTCCAAGAGGTTGCAGAAGAAAGTAACATTCCTGCTGGATCATGTCATGAAATCCTGACACAGCATCACAGTTTAAGAATGGCAGGTCGGATGTTAAAGATGACCCGCATTCAGGACGCACTTCGACTTCTACTGACGACTCTCATTTTAGGAATATCTCTGAAATTGTGCGTTCCAATCCAAGACAGACTGTCCAAGAGGTTGCAGAAGAAAGTAACATTCCTGCTGGATCATGTCATGAAATCCTGACACAGCATCACAGTTTAAGAATGGCAGGTCGGATGTTAAAGATGACCCGCATTCAGGACGCACTTCGACTTCTACCGACGACTCTCATGTTAGGATCGTCAATGAAATTGTGCGTGCCAATCCAAGACAGACTGTCCAAGAGGTTGCAGAAGAAAGTAACATTCCTGCTGGATTATGTCATGAAATCCTGACACAGCATCACAGTTTAAGAATGGCAGGTCGGATGTTAAAGATGAAACGCATTCAGGATGCACTTCGACTTCTACCGACGACTCTCATGTCAGGAACGTCAATGAAATTGTGCGTGCCAATCGAAGACAGACTGTCCAAGAGGTTGCAGAAGAAAGTAACATTCCTGCTGGATCATGTCATGAAATCCTGACACAGCTTCACAGTTTAATAATGGCAGGTCGGATGTTAAAGATGACCCGCATTCAGGACGCACTTCGACTTCTACCGACGACTCTCATGTCAGGAACGTCAATGAAACTGTGCGTGCCAATCCAAGACAGACTGTCCAAGAGGTTGCAGAAGAAAGTAACATTCCTGCTGGATCATGTCATGAAATCCTAACACAGCATCACAGTTTAAGAATGGCAGGTCGGATGTTAAAGATGACCCGCATTAAGGACGCACTTCGACTTCTACCGACGACTCTCATGTTAGGAACGTCAACGAAATTGTGCGTGCCAATCCAAGACAGACTGTCCAAAAGGTTGCAGAAGAAAGTAACATTCCTGCTGGATCATGTCATGAAATCCTGACACAGCATCAGAGTTTAAGAATGGCAGGTCGGATGTTAAAGATGACCCGCATTCAGGACGCACTTCGACTTCTACCGACGACTCTCATGTTAGGAACATCAATGAAATTATGCGTGCCAATCGAAGAAAGACTGTCCAAGAGGTTGCAGAAGAAAGTAACATTCCTGCTGGATCATGTCATGAAATCCTGACACAGCATCACAGTTTAAGAATGGCAGGTCGGATGTTAAAGATGACCCGCATTCAGGACGCACTTCGACTTCTACCTACGACTCTCATGTTAGGAACGTCAATGAAATTGTGCGTGCCAATCCAAGACAGACTGTCCAAGAGGTTGCAGAAGAAAGTAACATTCCTGCTGGATCATGTCATGAAATCCTGACACAGCATCACAGTTTAAGAATGGCAGGTCGGATGTTAAAGATGACCCGCATTCAGGAGACACTTCGACTTCTACCGACGACTCTCATGTTAGGAACGTCAATGAAATTGTGCGTGCCAATCCAAGACAGACTGTCCAAGAGGTTGCAGAAGAAAGTAACATTCCTGCTGGATCATGTCATGAAATCTTGACACAGCATCACAGTTTAAGAATGGCAGGTCGGATATTAAAGATGACCCCTATTCAGGACGCACTTCAACTTCTACCGTCGACTCTCATGTTAGGAACGTCAATGAGATTGTGCGAGCCAATCGAAGACAGACTGTCCAAGAGGTTGCAGAAGAAAGTAACATTCCTGCTGGATCATGTCATGAAATCCTGACACAGCATCACAGTTTAAGAATGGCAGGTCGGATGTTAAAGATGACCCGCATTCAGGACGCACTTCGACTTCTACCGACGACTCTCATGTTAGGAACGTCAATGAAATTGTGAGTGCCAATCGATGACAGACTGTCCAAGAGGTTGAAGAAGAAAGTAACATTCCTGCTGGATGATGTCATGGAATCCTGACACAGCATCACAGTTTAAGAATGGCAGGTCGGATGTTAAAGATGACCCGCATTCAGGACGCACTTCGACTTCTACCGACGACTCTCATGTTAGGAACGTCAATGAAATTGTGCGTGCCAATCGAAGACAGACTGTAAAAGAGTTTGCAGAAGAAAGTAACATTCCTGCTGGATCATGTTATGAAATCCTGACACAGCATCACAGTTTAAAAATGGCAGGTCGGATGTTAAAGATGACCCGCACTCAGGACGCACTTCGACTTCTACCGACGACTCTCATGTTAGGAACGTTAATGAAATTGTGCGTGCCAATCCAAGACAGACTGTCCAAGAGGTTGCAGAAGAAAGTAACATTCCTGCTGAATCATGTCATGAAATCCTAACACAGCATCACAGTTTAAGAATGGCAGGTCGGATGTTAAAGATGACCCGCATTCAGGACGCACTTCGACATCTACCGACGACTCTCATGTTAGGAACGTCAATGAAATTGTGCGTGCCAATCCAAGACAGACTGTCCAAGAGGTTGCAGAAGAAAGTAACATTCCTGCTGCATCATGTCATGAAATCCTGACACAGCATAACAGTTTAAGAATGGCAGGTCGGATGTTAAAGATGACCCGCATTCAGGACGCACTTCAACTTCTACCGACGACTCTCATGTTAGGAACGTCAATCAAATTGTGCGTGCCAATCCAAGACAGACTGTCCAAGAGGTTGCAGAAGAAAGTAACATTCCTGCTGGATCATGTCATGAAATCTTGACACAGCATCACAGTTTAAGAATTGCAGGTCGGATGTTAAAGATGACCCGCATTCAGGACGCACTTCCACTTCTACCGACGACTCTCATGTTAGGAACGTCCATGAAATTGTGAGTGCCAATCGAAGAAATACTGTCCAAGAGGTTGCAGAAGAAAGTAACACTCCTGCTGGATCATGTCATGAAATCCTGACACAGCATCACAGTTTAAGAATGGCAGGTCGGATGTTAAAGATGAACTGCATTCAGGACACACTTCGACTTCTACCGACAACTCTCATGTTAGGAACGTCAATGAAATTGTGCGTGCCAAACGAAGACAGACTGTCCATGAGGTTGCAGAAGAAAGTAACATTCCTGCTGGATCATGTCATGAAATCCTGACACAGCTTCACAGTTTAAGAATGGCAGGTCGGATGTTAAAGATGACCCGCATTCAGGACGCACTTCGACTTCTACCGACGACTCTCATGTCAGGAACGTCAATGAGACTGTGCGTGCCAATCCAAGACAGACTGTCTAAGAGGTTGCAGAAGAAAGTAACATTCCTGCTGGATTATGTCATGAAATCCTGACACAGCATCACAGTTTAAGAATGGCAGTCGGATGTTAAAGATGAAACGCATTCAGGATGCACTTCGACTTCTACCGACGACTCTCATGTCAGGAACGTCAATGAAATTGTGCGTGCCAATCGAAGACAGACTGTCCAAGAGGTTGCAGAAGAAAGTAACATTCCTGCTGGATCATGTCATGAAATCCTGACACAGCTTCACAGTTTAATAATGGCAGGTCGGATGTTAAAGATGACCCGCATTCAGGACGCACTTCGACTTCTACCGACGACTCTCATGTCAGGAACGTCAATGAAACTGTGCGTGCCAATCCAAGACAGACTGTCCAAGAGGTTGCAGAAGAAAGTAACATTCCTGCTGGATTATGTCATGAAATCCTGACACAGCATCACAGTTTAAGAATGGCAGGTCGGATGTTAAAGATGACCCGCATTCAGGACGCACTTCGACTTCTACCGACGACTCTCATGTTAGGATCGTCAATGAAATTGTGCGTGCCAATCCAAGACAGACTGTCCAAGAGGTTGCAGAAGAAAGTAACATTCCTGCTGGATTATGTCATGAAATCCTGACACAGCATCACAGTTTAAGAATGGCAGGTCGGATGTTAAAGATGAAACGCATTCAGGATGCACTTCGACTTCTACCGACGACTCTCATGTCAGGAACGTCAATGAAATTGTGCGTGCCAATCGAAGACAGACTGTCCAAGAGGTTGCAGAAGAAAGTAACATTCCTGCTGGATCATGTCATGAAATCCTGACACAGCACACAGTTTAAGAATGGCAGGTCGGATGTTAAAGATGACCCGCATTCAGGACGCACTTCGACTTCTACCGACGACTCTCATGTCAGGAACGTCAATGAAACTGTGCGTGCCAATCCAAGACAGACTGTCCAAGAGGTTGCAGAAGAAAGTAACATTCCTGCTGGATCATGTCATGAAATCCTAACACAGCATCACAGTTTAAGAATGGCAGGTCGGATGTTAAAGATGACCCGCATTAAGGACGCACTTCGACTTCTACCGACGACTCTCATGTTAGGAACGTCAACGAAATTGTGCGTGCCAATCCAAGACAGACTGTCCAAAAGGTTGCAGAAGAAAGTAACATTCCTGCTGGATCATGTCATGAAATCCTGACACAGCATCAGAGTTTAAGAATGGCAGGTCGGATGTTAAAGATGACCCGCATTCAGGACGCACTTCGACTTCTACCGACGACTCTCATGTTAGGAACATCACTGAAATTATGCGTGCCAATCGAAGAAAGACTGTCCAAGAGGTTGCAGAAGAAAGTAACATTCCTGCTGGATCATGTCATGAAATCCTGACACAGCATCACAGTTTAAGAATGGCAGGTCGGATGTTAAAGATGACCCGCATTCAGGACGCACTTCGACTTCTACCTACGACTCTCATGTTAGGAACGTCAATGAAATTGTGCGTGCCAATCCAAGACAGACTGTCCAAGAGGTTGCAGAAGAAAGTAACATTCCTGCTGGATCATGTCATGAAATCCTGACACAGCATCACAGTTTAAGAATGGCAGGTCGGATGTTAAAGATGACCCGCATTCAGGAGACACTTCGACTTCTACCGACGACTCTCATGTTAGGAACGTCAATGAAATTGTGCGTGCCAATCCAAGACAGACTGTCCAAGAGGTTGCAGAAGAAAGTAACATTCCTGCTGGATCATGTCATGAAATCTTGACACAGCATCACAGTTTAAGAATGGCAGGTCGGATATTAAAGATGACCCCTATTCAGGACGCACTTCAACTTCTACCGTCGACTCTCATGTTAGGAACGTCAATGAGATTGTGCGAGCCAATCGAAGACAGACTGTCCAAGAGGTTGCAGAAGAAAGTAACATTCCTGCTGGATCATGTCATGAAATCCTGACACACCATCACAGTTTAAGAATGGCAGGTCGGATGTTAAAGATGACCCGCATTCAGGACGCACTTCGACTTCTACCGACGACTCTCATGTTAGGAACGTCAATGAAATTGTGAGTGCCAATCGATGACAGACTGTCCAAGAGGTTGCAGAAGAAAGTAACATTCCTGCTGGATGATGTCATGGAATCCTGACACAGCATCACAGTTTAAGAATGGCAGGTCGGATGTTAAAGATGACCCGCATTCAGGACGCACTTCGACTTCTACCGACGACTCTCATGTTAGGAACGTCAATGAAATTGTGCGTGCCAATCGAAGACAGACTGTAAAAGAGTTTGCAGAAGAAAGTAACATTCCTGCTGGATCATGTTATGAAATCCTGACACAGCATCACAGTTTAAAAATGGCAGGTCGGATGTTAAAGATAACCCGCACTCAGGACGCACTTCGACTTCTACCGACGACTCTCATGTTAGGAACGTTAATGAAATTGTGCGTGCCAATCCAAGACAGACTGTCCAAGAGGTTGCAGAAGAAAGTAACATTCCTGCTGAATCATGTCATGAAATCCTAACACAGCATCACAGTTTAAGAATGGCAGGTCGGATGTTAAAGATGACCCGCATTCAGGACGCACTTCGACATCTACCGACGACTCTCATGTTAGGAACGTCAATGAAATTGTGCGTGCCAATCCAAGACAGACTGTCCAAGAGGTTGCAGAAGAAAGTAACATTCCTGCTGCATCATGTCATGAAATCCTGACACAGCATAACAGTTTAAGAATGGCAGGTCGGATGTTAAAGATGACCCGCATTCAGGACGCACTTCAACTTCTACCGACGACTCTCATGTTAGGAACGTCAATCAAATTGTGCGTGCCAATCCAAGACAGACTGTCCAAGAGGTTGCAGAAGAAAGTAACATTCCTGCTGGATCATGTCATGAAATCTTGACACAGCATCACAGTTTAAGAATTGCAGGTCGGATGTTAAAGATGACCCGCATTCAGGACGCACTTCCACTTCTACCGACGACTCTCATGTTAGGAACGTCCATGAAATTGTGAGTGCCAATCGAAGAAATACTGTCCAAGAGGTTGCAGAAGAAAGTAACACTCCTGCTGGATCATGTCATGAAATCCTGACACAGCATCACAGTTTAAGAATGGCAGGTCGGATGTTAAAGATGACCTGCATTCAGGACACACTTCGACTTCTACCGACAACTCTCATGTTAGGAACGTCAATGAAATTGTGCGTGCCAAACGAAGACAGACTGTCCATGAGGTTGCAGAAGAAAGTAACATTCCTGCTGGATCATGTCATGAAATCCTGACACAGCTTCACAGTTTAATAATGGCAGGTCGGATGTTAAAGATGACCCGCATTCAGGACGCACTTCGACTTCTACCGACGACTCTCATGTCAGGAACGTCAATGAGACTGTGCGTGCCAATCCAAGACCGACTGTCTAAGAGGTTGCAGAAGAAAGTAACATTCCTGCTGGATTATGTCATGAAATCCTGACACAGCATCACAGTTTAAGAATGGCAGTCGGATGTTAAAGATGAAACGCATTCAGGATGCACTTCGACTTCTACCGACGACTCTCATGTCAGGAACGTCAATGAAATTGTGCGTGCCAATCGAAGACAGACTGTCCAAGAGGTTGCAGAAGAAAGTAACATTCCTGCTGGATCATGTCATGAAATCCTGACACAGCTTCACAGTTTAATAATGGCAGGTCGGATGTTAAAGATGACCCGCATTCAGGACGCACTTCGACTTCTACCGACGACTCTCATGTCAGGAACGTCAATGAAACTGTGCGTGCCAATCCAAGACAGACTGTCCAAGAGGTTGCAGAAGAAAGTAACATTCCTGCTGGATTATGTCATGAAATCCTGACACAGCATCACAGTTTAAGAATGGCAGGTCGGATGTTAAAGATGAAACGCATTCAGGACGCACTTCGACTTCTACCGACGACTCTCATGTTAGGATCGTCAATGAAATTGTGCGTGCCAATCCAAGACAGACTGTCCAAGAGGTTGCAGAAGAAAGTAACATTCCTGCTGGATTATGTCATGAAATCCTGACACAGCATCACAGTTTAAGAATGGCAGGTCGGATGTTAAAGATGAAACGCATTCAGGATGCACTTCGACTTCTACCGACGACTCTCATGTCAGGAACGTCAATGAAATTGTGCGTGCCAATCGAAGACAGACTGTCCAAGAGGTTGCAGAAGAAAGTAACATTCCTGCTGGATCATGTCATGAAATCCTGACACAGCACACAGTTTAATAATGGCAGGTCGGATGTTAAAGATGACCCGCATTCAGGACGCACTTCGACTTCTACCGACGACTCTCATGTCAGGAACGTCAATGAAACTGTGCGTGCCAATCCAAGACAGACTGTCCAAGAGGTTGCAGAAGAAAGTAACATTCCTGCTGGATCATGTCATGAAATCCTAACACAGCATCACAGTTTAAGAATGGCAGGTCGGATGTTAAAGATGACCCGCATTAAGGACGCACTTCGACTTCTACCGACGACTCTCATGTTAGGAACGTCAATGAAATTGTGCGTGCCAATCGAAGAAAGACTGTCCAAGAGGTTGCAGAAGAAAGTAACATTCCTGCTGGATCATGTCATGAAATCCTGACACAGCATCACAGTTTAAGAATGGCAGGTCGGATGTTAAAGATGACCTGCATTCAGGACGCACTTCGACTTCTACTGACGACTCTCACGTTAGGAACGTCAATGAAATTGTGCGTGCCAATCCAAGACAGACTGTCCAAGAGGTTGCAGAAGAAAGTAACATTCCTGCTGGATCATGTCATGAAATCCTGACACAGCATCACAGTTTAAGAATGGCAGGTCGGATGTTAAAGGTGACCCGCATTCAGTACGCACTTCGACTTCTACCGACGACTCTCACGTTAGGAACGTCAATGAAATTGTGCGTGCCAATATAAGACAGACTGTCCAAGAGGTTGCAGAAGAAAGTAACATTCCTGCTGGATCATGTCATGAAATCCTGACACAGCATCACAGTTTAAGAATGGCAGGTCGGATGTTAAAGATGACCCGCATTCAGGACGCACTTCGACTTCTACCGACGACTCTCATGTTAGGAACGTCAATGAAATTGTGCGTGCCAATCCAAGACAGACTGTCCAAGAGGTTGCAGAAGAAAGTAACATTCCTGCTGGATCATGTCATGAAATCCTGAGACAGCATCACAGTTTAAGAATGGCAGGTCGGATGTTAAAGATGACCCGCATTCAGGACGCACTTCGACTTCTACCGACGACTCTCATGTTAGGAACGTCAATGAAATTGTGCGTGCCAATCCAAGACAGACTGTCCAAGAGGTTGCAGAAGAAAGTAACATTCCTGCTGGATCATGTCATGAAATCCTGACACAGCATCACAGTTTAAGAATGGCAGGTCGGATGTTAAAGATGACCAGCACTCAGGACGCACTTCGACTTCTACCGACGACTCTCATGTTAGGAACGTCAATGAAATTGTGCGTGCCAATCCAAGACAGACTGTCCAAGAGGTTGCAGAAGAAAGTAACATTCCTGCTGGATCATGTCATGAAATCCTGACACAGCATCACAGTTTAAGAATGGCAGGTCGGATGTTAAAGATGACCCGCATTCAGGACGCACTTCGACTTCTACTGACGACTCTCATTTTAGGAATATCTCTGAAATTGTGCGTTCCAATCCAAGACAGACTGTCCAAGAGGTTGCAGAAGAAAGTAACATTCCTGCTGGATCATGTCATGAAATCCTGACACAGCATCACAGTTTAAGAATGGCAGGTCGGATGTTAAAGATGACCCGCATTCAGGACGCACTTCGACTTCTACTGACGACTCTCATTTTAGGAATATCTCTGAAATTGTGCGTTCCAATCCAAGACAGACTGTCCAAGAGGTTGCAGAAGAAAGTAACATTCCTGCTGGATCATGTCATGAAATCCTGACACAGCATCACAGTTTAAGAATGGCAGGTCGGATGTTAAAGATGACCCGCATTCAGGACGCACTTCGACTTCTACCGACGACTCTCATGTTAGGATCGTCAATGAAATTGTGCGTGCCAATCCAAGACAGACTGTCCAAGAGGTTGCAGAAGAAAGTAACATTCCTGCTGGATTATGTCATGAAATCCTGACACAGCATCACAGTTTAAGAATGGCAGGTCGGATGTTAAAGATGAAACGCATTCAGGATGCACTTCGACTTCTACCGACGACTCTCATGTCAGGAACGTCAATGAAATTGTGCGTGCCAATCGAAGACAGACTGTCCAAGAGGTTGCAGAAGAAAGTAACATTCCTGCTGGATCATGTCATGAAATCCTGACACAGCTTCACAGTTTAATAATGGCAGGTCGGATGTTAAAGATGACCCGCATTCAGGACGCACTTCGACTTCTACCGACGACTCTCATGTCAGGAACGTCAATGAAACTGTGCGTGCCAATCCAAGACAGACTGTCCAAGAGGTTGCAGAAGAAAGTAACATTCCTGCTGGATCATGTCATGAAATCCTAACACAGCATCACAGTTTAAGAATGGCAGGTCGGATGTTAAAGATGACCCGCATTAAGGACGCACTTCGACTTCTACCGACGACTCTCATGTTAGGAACGTCAACGAAATTGTGCGTGCCAATCCAAGACAGACTGTCCAAAAGGTTGCAGAAGAAAGTAACATTCCTGCTGGATCATGTCATGAAATCCTGACACAGCATCAGAGTTTAAGAATGGCAGGTCGGATGTTAAAGATGACCCGCATTCAGGACGCACTTCGACTTCTACCGACGACTCTCATGTTAGGAACATCAATGAAATTATGCGTGCCAATCGAAGAAAGACTGTCCAAGAGGTTGCAGAAGAAAGTAACATTCCTGCTGGATCATGTCATGAAATCCTGACACAGCATCACAGTTTAAGAATGGCAGGTCGGATGTTAAAGATGACCCGCATTCAGGACGCACTTCGACTTCTACCTACGACTCTCATGTTAGGAACGTCAATGAAATTGTGCGTGCCAATCCAAGACAGACTGTCCAAGAGGTTGCAGAAGAAAGTAACATTCCTGCTGGATCATGTCATGAAATCCTGACACAGCATCACAGTTTAAGAATGGCAGGTCGGATGTTAAAGATGACCCGCATTCAGGAGACACTTCGACTTCTACCGACGACTCTCATGTTAGGAACGTCAATGAAATTGTGCGTGCCAATCCAAGACAGACTGTCCAAGAGGTTGCAGAAGAAAGTAACATTCCTGCTGGATCATGTCATGAAATCTTGACACAGCATCACAGTTTAAGAATGGCAGGTCGGATATTAAAGATGACCCCTATTCAGGACGCACTTCAACTTCTACCGTCGACTCTCATGTTAGGAACGTCAATGAGATTGTGCGAGCCAATCGAAGACAGACTGTCCAAGAGGTTGCAGAAGAAAGTAACATTCCTGCTGGATCATGTCATGAAATCCTGACACAGCATCACAGTTTAAGAATGGCAGGTCGGATGTTAAAGATGACCCGCATTCAGGACGCACTTCGACTTCTACCGACGACTCTCATGTTAGGAACGTCAATGAAATTGTGAGTGCCAATCGATGACAGACTGTCCAAGAGGTTGAAGAAGAAAGTAACATTCCTGCTGGATGATGTCATGGAATCCTGACACAGCATCACAGTTTAAGAATGGCAGGTCGGATGTTAAAGATGACCCGCATTCAGGACGCACTTCGACTTCTACCGACGACTCTCATGTTAGGAACGTCAATGAAATTGTGCGTGCCAATCGAAGACAGACTGTAAAAGAGTTTGCAGAAGAAAGTAACATTCCTGCTGGATCATGTTATGAAATCCTGACACAGCATCACAGTTTAAAAATGGCAGGTCGGATGTTAAAGATGACCCGCACTCAGGACGCACTTCGACTTCTACCGACGACTCTCATGTTAGGAACGTTAATGAAATTGTGCGTGCCAATCCAAGACAGACTGTCCAAGAGGTTGCAGAAGAAAGTAACATTCCTGCTGAATCATGTCATGAAATCCTAACACAGCATCACAGTTTAAGAATGGCAGGTCGGATGTTAAAGATGACCCGCATTCAGGACGCACTTCGACATCTACCGACGACTCTCATGTTAGGAACGTCAATGAAATTGTGCGTGCCAATCCAAGACAGACTGTCCAAGAGGTTGCAGAAGAAAGTAACATTCCTGCTGCATCATGTCATGAAATCCTGACACAGCATAACAGTTTAAGAATGGCAGGTCGGATGTTAAAGATGACCCGCATTCAGGACGCACTTCAACTTCTACCGACGACTCTCATGTTAGGAACGTCAATCAAATTGTGCGTGCCAATCCAAGACAGACTGTCCAAGAGGTTGCAGAAGAAAGTAACATTCCTGCTGGATCATGTCATGAAATCTTGACACAGCATCACAGTTTAAGAATTGCAGGTCGGATGTTAAAGATGACCCGCATTCAGGACGCACTTCCACTTCTACCGACGACTCTCATGTTAGGAACGTCCATGAAATTGTGAGTGCCAATCGAAGAAATACTGTCCAAGAGGTTGCAGAAGAAAGTAACACTCCTGCTGGATCATGTCATGAAATCCTGACACAGCATCACAGTTTAAGAATGGCAGGTCGGATGTTAAAGATGAACTGCATTCAGGACACACTTCGACTTCTACCGACAACTCTCATGTTAGGAACGTCAATGAAATTGTGCGTGCCAAACGAAGACAGACTGTCCATGAGGTTGCAGAAGAAAGTAACATTCCTGCTGGATCATGTCATGAAATCCTGACACAGCTTCACAGTTTAAGAATGGCAGGTCGGATGTTAAAGATGACCCGCATTCAGGACGCACTTCGACTTCTACCGACGACTCTCATGTCAGGAACGTCAATGAGACTGTGCGTGCCAATCCAAGACAGACTGTCTAAGAGGTTGCAGAAGAAAGTAACATTCCTGCTGGATTATGTCATGAAATCCTGACACAGCATCACAGTTTAAGAATGGCAGTCGGATGTTAAAGATGAAACGCATTCAGGATGCACTTCGACTTCTACCGACGACTCTCATGTCAGGAACGTCAATGAAATTGTGCGTGCCAATCGAAGACAGACTGTCCAAGAGGTTGCAGAAGAAAGTAACATTCCTGCTGGATCATGTCATGAAATCCTGACACAGCTTCACAGTTTAATAATGGCAGGTCGGATGTTAAAGATGACCCGCATTCAGGACGCACTTCGACTTCTACCGACGACTCTCATGTCAGGAACGTCAATGAAACTGTGCGTGCCAATCCAAGACAGACTGTCCAAGAGGTTGCAGAAGAAAGTAACATTCCTGCTGGATTATGTCATGAAATCCTGACACAGCATCACAGTTTAAGAATGGCAGGTCGGATGTTAAAGATGACCCGCATTCAGGACGCACTTCGACTTCTACCGACGACTCTCATGTTAGGATCGTCAATGAAATTGTGCGTGCCAATCCAAGACAGACTGTCCAAGAGGTTGCAGAAGAAAGTAACATTCCTGCTGGATTATGTCATGAAATCCTGACACAGCATCACAGTTTAAGAATGGCAGGTCGGATGTTAAAGATGAAACGCATTCAGGATGCACTTCGACTTCTACCGACGACTCTCATGTCAGGAACGTCAATGAAATTGTGCGTGCCAATCGAAGACAGACTGTCCAAGAGGTTGCAGAAGAAAGTAACATTCCTGCTGGATCATGTCATGAAATCCTGACACAGCACACAGTTTAAGAATGGCAGGTCGGATGTTAAAGATGACCCGCATTCAGGACGCACTTCGACTTCTACCGACGACTCTCATGTCAGGAACGTCAATGAAACTGTGCGTGCCAATCCAAGACAGACTGTCCAAGAGGTTGCAGAAGAAAGTAACATTCCTGCTGGATCATGTCATGAAATCCTAACACAGCATCACAGTTTAAGAATGGCAGGTCGGATGTTAAAGATGACCCGCATTAAGGACGCACTTCGACTTCTACCGACGACTCTCATGTTAGGAACGTCAACGAAATTGTGCGTGCCAATCCAAGACAGACTGTCCAAAAGGTTGCAGAAGAAAGTAACATTCCTGCTGGATCATGTCATGAAATCCTGACACAGCATCAGAGTTTAAGAATGGCAGGTCGGATGTTAAAGATGACCCGCATTCAGGACGCACTTCGACTTCTACCGACGACTCTCATGTTAGGAACATCACTGAAATTATGCGTGCCAATCGAAGAAAGACTGTCCAAGAGGTTGCAGAAGAAAGTAACATTCCTGCTGGATCATGTCATGAAATCCTGACACAGCATCACAGTTTAAGAATGGCAGGTCGGATGTTAAAGATGACCCGCATTCAGGACGCACTTCGACTTCTACCTACGACTCTCATGTTAGGAACGTCAATGAAATTGTGCGTGCCAATCCAAGACAGACTGTCCAAGAGGTTGCAGAAGAAAGTAACATTCCTGCTGGATCATGTCATGAAATCCTGACACAGCATCACAGTTTAAGAATGGCAGGTCGGATGTTAAAGATGACCCGCATTCAGGAGACACTTCGACTTCTACCGACGACTCTCATGTTAGGAACGTCAATGAAATTGTGCGTGCCAATCCAAGACAGACTGTCCAAGAGGTTGCAGAAGAAAGTAACATTCCTGCTGGATCATGTCATGAAATCTTGACACAGCATCACAGTTTAAGAATGGCAGGTCGGATATTAAAGATGACCCCTATTCAGGACGCACTTCAACTTCTACCGTCGACTCTCATGTTAGGAACGTCAATGAGATTGTGCGAGCCAATCGAAGACAGACTGTCCAAGAGGTTGCAGAAGAAAGTAACATTCCTGCTGGATCATGTCATGAAATCCTGACACAGCATCACAGTTTAAGAATGGCAGGTCGGATGTTAAAGATGACCCGCATTCAGGACGCACTTCGACTTCTACCGACGACTCTCATGTTAGGAACGTCAATGAAATTGTGAGTGCCAATCGATGACAGACTGTCCAAGAGGTTGCAGAAGAAAGTAACATTCCTGCTGGATGATGTCATGAAATCCTGACACAGCATCACAGTTTAAGAATGGCAGGTCGGATGTTAAAGATGACCCGCATTCAGGACGCACTTCGACTTCTACCGACGACTCTCATGTTAGGAACGTCAATGAAATTGTGCGTGCCAATCGAAGACAGACTGTAAAAGAGTTTGCAGAAGAAAGTAACATTCCTGCTGGATCATGTTATGAAATCCTGACACAGCATCACAGTTTAAAAATGGCAGGTCGGATGTTAAAGATGACCCGCACTCAGGACGCACTTCGACTTCTACCGACGACTCTCATGTTAGGAACGTTAATGAAATTGTGCGTGCCAATCCAAGACAGACTGTCCAAGAGGTTGCAGAAGAAAGTAACATTCCTGCTGAATCATGTCATGAAATCCTAACACAGCATCACAGTTTAAGAATGGCAGGTCGGATGTTAAAGATGACCCGCATTCAGGACGCACTTCGACATCTACCGACGACTCTCATGTTAGGAACGTCAATGAAATTGTGCGTGCCAATCCAAGACAGACTGTCCAAGAGGTTGCAGAAGAAAGTAACATTCCTGCTGCATCATGTCATGAAATCCTGACACAGCAAAACAGTTTAAGAATGGCAGGTCGGATGTTAAAGATGACCCGCATTCAGGACGCACTTCGACTTCTACCGACGACTCTCATGTTAGGAACGTCAATGAAATTGTGCGTGCCAATCCAAGACAGACTGTCCAAGAGGTTGCAGAAGAAAGTAACATTCCTGCTGGATCATGTCATGAAATCTTGACACAGCATCACAGTTTAAGAATTGCAGGTCGGATGTTAAAGATGACCCGCATTCAGGACGCACTTCCACTTCTACCGACGACTCTCATGTTAGGAACGTCCATGAAATTGTGAGTGCCAATCGAAGAAATACTGTCCAAGAGGTTGCAGAAGAAAGTAACACTCCTGCTGGATCATGTCATGAAATCCTGACACAGCATCACAGTTTAAGAATGGCAGGTCGGATGTTAAAGATGACCTGCATTCAGGACACACTTCGACTTCTACCGACAACTCTCATGTTAGGAACGTCAATGAAATTGTGCGTGCCAAACGAAGACAGACTGTCCATGAGGTTGCAGAAGAAAGTAACATTCCTGCTGGATCATGTCATGAAATCCTGACACAGCTTCACAGTTTAATAATGGCAGGTCGGATGTTAAAGATGACCCGCATTCAGGACGCACTTCGACTTCTACCGACGACTCTCATGTCAGGAACGTCAATGAGACTGTGCGTGCCAATCCAAGACAGACTGTCTAAGAGGTTGCAGAAGAAAGTAACATTCCTGCTGGATTATGTCATGAAATCCTGACACAGCATCACAGTTTAAGAATGGCAGTCGGATGTTAAAGATGAAACGCATGCAGGATGCACTTCGACTTCTACCGACGACTCTCATGTCAGGAACGTCAATGAAATTGTGCGTGCCAATCGAAGACAGACTGTCCAAGAGGTTGCAGAAGAAAGTAACATTCCTGCTGGATCATGTCATGAAATCCTGACACAGCTTCACAGTTTAATAATGGCAGGTCGGATGTTAAAGATGACCCGCATTCAGGACGCACTTCGACTTCTACCGACGACTCTCATGTCAGGAACGTCAATGAAACTGTGCGTGCCAATCCAAGACAGACTGTCCAAGAGGTTGCAGAAGAAAGTAACATTCCTGCTGGATTATGTCATGAAATCCTAACACAGCATCACAGTTTAAGAATGGCAGGTCGGATGTTAAAGATGAAACGCATTCAGGATGCACTTCGACTTCTACCGACGACTCTCATGTTAGGAACGTCAATGAAATTGTGAGTGCCAATCCAAGACAGACTGTCCAAGAGGTTGCAGAAGAAAGTAACATTCCTGCTGGATCATGTCATGAAATCCTGACACAGCATCACAGTTTAAGAATGGCTGGTCGGATGTTAAAGATGACCCGCATTCAGGACGCACTTCGACTTCTACCGACGTCTCTCATTTTAGGAAAATCTCTGAAATTGTGCGTTAAAATCCAAGACAGACTGTCCAAGAGGTTGCAGAAGAAAGTAACATTCCTGCTGGATCATGTCATGAAATCCTGACACACCATCACAGTTTAAGAATGGCAGGTCGGATGTTAAAGATGACCCGCATTCAGGACGCACTTCGACATCTACCGACGACTCTCATGTTAGGAATGTCAATGAAATTGTGCGTGCCAATCCAAGACAGACTGTCCAAGAGGTTGCAGAAGAAAGTAACATTCCTGCTGAATCATGTCATGAAATCCTAACACAGCATCACAGTTTAAGAATGGCAGGTCTGATGTTAAAGATGACCCGCATTCAGGACGCACTTCGACTTCTAGCGACGACTCTCATGTTAGGAACGTCAATGAAATTGTGCGTGCCAATCGAAGACAGACTGTCCAAGAGGTTGCAGAAGAAAGTAACATTCCTGCTGGATCATGTCATGAAATCCTGACACAGCATCACAGTTTAAGAATGGCAGGTCGGATGTTAAAGATGACCCGCATTCAGGACGCACTTCGACATCTACCGACGACTCTCATGTTAGGAATGTCAATGAAATTGTGCGTGCCAATCCAAGACAGACTGTCCAAGAGGTTGCAGAAGAAAGTAACATTCCTGCTGAATCATGTCATGAAATCCTAACACAGCATCACAGTTTAAGAATGGCAGGTCTGATGTTAAAGATGACCCGCATTCAGGACGCACTTCGACTTCTACCGACGACTCTCATGTTAGGAACGTCAATGAAATTGTGCGTGCCCATCCAAGACAGACTGTCCAAGAGGTTGCAGAAGAAAGTAACATTCCTGCTGCATCATGTCATGAAATCCTGACACAGCATAACAGTTTAAGAATGGCAGGTCGGATGTTAAAGATGACCCGCATTCAGGACGCACTTCAACTTCTACCGACGACTCTCATGTTAGGAACGTCAATGAAATTGTGCGTGCCAATCCAAGACAGACTGTCCAAGAGGTTGCAGAAGAAAGTAACATTCCTGCTGGATCATGTCATGAAATCTTGACACAGCATCACAGTTTAAGAATTGCAGGTCGGATGTTAAAGATGACCCGCATTCAGGACGCACTTCCACTTCTACCGACGACTCTCATGTTAGGAACGTCCATGAAATTGTGAGTGCCAATCGAAGAAATACTGTCCAAGAGGTTGCAGAAGAAAGTAACATTCCTGCTGGATCATGTCATGAAATCCTGACACAGCATCACAGTTTAAGAATGGCAGGTCGGATGTTAAAGATGACCTGCATTCAGGACACACTTCGACTTCTACCGACGACTCTCATGTTAGGAACGGTAATGAAACTGTGCGTGCCAATCCAAGACAGACTGTCTAAGAGGTTGCAAAAGGAAGTAACATTCCTGCTGGATTATGTCATGAAATCCAGACACAGCATCACATTTTAAGAATGGCAGGTCGGATGTTAAAGATGAAACGCATTCAGGATGCACTTCGACTTCTACCGACGACTCTCATGTCAGGAACGTCAATGAAATTGTGCGTGCCAATCGAAGACAGACTGTCCAAGAGGTTGCAGAAGAAAGTAACATTCCTGCTGGATCATGTCATGAAATCCTGACACAGCATCACAGTTTAAGAATGGCAGGTCGGATGTTAAAGATGACCCGCATTCAGGACGCACTTCGACATCTACCGACGACTCTTATGTTAGGAACGGCAATGAAATAATGCGTGCCAATCCAAGACAGACTCTCCAAGAGGTTGCAGAAGAAAGTAACATTCCTACTGGATTATGTCATGAAATCCTAACACAGCATCACAGTTTAAGAATGGCAGGTTGGATGTTAAAGATGACCCTTATTCAGGACGCACTTCGACTTCTACCGACGACTCTCATGTTAGGAACGTCAATGAAATTGTGCGTGCCAAACCAAGACAGACTGTCCAAGAGGTTGCAAAAGAAAGTAACATTCCTGCTGGATCATATCATGAAATCCTGACACAGCATCACAGTTTAAGAATGGCAGGTCGGATGTTAAAGATGACCCGCATTCAGGACGCACTTCGACTTCTACCGACGACTCTCATGTTAGGAACGTCAATGAAATTTTGCGTGCCAATCTAAGACAGACTGTCCAAGAGGTTGCAGAAGAAAGTAACATTCCTGCTAGATCATGTCATGAAATCCTGACACAGCATCACAGTTTAATAATGGCAGGTCGGATGTTAAAGATGACCCGCATTCAGGACGCACTTCGACTTCTACCGACGATTCTCATGTCAGGAACGTCAATGAAACTGCGCGTGCCAATCCAAGACAGACTGTCCAAGAGGTTGCAGAAGAAAGTAACATTCCTGCTGGATTATGTCATGAAATCCTGACACAGCATCACAGTTTAAGAATGGCAGGTCGGATGTTAAAGATGACCCGCATTCAGGACGCACTTCGACTTCTACCGACGACTCTCATGTTAGGAACGTCAATGAAATTGTGAGTGCCAATCCAAGACAGACTGTCCAAGAGGTTGCAGAAGAAAGTATTATTTCTGCTGGATCATGTCATGAAATCCTCACACAGCATCACAGTTTAAGAATGGCAGGTCGGATGTTAAAGATGACCCGCATTCAGGACGCACTTCGACTTCTACCGACGACTCTCATGTTAGGAACGTCAATGAAATTGTGCGTGCCAATCCAAGACAGACTGTCCAAGAGGTTGCGGAAGAAAGTAACATTCCTGCTGGATCATGTCATGAAATCCTAACACAGCATCACAGTTTAAGAATGGCAGGTCGGATGTTGAAGAAGACCCGCATTCAGGACGCACTTCGACTTCTACCGACGACTCTCATGTTAGGAACGGCAATGAAATTGTGAGTGCCAATCCAAGACAGACTGTCCAAGAGGTAGCAGAAGAAAGTATTATTTCTGCTGGATCATGTCATGAAATCCTGACACAGCATCACAGTTTAAGAATGGCAGGTCGGATGTTAAAGATGACCCGCATTCAGGACGCACTTCGACTTCTACCGTCGACTCTCATGCTAGGAACGTCAATGAAATTGTGCGTGCCAATCCAAGACAGACTCTCCAAGAGGTTGCGGAAGAAAGTAACATTCCTGCTGGATCATGTCATGAAATCCTAACACAGCATCACAGTTTAAGGATGGAAGGTCGGATGTTGAAGAAGACCCGCATTCAGGACGCACTTCGACTTCTACCGACGACTCTCATGTTAGGAACGTCAATGAAATTGTGCGTGCCAATCCAAGACAGTCTGTCCAAGAGGTTGCAGAAGAAAGTAACATTCCTGCTGGATCATGTCATGAAATCCAGACACAGCATCAGAGGTTAAGAATGGCAGGTCGGATGTTAAAGATGACCCGCATTCAGGACGCACTTCGACTTCTACCGACGACTCTCATGTTAGGAACGTCAATGAAATTATGCGTGCCAATCGAAGAAAGTCTGTCCAAGAGGTTGCAGAAGAAAGTAACATTCCTGCTGGATCATGTCATGAAATCCTGACACAGCATCAGAGTTTAAGAATGGCAGGTCGGTTGTTAAAGATGACCCGCATTCAGGACGCACTTCCACTTCTACCGACGACTCTGAAGTTAGGAACGTCAATGAAATTGTGCGTGCCAATCCGAGACAGACTGTCCAAGAGGTTGCAGAAGAAAGTAACATTCCTGCTGGATCATGTCATGAAATCCTGACACAGCTTCACAGTTTAAGAATGGCAGGTCGGATGTTAAAGATGACCCGCATTCAGGACGCACTTCGACTTCTACCGACGACTCTCATGTTAGGAACGTCAATGAAATTGTGCATGCCAATCCAAGAAAGACTGTCCAAGAGGTTGCAGAAGAAAGTAACATTCCTGCTGGATCATGTCATGAAATCCTGACACAGCATCACAGTTTAAGAATGGCAGGTCGGATGTTAAAGGTGACCCTCATTCAGGACGCACTTCGACTTCTACCGACGACTCTCATGTTAGGGACGTCAATGAAATTGTGAGTGCCAATCGAAGAAAGACTGTCCAAGAGGTTGCAGAAGAAAGTAACATTCCTGCTGGATCATGTAATGAAATCCTGACACAGCATCACAGTTTAAGAATGGCAGGTCGGATGTTAAGATGACCCGCATTCAGGACGCACTTCGACTTCTACCGACGACTCTCATGTTAGGAACGTCAATGAAATTGTGCGTGCCAATCCAAGACAGACTGTCCAAGAGTTTGCAGAAGAAAGTAACATTCCTACTGGATCATGTCATGAAATCCTGACACAGCATCACAGTTTAAGAATGGCAGGTCGGATGTTAAAGATGACCCGCATTCAGGACGCACTTCGACTTCTACCGACGACTCTCATGTTAGGAACGTCAATGAAATTGTGCGTGCCAATCCAAGACAGACTGTCCAAGAGGTTGCAGAAGAAAGTAACATTCCTGCTGGATCATGTCATGAAATCTTGACACGGCATCACAGTTTAAGAATGGCAGGTCGGATGTTAAAGATGACCCTCATTCAGGACGCATTTCGACTTCTACCGACGACTCTCATGTTAGGGACGTCAATGGAATTGTAGTGCCAATCGAAGACAGACTGTCCAAGAGGTTGCAGAAGAAAGTAACATTCCTGCTGGATCATGTCATGAAATCCTGACACAGCATCACAGTTTAAGAATGGCAGGTCGGATGTTAAAGATGACCCGCATTCAGGACGCACTTCAACTTCTACTGTCGACTCTCATGTTAGGAACGTCAATGAGATTGTGCGAGCCAATCCAAGACAGACTGTCCGAGAGGTTGCAGTAGAAAGTAATATTCCTGCTGGATCATGTCATGAAATCCTGACACAGCATCACAGTTTAAGAATGGCAGGTCGGATGTTAAAGATGACCCGCATTCAGGACGCACTTCGACTTCTACCGACGACTCTCATGTTAGGAACGTCAATGAAATTGTGCGTGCCAATCGAAGACAGACTGTCCAAGAGGTTGCAGAAGAAAGTAACATTCCTGCTGGATCATGTCATGAAATCCTGACACAGCATCACAGTTTAAGAATGGCAGGTCGGATGTTAAAGATGACCAGCATTCAGGACGCACTTCGACTTCTACCGACGACTCTCATGTTAGGAATGTCAATGAAATTGTGCGTGCCAATCCAAGACAGACTGTCCAAGAGGTTGCAGAAGAAAGTAACATTCCTGCTGGATCATGTCATGAAATCCTGACACAGCATCACAGTTTAAGAATGGCAGGTCGGATGTTAAAGATGACTCGCATTCAGGACGCACTTCGACTTCTACCGACGACTCTCATGTCAGGAACGTCAATGAAATTGTAGTGCCAATCGAAGACAGACTGTCCAAGAGGTTGCAGAAGAAAGTAACATTCCTGCTGGATCATGTCATGAAATCCTGACACAGCTTCACAGTTTAATAATGGCAGGTCGGATGTTAAAGATGACCCGCATTCAGGACGCACTTCGACTTCTACCGACGACTCTCATGTCAGGAACGTCAATGAAACTGTGCGTGCCAATCCAAGACAGACTGTCTAAGAGGTTGCAGAAGAAAGTAACATTCCTGCTGGATTATGTCATGAAATCCTGACACAGCATCACAGTTTAAGAATGGCAGGTCGGATGTTAAAGATGAAACGCATTCAGGATGCACTTCGACTTCTACCGACGACTCTCATGTCAGGAACGTCAATGAAATTGTGCGTGCCAATCGAAGACAGACTGTCCAAGAGGTTGCAGAAGAAAGTAACATCCCTGCTGGATCATGTCATGAAATCCTGACACAGCTTCACAGTTTAATAATGGCAGGTCGGATGTTAAAGATGACCCGCATTCAGGACGCACTTCGACTTCTACCGACGACTCTCATGTCAGGAACATCAATGAAACTGTGCGTGCCAATCCAAGACAGACTGTCCAAGAGGTTGCAGAAGAAAGTAACATTCCTGCTGGATTATGTCGTGAAATCCTGACACAGCATCACAGTTTAAGAATGGCAGGTCGGATGTTAAAGATGAAACGCATTCAGGATGCACTTCGACTTCTACCGACGACTCTCATGTTAGGAACGTCAATCAAATTGTGCATGCCAATCGAAGACAGACTGTCCAAGAGGTTGCAGAAGAAAGTAACATTCCTGCTGGATCATGTCATGAAATCTTGACACAGCATCACAGTTTAAGAATGGCAGGTCGGATGTTAAAGATGACCTGCATTCAGGACGCACTTCGACTTCTACCGACGTCTCTCATTTTAGGAAAATCTCTGAAATTGTGCGTTCCAATCCAAGACAGACTGTCCAAGAGGTTGCAGAAGAAAGTAACATTCCTGCTGGATCATGTCATGAAATCCTGACACAGCATCACAGTTTAAGAATGGCAGGTCGGATGTTAAAGATGACCCGCATTCAGGACGCACTTCGACTTCTAGCGACAACTCTCATGTTAGGAACGTCAATGAAATTGTGCGTGCCAATCGAAGACAGACTGTCCAAGAGGTTGCAGAAGAAAGTAACATTCTTGCTGGATCTTGTCATGAAATCCTGACACAGCATCACAGTTTAAGAATGGCAGGTCGGATGTTGAAGAAGACCCGCATTCAGGACTCACTTCGACTTCTACCGACGACTCTCATGTTAGGAATGTCAATGAAATTGTGCGTGCCAATCCAAGACAGACTGTCCAAGAGGTTGCAGAAGAAAGTAACATTCCTGCTGGATCATGTCATGAAATCCAGACACAGCATCAGAGTTTAAGAATGGCAGGTCGGATGTTAAAGATGACCCGCATTCAGGACGCACTTCGACTTCTACCGACGACTCTCATGTTAGGAACGTCAATGAAATTATGCGTGCCAATCGAAGAAAGACTGTCCAAGAGGTTGCAGAAGAAAGTAACATTCCTGCTGGATCATGTCATGAAATCCTGACACAGCATCAGAGTTTAAGAATGGCAGGTCGGATGTTAAAGATGACCCGCATTCAGGACGCACTTCCACTTCTACCGACGACTCTCATGTTAGGGACGTCAATGAAATTGTGAGTGCCAATCGAAGAAAGACTGTCCAAGAGGTTGCAGAAGAAAGTAACATTCCTGCTGGATCATGTAATGAAATCCTGACACAGCATCACAGTTTAAGAATGGCAGGTCGGATGTTAAGATGACCCGCATTCAGGACGCACTTCGACTTCTACCGACGACTCTCATGTTAGGAACGTCAATGAAATTGTGCGTGCCAATCCGAGACAGACTGTCCAAGAGGTTGCAGAAGAAAGTAACATTCCTGCTGGATCAAGTCATGAAATCCTGACACAGCATCAGAGTTTAAGAATGGCAGGTCGGATGTTAAAGATGACCCGCATTCAGGACGCACTTCGACTTCTACCGACGACTCTCATGTTAGGAACGTCAATGAAATTGTGCGTGCCAATCCAAGACAGACTGTCCAAGAGGTTGCAGAAGAAAGTAACATTCCTGCTGGATCATGTCATGAAATCCTGACACAGCATCACAGTTTAAGAATGGCAGGTCGGATGTTAAAGATGACCCGCATTCAGGACGCACTTCGACTTCTACCGACGACTCTCATGTTAGGAACGTCAATGAAATTGTGCGTGCCAATCGAAGACAGACTGTCCAAGAGTTTGCAGAAGAAAGTAACATTCCTGCTGGATCATGTCATGAAATCCTGACACAGCATCACAGTTTAAGAATGGCAGGTCGGATGTTAAAGATGACCCGCATTCAGGACGCACTTCGACTTCTACCGACGACTCTCATGTTAGGAACGTCAATGAAATTGTGCGTGCCAATCCAAGACAGACTGTCAAAGAGGTTGCAGAAGAAAGTAACATTCCTGCTGGATCATGTCATGAAATCTTGACACAGCATCACAGTTTAAGAATGGCAGGTCGGATGTTAAAGATGACCCTCATTCAGGACGCACTTCGACTTCTACCGACGACTCTCATGTTAGGGACGTCAATGAAATTGTAGTGCCAATCGAAGACAGACTGTCCAAGAGGTTGCAGAAGAAAGTAACATTCCTGCTGGATCATGTCATGAAATCCTGACACAGCATCACAGTTTAAGAATGGCAGGTCGGATGTTAAAGATGACCCGCATTCAGGACGCACTTCGACTTCTACCGACGACTCTCATGTTAGGAATGTCAATGAAATTGTGCGTGCCAATCCAAGACAGACTGTCCAAGAGGTTGCAGAAGAAAGTAACATTCCTGCTGGATGATGTCATGAAATCCTGACACAGCATCACAGTTTAAGAATGGCAGGTCGGATGTTAAAGATGACCCGCATTCAGGACGCACTTCGACTTCTACCGACGACTCTCATTTTAGGAACGTCAATGAAATTGTGCGTGGCAATCGAAGACAGACTGTACAAGAGGTTACAGAAGAAAGTAACATTCCTCCTGGATCATGTCATGAAATCCTGACACAGCATCACAGTTTAAGAATGGCAGGTCGGATGTTAAAGATGACCCGCATTCAGGACGCACTTCGACTTCTACCGACGACTCTCATGTGAGGAATGTCAATGAAATTGTGCGTGCCAATCGAAGACAGACTGTCCAAGAGGTTGCAGAAGAAAGTAACATTCCTGCTGGATCATGTCATGAAATCCTGACACAGCATCACAGTTTAAGAATGGCAGGTCGGATGTTAAAGATGACCCGCATTCAGGACGCACTTCGACTTCTACCGACGACTCTCATGTTAGTATCGTCAATGAAATTGTGCGTGCCAATCCAAGACAGACTGTCCAAGAGGTTGCAGAAGAAAGTAACATTCCTTCTGGATCATGTCATGAAATCCTGACACAGCATCACAGTTTAAGAATGGCAGGTCGGATGTTAAAGATGACTCGCATTCAGGACGCACTTCGACTTCTACCGACGACTCTCATGTCAGGAACGTCAATGAAATTGTGCGTGCCAATCGAAGACAGACTGTCCAAGAGGTTGCAGAAGAAAGTAACATTCCTGCTGGATCATGTCATGAAATCCTGACACAGCTTCACAGTTTAATAATGGCAGGTCGGATGTTAAAGATGACCCGCATTCAGGACGCACTTCGACTTCTACCGACGACTCTCATGTCAGGAACGTCAATGAAACTGTGCGTGCCAATCCAAGACAGACTGTCCAAGAGGTTGCAGAAGAAAGTAACATTCCTGCTGGATCATGTCATGAAATCCTGACACAGCTTCACAGTTTAATAATGGCAGGTCGGATGTTAAAGAAGACCCGCATTCAGGACGCACTTCGACTTCTACCGACGACTCTCATGTCAGGAACGTCAATGAAACTGTGCGTGCCAATCCAAGACAGACTGTCCAAGAGGTTGCAGAAGAAAGTAACATTCCTGCTGGATCATGTCATGAAATCCTGACACAGCATCACAGTTTAAGAATGGCAGGTCGGATGTTAAAGATGACCCGCATTCAGGACGCACTTCGACTTCTACCGACGACTCTCATGTTAGGTACGTCAATGAAATTGTGCGTGCCACTCGAAGAAAGACTGTCCAAGAGGTTGCAGAAGAAAGTAACATTCCTGCTGGATCATGTCATGAAATCCTGACACAGCATCAGAGTTTAAGAATGGCAGGTCGGATGTTAAAGATGACCCGCATTCAGGACGCACTTCGACTTCTACCGACGACTCTCATGTTAAAGACGTCAATGAAACTGTGAGTGCCAATCGAAGAAAGACTGTCCAAGAGGTTGCAGAAGAAAGTAACATTCCTGCTGGATCATGTAATGAAATCCTGACACAGCATCACAGTTTAAGAATGGCAGGTCGGATGTTAAGATGACCCGCATTCAGGACGCACTTCGACTTCTACCGACGACTCTCATGTTAGGAACGTCAATGAAATTGTGCGTGCCAATCCGAGACAGACTGTCCAAGAGGTTGCAGAAGAAAGTAACATTCCTGCTGGATCAAGTCATGAAATCCTGACACAGCATCACAGTTTAAGAATGGCAGGTCGGATGTTAAAGATGACCCGCATTCAGGACGCACTTCGACTTCTACCGACGACTCTCATGTTAGGAACGTCAATGAAATTGTGCGTGCCAATCCAAGACAGACTGTCCAAGAGGTTGCAGAAGAAAGTAACATTCCTGCTGGATCATGTCATGAAATCTTGACACAGCATCACAGTTTAAGAATGGCAGGTCGGATGTTAAAGATGACCCTCATTCAGGACGCACTTCGACTTCTACCGACGACTCTCATGTTAGGGACGTCAATGAAATTGTAGTGCCAATCGAAGACAGACTGTCCAAGAGGTTGCAGAAGAAAGTAACATTCCTGCTGGATCATGTCATGAAATCCTGACACAGCATCACAGTTTAAGAATGGCAGGTCGGATGTTAAAGATGACCCGCATTCAGGACGCACTTCGACTTCTACCGACGACTCTCATGTTAGGAATGTCAATGAAATTGTGCGTGCCAATCCAAGACAGACTGTCCAAGAGGTTGCAGAAGAAAGTAACATTCCTGCTGGATCATGTCATGAAATCCTGACACAGCATCAGAGTTTAAGAATGGCAGGTCGGATGTTAAAGATGACCCGCATTCAGGACGCACTTCGACTTCTACCGACGACTCTCATTTTAGGAACGTCAATGAAATTGTGCGTGGCAATCGAAGGCAGACTGTCCAAGAGGTTGCAGAAGAAAGTAACATTCCTCCTGGATCATGTCATGAAATCCTGACACAGCATCACAGTTTAAGAATGGCAGGTCGGATGTTAAAGATGACCCGCATTCAGGACGCACTTCGACTTCTACCGACGACTCTCATGTTAGGAATGTCAATGAAATTGTGCGTGCCAATCGAAGACAGACTGTCCAAGAGGTTGCAGAAGAAAGTAACATTCCTGCTGGATCATGTCATGAAATTCTGACACAGCATCACAGTTTAAGAATGGCAGGTCGGATGTTAAAGATGACCCGCATTCAGGACGCACTTCGACTTCTACCGACGACTCTCATGTTAGTATCGTCAATGAAATTGTGCGTGCCAATCGAAGACAGACTGTCCAAGAGGTTGCAGAAGAAAGTAACATTCCTGCTGGATCATGTCATGAAATCCTGACACAGCATCACAGTTTAAGAATGGCAGGTCGGATGTTAAAGATGACTCGCATTCAGGACGCACTTCGACTTCTACCGACGACTCTCATGTCAGGAACGTCAATGAAATTGTGCGTGCCAATCGAAGACAGACTGTCCAAGAGGTTGCAGAAGAAAGTAACATTCCTGCTGGATCATGTCATGAAATCCTGACACAGCTTCACAGTTTAATAATGGGAGGTCGGATGTTAAAGATGACCCGCATTCAGGACGCACTTCGACTTCTACCGACGACTCTCATGTCAGGAACGTCAATGAAACTGTGCGTGCCAATCCAAGACAGACTGTCTAAGAGGTTGCAGAAGAAAGTAACATTCCTGCTGGTTTATGTCATGAAATCCTGACACAGCATCACAGTTTAAGAATGGCAGGTCGGATGTTAAAGATGAAACGCATTCAGGATGCACTTCGACTTCTACCGACGACTCTCATGTCAGGAACGTCAATGAAATTGTGCGTGCCAATCGAAGACAGACTGTCCAAGAGGTTGCAGAAGAAAGTAACATTCCTGCTGGATCATGTCATGAAATCCTGACACAGCTTCACAGTTTAATAATGGCAGGTCGGATGTTAAAGATGACCCGCATTCAGGACGCACATCGACTTCTACCGACGACTCTCATGTCAGGAACGTCAATGAAACTGTGCGTGCCAATCCAAGACAGACTGTCCAAGAGGTTGCAGAAGAAAGTATTATTTCTGCTGGATCATGTCATGAAATCCTGACACAGCATCACAGTTTAAGAATGGCAGGTCGGATGTTAAAGATGAAACGCATTCAGGATGCACTTCGACTTCTAGTGACGACTCTCATGTTAGGAACGTCAATCAAATTGTGCGTGCCAATCGAAGACAGACTGTCCAAGAGGTTGCAGAAGAAAGTAACATTCCTGCTGGATCATGTCATGAAATCCTGACACAGCATCACAGTTTAAGAATGGCAGGTCGGATGTTAAAGATGACCCGCATTCAGGACGCACTTCGACTTCTACCGACGTCTCTCATTTTAGGAAAATCTCTGAAATTGTGCGTTCCAATCCAAGACAGACTGTCCAAGAGGTTGCAGAAGAAAGTAACATTCCTGCTGGATCATGTCATGAAATCCTGACACAGCATCAGAGTTTAAGAATGGCAGGTCGGATGTTAAAGATGACCCGCATTCAGGACGCACTTCGACTTCTACCGACGACTCTCATGTGAGGAACGTCAATGAAATTGTGCGTGCCAATGCAAGACAGACTGTCCAAGAGGTTGCAGAAGAAAGTAACATTCCTGCTGGATCATGTCATGAAATCCTGACACAGCATCACAGTTTAAGAATGGCAGGTCGGATGTTAAAGATGACCCGCATTCAGGACGCACTTCGACTTGTACCGACGACTCTCATGTGAGGAACGTCAATGAAATTGTGCGTGCCAATCCAAGACAGACTGTCCAAGAGGTTGCAGAAGAAAGTAACATTCCTGCTGGATCATGTCATGAAATCCTGACACAGCATCACAGTTTAAGAATGGCAGGTCAGATGTTAAACATGACCCGCATTCAGGACGCACTTCGACTTGTACCGACGACTCTCATGTTAGGAACGTCAATGAAATTGTGCGTGCCAATCCAAGACAGACTGTCCAAGAGGTTGCAGAAGAAAGTAACATTCCTGCTGGATCATATCATGAAATCCTGACACAGCACCACAGTTTAAGAATGGCAGGTCGGATGTTAAAGATGACCCGCATACAGGACGCACTTCGACTTCTACCGACGACTCTCATGTTAGGAACGTCAATGAAATTGTGCGTGCCAGTCGAAGACAGACTGTCCAAGAGGTTGCAGAAGAAAGTAACATTCCTGCTGGATCATGTCATGAAATCCTGACACAGCATCACAGTTTAATAATGGCAGGTCGGTTGTTAAAAATGACCCGCATTCAGGACCCACTTCGACTTCTACCGACGACTCTCATGTCAGGAACGTCAATGACACTGGGCGTGCCAATCCAAGACAGACTGTCCAAGAGGTTGCAGAAGAAAGTAACATTCCTGCTGGATTATGTCATGAAATCCTGACACAGCATCACAGTTTAAGAATGGCAGGTCGGATGTTAAAGATGACCCGCATTCAGGACGCACTTCGACTTCTACCGACGACTCTCATGTTAGGAACGTCAATGAAATTGTGAGTGCCAATCCAAGACAGACTGTCCAAGAGGTTGCAGAAGAAAGTAACATTCCTGCTGGATCATGTCATGAAATCCTGACACAGCATCACAGTTTAAGAATGGCAGGTCGGATGTTAAAGATGACCCGCATTCAGGACGCACTTCGACTTCTACCGACGACTCTCATGTTAGGAACGTCAATGAAATTGTGCGTGCCAATCCAAGACAGACTATCCAAGAGGTTGCAGAAGAAAGTAACATTCCTGCTGGATCATGTTATAAATCCTGACACAGCATCACAGTTTAAGAATGGCAGGTCGGATGTTAAAGATGACCCGCATTCAGGACGCACTTCGACTTCTACCGACGACTCTCATGTTAGGAACGTCAATGAAATTGTGCGTGCCAATCCAAGACAGACTGTCCAAGAGGTTGCAGAAGAAAGTAACATTCCTGCTGGATCATGTCATGAAATCCTGACACAGCATCAGAGTTTAAGAATGGCAGGTCGGATGTTAAAGATGACCCGCATTCAGGACGCACTTCCACTTCTACCGACGACTCTCATGTTAGGAACGTCAATGAAATTGTGCGTGCCAATCCAAGACAGACTGTCCAAGAGGTTGCAGAAGAAAGTAACATTCCTGCTGGATCATGTCATGAAATCCTGACACAGCTTCACAGTTTAAGAATGGCAGGTCGGATGTTAAAGATGACCCGCATTCAGGACGCACTTCGACTTCTACCGACGACTCTCATGTTAGGAACGTCAATGAAATTGTGCGTGCCAATCCAAGACAGACTGTCCAAGAGGTTGCAGAAGAAAGTAACATTCCTGCTGGATCATGTCATGAAATCCTGTTTAAGAATGGCAGGTCGGATGTTAAAGGTGACCCTCATTCAGGACGCACTTCGACTTCTACCGACGACTCTCATGTTAGGGACGTCAATGAAATTGTGCGTGCCAATCCAAGACAGACTGTCCAAGAGGTTGCAGAAGAAAGTAACATTCCTGCTGGATCATGTCATGAAATCCTGACACAACATCACAGTTTAAGAATGGTAGGTCGGATGTTAAAGATGACCCGCATTCAGGACGCACTTCGACATCTACCGACGACTCTCATGTTAGGAACGGCAATGAAATAATGCGTGCCAATCCAAGACAGACTGTCCAAGAGGTTGCAGAAGAAAGTAACATTCCTACTTGATTATGTCATGAAATCCTGACACAGCATCACAGTTTAAGAATGGCAGGTCGGATGTTAAAGGTGACCCTCATTCAGGACCCACTTCGACTTCTACCGACGACTCTCATGTTAGGGACATCAATGAAATTGTGAGTGCCAATGGAAGAAAGACTGTCCAAGAGGTTGCAGAAGAAAGTAACATTCCTGCTGGATCATGTCATGAAATCCTGACACAGCATCACAGTTTAAGAATGGCAGGTCGGATGTTAAAGATGACCCTGATTCAGGACGCACTTCGACTTCTACCGACGACTCTCATGTTAGGGACGTCAATGAAATTGTGCGTGCCAATCCATGACAGACTGTCCAAGAGGTTGCAGAAGAAAGTAACAATACTGCTGGATCATGTCATGAAATCCTGACACAGCATCACAGTTTAAGAATGGCAGGTCGGATATTAAAGATGACCCTTATTCAGGACGCACTTCAACTTCTACCATCGACTCTCATGTTAGGAACGTCAATGAGATTGTGCGAGCCAATCCAAGACAGACTGTCCGAGAGGTTGCAGAAGAAAGTAACATTCCTGCTGGATCATGTCATGAAATCCTGACACAGCATCACAGTTTAAGAATGGCAGGTCGGATGTTAATGATGACCCGCATTCAGGACGCACTTCGACTTCTACCGACGACTCTCATGTTAGGAACGTCAATGAAATTGTGAGTGCCAATCCAAGACAGACTGTCCAAGAGGTTGCAGAAGAAAGTATTATTTCTGCTGGATCATGTAATGAAATCCTGACACAGCATCACAGTTTAAGAATGGCAGGTCGGATGTTAAAGATGACCCGCATTCAGGACGCACTTCGACTTCTACCGACGACTCTCATGTTAGGAACGTCAATGAAATTGTGCGTGCCAATCCAAGACAGACTATCCAAGAGTTTGCAGAAGAAAGTAACATTCCTGCTGGATCATGTCATGAAATCCTGACACAGCATCACAGTTTAATAATGGCAGGTCGGATGTTAAAGATGACCCGCATTCAGGACGCACTTCGACTTCTACCGACGACTCTCATGTCAGGAACGTCAATGAAACTGTGCGTGCCAATCCAAGACAGACTGTCCAAGAGGTTGCAGAGGAAAGTAACATTCCTGCTGGATTATGTCATGAAATCCTGACACAGCATCACAGTTTAAGAATGGCAGGTCGGATGTTAAAGATGACCCGCATTCAGGACGCACTTCGACTTCTACCGACGACTCTCATGTTAGGAACGTCAATGAAATTGTGAGTGCCAATCCAAGACAGACTGTCCAAGAGGTTGCAGAAGAAAGTATTATTTCTGCTGGATCATGTCATGAAATCCTGACACAGCATCACAGTTTAAGAATGGCAGGTCGGATGTTAAAGATGACCCGCATTCAGGACGCACTTCGACTTCTACCGACGACTCTCATGTTAGGAACGTCAATGAAATTGTGCGTGCCAATCCAAGACAGACTGTCCAAGAGGTTGCAGAAGAAAGTAACATTCCTGCTGGATCATGTCATGAAATCCAGACACAGCATCAGAGTTTAAGAATGGCAGGTCGGATGTTAAAGATGACCCGCATTCAGGACGCACTTCGACTTCTACCGACGACTCTCATGTTAGGAACGTCAATGAAATTGTGCGTGCCAATCCAAGATAGACTGTCCAAGAGGTTGCAGAAGAAAGTAACATTCCTGCTGGATCATGTCATGAAATCCTGACACAGCTTCACAGTTTAAGAATGGCAGGTCGGATGTTAAAGATGACCCGCATTCAGGACGCACTTCGACTTCTACCGACGACTCTCATGTTAGGAATGTCAATGCAATTGTGCGTGCCAATCCAAGACAGACTGTCCAAGAGGTTGCAGAAGAAAGTAACATTCCTGCTGGATCATATCATGAAATCCTGACACAGCATCACAGTTTAAGAATGGCAGGTCGGATGTTAAAGATGACCCGCATTCAGGACGCACTTCGACTTCTACCGACGACTCTCATGTTAGGAACGTCAATGAAATTGTGCGTGCCAATCGAAGACAGACTGTCCAAGAGGTTGCAGAAGAAAGTAACATTCCTGCTGGATCATGTCATGAAATCCTGACACAGCATCACAGTTTAAGAATGGCAGGTCGGATGTTAAAGATGACCCGCATTCAGGACGCACTTCGACTTCTACCGACGACTCTCATGTCAGGAACGTCAATGAAACTGTGCGTGCCAATCCAAGACAGACTGTCCAAGAGGTTGCAGAAGAAAGTAACATTCCTGCTGGATTATGTCATGAAATCCTGACACAGCATCACAGTTTAAGAATGGCAGGTCGGATGTTAAAGACGACCCGCATTCAGGACGCACTTCGACTTCTACCGACGACTCTCATGTTAGGAACGTCAATGAAATTGTGAGTGCCAATCCAAGACAGACTGTCCAAGAGGTTGCGGAAAAAAGTAACATTCCTGCTGGATCATGTCATGAAATCCTAACACAGCATCACAGTTTAAGAATGGCAGGTCGGATGTTGAAGAAGACCCGCATTCAGGACGCACTTCGACTTCTACCGACGACTCTCATGTTAGGAACGTCAATGAAATTGTGCGTGCCAATCCAAGACAGACTGTCCAAGAGGTTGCAGAAGAAAGTAACATTCCTGCTGGATCATGTCATGAAATCCAGACACAGCATCAGAGTTTAAGAATGGCAGGTCGGATGTTAAAGATGACCCGCATTCAGGACGCACTTCGACTTCTACCGACGACTCTCATGTTAGGAACGTCAATGAAATTGTGCGTGCCAATCCAAGACAGACTGTCCAAGAGGTTGCAGAAGAAAGAAACATTCCTGCTGGATCATGTCATGAAATCCAGACACAGCATCAGAGTTTAAGAATGGCAGGTCGGATGTTAAAGATGACCCGCATTCAGGACGCACTTCGACTTCTACCGACGACTCTCATGTTAGGAACGTCAATGAAATTGTGCGTGCCAATCCAAGACAGACTGTCCAAGAGGTTGCAGAAGAAAGTAACATTCCTGCTGGATCATGTCATGAAATCCTGACACAGCATCATAGTTTAAGAATGGCAGGTCGGATGTTAAAGATGACCCGCATTCAGGACGCACTTCCACTTCTACCGACGACGCTCATGTTAGGAACGTCAATGAAATTGTGCGTGCCAATCCAAGACAGACTGTCCAAGAGGTTGCAGAAGAAAGTAACATTCCTGCTAGATCATGTCATGAAATCCTGACACAGCATCACAGTTTAATAATGGCAGGTCGGATGTTAAAGATGACCCGCATTCAGGACGCACTTCGACTTCTACCGACGACTCTCATGTCAGGAACGTCAATGAAACTGTGCGTGCCAATCCAAGACAGACTGTCCAAGAGGTTGCAGAAGAAAGTAACATTCCTGCTGGATCATGTCATGAAATCCTGACACAGCATCACAGTTTAAGAATGGCAGGTCGGATGTTAAAGATGACCCGCATTCAGGACGCACTTCGACTTCTACCGACGAATCTCATGTTAGGAACGTCAATGAAATTGTGAGTGCCAATCCAAGACAGACTGTCCAAGAGGTTGCAGAAGAAAGTATTATTTCTGCTGGATCATGTCATGAAATCCTGACACAGCATCACAGTTTAAGAATGGCAGGTCGGATGTTAAAGATGACCCGCATTCAGGACGCACTTCGACTTCTACCGACGACTCTCATGTTAGGAACGTCAATGAAATTGTGCGTGCCAATCCAAGACAGACTATCCAAGAGTTTGCAGAAGAAAGTAACATTCCTGCTGGATCATGTTATGAAATCCTGACACAGCATCACAGTTTAAGAATGGCAGGTCAGATGTTAAAGATGACCCGCATTCAGGACGCACTTCGACTTCTACTGACGACTCTCATGTTAGGAACGTCAATGAAATTGTGCGTGCCAATCCAAGACAGACTGTCCAAGAGGTTGCGGAAGAAAGTAACATTCCTGCTGGTTCATGTCATGAAATCCTAACACAGCATCACAGTTTAAGAATGGCAGGTCGGATGTTGAAGAAGACCCGCATTCAGGACGCACTTCGACTTCTACCGACGACTCTCATGTTAGGAACGTCAATGAAATTGTGCGTGCCAATCCAAGACAGACTGTCCAAGAGGTTGCAGAAGAAAGTAACATTCCTGCTGGATCATGTCATGAAATCCTGACACAGCATCACAGTTTAATAATGGCAGGTCGGATGTTAAAGATGACCCGCATTCAGGACGCACTTCGACTTCTACTGACGACTCTCATGTCAGGAACGTCAATGAAACTGTGCGTGCCAATCCAAGACAGACTGTCCAAGAGGTTGCAGAAGAAAGTAACATTCCTGCTGGATTATGTCATGAAATCCTGACACAGCATCACAGTTTAAGAATGGCAGGTCGGATGTTAAAGATGACCCGCATTCAGGACGCACTTCGACTTCTACCGACGACTCTCATGTTAGGAACGTCAATGAAATTGTGAGTGCCAATCCAAGACAGACTGTCCAAGAGGTTGCAGAAGAAAGTATTATTTCTGCTGGATCATGTCATGAAATCCTGACACAGCATCACAGTTTAAGAATGGCAGGTCGGATGTTAAAGATGACCCGCATTCAGGACGCACTTCGACTTCTACCGACGACTCTCATGTTAGGAACGTCAATGAAATTGTGCGTGCCAATCCAAGACAGACTGTCCAAGAGGTTGCAGAAGAAAGTAACATTCCTGCTGGATCATGTCATGAAATCCAGACACAGCATCAGAGTTTAAGAATGGCAGGTCGGATGTTAAAGATGACCCGCATTCAGGACGCACTTCGACTTCTACCGACGACTCTCATGTTAGGAACGTCAATGAAATTGTGCGTGCCAATCCAAGACAGACTGTCCAAGAGGTTGCAGAAGAAAGTAACATTCCTGCTGGATCATGTCATGAAATCCTGACACAGCATCAGAGTTTAAGAATGGCAGGTCGGATGTTAAAGATGACCCGCATTCAGGACGCACTTCGACTTCTACCGACGACTCTCATGTTAGGAACGTCAATGAAATTATGCGTGCCAATCGAAGAAAGACTGTCCAAGAGGTTGCAGAAGAAAGTAACATTCCTGCTGGATCATGTCATGAAATCCTGACACAGCATCAGAGTTTAAGAATGGCAGGTCGGATGTTAAAGATGACCCGCATTCAGGACGCACTTCCACTTCTACCGACGACTCTCATGTTAGGAACGTCAATGAAATTGTGCGTGCCAATCCAAGATAGACTGTCCAAGAGGTTGCAGAAGAAAGTAACATTCCTGCTGGATCATGTCATGAAATCCTGACACAGCTTCACAGTTTAAGAATGGCAGGTCGGATGTTAAAGATGACCCGCATTCAGGACGCACTTCGACTTCTACCGACGACTCTCATGTTAGGAATGTCAATGCAATTGTGCGTGCCAATCCAAGACAGACTGTCCAAGAGGTTGCAAAAGAAAGTAACATTCCTGCTGGATCATATCATGAAATCCTGACACAGCATCACAGTTTAAGAATGGCAGGTCGGATGTTAAAGATGACCCGCATTCAGGACGCACTTCGACTTCTACCGACGACTCTCATGTTAGGAACGTCAATGAAATTGTGCGTGCCAATCGAAGACAGACTGTCCAAGAGGTTGCAGAAGAAAGTAACATTCCTGCTGGATCATGTCATGAAATCCTGACACAGCATCACAGTTTAATAATGGCAGGTCGGATGTTAAAGATGACCCGCATTCAGGACGCACTTCGACTTCTAGCGACGACTTTCATGTCAGGAACGTCAATGAAACTGTGCGTGCCAATCCAAGACAGACTGTCCAAGAGGTTGCAGAAGAAAGTAACATTCCTGCTGGATTATGTCATGAAATCCTGACACAGCATCACAGTTTAAGAATGGCAGGTCGGATGTTAAAGATGACCCGCATTCAGGACGCACTTCGACTTCTACCGACGACTCTCATGTTAGGAACGTCAATGAAATTGTGAGTGCCAATCCAAGACAGACTGTCCAAGAGGTTGCGGAAAAAAGTAACATTCCTGCTGGATCATGTCATGAAATCCTAACACAGCATCACAGTTTAAGAATGGCAGGTTGGATGTTGAAGAAGACCCGCATTCAGGACGCACTTCGACTTCTACCGACGACTCTCATGTTAGGAACGTCAATGAAATTGTGCGTGCCAATCCAAGACAGACTGTCCAAGAGGTTGCAGAAGAAAGTAACATTCCTGCTGGATCATGTCATGAAATCCAGACACAGCATCAGAGTTTAAGAATGGCAGGTCGGATGTTAAAGATGACCCGCATTCAGGACACACTTCGACTTCTACCGACGACTCTCATGTTAGGAACGTCAATGAAATTGTGCGTGCCAATCGAAGACAGACTGTCCAAGAGGTTGCAGAAGAAAGAAACATTCCTGCTGGATCATGTCATGAAATCCAGACACAGCATCAGAGTTTAAGAATGGCAGGTCGGATGTTAAAGATGACCCGCATTCAGGACGCACTTCGACTTCTACCGACGACTCTCATGTTAGGAACGTCAATGAAATTGTGCGTGCCAATCCAAGACAGACTGTCCAAGAGGTTGCAGAAGAAAGTAACATTCCTGCTGGATCATGTCATGAAATCCTGACACAGCATCATAGTTTAAGAATGGCAGGTCGGATGTTAAAGATGACCCGCATTCAGGACGCACTTCCACTTCTACCGACGACTCTCATGTTAGGAACGTCAATGAAATTGTGCGTGCCAATCCAAGACAGACTGTCCAAGAGGTTGCAGAAGAAAGTAACATTCCTGCTAGATCATGTCATGAAATCCTGACACAGCATCACAGTTTAATAATGGCAGGTCGGATGTTAAAGATGACCCGCATTCAGGACGCACTTCGACTTCTACCGACGACTCTCATGTCAGGAACGTCAATGAAACTGTGCGTGCCAATCCAAGACAGACTGTCCAAGAGGTTGCAGAAGAAAGTAACATTCCTGCTGGATCATGTCATGAAATCCTGACACAGCATCACAGTTTAAGAATGGCAGGTCGGATGTTAAAGATGACCCGCATTCAGGACGCACTTCGACTTCTACCGACGAATCTCATGTTAGGAACGTCAATGAAATTGTGAGTGCCAATCCAAGACAGACTGTCCAAGAGGTTGCAGAAGAAAGTATTATTTCTGCTGGATCATGTCATGAAATCCTGACACAGCATCACAGTTTAAGAATAGCAGGTCGGATGTTAAAGATGACCCGCATTCAGGACGCACTTCGACTTCTACCGACGACTCTCATGTTAGGAACGTCAATGAAATTGTGCGTGCCAATCCAAGACAGACTATCCAAAAGTTTGCAGAAGAAAGTAACATTCCTGCTGGATCATGTTATGAAATCCTGACACAGCATCACAGTTTAAGAATGGCAGGTCGGATGTTAAAGATGACCCGCATTCAGGACGCACTTCGACTTCTACCGACGACTCTCATGTTAGGAACGTCAATGAAATTGTGCGTGCCAATCCAAGACAGACTGTCCAAGAGGTTGCGGAAAAAAGTAACATTCCTGCTGGATCATGTCATGAAATCCTAACACAGCATCACAGTTTAAGAATGGCAGGTCGGATGTTGAAGAAGACCCGCATTCAGGACGCACTTCGACTTCTACCGACGACTCTCATGTTAGGAACGTCAATGAATTTGTGCGTGCCAATCCAAGACAGACTGTCCAAGAGGTTGCAGAAGAAAGTAACATTCCTGCTGGATCATGTCATGAAATCCAGACACAGCATCAGAGTTTAAGAATGGCAGGTCGGATGTTAAAGATGACCCGCATTCAGGACGCACTTCGACTTCTACCGACGACTCTCATGTTAGGAACGTCAATGAAATTGTGCGTGCCAATCCAAGACAGACTGTCCAAGAGGTTGCAGAAGAAAGTAACATTCCTGCTGGATCATGTCATGAAATCCAGACACAGCATCAGAGTTTAAGAATGGCAGGTCGGATGTTAAAGATGACCAGCATTCAGGACGCACTTCGACTTCTACCGACGACTCTCATGTTAGGAACGTCAATGAAATTGTGCGTGCCAATCCAAGACAGACTGTCCAAGAGGTTGCAGAAGAAAGTAACATTCCTGCTGGATCATGTCATGAAATCCTGACACAGCATCAGAGTTTAAGAATGGCAGGTCGGATGTTAAAGATGACCCGCATTCAGGACGCACTTCCACTTCTACCGACGACTCTCATGTTAGGAACGTCAATGAAATTGTGCGTGCCAATCCAAGACAGACTGTCCAAGAGGTTGCAGAAGAAAGTAACATTCCTGCTGGATCATGTCATGAAATCCTGACACAGCTTCTCAGTTTAAGAATGGCAGGTCGGATGTTAAAGATGACCCGCATTCAGGACGCACTTCGACTTCTACCGACGACTCTCATGTTAGGAACGTCAATGAAATTGTGCGTGCCAATCCAAGACAGACTGTCCAAGAGGTTGCAGAAGAAAGTAACATTCCTGCTGGATCATGTCATGAAATCCTGACACAGCATCACAGTTTAAGAATGGCAGGTCGGATGTTAAAGGTGACCCTCATTCAGGACGCACTTCGACTTCTACCGACGACTCTCATGTTAGGGACGTCAATGAAATTGTGAGTGCCAATCGAAGAAAGACTGTCCAAGAGGTTGCAGAAGAAAGTAACATTCCTGCTGGATCATGTAATGAAATCCTGACACAGCATCACAGTTTAAGAATGGCAGGTCGGATGTTAAGATGACCCGCATTCAGGACGCACTTCGACTTCTACCGACGACTCTCATGTTAGTATCGTCAATGAAATTGTGCGTGCCAATCCAAGACAGACTGTCCAAGAGGTTGCAGAAGAGAGTAACATTCCTGCTGGATCATGTCATGAAATCCTGACACAGCATCACAGTTTGAGAATGGCAGGTCGGATGTTAAAGATGACCTGCATTCAGGACGCACTTCGACTTCTACCGACGACTCTCATGTTAGGAACGTCAATGAAATTGTGAGTGCCAATCGAAGACAGACTGTCCAAGAGGTTGCAGAAGAAAGTAACATTCCTGCTGGATCATGTCATGAAATCCTGACACAGCATCACAGTTTAAGAATGGCAGGTCGGATGTTAAAGATGACCCGCATTCAGGACGCACTTCGACTTCTACCGACGACTCTCATGTTAGGAACGTCAATGAAATTGTGCGTGCCAATCGAAGACAGACTGTCCAAGAGTTTGCAGAAGAAAGTAACATTCCTGCTGGATCATGTCATGAAATCCTGACACAGCATCACAGTTTAAGAATGGCAGGTCGGATGTTAAAGATGACCCGCATTCAGGACGCACTTCGACTTCTACCGACGACTCTCATGTTAGGAACGTCAATGAAATTGTGCGTGCCAATCCAAGACAGACTGTCCAAGAGGTTGCAGAAGAAAGTAACATTCCTGCTGGATCATGTCATGAAATCTTGACACAGCATCACAGTTTAAGAATGGCAGGTCGGATGTTAAAGATGACCCTCATTCAGGACGCACTTCGACTTCTACCGACGACTCTCATGTTAGGGACGTCAATGAAATTGTAGTGCCAATCGAAGACAGACTGTCCAAGAGGTTGGAGAAGAAAGTAACATTCCTGCTGGATCATGTCATGAAATCCTGACACAGCATCACAGTTTAAGAATGGCAGGTCGGATATTAAAGATGACCCTTATTCAGGACGCACTTCAACTTCTACCGTCGACTCTCATGTTAGGAACATCAATGAGATTGTGCGAGCCAATCCAAGACAGACTGTCCGAGAGGTTGCAGAAGAAAGTAACATTCCTGCTGGATCATGTCATGAAATCCTGACACAGCATCACATTTTAAGAATGGCAGGTCGGATGTTAAAGATGACCCGCATTCAGGACGCACTTCGACTTCTACCGACGACTCTCATGTTAGGATCGTCAATGAAATTGTGAGTGCCAATCGATGACAGACTGTCCAAGAGGTTGCAGAAGAAAGTAACATTCCTGCTGGATCATGTCATGAAATCCTGACACAGCATCACAGTTTAAGAATGGCAGGTCGGATGTTAAAGATGACCCGCATTCAGGACGCACTTCGACTTCTACCGACGACTCTCATGTTAGGAACGTCAATGAAATTGTGCGTGCCAATCGAAGACAGACTGTAAAAGAGTTTGCAGCAGAAAGTAACATTCCTGCTGGAACATGTTATGAAATCCTGACACAGCATCAGAGTTTAAAAATGGCAGGTCGGATGTTAAAGATGACCCGCATTCAGGATGCACTTCGACTTCTACCGACGACTCTCATGTTAGGAACTTCAATGAAATTGTGCGTGCCAATCCAAGACAGACTGTCCAAGAGGTTGCGGAAGAAAGTAACATTCCTGCTGGTTCATGTCATGAAATCCTAACACAGCATCACAGTTTAAGAATGGCAGGTCGGATGTTAAAGATGACCCGCATTCAGGACGCACTTCGACTTCTACCGACGACTCTCATGTTAGGAACGTCAATGAAATTGTGCGTGCCAATCCAAGACAGACTGTCCAAGAGGTTGCGGAAGAAAGTAACATTTCCTGCTGGTTCATGTCATGAAATCCTAACACAGCATCACAGTTTAAGAATGGCAGGTCGGATGTTAAAGATGACCCGCATTCAGGACGCACTTCCACTTCTACCGACGACTCTCATGTTAGGAACGTCAATGAAATTGTGCGTGCCAATCGAAGACAGACTGTCCAAGAGGTTGCAGAAGAAAGTAACATTCCTGCTGGATCATGTCATGAAATCCTGACACAGCATCACAGTTTAATAATGGCAGGTCGGATGTTAAAGATGACCCGCATTCAGGACGCACTTCGACTTCTACCGACGACTCTCATGTCAGGAACGTCAATGAAACTGTGCGTGCCAATCCAAGACAGACTGTCCAAGAGGTTGCAGAAGAAAGTAACATTCCTGCTGGATTATGTCATGAAATCCTGACACAGCATCACAGTTTAAGAATGGCAGGTCGGATGTTAAAGATGACCCGCATTCAGGACGCACTTCGACTTCTACCGACGACTCTCATGTTAGGAACGTCAATGAAATTGTGAGTGCCAATCCAAGACAGACTGTCCAAGGGGTTGCAGAAGAAAGTATTATTTCTGCTGGATCATGTCATGAAATCCTGACACAGCATCACAGTTTAAGAATGGGAGGTCGGATGTTAAAGATGACCCGCATTCAGGACGCACTTCGACTTCTACCGACGACTCTCATGTTAGGAACGTCAATGAAATTGTGCGTGCCAATCCAAGACAGACTATCCAAGAGTTTGCAGAAGAAAGTAACATTCCTGCTGGATCATGTTATGAAATCCTGACACAGCATCACAGTTTAAGAATGGCAGGTCGGATGTTAAAGATGACCCGCATTCAGGACGCACTTCGACTTCTACCGACGAATCTCATGTTAGGAACGTCAATGAAATTGTGCGTGCCAATCCAAGACAGACTGTCCAAGAGGTTGCGGAAAAAAGTAACATTCCTGCTGGATCATGTCATGAAATCCTAACACAGCATCACAGTTTAAGAATGGAAGGTCGGATGTTGAAGAAGACCCGCATTCAGGACGCACTTCGACTTCTACCGACGACTCTCATGTTAGGAACGTCACTGAAATTGTGCGTGCCAATCCAAGACAGACTGTCCAAGAGGTTGCAGAAGAAAGTAACATTCCTGCTGGATCATGTCATGAAATCCTGACACAGCATCACAGTTTAAGAATGGCAGGTCGGATGTTAAAGATGACCTGCATTCAGGACGCACTTCGACTTCTACCGACGACTCTCATGTTAGGAACGTCAATGAAATTGTGAGTGCCAATCGAAGACAGACTGTCCAAGAGGTTGCAGAAGAAAGTAACATTCCTGCTGGATCATGTCATGAAATCCTGACACAGCATCACAGTTTAAGAATGGCAGGTCGGATGTTAAAGATGACCCGCATTCAGGACGCACTTCGACTTATACCGACGACTCTCATGTTAGGAACGTCAATGAAATTGTGCGTGCCAATCGAAGACAGACTGTCCAAGAGTTTGCAGAAGAAAGTAACATTCCTGCTGGATCATGTCATGAAATCCTGACACAGCATCACAGTTTAAGAATGGCAGGTCGGATGTTAAAGATGACCCGCATTCAGGACGCACTTCGACTTCTACCGACGACTCTCATGTTAGGAACGTCAATGAAATTGTGCGTGCCAATCCAAGACAGACTGTCCAAGAGGTTGCAGAAGAAAGTAACATTCCTGCTGGATCATGTCATGAAATCTTGACACAGCATCACAGTTTAAGAATGGCAGGTCGGATGATAAAGATGACCCTCATTCAGGACGCACTTCGACTTCTACCGACGACTCTCATGTTAGGGACGTCAATGAAATTGTAGTGCCAATCGAAGACAGACTGTCCAAGAGGTTGCAGAAGAAAGTAACATTCCTGCTGGATCATGTCATGAAATCCTGACACAGCATCACAGTTTAAGAATGGCAGGTCGGATATTAAAGATGACCCTTATTCAGGACGCACTTCAACTTCTACCGTCGACTCTCATGTTAGGAACATCAATGAGATTGTGCGAGCCAATCCAAGACAGACTGTCCGAGAGGTTGCAGATGAAAGTAACATTCCTGCTGGATCATGTCATGAAATCCTGACACAGCATCACAGTTTAAGAATGGCAGGTCGGATGTTAAAGATGACCCGCATTCAGGACGCACTTCGACTTCTACCGACGACTCTCATGTTAGGAACGTCAATGAAATTGTGAGTGCCAATCGATGACAGACTGTCCAAGAGGTTGCAGAAGAAAGTAACATTCCTGCTGGATCATGTCATGAAATCCTGACACAGCATCACAGTTTAAGAATGGCAGGTCGGATGTTAAAGATGACCCGCATTCAGGACGCACTTCGACTTCTACCGACGACTCTCATGTTAGGAACGTCAATGAAATTGTGCGTGCCAATCGAAGACAGACTGTAAAAGAGTTTGCAGCAGAAAGTAACATTCCTGCTGGAACATGTTATGAAATCCTGACACAGCATCAGAGTTTAAAAATGGCAGGTCGGATGTTAAAGATGACCCGCATTCAGGATGCACTTCGACTTCTACCGACGACTCTCATGTTAGGAACTTCAATGAAATTGTGCGTGACAATCCAAGACAGACTGTCCAAGAGGTTGCGGAAGAAAGTAACATTCCTGCTGGTTCATGTCATGAAATCCTAACACAGCATCACAGTTTAAGAATGGCAGGTCGGATGTTAAAGATGACCCGCATTCAGGACGCACTTCGACTTCTACCGACGACTCTCATGTTAGGAACGTCAATGAAATTGTGCGTGCCAATCCAAGACAGACTGTCCAAGAGGTTGCGGAAGAAAGTAACATTTCCTGCTGGTTCATGTCATGAAATCCTAACACAGCATCACAGTTTAAGAATGGCAGGTCGGATGTTAAAGATGACCCGCATTCAGGACGCACTTCGACTTCTACCGACGACTCTCATGTTAGGAACGTCAATGGAATTGTGCGTGCCAATCGAAGACAGACTGTCCAAGAGGTTGCAGAAGAAAGTAACATTCCTGCTGGATCATGTCATGAAATCCTGACACAGCATCACAGTTTAATAATGGCAGGTCGGATGTTAAAGATGACCCGCATTCAGGACGCACTTCGACTTCTACCGACGACTCTCATGTCAGGAACGTCAATGAAACTGTGCGTGCCAATCCAAGACAGACTGTCCAAGAGGTTGCAGAAGAAAGTAACATTCCTGCTGGATTATGTCATGAAATCCTGACACAGCATCACAGTTTAAGAATGGCAGGTCGGATGTTAAAGATGACCCGCATTCAGGACGCACTTCGACTTCTACCGACGACTCTCATTTTAGGAACGTCAATGAAATTGTGAGTGCCAATCCAAGACAGACTGTCCAAGGGGTTGCAGAAGAAAGTATTATTTCTGCTGGATCATGTCATGAAATCCTGACACAGCATCACAGTTTAAGAATGGCAGGTCGGATGTTAAAGATGACCCGCATTCAGGACGCACTTCGACTTCTACCGACGACTCTCATGTTAGGAACGTCAACGAAATTGTGCGTGCCAATCCAAGACAGACTATCCAAGAGTTTGCAGAAGAAAGTAACATTCCTGCTGGATCATGTTATGAAATCCTGAGACAGCATCACAGTTTAAGAATGGCAGGTCGGATGTTAAAGATGACCCGCATTCAGGACGCACTTCGACTTCTACCGACGACTCTCATGTTAGGAACGTCAATGAAATTGTGCGTGCCAATCCAAGACAGACTGTCCAAGAGGTTGCGGAAAAAAGTAACATTCCTGCTGGATCATGTCATGAAATCCTAACACAGCATCACAGTTTAAGAATGGCAGGTCGGATGTTGAAGAAGACCCGCATTCAGGATGCACTTCGACTTCTACCGACGACTCTCATGTTAGGAACGTCAATGAAATTGTGCGTGCCAATCCAAGACAGACTGTCCAAGAGGTTGCAGAAGAAAGTAACATTCCTGCTGGATCATGTCATGAAATCCTGACACAGCATCACAGTTTAAGAATGGCAGGTCGGATGTTAAAGGTGACCCTAATTCAGGACGCACTTCGACTTCTACCGACGACTCTCATGTTAGGGACGTCAATGAAATTGTGAGTGCCAATCGAAGAAAGACTGTCCAAGAGGTTGCAGAAGAAAGTAACATTCCTGCTGGATCATGTAATGAAATCCTGACACAGCATCACAGTTTAAGAATGGCAGGTCGGATGTTAAGATGACCCGCATTCAGGACGCACTTCGACTTCTACCGACGACTCTCATGTTAGGAACGTCAATGAAATTGTGCGTGCCAATCCAAGACAGACTGTCCAAGAGGTTGCAGAAGAAAGTAACATTCCTGCTGGATCAAGTCATGAAATCCTGACACAGCATCAGAGTTTAAGAATGGCAGGTCGGATGTTAAAGATGACCCGCATTCAGGACGCACTTCGACTTCTACCGACGACTCTCATGTTAGGAACGTCAATGAAATTGTGAGTGCCAATCGAAGACAGACTGTCCAAGAGGTTGCAGAAGAAAGTAACATTCCTGCTGGATCATGTCATGAAATCCTGACACAGCATCACAGTTTAAGAATGGCAGGTCGGATGTTAAAGATGACCCGCATTCAGGACGCACTTCGACTTCTACCGACGACTCTCATGTTAGGAACGTCAATGAAATTGTGCGTGCCAATCGAAGACAGACTGTCCAAGAGTTTGCAGAAGAAAGTAACATTCCTGCTGGATCATGTCATGAAATCCTGACACAGCATCACAGTTTAAGAATGGCAGGTCGGATGTTAAAGATGACCCGCATTCAGGACGCACTTCCACTTCTACCGACGACTCTCATGTTAGGAACGTCAATGAAATTGTGCGTGCCAATCCAAGACAGACTGTCCAAGAGGTTGCAGAAGAAAGTAACATTCCTGCTGGATCATGTCATGAAATCTTGACACAGCATCACAGTGTAAGAATGGCAGGTCGGATGTTAAAGATGACCCTCATTCAGGACGCACTTCGACTTCTACCGACGACTCTCATGTTAGGGACGTCAATGAAATTGTAGTGCCAATCGAAGACAGACTGTCCAAGAGGTTGCAGAAGAAAGTAACATTCCTGCTGGATCATGTCATGAAATCCTGACACAGCATCACAGTTTAAGAATGGCAGGTCGGATATTAAAGATGACCCTTATTCAGGACGCACTTCAACTTCTACCGTCGACTCTCATGTTAGGAACATCAATGAGATTGTGCGAGCCAATCCAAGACAGACTGTCCGAGAGGTTGCAGAAGAAAGTAACATTCCTGCTGGATCATGTCATGAAATCCTGACACAGCATCACAGTTTAAGAATGGCAGGTCGGATGTTAAAGATGACCCGCATTCAGGACGCACTTCCACTTCTACCGACGACTCTCATGTTAGGAACGTCAATGAAATTGTGAGTGCCAATCGATGACAGACTGTCCAAGAGGTTGCAGAAGAAAGTAACATTCCTGCTGGATCATGTCATGAAATCCTGACACAGGATCACAGTTTAAGAATGGCAGGTCGGATGTTAAAGATGACCCGCATTCAGGACGCACTTCGACTTCTACCGACGACTCTCATGTTAGGAACGTCAATGAAATTGTGCGTGCCAATCGAAGACAGACTGTAAAAGAGTTTGCAGCAGAAAGTAACATTCCTGCTGGAACATGTTATGAAATCCTGACACAGCATCACAGTTTAAAAATGGCAGGTCGGATGTTAAAGATGACCCGCATTCAGGACGCACTTCGACTTCTACCGACGACTCTCATGTTAGGAACTTCAATGAAATTGTGCGTGCCAATCCAAGACAGACTGTCCAAGAGGTTGCGGAAGAAAGTAACATTCCTGCTGGTTCATGTCATGAAATCCTAACACAGCATCACAGTTTAAGAATGGCAGGTCGGATGTTAAAGATGACCCGCATTCAGGACGCACTTCGACTTCTACCGACGACTCTCATGTTAGGAACGTCAATGAAATTGTGCGTGCCAATCCAAGACAGACTGTCCAAGAGGTTGCGGAAGAAAGTAACATTTCCTGCTGGTTCATGTCATGAAATCCTAACACAGCATCACAGTTTAAGAATGGCAGGTCGGATGTTAAAGATGACCCGCATTCAGGACGCACTTCGACTTCTACCGACGACTCTCATGTTAGGAACGTCAATGAAATTGTGCGTGCCAATCGAAGACAGACTGTCCAAGAGGTTGCAGAAGAAAGTAACATTCCTGGTGGATCATGTCATGAAATCCTGACACAGCATCACAGTTTAATAATGGCAGGTCGGATGTTAAAGATGACCCGCATTCAGGACGCACTTCGACTTCTACCGACGACTCTCATGTCAGGAACGTCAATGAAACTGTGCGTGCCAATCCAAGACAGACTGTCCAAGAGGTTGCAGAAGAAAGTAACATTCCTGCTGGATTATGTCATGAAATCCTGACACAGCATCACAGTTTAAGAATGGCAGGTCGGATGTTAAAGATGACCCGCATTCAGGACGCACTTCGACTTCTACCGACGACTCTCATGTTAGGAACGTCAATGAAATTGTGAGTGCCAATCCAAGACAGACTGTCCAAGAGGTTGCAGAAGAAAGTATTATTTATGCTGGATCATGTCATGAAATCCTGACACAGCATCACAGTTTAAGAATGGCAGGTCGGATGTTAAAGATGACCCGCATTCAGGACGCACTTCGACTTCTACCGACGACTCTCATGTTAGGAACGTCAATGAAATTGTGCGTGCCAATCCAAGACAGACTATCCAAGAGTTTGCAGAAGAAAGTAACATTCCTGCTGGATCATGTCATGAAATCCTGACACAGCATCACAGTTTAAGAATGGCAGGTCGGATGTTAAAGATGACCCGCATTCAGGACGCACTTCGACTTCTACCGACGACTCTCATGTTAGGAACGTCAATGAAATTGTGCGTGCCAATCCAAGACAGACTGTCCAAGAGGTTGCGGAAAAAAGTAACATTCCTGCTGGATCATGTCATGAAATCCTAACACAGCATCACAGTTTAAGAATGGCAGGTCGGATGTTGAAGAAGACCCGCATTCAGGACGCACTTCGACTTCTACCGACGACTCTCATGTTAGGAACGTCAATGAAATTGTGCGTGCCAATCCAAGACAGACTGTCCAAGAGGTTGCAGAAGAAAGTAACATTCCTTCTGGATCATGTCATGAAATCCAGACACAGCATCAGAGTTTAAGAATGGCAGGTCGGATGTTAAAGATGACCCGCATTCAGGACGCACTTCGACTTCTACCGACGACTCTCATGTTAGGAACGTCAATGAAATTGTGCGTGCCAATCCAAGACAGACTGTCCAAGAGGTTGCAGAAGAAAGTAACATTCCTGCTGGATCATGTCATGAAATCCAGACACAGCATCAGAGTTTAAGAATGGCAGGTCGGATGTTAAAGATGACCCGCATTCAGGACGCACTTCGACTTCTACCGACGACTCTCATGTTAGGAACGTCAATGAAATTGTGCGTGCCAATCCAAGACAGACTGTCCAAGAGGTTGCAGAAGAAAGTAACATTCCTGCTGGATCATGTCATGAAATCCTGACACAGCATCAGAGTTTAAGAATGGCAGGTCGGATGATAAAGATGACCCGCATTCAGGACGCACTTCCACTTCTACCGACGACTCTCATGTTAGGAACGTCAATGAAATTGTGCGTGCCAATCCAAGACAGACTGTCCAAGAGGTTGCAGAAGAAAGTAACATTCCTGCTGGATCATGTCATGAAATCCTGACACAGCATCACAGTTTAATAATGGCAGGTCGGATGTTAAAGATGACCCGCATTCAGGACGCACTTCGACTTCTACCGACGACTCTCATGTCAGGAACGTCAATGAAACTGTGCGTGCCAATCCAAGACAGACTGTCCAAGAGGTTGCAGAAGAAAGTAACATTCCTGCTGGATTATGTCATGAAATCCTGACACAGCATCACAGTTTAAGAATGGCAGGTCGGATGTTAAAGATGACCCGCATTCAGGACGCACTTCGACTTCTACCGACGACTCTCATGTTAGGAACGTCAATGAAATTGTGCGTGCCAATCCAAGACAGACTGTCCAAGAGGTTGCAGAAGAAAGTATTATTTCTGCTGGATCATGTCATGAAATCCTGACACAGCATCACAGTTTAAGAATGGCAGGTCGGATGTTAAAGATGACCCGCATTCAGGACGCACTTCGACTTCTACCGACGACTCTCATGTTAGGAACGTCAATGAAATTGTGCGTGCCAATCCAAGACAGACTATCCAAGAGTTTGCAGAAGAAAGTAACATTCCTGCTGGATCATGTTATGAAATCCTGACACAGCATCACAGTTTAAGAATGGCAGGTCGGATGTTAAAGATGACCCGCATTCAGGACGCACTTCGACTTCTACCGACGACTCTCATGTTAGGAACGTCAATGAAATTGTGCGTGCCAATCCAAGACAGACTGTCCAAGAGGTTGCGGAAAAAAGTAACATTCCTGCTGGATCATGTCATGAAATCCTAACACAGCATCACAGTTTAAGAATGGCAGGTCGGATGTTGAAGAAGACCCGCATTCAGGACGCACTTCGACTTCTACCGACGACTCTCATGTTAGGAACGTCAATGAAATTGTGCGTGCCAATCCAAGACAGACTGTCCAAGAGGTTGCAGAAGAAAGTAACATTCCTGCTGGATCATGTCATGAAATCCAGACACAGCATCAGAGTTTAAGAATGGCAGGTCGGATGTTAAAGATGACCCGCATTCAGGACGCACTTCGACTTCTACCGACGACTCTCATGTTAGGAACGTCAATGAAATTGTGCGTGCCAATCCAAGACAGACTGTCCAAGAGGTTGCAGAAGAAAGTAACATTCCTGCTGGATCATGTTATGAAATCCTGACACAGCATCACAGTTTAAGAATGGCAGGTCGGATGTTAAAGATGACCCGCATTCAGGACGCACTTCGACTTCTACCGACGACTCTCATGTTAGGAACGTCAATGAAATTGTGCGTGCCAATCCAAGACAGACTGTCCAAGAGGTTGCGGAAAAAAGTAACATTCCTGCTGGATCATGTCATGAAATCCTAACACAGCATCACAGTTTAAGAATGGCAGGTCGGATGTTGAAGAAAACCCGCATTCAGGACGCACTTCGACTTCTACCGACGACTCTCATGTTAGGAACGTCAATGAAATTGTGCGTGCCAATCCAAGACAGACTGTCCAAGAGGTTGCAGAAGAAAGTAAAATTCCTGCTGCATCATGTCATGAAATCCTGACACAGCTTCACAGTTTAAGAATGGCAGGTCGGATGTTAAAGATGACCCGCATTCAGGACGCACTTCGACTTCTACCGACGACTCTCATGTTAGGAACGTCAATGAAATTGTGCGTGCCAATCCAAGACAGACTGTCCAAGAGGTTGCAGAAGAAAGTAACATTCCTGCTGGATCATGTCATGAAATCCTGACACAGCATCACAGTTTAAGAATGGCAGGTCGGATGTTAAAGGTGACCCTCATTCAGGACGCACTTCGACTTCTACCGACGACTCTCATGTTAGGGACGTCAATGAAATTGTGAGTGCCAATCGAAGAAAGACTGTCCAAGAGGTTGCAGAAGAAAGTAACATTCCTGCTGGATCATGTAATGAAATCCTGACACAGCATCACAGTTTAAGAATGGCAGGTCGGATGTTAAGATGACCCGCATTCAGGACGCACTTCCACTTCTACCGACGACTCTCATGTTAGGAACGTCAATGAAATTGTGCGTGCCAATCCAAGACAGACTGTCCAAGAGGTTGCAGAAGAAAGTAACATTCCTGCTGGATCAAGTCATGAAATCCTGACACAGCATCAGAGTTTAAGAATGGCAGGTCGGATGTTAAAGATGACCTGCATTCAGGACGCACTTCGACTTCTACCGACGACTCTCATGTTAGGAACGTCAATGAAATTGTGAGTGCCAATCGAAGACAGACTGTCCAAGAGGTTGCAGAAGAAAGTAACATTCCTGCTGGATCATGTCATGAAATCCTGACACAGCATCACAGTTTAAGAATGGCAGGTCGGATGTTAAAGATGACCCGCATTCAGGACGCACTTCGACTTCTACCGACGACTCTCATGTTAGGAACGTCAATGAAATTGTGAGTGCCAATCGAAGACAGACTGTCCAAGAGGTTGCAGAAGAAAGTAACATTCCTGCTGGATCATGTCATGAAATCCTGACACAGCATCACAGTTTAAGAATGGCAGGTCGGATGTTAAAGATGACCCGCATTCAGGACGCACTTCGACTTCTACCGACGACTCTCATGTTAGGAACGTCAATGAAATTGTGCGTGCCAATCCAAGACAGACTGTCCAAGAGGTTGCAGAAGAAAGTAACATTCCTGCTGGATCATGTCATGAAATCTTGACACAGCATCACAGTTTAAGAATGGCAGGTCGGATGTTAAAGATGACCCGCATTCAGGACGCACTTCGACTTCTACCGACGACTCTCATGTTAGGAACGTCAATGAAATTGTGAGTGCCAATCGATGACAGACTGTCCAAGAGGTTGCAGAAGAAAGTAACATTCCTGCTGGATCATGTAATGAAATCCTGACACAGCATCACAGTTTAAGAATGGCAGGTCGGATGTTAAAGATGACCCGCATTCAGGACGCACTTCGACTTCTACCGACGACTCTCATGTTAGGAACGTCAATGAAATTGTGCGTGCCAATCGAAGACAGACTGTAAAAGAGTTTGCAGCAGAAAGTAACATTCCTGCTGGAACATGTTATGAAATCCTGACACAGCATCACAGTTTAAAAATGGCAGGTCGGATGTTAAAGATGACCCGCATTCAGGACGCACTTCGACTTCTACCGACGACTCTCATGTTAGGAACGTCAATGAAATTGTGCGTGCCAATCCAAGACAGACTGTCCAAGAGGTTGCGGAAGAAAGTAACATTCCTGCTGTTTCATGTCATGAAATCCTAACACAGCATCACAGTTTAAGAATGGCAGGTCGGATGTTAAAGATGACCCGCATTCAGGACGCACTTCGACTTCTACCGACGACTCTCATGTTAGGAACGTCAATGAAATTGTGCGTGCCAATCCAAGACAGACTGTCCAAGAGGTTGCGGAAGAAAGTAACATTTCCTGCTGGTTTATGTCATGAAATCCTAACACAGCATCACAGTTTAAGAATGGCAGGTCGGATGTTAAAGATGACCCGCATTCAGGACGCACTTCGACTTCTACCGACGACTCTCATGTTAGGAACGTCAATGAAATTGTGAGTGCCAATCCAAGACAGACTGTCCAAGAGGTTGCAGAAGAAAGTATTATTTCTGCTGGATCATGTCATGAAATCCTGACACAGCATCACAGTTTAAGAATGGCAGGTCGGATGTTAAAGATGACCCGCATTCAGGACGCACATCAACTTCTACCGACGACTCTCATGTTAGGAACGTCAATGAAATTGTGCGTGCCAATCCAAGACAGACTGTCCAAGAGATTGCAGAAGAAAGTAACATTCCTGCTGGATCATGTTATGAAATCCTGACACAGCATCACAGTTTAAGAATGGCAGGTCGGATGTTAAAGATGACCCGCATTCAGGACGCACTTCGACTTCTACCGACGACTCTCATGTTAGGAACGTCAATGAAATTGTGCGTGCCAATCCAAGACAGACTGTCCAAGAGGTTGCGGAAAAAAGTAACATTCCTGCTGGATCATGTCATGAAATCCTGACACAGCATCACAGTTTAAGAATGGCAGGTCGGATGTTGAAGAAGACCCGCATTCAGGACGCACTTCGACTTCTACCGACGACTCTCATGTTAGGAACGTCAATGAAATTGTGCGTGCCAATCGAAGACAGACTGTCCAAGAGGTTGCAGAAGAAAGTAACATTCCTGCTGGATCATGTCATGAAATCCTGACACAGCATCAGAGTTTAAGAATGGCAGGTCGGATGTTAAAGATGACCCGCATTCAGGACGCACTTCCACTTCTACCGACGACTCTCATGTTAGGAACGTCAATGAAATTGTGCGTGCCAATCCAAGACAGACTGTCCAAGAGGTTGCAGAAGAAAGTAACATTCCTGCTGGATCATGTCATGAAATCCAGACACAGCATCAGAGTTTAAGAATGGCAGGTCGGATGTTAAAGATGACCCGCATTCAGGACGCACTTCGACTTCTACCGACGACTCTCATGTTAGGTACGTCAATGAAATTGTGCGTGCCAATCCAAGACAGACTGTCCAAGAGGTTGCAGAAGAAAGTAACATTCCTGCTGGATCATGTCATGAAATCCTGACACAGCATCAGAGTTTAAGAATGGCAGGTCGGATGTTAAAGATGACCCGCATTCAGGACGCACTTCGACTTCTACCGACGACTCTCATGTTAAGAACGTCAATGAAATTGTGCGTGCCAATCCAAGACAGACTGTCCAAGAGGTTGCAGAAGAAAGTAACATTCCTGCTGGATCATGTCATGAAATCCTGACACAGCATCACAGTTTAAGAATGGCAGGTCGGATGTTAAAGATGACCCGCATTCAGGACGCACTTCGACTTCTACCGACGACTCTCATGTTAGGATCGTCAATGAAATTGTGTGTGCCAAACCAAGACAGACTGTCCAAGAGGTTGCAGAAGAAAGTAACATTCCTGCTGGATCATGTCATGAAATCCTGACACAGCATCACAGTTTAAGAATGGCAGGTCGGATGTTAAAGGTGACCCGCATTCAGGACGCACTTCGACTTCTACCGACGACTCTCATGTTAGGGACGTCAATGAAATTGTGAGTGCCAATCGAAGAAAGACTGTCCAAGAGGTTGCAGAAGAAAGTAACATTCCTGCTGGATCATGTAATGAAATCCTGACACAGCATCACAGTTTAAGAATGGCAGGTCGGATGTTAAAGATGACCCGCATTCAGGACGCACTTCGACTTCTACCGACGACTCTCATGTTAGGAACGTCAATGAAATTGTGCGTGCCAATCGAAGACAGACTGTCCAAGAGTTTGCAGAAGAAAGTAACATTCCTGCTGGATCATGTCATGAAATCCTGACACAGCATCACAGTTTAAGAATGGCAGGTCGGATGTTAAAGATGACCCGCATTCAGGACGCACTTCGACTTCTACCGACGACTCTCATGTAAGGAACGTCAATGAAATTGTGCGTGCCAATCCAAGACAGACTGTCCAAGAGGTTGCAGAAGAAAGTAACATTCCTGCTGGATCATGTCATGAAATCTTGACACAGCATCACAGTTTAAGAATGGCAGGTCGGATGTTAAAGATGACCCGCATTCAGGACGCACTTCGACATCTACCGACGACTCTCATGTTAGGAACGTCCATGAAATTGTGAGTGCCAATTGAAGAAATACTGTCCAAGAGGTTGCAGAAGAAAGTAACATTCCTGCTGGATCATGTCATGAAATCCTGACACAGCATCACAGTTTAAGAATGGCAGGTCGGATGTTAAAGATGACCTGCATTCAGGACACACTTCGACTTCTACCGACAACTCTCATGTTAGGAATATCTCTGAAATTGTGCGTTCCAATCCAAGACAGACTGTCCAAGAGGTGGCAGAAGAAAGTATTATTTCTGCTGGATCATGTCACGAAATCCTGACACAGCATCACAGTTTAAGAATGGCAGGTCGGATGTTAAAGGTGACCCGCATTCAGGACGGACTTCGGCTTCTACCGACGGCTCTCATTTTAGGAATATCTCTGAAATTGTGCGTTCCAATCCAAGACAGACTGTCCAAGAGGTTGCAGAAGAAAGTAACTTTCCTGCTGGATCATGTCATGAAATCCTGACACAGCATCACAGTTTAAGAATGGCAGGTCGGATGTTAAAGATGACCCGCATTCAGGCCGCACTTCGACTTCTACCGACGACTCTCATGTTAGGAACGTCAATGAAATTGTGCGTGCCAATCCAAGACAGACTGTCCAAGAGGTTGCAGAAGAAAGTAACACTCGTGCTGGATCATGTCATGAAATCCTGACACAGCATAACAGTTTAAGAATGGCAAGTCGGATGTTAAAGATGACCCGCATTCAGGACGCACTTCGACTTCTACCGACGACTCTCATGTTAGGAACGTCAATGAAACTGTGTGTGATAATCCAAGACAGACTGTCCAAGAGGTTGCAGAAGAAAGTAACATTCCTGCTGGATTATGTCATGAAATCCTGACACAGCATCACAGTTTAAGAATGGCAGGTCGGATGTTAAAGATGACCCGCATTCAGGACGCACTTCGACTTCCACCGACGACTCTCATGTTAGGAACGTCAATGAAATTGTGCGTGCCAATCCAAGACAGACTGTCCAAGAGGTTGCAGAAGAAAGTAACATTCCTGCTGGATCATGTCATGAAATCCTGACACAGCATCACAGTTTAAGAATGGCAGGTCGGATGTTAAAGGTGACCCTCATTCAGGACGCACTTCGACTTCTACCGACGACTCTCATGTTAGGGACGTCAATGAAATTGTGAGTGCCAATCGAAGACAGACTGTCCAAGAGGTTGCAGAAGAAAGTAACATTCCTGCTGGATCATGTCATGAAATCCTGACACAGCATCACAGTTTAAGAATGGCAGGTCAGATGTTAAAGATGACCCGCATTCAGGACGCACTTCGACTTCTACCGACGACTCTCATGTTAGGAACGTCAATGAAATTGTGCGTGCCAATCCAAGACAGACTGTCCAAGAGGTTGCAGAAGAAAGTAACATTCCTGCTGGATCAAGTCATGAAATCCTGACACAGCATCAGAGTTTAAGAATGGCAGGTCGGATGTTAAAGATGACCCGCATTCAGGACGCACTTCGACTTCTACCGACGACTCTCATGTTAGGAACGTCAATGAAATTGTGAGTGCCAATCGAAGACAGACTGTCCAAGAGGTTGCAGAAGAAAGTAACATTCCTGCTGGATCATGTCATGAAATCCTGACACAGCATCACAGTTTAAGAATGGCAGGTCGGATGTTAAAGATGACCCGCATTCAGGACGCACTTCGACTTCTACCGACGACTCTCATGTTAGGAACGTCAATGAAATTGTGCGTGCCAATCCAAGACAGACTGTCCAAGAGGTTGCAGAAGAAAGTAACATTCCTGCTGGATCATGTCATGAAATCCTGACACAGCATCACAGTTTAAGAATGGCAGGTCGGATGTTAAAGATGACCCTCATTCAGGACGCACTTCGACTTCTACCGACGACTCTCATGTTAGGGACGTCAATGAAATTGTAGTGCCAATCGAAGACAGACTGTCCAAGAGGTTGCAGAAGAAAGTAATATTCCTGCTGGATCATGTCATGAAATCCTGACACAGCATCACAGTTTAAGAATGGCAGGTCGGATATTAAAGATGACCCTTATTCAGGACGCACTTGAACTTCTACCGTCGACTCTCATGTTAGGAACGTCAATGAGATTGTGCGAGCCAATCCAAGACAGACTGTCCGAGAGGTTGCAGAAGAAAGTAACATTCCTGCTTGATCATGTCATGAAATCCTGACACAGCATCACAGTTTAAGAATGGCAGGTCGGATGTTAAAGATGACCCGCATTCAGGACGCACTTCGACTTCTACCGACGACTCTCATGTTAGGAACGTCAATGAAATTGTGAGTGCCAATCGATGACAGACTGTCCAAGAGGTTGCAGAAGAAAGTAACATTCCTGCTGGATCATGTCATGAAATCCTGACACAGCATCACAGTTTAAGAATGGCACGTCGGATGTTAAAGATGACCCGCATTCAGGACGCACTTCGACTTCTACCGACGACTCTCATGTTAGGAACGTCAATGAAATTGTGCGTGCCAATCGAAGACAGACTGTAAAAGAGTTTGCAGCAGAAAGTAACATTCCTGCTGGAACATGTTATGAAATCCTGACACAGCATCACAGTTTAAAAATGGCAGGTCGGATGTTAAAGATGACCCGCATTCAGGACGCACTTCGACTTCTACCGACGACTCTCATGTTAGGAACGTCAATGAAATTGTGCGTGCCAATCCAAGACAGACTGTCCAAGAGGTTGCGGAAGAAAGTAACATTCCTGCAGTTTCATGTCATGAAATCCTAACACAGCATCACAGTTTAAGAATGGCAGGTCGGATGTTAAAGATGACCCGCATTCAGGACGCACTTCGACTTCTACCGACGACTCTCATGTTAGGAACGTCAATGAAATTGTGCGTGACAATCCAAGACAGACTGTCCAAGAGGTTGCGGAAGAAAGTAACATTTCCTGCTGGTTTATGTCATGAAATCCTAACACAGCATCACAGTTTAAGAATGGCAGGTCGGATGTTAAAGATGACCCGCATTCAGGACGCACTTCGACTTCTACCGACGACTCTCATGTTAGGAACGTCAATGAAATTGTGCGTGCCAATCCAAGACAGACTGTCCAAGAGGTTGCGGAAAAAAGTAACATTCCTGCTGGATCATGTCATGAAATCCTAACACAGCATCACAGTTTAAGAATGGCAGGTCGGATGTTGAAGAAGACCCGCATTCAGGACGCACTTCGACTTCTACCGACGACTCTCATGTTAGGAACGTCAATGAAATTGTGCGTGCCAATCCAAGACAGACTGTCCAAGAGGTTGCAGAAGAAAGTAACATTCCTGCTGGATCATGTCATGAAATCCTGACACAGCATCAGAGTTTAAGAATGGCAGGTCGGATGTTAAAGATGACCCGCATTCAGGACGCACTTCCACTTCTACCGACGACTCTCATGTTAGGAACGTCAATGAAATTGTGCGTGCCAATCCAAGACAGACTGTCCAAGAGGTTGCAGAAGAAAGTAACATTCCTGCTGGATCATGTCATGAAATCCTGACACAGCATCACAGTTTAAGAATGGCAGGTCGGATGTTAAAGATGACCCGCATTCAGGACGCACTTCGACTTCTACCGACGACTCTCATGTTAGGAACGTCAATGAAATTGTGCGTGCCAATCCAAGACAGACTGTCCAAGAGGTTGCAGAAGAAAGTATTATTTCTGCTGGATCATGTCATGAAATCCTGACACAGCATCACAGTTTAAGAATGGCAGGTCGGATGTTAAAGATGACCCGCATTCAGGACGCACTTCGACTTCTACCGACGACTCTCATGTTAGGAACGTCAATGAAATTGTGCGTGCCAATCGAAGACAGACTATCCAAGAGTTTGCAGAAGAAAGTAACATTCCTGCTGGATCATGTTATGAAATCCTGACACAGCATCACAGTTTAAGAATGGCAGGTCGGATGTTAAAGATGACCCGCATTCAGGACGCACTTCGACTTCTACCGACGACTCTCATGTTAGGAACGTCAATGAAATTGTGCGTGCCAATCCAAGACAGACTGTCCAAGAGGTTGCGGAAAAAAGTAACATTCCTGCTGGATCATGTCATGAAATCCTAACACAGCATCACAGTTTAAGAATGGCAGGTCGGATGTTGAAGAAGACCCGCATTCAGGACGCACTTCGACTTCTACCGACGACTCTCATGTTAGGAACGTCAATGAAATTGTGCGTGCCAATCCAAGACAGACTGTCCAAGAGGTTGCAGAAGAAAGTAACATTCCTGCTGGATCATGTCATGAAATCCTGACACAGCATCACAGTTTAAGAATGGCAGGTCGGATGTTAAAGATGACCCGCATTCAGGACGCACTTCGACTTCTACCGACGACTCTCATGTTAGGAACGTCAATGAAATTGTGCGTGCCAATCGAAGACAGACTGTAAAAGAGTTTGCAGCAGAAAGTAACATTCCTGCTGGATCATGTTATGAAATCCGGACACAGCATCACAGTTTAAAAATGGCAGGTCGGATGTTAAAGATGACCCGCACTCAGGACGCACTTCGGCTTCTACCGACGACTCTCATGTTAGGAACGTCAATGAAATTGTGCGTGCCAATCCAAGACAGACTGTCCAAGAGGTTGCAGAAGAAAGTAACATTCCTGCTGAATCATGTCATGAAATCCTAACACAGCATCACAGTTTAAGAATGGCAGGTCGGATGTTAAAGATGACCCGCATTCAGGACGCACTTCGACTTCTACCGACGACTCTCATGTTAGGAACGTCAATGAAATTGTGCGTGCCAATCCAAGACAGACTGTCCAAGAGGTTGCAGAAGAAAGTAACATTCCTGCTGGATCATGTCATGAAATCCTGACACAGCATAACAGTTTAAGAATGGCAGGTCGGATGTTAAAGATGACCCGCATTCAGGCTGCACTTCAACTTCTACCGACGACTCTCATGTTAGGAACGTCAATGAAATTGTGCGTGCCAATCCAAGACAGACTGTCCAAGAGGTTGCAGAAGAAAGTAACATTCCTGCTGGATCATGTCATGAAATCTTGACACAGCATCACAGTTTAAGAATGGCAGGTCGGATGTTAAAGATGACCCGCATTCAGGACGCACTTCGACATCTACCGACGAATCTCATGTTAGGAACGTCCATGAAATTGTGAGTGCCAATTGAAGAAATACTGTCCAAGAGGTTGCAGAAGAAAGTAACATTCCTGCTGGATCATGTCATGAAATCCTGACACAGCATCACAGTTTAAGAATGGCAGGTCGGATGTTAAAGATGACCTGCATTCAGGACACACTTCGACTTCTACCGACAACTCTCATGTTAGGAATATCTCTCAAATTGTGCGTTCCAATCCAAGACAGACTGTCCAAGAGGTTGCAGAAGAAAGTAACATTCCTGCTGGATCATGTCATGAAATCCTGACACAGCATCACAGTTTAAGAATGGCAGGTCGGATGTTAAAGATGACCCGCATTCAGGACGCACTTCGACTTCTACCGACGACTCTCATGTTAGGAACGTCAATGAAATTGTGCGTGCCAATCCAAGACAGACTGTCCAAGAGGTTGCAGAAGAAAGTAACATTCCTGTTGAATCATGTCATGAAATCCTGACACAGCATCACAGTTTAAGAATGGCAGGTCGGATGTTAAAGATGACCCGCATTCAGGACGCACTTCGACTTCTACCGACGACTCTCATGTTAGGAACGTCAATGAAATTGTGCTTGCCAATCCAAGACAGACTGTCCAAGAGGTTGCAGAAGAAAGTAACATTCCTGCTGGATCATGTCATGAAATCCTGACACAGCATCACAGTTTAAGAATGGCAGGTCGGATGTTAAAGATGACCCGCATTCAGGACGCACTTCGACTTCTACCGACGACTCTCATGTTAGGAACGTCAATGAAATTGTGCGTGCCAATCGAAGACAGACTGGCCAAGACGTTGCAGAAGAAACTAACATTCCTGCTGGATCATGTCATGAAATCCTGACACAGCATCACAGTTTAAGAATGGCAGGTCGGATGTTAAAGATGACCCGCATTCAGGACGCACTTCGACTTCTACCGACGACTCTCATGTTAGGATCGTCAATGAAATTGTGCGTGCCAATCCATGACAGACTGTCCAAGAGGTTGCAGAAGAAAGTAACATTCTTGCTGGATCATGTCATGAAATCCTGACACAGCATCACAGTTTAAGAATGGCAGGTCGGATGTTAAAGATGACTCGCATTCAGGACGCACTTCGACTTCTACCGACGACTCTCATGTCAGGAACGTCAATGAAATTGTGCGTGCCAATCGAAGACAGACTGTCCAAGAGGTTGCAGAAGAAAGTAACATTCCTGCTGGATCATGTCATGAAATCCTGACACAGCTTCACAGTTTAATAATGGCAGGTCGGATGTTAAAGATGACCCGCATTCAGGACGCACTTCGACTTCTACCGACGACTCTCATGTCAGGAACGTCAATGAAACTGTGCGTGCCAATCCAAGACAGACTGTCTAAGAGGTTGCAGAAGAAAGTAACATTCCTGCTGGATTATGTCATGAAATCCTGACACAGCATCACAGTTTAAGAATGGCAGGTCGGATGTTAAAGATGAAACGCATTCAGGATGCACTTCGACTTCTACCGACGACTCTCATGTCAGGAACGTCAATGAAATTGTGCGTGCCAATCGAAGACAGACTGTTCAAGAGGTTGCAGAAGAAAGTAACATTCCTGCTGGATCATGTCATGAAATCCTGACACAGCATCACAGTTTAAGAATGGCAGGTCGGATGTTAAAGATGACCCGCATTCAGGACGCACTTCGACTTCTACCGACGACTCTCATGTTAGGAACGTCAATGAAATTGTGCGTGCCAATCCAAGACAGACTGTCCAAGAGGTTGCAGAAGAAAGTAACATTCCTGCTGGATCATGTCATGAAATCCTGACACAGCATCACAGTTTAATAATGGCAGGTCGGATGTTAAAGATGACCCGCATTCAGGATGCACTTCGACTTCTACCGACGACTCTCATGTCAGGAACGTCAATGAAACTGTGCGTGCCAATCCAAGACAGACTGTCCAAGAGGTTGCAGAGGAAAGTAACATTCCTGCTGGATTATGTCATGAAATCCTGACACAGCATCACAGTTTAAGAATGGCAGGTCGGATGTTAAAGATGACCCGCATTCAGGACGCACTTCGACTTCTACCGACGACTCTCATGTTAGGAACGTCAATGAAATTGTGAGTGCCAATCCAAGACAGACTGTCCAAGAGGTTGCAGAAGAAAGTATTATTTCTGCTGGATCATGTCATGAAATCCTGACACAGCATCACAGTTTAAGAATGGCAGGTCGGATGTTAAAGATGACCCGCATTCAGGACGCACTTCGACTTCTACCGACGACTCTCATGTAAGGAACGTCAATGAAATTGTGCGTGCCAATCCAAGACAGACTATCCAAGAGTTTGCAGAAGAAAGTAACATTCCTGCTGGATCATGTTATGAAATCCTGACACAGCATCACAGTTTAAGAATGGCAGGTCGGATGTTAAAGATGACCCGCATTCAGGATGCACTTCGACTTCTACCGACAACTCTCATGTTAGGAACGTCAATGAAATTGTGCGTGCCAATCCAAGACAGACTGTCCAAGAGGTTGCAGAAGAAAGTCTTATTTCTGCTGGATCATGTCATGAAATCCTGACACAGGATCACAGTTTAAGAATGGCAGGTCGGATGTTAAAGATGACCCGCATTCAGGACGCACTTCGACTTCTACCGACGACTCTCATGTTAGGAATGTCAATGAAATTGTGCGTGCCAATCCAAGACAGACTGTCCAAGAGGTTGCAGAAAAAAGTAACATTCCTGCTGGATCATGTCATGAAATCCTGACACAGCTTCACAGTTTAATAATGGCAAGTCGGATGTTAAAGATGACCCGCATTCAGGACGCAGTTCGACTTCTACCGACGACTCTCATGTTAGGATTGTCAATGAAACTGTGCGTGCCAATCCAAGACAGACTGTCCAAGAGGTTGCAGAGGAAAGTAACATTCCTGCTGGATCATGTCATGAAATCCTGACACAGCATCACAGTTTAAGAATGGCAGGTCGGACGTTAAAGATGACCCGCATTCAGGACGCACTTCGGCTTCTACCGACGGCTCTCATTTTAGGAATATCTCTGAAATTGTGCGTTCCAATCCAAGACCGACAGTCCAAGAGGTTGCAGAAGAAAGTAACATTCCTGCTGGATCATGTCATGAAATCCTGACACAGCATCACAGTTTAAGAATGGCAGGTCGGATGTTAAAGATGACCCGCATTCAGGACGCACTTCGACTTCTACCGACGACTCTCATCTTAGGAACGTCAATGAAATTGTGCATGCCAATCCAAGAATGACTGTCCAAGAGGTTGCAGAAGAAAGTAACATTCCTGCTGGATCATGTCATGAAATCCTGACACAGCATAACAGTTTAAGAATGGCAGGTCGGATGTTAAAGATGACCCGCATTCAGGACGCACTTCGACTTCTACCGACGACTCTCATGTTAGGAACGTCAATGAAACTGTGTGTGATAATCCAAGACAGACTGTCCAAGAGGTTGCAGAAGAAAGTAACATTCCTGCTGGATTATGTCATGAAATCCTGACACAGCATCACAGTTTAAGAATGGCAGGTCGGATGTTAAAGATGACCCGCATTCAGGACGCACTTCGACTTCTACCGACGACTCTCATGTTAGGAACGTCAATGAGATTGTGCGTGTCAATCGAAGACAGGCTGTCCAAGAGGATGCAGAAGAAAGTAACATTCCCGCTGGATCATGTCATGAAATGCTGACACAGCATCACAGTTTAAGAATGGCAGGTCGGATGTTAAAGATGACCCGCATTCAGGACGCACTTCGACTTCTACCGACGACTCTCATGTTAGGAATGTCAATGAAATTGAGCGTGTCAATCGATGACAGACTGTCCAAGAGGTTGCAGAAGAAAGTAACATTCCTGCTGGATCATGTCATGAAATCCTGACACAGCATAACAGTTTAAGAATGGCAGGTCGGATGATAAAAATGACCCGCATTCAGGACGCACTTCGACTTCTACCGACGACTCTCATGTTAGGAACGTCAATGAAATTGTGCGTGCCAATCCAAGACAGACTGTCCAAGAGGTTGCAGAAGAAACTAGCATTCCTGCTGAATCATGTCATGAAATCCTGACACAGCATCACAGTTTAAAAATGGCAGGTCGGATGTTAAAGATGACTCGCATTCAATACGCACTTCGACTTCTACCGACGACTCTCATGTTAGGAACGTCAGTGAAATTGTGCGTGCCAATCGAAGACAGACTGTCCAAGAGGTTGCAGAAGAAAGTAACATTCCTGCTGGATCATGTCAAGAAATCCTGACACAGCATCACAGTTTAAGAATGGCAGGTCGGATGTTAAAGATGACCCGCATTCAGGACGCACTTCGACGTCAACAGACGACTCTCATGTTAGGAACAGCAATGAAATAATGCGTGCCAATCCAAGACAGACTGTCCAAGAGGTTGCAGAAGATAGTAACATTCCTGCTGGATCATGTCATGAAATCCTGACACAGCATCACAGTTTAAGAATGGCAGGTCGGATGTTAAAGATGACCCGCATTCAGGACGCACTTCGACTTCTACCGACGACTCTCATGTTAGGAACGGCAATGAAATAATGCGTGCCAATCCAAGACAGACTGTCCAAGAGGTTGCAGAAGAAAGTAACATACCTACTGGATCATGTCATGAAATCCTAACACAGCATCACAGTTTAAGAATGGCAGGTCGGATGTTAAAGATGACCCTCATTCAGGACGCACTTCGGCTTCTACCGACGGCTCTCATTTTAGGAATATCTCTGAAATTGTACGTTCCAATCCAAGACAGACTGTCCAAGAGGTTGCAGAAGAAAGTAACATTCCTGCTGGATCATGTCATGAAATCCTGACACAGCATCACAGTTTAAGAGTGGCAGGTCGGATGTTAAAGATGACCCGCTTTCAGTACGCACTTCGACTTCTACCGACGACTCTCATGTTAGGAACGGCAATGAAATTGTGCGTGCCAATCCAAGACAGACTGTCCAAGAGGTTGCAGAAGAAAGTAACATTCCTGCTGGATCATGTCATGAAATCCTGACACAGCATAACAGTTTAAGAATGGCAGGTCGGATGTTAAAGATGACCCGCATTCAGGACGCACTTCGACTTCTACCGACGACTCTCATGTTAGGAACGTCAATGAAATTGTGAGTGCCAATACAAGACAGACTGTCCAAGAGGTTGCAGAAGAAAGTAACATTCCTGCTGGATCTTGTCATGAAATCCTGACACAGCATCACAGTTTAAGAATGGCAGGTCGGATGTTAAAGATGACCCGCATTCAGGACGCACTTCGGCTTCTACCGACGGCTCTCATTTTAGGAATATCTCTGAAATTGTGCGTTCCAATCCAAGACAGACTGTCCAAGAGGTTGCAGAAGAAAGTAACATTCCTGCTGGATCATGTCATGAAATCCTGACACAGCTTCACAGTTTAATAATGGCAAGTCGGATGTTAAAGATGACCCGCATTCAGGACGCAGTTCGACTTCTACTGACGACTCTCATGTTAGGATTGTCAATGAAACTGTGCGTGCCAATCCAAGACAGACTATCCAAGAGGTTGCAGAAGAAAGTAACATTCCTGCTGGATCATGTCATGAAATCCTGACACAGCATCACAGTTTAAGAATGGCAGGTCGGATGTTAAAGATGACCCGCATTCAGGACGCACTTCGGCTTCTACCGACGGCTCTCATTTTAGGAATATCTCTGAAATTGTGCGTTCCAATCCAAGACAGACTGTCCAAGAGGTTGCAGAAGAAAGTAACATTCCTGCTGGATCATGTCATGAAATCCTGACACAGCATCACAGTTTAAGAATGGCAGGTCGGATGTTAAAGATGACCCGCATTCAGGACGCACTTCGACTTCTACCGACGACTCTCATGTTAGGAACGTCAATGAAATTGTGCGTGTCAATCGAAGACAGACTGTCCAAGAGGTTGCAGAAGAAAGTAACATTCCTGCTGTATCATGTCATGAAATCCTGATACAGCATCACAGTTTAAGAATGGCAGGTCGGATGATAAAAATGACCCGCATTCAGGACGCACTTCGACTTCTACCGACGACTCTCATGTTAGGAACGTCAATGAAATTGTGCGTGCCAATCCAAGACAGACTGTCCAAGAGGTTGCAGAAGAACCTAGCATTCCTGCTGGATCATGTCATGAAATCCTGACACAGCATCACAGTTTAAAAATGGCAGGTCGGATGTTAAAGATGACCCGCATTCAATACGCATTTCGACTTCTACCGACGACTCTCATGTTAGGAACGTCAATGAAATTGTGCGTGCCAATCGAAGACAGACTGTCCAAGAGGTTGCAGAAGAAAGTAACATTCCTGCTGGATCATGTCAAGAAATCCTGACACAGCATCACAGTTTAAGAATGGCAGGTCGGATGTTAAAGATGACCCGCATTCAGGACGCACTTCGACTTTTACCGACGACTCTCATGTTAGGAACGTCAATGAAATTGTGGGTGCCATTCGAAGACAGACTGTCCAAGAGGTTGCAGAAGAAAGTAACATTCCTGCTGGATCATGTCATGAAATCTTGACACAGCATCACAGTTTAAGAATGGCAGGTCGGATGTTAAAGATGACCCGCATTCAGGACGCACTTCGACTTCTACCGACGACTCTCATGTCAGGAACGTCAATGAAACTGTGCGTGTCAATCCAAGACAGACTGTCCATGAGGTTGCAGAAGAAAGTAACATTCCTGCTGGATTATGTCATGAAATCCTGACACAGCATCACAGTTTAAGAATGGCAGGTCGGATGTTAAAGATGACCCGCATTCAGGACGCACTTCGACTTCTACCGACGACTCTCATGTTAGGAACGTCAATGAAATTGTGAGTGCCAATCCAAGACAGACTGTCCAAGAGGTTGCAGAAGAAAGTCTTATTTCTGCTGGATCATGTCATGAAATCCTGACACAGGATCACAGTTTAAGAATGGCAGGTCGGATGTTAAAGATGACCCGCATTCAGGACGCACTTCGACTTCTACCGACGACTCTCATGTTAGGAACGTCAATGAAATTGTGCGTGCCAATCGAAGACAGACTGTCCAAGAGGTTGCAGAAGAAAGTAACATTCCTGCTGGATCATGTCATGAAATCCTGACACAGCATCACAGTTTAAGAATGGCAGGTCGGATGATAAAAATGACCCGCATTCAGGACGCACTTCGACTTCTACCGACGACTCTCATGTTAGGAACGTCAATGAAATTGTGCGTGCCAATCCAAGACAGACTGTCCAAGAGGTTGCAGAAGAACCTAGCATTCCTGCTGGATCATGTCATGAAATCCTGACACAGCATCACAGTTTAAAAATGGCAGGTCGGATGTTAAAGATGACCCGCATTCAATACGCACTTCGACTTCTACCGACGACTCTCATGTTAGGAACGTCAATGAAATTGTGCGTGCCAATCGAAGACAGACTGTCCAAGAGGTTGCAGAAGAAAGTAACATTCCTGCTGGATCATGTCATGAAATCCTGACACAGCATCACAATTTAAGAATGGCAGGTCGGATGTTAAAGATGACCCGCATTCAGGACGCACTTCGACTTTTACCGACGACTCTCATGTTAGGAACGTCAATGAAATTGTGGGTGCCATTCGAAGACAGACTGTCCAAGAGGTTGCAGAAGATAGTAACATTCCTGCTGGATCATGTCATGAAATCCTGACACAGCATCACAGTTTAAGAATGGCAGGTCGGATGTTAAAGATGACCCGCATTCAGGACGCACTTCGACTTCTTCCGACGACTCTCATGTTAGGAACGGCAATGAAATAATGCGTGCCAATCCAAGACAGACTGTCCAAGAGGTTGCAGAAGAAAGTAACATTCCTACTGGATCATGTCATGAAATCCTAACAAAGCATCACATTTTAAGAATGGCAGGTCGGATGTTAAAGATGACCCGCATTCAGGACGCACTTCGACTTCTACCGACGACTCTCATGTTAGGAACGTCAATGAAATTGTGCGTGCCAATCGAAGACAGACTGTCCAAGAGGTTGCAGAAGAAAGTAACATTCCTGCTGGATCATGTCATGAAATCTTGACACAGCATCACAGTTTAAGAATGGCAGGTCGGATGTTAAAGATGACCCGCATTCAGGACGCACTTCGACTTCTACCGACGACTCTCATGTCAGGAACGTCAATGAAACTGTGCGTGCCAATCCAAGACAGACTGTCCAAGAGGTTGCAGAAGAAAGTAACATTCCTGCTGGATTATGTCATGAAATCCTGACACAGCATCACAGTTTAAGAATGGCAGGTCGGATGTTAAAGATGACCCGCATTCAGGACGCACTTCGACTTCTACCGACGACTCTCATGTTAGGAACGTCAATGAAATTGTGAGTGCCAATCCAAGACAGACTGTCCAAGAGGTTGCAGAAGAAAGTCTTAATTCTGCTGGATCATGTCATGAAATCCTGACACAGGATCACAGTTTAAGAATGGCAGGTCGGATGTTAAAGATGACCCGCATTCAGGACGCACTTCGACTTCTACCGACGACTCTCATGTTAGGAACGTCAATGAAATTGTGCGTGCCAATCCAACACAGACTATCCAAGAGTTTGCAGAAGAAAGTAACATTCCTGCTGGATCATGTCATGAAATCCTGACACAGCATCACAGTTTAAGAATGGCAGGTCGGATGTTAAAGATGACCCGCATTCAGGATGCACTTCGACTTCTACCGACGACTCTCATGTTAGGAACGTCAATGAAATTGTGCGTGCCAATCCAAGACAGACTGTCCAAGAGGTTGCAGAAGAAAGTAACATTCCTGCTGGATCATGTCATGAAATCCTGACACAGCATCAAAGTTTAAGAATGGCAGGTCGGATGTTAAAGATGACCCGCATTCAGGACGTACTTCGACTTCTACCGACGACTCTCATGTTAGGAATGTCAATGAAATTGTGCGTGCCAATCGAAGACAGACTGTCCAAGAGGTTGCAGAAGAAAGTAACATTCCTGCTGGATCATGTCATGAAATCCTGACACAGCTTCACAGTTTAATAATGGCAAGTCGGATGTTAAAGATGACCCTCATTCAGGACGCACTTCGACTTCTACCGACTACTCTCATGCTAGGAACGTCAATGAAACTGTGCGTGCCAATCCAAGACAGACTGTCCAAGAGGTTGCAGAGGAAAGTAACATTCCTACTGGATCATGTCATGAAATCCCGACACAGCATCATAGTTTAAGAATGGCAGGTCGGATGTTAAAGATGAACCGCATTCAAGACGCACTTCGACTTCTACCGACGACTCTCATTTTAGGAATATCTGTGAAATTGTGCGTTCCAATCCAAGACAGACTGTCCAAGAGGTTGCAGAAGAAAGTAACATTCCTGCTGGATTATGTCATGAAATCCTGACACAGCATCACAGTTTAAGAATGGCAGGTCGGATGTTAAAGATGACCCGCATTCAGGATGCACTTCGACTTCTACCGACGACTCTGATGTTAGGAACGTCAATGAAATTGTGCGTGTCAATCGAAGACAGACTGTCCAAGAGGTTGCAGAAGAAAGTAACATTCCTGCTGGATCATGTCATGAAATCCTGACACAGCATCACAGTTTAAGAATGGCAGGTCGGATGTTAAAGATGACCCGCATTCAGGACGCACTTCGACGTCTACCGACGACTCTCATGTTAGGAACGTCAATTAAATTGTGGGTGCCATTCGAAGACAGACTGTCCAAGAGGTTGCAGAAGAAAGTAACATTCCTGCTGGATCATGTCATGAAATCCTGATACAGCATCACAGTTTAAGAATGGCAGGTCGGATGATAAAAATGACCCGCATTCAGGACGCACTTCGACTTCTACCGACGACTCTCATGTTAGGAACGTCAATGAAATTGTGCGTGCCAATCCAAGACAGACTGTCCAAGAGGTTGCAGAAGAACCTAGCATTCCTGCTGGATCATGTCATGAAATCTTGACACAGCATCACAGTTTAAGAATGGCAGGTCGGATGTTAAAGATGACCCGCATTCAGGACGCACTTCGACTTCTACCGACGACTCTCATGTCAGGAACGTCAATGAAACTGTGCGTGCCAATCCAAGACAGACTGTCCATGAGGTTGCAGAAGAAAGTAACATTCCTGCTGGATTATGTCATGAAATCCTGACACAGCATCACAGTTTAAGAATGGCAGGTCGGATGTTAAAGATGACCCGCATTCAGGACGCACTTCGACTTCTACCGACGACTCTCATGTTAGGAACGTCAATGAAATTGTGAGTGCCAATCCAAGACAGACTGTCCAAGAGGTTGCAGAAGAAAGTCTTATTTCTGCTGGATCATGTCATGAAATCCTGACACAGGATCACAGTTTAAGAATGGCAGGTCGGATGTTAAAGATGACCCGCATTCAGGACGCACTTCGACTTCTACCGACGACTCTCATGTTAGGAACGTCAATGAAATTGTGCGTGCCAATCCAACACAGACTATCCAAGAGTTTGCAGAAGAAAGTAACATTCCTGCTGGATCATGTCATGAAATCCTGACACAGCATCACAGTTTAAGAATGGCAGGTCGGATGTTAAAGATGACCCGCATTCAGGATGCACTTCGACTTCTACCGACGACTCTCATGTTAGGAACGTCAATGAAATTGTGCGTGCCAATCCGAGACAGACTGTCCAAGAGGTTGCAGAAGAAAGTAACATTCCTGCTGGATCATGTCATGAAATCCTGACACAGCATCAAAGTTTAAGAATGGCAGGTCGGATGTTAAAGATGACCCGCATTCAGGACGTACTTCGACTTCTACCGACGACTCTCATGTTAGGAATGTCAATGAAATTGTGCGTGCCAATCGAAGACAGACTGTCCAAGAGGTTGCAGAAGAAAGTAACATTCCTGCTGGATCATGTCATGAAATCCTGACACAGCTTCACAGTTTAATAATGGCAAGTCGGATGTTAAAGATGACCCTCATTCAGGACGCACTTCGACTTCTACCGACTACTCTCATGCTAGGAACGTCAATGAAACTGTGCGTGCCAATCCAAGACAGACTGTCCAAGAGGTTGCAGAGGAAAGTAACATTCCTACTGGATCATGTCATGAAATCCCGACACAGCATCATAGTTTAAGAATGGCAGGTCGGATGTTAAAGATGACCCGCATTCAAGACGCACTTCGACTTCTACCGACGACTCTCATTTTAGGAATATCTGTGAAATTGTGCGTTCCAATCCAAGACAGACTGTCCAAGAGGTTGCAGAAGAAAGTAACATTCCTGCTGGATTATGTCATGAAATCCTGACACAGCATCACAGTTTAAGAATGGCAGGTCGGATGTTAAAGATGACCCGCATTCAGGATGCACTTCGACTTCTACCGACGACTGTGATGTTAGGAACGTCAATGAAATTGTGCGTGTCAATCGAAGACAGACTGTCCAAGAGGTTGCAGAAGAAAGTAACATTCCTGCTGGATCATGTCATGAAATCCTGACACAGCATCACAGTTTAAGAATGGCAGGTCGGATGTTAAAGATGACCCGCATTCAGGACGCACTTCGACGTCTACCGACGACTCTCATGTTAGGAACGTCAATTAAATTGTGGGTGCCATTCGAAGACAGACTGTCCAAGAGGTTGCAGAAGAAAGTAACATTCCTGCTGGATCATGTCATGAAATCCTGATACAGCATCACAGTTTAAGAATGGCAGGTCGGATGATAAAAATGACCCGCATTCAGGACGCACTTCGACTTCTACCGACGACTCTCATGTTAGGAACGTCAATGAAATTGTGCGTGCCAATCCAAGACAGACTGTCCAAGAGGTTGCAGAAGAACCTAGCATTCCTGCTGGATCATGTCATGAAATCCTGACACAGCATCACAGTTTAAAAATGGCAGGTCGGTTGTTAAAGATGACCCGCATTCAATACGCACTTCGACTTCTATCGACGACTCTCATGTTAGGAACGTCAATGAAATTGTGCGTGCCAATCGAAGACAGACTGTCCAAGAGGTTGCAGAAGAAAGTAACATTCCTGCTGGATCATGTCATGAAATCCTGACACAGCATCACAGTTTAAGAATGGCAGGTCGGATGTTAAAGATGACCCGCATTCAGGACGCACTTCGACTTTTACCGACGACTCTCATGTTAGGAACGTCAATGAAATTGTGGGTGCCATTCGAAGACAGACTGTCCAAGAGGTTGCAGAAGATAGTAACATTCCTGCTGGATCATGTCATGAAATCCTGACACAGCATCACAGTTTAAGAATGGCAGGTCGGATGTTAAAGATGACCCGCATTCAGGACGCACTTCGACTTCTACCGACGACTCTCATGTTAGGAACGGCAATGAAATAATGCGTGCCAATCCAAGACAGACTGTCCAAGAGGTTGCAGAAGAAAGTAACATTCCTACTGGATCATGTCATGAAATCCTAACACAGCATCACATTTTAAGAATGGCAGGTCGGATGTTAAAGATGACCCGCATTCAGGACGCACTTCGACTTCTACCGACGACTCTCATGTTAGGAACGTCAATGAAATTGTGCGTGCCAATCGAAGACAGACTGTCCAAGAGGTTGCAGAAGAAAGTAACATTCCTGCTGGATCATGTCATGAAATCTTGACACAGCATCACAGTTTAAGAATGGCAGGTCGGATGTTAAAGATGACCCGCATTCAGGACGCACTTCGACTTCTACCGACGACTCTCATGTCAGGAACGTCAATGAAACTGTGCGTGCCAATCCAAGACAGACTGTCCATGAGGTTGCAGAAGAAAGTAACATTCCTGCTGGATTATGTCATGAAATCCTGACACAGCATCACAGTTTAAGAATGGCAGGTCGGATGTTAAAGATGACCCGCATTCAGGACGCACTTCGACTTCTACCGACGACTCTCATGTTAGGAACGTCAATGAAATTGTGAGTGCCAATCCAAGACAGACTGTCCAAGAGGTTGCAGAAGAAAGTCTTATTTCTGCTGGATCATGTCATGAAATCCTGACACAGGATCACAGTTTAAGAATGGCAGGTCGGATGTTAAAGATGACCCGCATTCAGGACGCACTTCGACTTCTACCGACGACTCTCATGTTAGGAACGTCAATGAAATTGTGCGTGCCAATCCAACACAGACTATCCAAGAGTTTGCAGAAGAAAGTAACATTCCTGCTGGATCATGTCATGAAATCCTGACACAGCATCACAGTTTAAGAATGGCAGGTCGGATGTTAAAGATGACCCGCATTCAGGATGCACTTCGACTTCTACCGACGACTCTCATGTTAGGAACGTCAATGAAATTGTGCGTGCCAATCCGAGACAGACTGTCCAAGAGGTTGCAGAAGAAAGTAACATTCCTGCTGGATCATGTCATGAAATCCTGACACAGCATCAAAGTTTAAGAATGGCAGGTCGGATGTTTAAGATGACCCGCATTCAGGACGTACTTCGACTTCTACCGACGACTCTCATGTTAGGAATGTCAATGAAATTGTGCGTGCCAATCGAAGACAGACTGTCCAAGAGGTTGCAGAAGAAAGTAACATTCCTGCTGGATCATGTCATGAAATCCTGACACAGCTTCACAGTTTAATAATGGCAAGTCGGATGTTAAAGATGACCCTCATTCAGGACGCACTTCGACTTCTACCGACTACTCTCATGCTAGGAACGTCAATGAAACTGTGCGTGCCAATCCAAGACAGACTGTCCAAGAGGTTGCAGCGGAAAGTAACATTCCTACTGGATCATGTCATGAAATCCCGACACAGCATCATAGTTTAAGAATGGCAGGTCGGATGTTAAAGATGACCCGCATTCAAGACGCACTTCGACTTCTACCGACGACTCTCATTTTAGGAATATCTGTGAAATTGTGCGTTCCAATCCAAGACAGACTGGCCAAGACGTTGCAGAAGAAACTAACATTCCTGCTGGATCATGTCATGAAATCCTGACACAGCATCACAGTTTAAGAATGGCAGGTCGGATGTTAAAGATGACCCGCATTCAGGATGCACTTCGACTTCTACCGATGACTCTGATGTTAGGAACGTCAATGAAATTGTGCGTGTCAATCGAAGACAGACTGTCCAAGAGGTTGCAGAAGAAAGTAACATTCCTGCTGGATCATGTCATGAAATCCTGACACAGCATCACAGTTTAAGAATGGCAGGTCGGATGTTAAAGATGACCCGCATTCAGGACGCACTTCGACGTCTACCGACGACTCTCATGTTAGGAACGTCAATTAAATTGTGGGTGCCATTCGAAGACAGACTGTCCAAGAGGTTGCAGAAGAAAGTAACATTCCTGCTGTATCATGTCATGAAATCCTGACACAGCATCACAGTTTAAGAATGGCAGGTCGGATGTTAAAGATGACCCGCATTCAGGACGCACTTCGACTTCTACCGACGACTCTCATGTTAGGAACGTCAATGGAATTGTGCGTGCCAATCCAAGACAGACTGTCCAAGAGGTTGCAGAAGAAAGTAACATTCCTGCTGGATCATGTCATGAAATCCTGACACAGCATCACAGTTTAAGAATGGCAGGTCGGATGTTAAAGATGACCCGCATTCAGGACGCACTTCGACTTCTACCGACGACTCTCATGTTAGGAACGTCAATGAAATTGTGCGTGCCAATCGAAGACAGACTGTCCAAGAGGTTGCAGAAGAAAGTAACATTCCTGCTGGATCATGTCATGAAATCCTGACACAGCATCACAGTTTAAGAATGGCAGGTCGGATGTTAAAGATGACCCGCATTCAGGACGCACTTCGACTTCTACCGACGACTCTCATGTTAGGAACGTCAATGAAATTGTGCGTGCCAATCGAAGACAGACTGTCCAAGAGTTTGCAAAAGAAAGTAACATTCCTGCTGGATCATGTCATGAAATCCTGACACAGCATCACAGTTTAAGAATGGCAGGTCGGATGTTAAAGATGACCCGCATTCAGGACGCACTTCGACTTCTACCGACGACTCTCATGTTAGGAACGTCAATGAAATTGTGCGCGCCAATCGAAGACAGACTGTCCAAGAGGTTGCAGAAGAAAGTAACATTCCTGCTGGATCATGTCATGAAATCCTGACACAGCATCACAGTTTAAGAATGGCAGGTCGGATGTTAAAGATGACCCGCATTCAGGACGCACTTCGACTTCTACCGACGACTCTCATGTTAGGAACGTCAATGAAATTGTGCGTGTCAATCGAAGACAGACTGTCCAAGAGGTTGCAGAAGAAAGTAACATTCCTGCTGGATCATGTCATGAAATCCTGACACAGCATCACAGTTTAAGAATGGCAGGTCGGATGTTAAAGATGACCCGCATTCAGGACGCACTTCCACTTCTACCGACGACTCTCATGTTAGGAACGTCAATGAAATTGTGCGTGCCAATCGAAGACAGACTGTCCAAGAGGTTGCAGAAGAAAGTAACATTCCTGCTGGATCATGTCATGAAATCCTGACACAGCATCACAATTTAAGAATGGCAGGTCGGATGTTAAAGATGACCCGCATTCAGGACGCACTTCGACTTTTACCGACGACTCTCATGTTAGGAACGTCAATGAAATTGTGGGTGCCATTCGAAGACAGACTGTCCAAGAGGTTGCAGAAGATAGTAACATTCCTGCTGGATCATGTCATGAAATCCTGACACAGCATCACAGTTTAAGAATGGCAGGTCGGATGTTAAAGATGACCCGCATTCAGGACGCACTTCGACTTCTACCGACGACTCTCATGTTAGGAACGGCAATGAAATAATGCGTGCCAATCCAAGACAGACTGTCCAAGAGGTTGCAGAAGAAAGTAACATTCCTACTGGATCATGTCATGAAATCCTAACACAGCATCACATTTTAAGAATGGCAGGTTGGATGTTAAAGATGACCCGCATTCAGGACGCACTTCGACTTCTACCGACGACTCTCATGTTAGGAACGTCAATGAAATTGTGCGTGCCAATCGAAGACAGACTGTCCAAGGGGTTGCAGAAGAAAGTAACATTCCTGCTGGATCATGTCATGAAATCTTGACACAGCATCACAGTTTAAGAATGGCAGGTCGGATGTTAAAGATGACCCGCATTCAGGACGCACTTCGACTTCTACTGACGACTCTCATGTCAGGAACGTCAATGAAACTGTGCGTGCCAATCCAAGACAGACTGTCCATGAGGTTGCAGAAGAAAGTAACATTCCTGCTGGATTATGTCATGAAATCCTGACACAGCATCACAGTTTAAGAATGGCAGGTCGGATGTTAAAGATGACCCGCATTCAGGACGCACTTCGACTTCTACCGACGACTCTCATGTTAGGAACGTCAATGAAATTGTGAGTGCCAATCCAAGACAGACTGTCCAAGAGGTTGCAGAAGAAAGTCTTATTTCTGCTGGATCATGTCATGAAATCCTGACACAGGATCACAGTTTAAGAATGGCAGGTCGGATGTTAAAGATGACCCGCATTCAGGACGCACTTCGACTTCTACCGACGACTCTCATGTTAGGAACGTCAATGAAATTGTGCGTGCCAATCCAACACAGACTATCCAAGAGTTTGCAGAAGAAAGTAACATTCCTGCTGGATCATGTCATGAAATCCTGACACAGCATCACAGTTTAAGAATGGCAGGTCGGATGTTAAAGATGACCCGCATTCAGGATGCACTTCGACTTCTACCGACGACTCTCATGTTAGGAACGTCAATGAAATTGTGCGTGCCAATCCAAGACAGACTGTCCAAGAGGTTGCAGAAGAAAGTAACATTCCTGCTGGATCATGTCATGAAATCCTGACACAGCATCAAAGTTTAAGAATGGCAGGTCGGATGTTAAAGATGACCCGCATTCAGGACGTACTTCGACTTCTACCGACGACTCTCATGTTAGGAATGTCAATGAAATTGTGCGTGCCAATCGAAGACAGACTGTCCAAGAGGTTGCAGAAGAAAGTAACATTCCTGCTGGATCATGTCATGAAATCCTGACACAGCTTCACAGTTTAATAATGGCAAGTCGGATGTTAAAGATGACCCTCATTCAGGACGCACTTCGACTTCTACCGACTACTCTCATGCTAGGAACGTCAATGAAACTGTGCGTGCCAATCCAAGACAGACTGTCCAAGAGGTTGCAGAGGAAAGTAACATTCCTACTGGATCATGTCATGAAATCCCGACACAGCATCATAGTTTAAGAATGGCAGGTCGGATGTTAAAGATGACCCGCATTCAAGACGCACTTCGACTTCTACCGACGACTCTCATTTTAGGAATATCTGTGAAATTGTGCGTTCCAATCCAAGACAGACTGTCCAAGAGGTTGCAGAAGAAAGTAACATTCCTGCTGGATTATGTCATGAAATCCTGACACAGCATCACAGTTTAAGAATGGCAGGTCGGATGTTAAAGATGACCCGCATTCAGGATGCACTTCGACTTCTACCGACGACTCTGATGTTAGGAACGTCAATGAAATTGTGCGTGTCAATCGAAGACAGACTGTCCAAGAGGTTGCAGAAGAAAGTAACATTCCTGCTGGATCATGTCATGAAATCCTGACACAGCATCACAGTTTAAGAATGGCAGGTCGGATGTTAAAGATGACCCGCATTCAGGACGCACTTCGACGTCTACCGACGACTCTCATGTTAGGAACGTCAATTAAATTGTGGGTGCCATTCGAAGACAGACTGTCCAAGAGGTTGCAGAAGAAAGTAACATTCCTGCTGTATCATGTCATGAAATCCTGATACAGCATCACAGTTTAAGAATGGCAGGTCGGATGATAAAAATGACCCGCATTCAGGACGCACTTCGACTTCTACCGACGACTCTCATGTTAGGAACGTCAATGAAATTGTGCGTGCCAATCCAAGACAGACTGTCCAAGAGGTTGCAGAAGAACCTAGCATTCCTGCTGGATCATGTCATGAAATCCTGACACAGCATCACAGTTTAAAAATGGCAGGTCGGATGTTAAAGATGACCCGCATTCAATACGCACTTCGACTTCTACCGACGACTCTCATGTTAGGAACGTCAATGAAATTGTGCGTGCCAATCGAAGACAGACTGTCCAAGAGGTTGCAGAAGAAAGTAACATTCCTGCTGGATCATGTCATGAAATCCTGACACAGCATCACAGTTTAAGAATGGCAGGTCGGATGTTAAAGATGACCCGCATTCAGGACGCACTTCGACTTTTACCGACGACTCTCATGTTAGGAACGTCAATGAAATTGTGGGTGCCATTCGAAGACAGACTGTCCAAGAGGTTGCAGAAGATAGTAACATTCCTGCTGGATCATGTCATGAAATCCTGACACAGCATCACAGTTTAAGAATGGCAGGTCGGATGTTAAAGATGACCCGCATTCAGGACGCACTTCGACTTCTACCGACGACTCTCATGTTAGGAACGGCAATGAAATAATGCGTGCCAATCCAAGACAGACTGTCCAAGAGGTTGCAGAAGAAAGTAACATTCCTACTGGATCATGTCATGAAATCCTAACACAGCATCACATTTTAAGAATGGCAGGTCGGATGTTAAAGATGACCCGCATTCAGGACGCACTTCGACTTCTACCGACGACTCTCATGTTAGGAACGTCAATGAAATTGTGCGTGCCAATCGAAGACAGACTGTCCAAGAGGTTGCAGAAGAAAGTAACATTCCTGCTGGATCATGTCATGAAATCTTGACACAGCATCACAGTTTAAGAATGGCAGGTCGGATGTTAAAGATGACCCGCATTCAGGACGCACTTCGACTTCTACCGACGACTCTCATGTCAGGAACGTCAATGAAACTGTGCGTGCCAATCCAAGACAGACTGTCCATGAGGTTGCAGAAGAAAGTAACATTCCTGCTGGATTATGTCATGAAATCCTGACACAGCATCACAGTTTAAGAATGGCAGGTCGGATGTTAAAGATGACCCGCATTCAGGACGCACTTCGACTTCTACCGACGGCTCTCATGTTAGGAACGTCAATGAAATTGTGCGTGCCAATCCAACACAGACTATCCAAGAGTTTTCAGAAGAAAGTAACATTCCTGCTGGATCATGTCATGAAATCCTGACACAGCATCACAGTTTAAGAATGGCAGGTCGGATGTTAAAGATGACCCGCATTCAGGATGCACTTCGACTTCTACCGACGACTCTCATGTTAGGAACGTCAATGAAATTGTGCGTGCCAATCCAAGACAGACTGTCCAAGAGGTTGCAGAAGAAAGTAACATTCCTGCTGGATCATGTCATGAAATCCTGACACAGCATCAAAGTTTAAGAATGGCAGGTCGGATGTTAAAGATGACCCGCACTCAGGACGTACTTCGACTTCTACCGACGACTCTCATGTTAGGAATGTCAATGAAATTGTGCGTGCCAATCGAAGACAGACTGTCCAAGAGGTTGCAGAAGAAAGTAACATTCCTGCTGGATCATGTCATGAAATCCTGACACAGCTTCACAGTTTAATAATGGCAAGTCGGATGTTAAAGATGACCCTCATTCAGGACGCACTTCGACTTCTACCGACTACTCTCATGCTAGGAACGTCAATGAAACTGTGCGTGCCAATCCAAGACAGACTGTCCAAGAGGTTGCAGAGGAAAGTAACATTCCTACTGGATCATGTCATGAAATCCCGACACAGCATCATAGTTTAAGAATGGCAGGTCGGATGTTAAAGATGACCCGCACTCAAGACGCACTTCGACTTCTACCGACGACTCTCATTTTAGGAATATCTGTGAAATTGTGCGTTCCAATCCAAGACAGACTGTCCAAGAGGTTGCAGAAGAAAGTAACATTCCTGCTGGATTATGTCATGAAATCCTGACACAGCATCACAGTTTAAGAATGGCAGGTCGGATGTTAAAGATGACCCGCATTCAGGATGCACTTCGACTTCTACCGACGACTCTGATGTTAGGAACGTCAATGAAATTGTGCGTGTCAATCGAAGACAGACTGTCCAAGAGGTTGCAGAACAAAGTAACATTCCTGCTGGATCATGTCATGAAATCCTGACACAGCATCACAGTTTAAGAATGGCAGGTCGGATGTTAAAGATGACCCGCATTCAGGACGCACTTCGACGTCTACCGACGACTCTCATGTTAGGAACGTCAATTAAATTGTGGGTGCCATTCGAAGACAGACTGTCCAAGAGGTTGCAGAAGAAAGTAACATTCCTGCTGTATCATGTCATGAAATCCTGACACAGCATCACAGTTTAAGAATGGCAGGTCGGATGTTAAAGATGACCCGCATTCAGGACGCACTTCGACTTCTACCGACGACTCTCATGTTAGGAACGTCAATGGAATTGTGCGTGCCAATCCAAGACAGACTGTCCAAGAGGTTGCAGAAGAAAGTAACATTCCTGCTGGATCATGTCATGAAATCCTGACACAGCATCACAGTTTAAGAATGGCAGGTCGGATGTTAAAGATGACCCGCATTCAGGACGCACTTCGACTTCTACCGACGACTCTCATGTTAGGAACGTCAATGAAATTGTGCGTGCCAATCGAAGACAGACTGTCCAAGAGGTTGCAGAAGAAAGTAACATTCCTGCTGGATCATGTCATGAAATCCTGACACAGCATCACAGTTTAAGAATGGCAGGTCGGATGTTAAAGATGACCCGCATTCAGGACGCACTTCGACTTCTACCGACGACTCTCATGTTAGGAACGTCAATGAAATTGTGCGTGCCAATCGAAGACAGACTGTCCAAGAGTTTGCAAAAGAAAGTAACATTCCTGCTGGATCATGTCATGAAATCCTGACACAGCATCACAGTTTAAGAATGGCAGGTCGGATGTTAAAGATGACCCGCATTCAGGACGCACTTCGACTTCTACCGACGACTCTCATGTTAGGAACGTCAATGAAATTGTGCGCGCCAATCGAAGACAGACTGTCCAAGAGGTTGCAGAAGAAAGTAACATTCCTGCTGGATCATGTCAAGAAATCCTGACACAGCATCACAGTTTAAGAATGGCAGGTCGGATGTTAAAGATGACCCGCATTCAGGACGCACTTCGACTTCTACCGACGACTCTCATGTTAGGAACGTCAATGAAATTGTGCGTGTCAATCGAAGACAGACTGTCCAAGAGGTTGCAGAAGAAAGTAACATTCCTGCTGGATCATGTCATGAAATCCTGACACAGCATCACAGTTTAAGAATGGCAGGTCGGATGTTAAAGATGACCCGCATTCAGGACGCACTTCCACTTCTACCGACGACTCTCATGTTAGGAACGTCAATGAAATTGTGCGTGCAACCGAAGACAGACTCTCCAGGGGGTTGCAGAAGAAAGTAACAGTTCTGCAGGATCATGTCATGAAATCCTGACACAGCATCACAGTTTAAGAATGGCAGGTCGGATGTTAAAGATGACCCGCATTCAGGACGCACTTCGACTTCTACCGACGACTCTCATGTTAGGAAAGTCAATGAAATTGTGCGTGCAACCGAAGACAGACTGTCCAAGAGGTTGCAGAAGAAAGTAACATTCCTGCTGGATCATGTCAAGAAATCCTGACACAGCATCACAGTTTAAGAATGGCAGGTCGGATGTTAAAGATGACCCGCATTCAGGACGCACTTCGACGTCTACCGACGACTCTCATGTTAGGAACGTCAATGAAATTGTGGGTGCCATTCGAAGACAGACTGTCCAAGACGTTGCAGAAGAAAGTAACATTCCTGCTGTATCATGTCATGAAATCCTGACACAGCATCACAGTTTAAGAATGGCAGGTCGGATGTTAAAGATGAACCGCATTCAGGACGCACTTCGACTTCTACCGACGACTCTCATGTTAGGAACGGCAATGAAATAATGCGTGCCAATCCAAGACAGACTGTCCAAGAGGTTGCAGAAGAAAGTAACATTCCTACTGGATCATGTCATGAAATCCTGACACAGCATCACAGTTTAAGAATGGCAGGTCGGATGTTAAAGATGACCCGCATTCAGGACGCACTTCGACTTCTACCGACGACTCTCATGTTAGGAACGTCAATGAAATTGTGCGTGCCAATCGAAGACAGACTGGCCAAGACGTTGCAGAAGAAACTAACATTCCTGCTGGATCATGTCATGAAATCCTGACACAGCATCACAGTTTAAGAATGGCAGGTCGGATGTTATAGATGACCCGCATTCAGGACGCACTTCGACTTCTACCGACGACTCTCATGTCAGGAACGTCAATGAAATTGTGCGTGCCAATCGAAGACAGACTGTCCAAGAGGTTGCAGAAGAAAGTAACATTCCTGCTGGATCATGTCATGAAATCTTGACACAGCATCACAGTTTAAGAATGGCAGGTCGGATGTTAAAGATGACCCGCATTCAGGACGCACTTCGACTTCTACCGACGACTCTCATGTCAGGAACGTCAATGAAACTGTACGTGCCAATCCAAGACAGACTGTCCATGAGGTTGCAGAAGAAAGTAACATTCCTGCTGGATTATGTCATGAAATCCTGACACAGCATCACAGTTTAAGAATGGCAGGTCGGATGTTAAAGACAACCCGCATTCAGGACGCACTTCGACTTCTACCGACGACTCTCATGTTAGGAACGTCAATGAAATTGTGAGTGCCAATCCAAGTCAGACTGTCCAAGAGGTTGCAGAAGAAAGTCCTATTTCTGCTGGATCATGTCATGAAATCCTGACACAGGATCACAGTTTAAGAATGGCAGGTCGGATGTTAAAGATGACCCGCATTCAGGACGCACTTCGACTTCCTCCGACGACTCTCATGTTACGAACGTCAATGAAATTGTGCGTGCCAATCCAAGACAGACTATCCAAGAGTTTGCAGAAGAAAGTAACATTCCTGCTGGATCATGTCATGAAATCCTGACACAGCATCACAGTTTAAGAATGGCAGGTTGGATGTTAAAGATGACCCGCATTCAGGACGCACTTCGACTTCTACCGACGACTCTCATGTTAGGAACGTCAATGAAATTGTGCGTGCCAATCCAAGACAGACTGTCCAAGAGGTTGCAGAAGAAAGTAACATTCCTGCTGGATCATGTCATGAAATCCTGACACAGCATCACAGTTTAAGAATGGCAGGTCGGATGTTAAAGATGACCCGCATTCAGGACGCACTTCGACTTCTACCGACGACTCTCATGTTAGGAATGTCAATGAAATTGTGCGTGCCAATCCAAGACAGACTGTCCAAGAGGTTGCAGAAGAAAGTAACATTCCTGCTGGATCATGTCATGAAATCCTGACACAGCTTCACAGTTTAATAATGGCAAGTCGGATGTTAAAGATGACCCGCATTCAGGACGCACTTCGACTTCTACCGACTACTCTCATGTTAGGAACGTCAATGAAACTGTGCGTGCCAATCCATGACAGACTGTCCAAGAGGTTGCAGGGGAAAGTAACATTCCTGCTGGATCATGTCATGAAATCCCGACACAGCATCATAGTTTAAGAATGGCAGGTCGGATGTTAAAGATGACCCGCATTCAGGACGCACTTCGACTTCTACCGACGACTCTCATTTTAGGAATATCTCTGAAATTGTGCGTTCCAATCCAAGACAGACTGTCCAAGAGGTTGCAGAAGAAAGTAACATTCCTGCTGGATTATGTCATGAAATCCTGACACAGCATCACAGTTTAAGAATGGCAGGTCGGATGTTAAAGATGACCCGCATTCAGGACGCACTTCGACTTCTACCGACGACTCTCATGTTAGGAACGTCAATGAAATTGTGCGTGCCAATCGAAGACAGACTGTCCAAGAGGTTGCAGAAGAAAGTAACATTCCTGCTGGATCATGTCATGAAATCCTGACACAGCATCACAGTTTAAGAATGGCAGGTCGGATGTTAAAGATGACCCGCATTCAGGACGCACTTCGACTTCTACCGACGACTCTCATGTTAGGAACGTCAATGAAATTGTGCGTGTCAATCGAAGACAGACTGTCGAAGAGGTTGCAGAAGAAAGTAACATTCCTGCTGGATCATGTCATGAAATCCTGACACAGCATCACAGTTTAAGAATGGCAGGTCGGATGTTATAGATGACCCGCATTCAGGACGCACTTCGACTTCTACCGACGACTCTCATGTTAGGAAAGTCAATGAAATTGTGCGTGCGACCGAAGACAGACTGTCCAAGAGGTTGCAGAAGAAAGTATCATTCCGGCTGGATCATGTCAAGAAATCCTGACACAGCATCACAGTTTAAGAATGGCAGGTCGGATGTTAAAGATGACCCGCATTCAGGACGCACTTCGACATCTACCGACGACTCTCATGTTAGGAACGTCAATGAAATTGTGGGTGCCATTCGAAGACAGACTGTCCAAGAGGTTGCAGAAGAAAGTAACATTCCTGCTGGATCAGGTCATGAAATCCTGACACAGCATCAGAGTTTAAGAATGGCAGGTCGGATGTTAAAGATGACCCGCATTCAGGACGCACTTCGACTTCTACCGACGACTCTCATGTTAGGAACGGCAATGAAATAATGCGTGCCAATCCAAGACAGACTGTCCAAGAGGTTGCAGAAGAAAGTAACATTCCTGCTGGATCATGTCATGAAATCCTGACACAGCATCACAGTTTAAGAATGGCAGGTCGGATGTTAAAGATGACCCGCATTCAGGACGCACTTCGACTTCTATTGACGACTCTCATGTTAGGAACGTCAATGAAATTGTGTGTGCCAATCGAAGACAGACTGTCCAAGACGTTGCAGAAGAAACTAACATTCCTGCTGGATCATGTCATGAAATCCTGACACAGCATCACAGTTTAAGAATGGCAGGTCGGATGTTAAAGATGACCCGCATTCAGGACGCACTTCGACTTCTACCGACGACTCTCATGTTAGGATCGTCAATGAAATTGTGCGTGCCAATCGAAGAAAGACTGTCCAAGAGGTTGCAGAAGAAAGTAACATTCCTTTCTGGATCATGTCGTGAAATCCTGACACAGCATAACAGTTTAAGAATGGCAGGTCGGATGTTAAAGATGACCCGCATTCAGGACGCACTTCGACTTCTACCGACGACTCTCATGTCAGGAACGTCAATGAAATTGTGCGTGCCAATCCAAGACAGACTGTCCAAGAGGCTGCAGAAGAAAGTAACATTCCTGCTGGATCATGTCATGAAATCCTGACACAGCTTCACAGTTTAAGAATGGCAGTTCGGATGTTAAAGATGACCCGCATTCAGGACGCAGTTCGACTTCTACCGACGACTCTCATGTCAGGAACGTCAATGAAATAGTGCGTGCCAATCCAAGACAGACTGTCCGAGAGGTTGCAAAAGAAAGTAACATTCATGCTGGATTATGTCATGAAATCCTGACACAGCAACACAGTTTAAGAATGGCAGGTCGGATGTTATAGATGACCCGCATTCAGGACGCACTTCGACTTCTCCCGACGACTCTCATGTTAGGAAAGTCAATGAAATTGTGCGTGCAACCGAAGACAGACTGTCCAAGAGGTTGCAGAAGAAAGTATCATTCCGGCTGGATCATGTCAAGAAATCCTGACACAGCATCACAGTTTAAGAATGGCAGGTCGGATGTTAAAGATGACCCGCATTCAGGACGCACTTCGACATCTACCGACGACTCTCATGTTAGGAACGTCAATGAAATTGTGGGTGCCATTCGAAGACAGACTGTCCAAGAGGTTGCAGAAGAAAGTAACATTCCTGCTGGATCATGTCATGAAATCCTGACACAGCATCAGAGTTTAAGAATGGCAGGTCGGATGTTAAAGATGACCCGCATTCAGGACGCACTTCGACTTCTACCGACGACTCTCATGTTAGGAACGGCAATGAAATAATGCGTGCCAATCCAAGACAGACTGTCCAAGAGGTTGCAGAAGAAAGTAACATTCCTGCTGGATCATGTCATGAAATCCTGACACAGCATCACAGTTTAAGAATGGCAGGTCGGATGTTAAAGATGACCCGCATTCAGGACGCACTTCGACTTCTATTGACGACTCTCATGTTAGGAACGTCAATGAAATTGTGTGTGCCAATCGAAGACAGACTGTCCAAGACGTTGCAGAAGAAACTAACATTCCTGCTGGATCATGTCATGAAATCCTGACACAGCATCACAGTTTAAGAATGGCAGGTCGGATGTTAAAGATGACCCGCATTCAGGACGCACTTCGACTTCTACCGACGACTCTCATTTTAGGAATATCTCTGAAATTGTGCGTTCCAATCCAAGACAGACTGTCCAAGAGGTTGCAGTTGAAAGTAACATTCCTGCTGGATTATGTCATGAAATCCTGACACAGCATCACAGTTTAAGAATGGCAGGTCGGATGTTAAAGATGACCCGCATTCAGGACGCACTTCGACTTCTACCGACGACTCTCATGTTAGGAACGTCAATGAAATTGTGCGTGCCAATCGAAGACAGACTGTCCAAGAGGTTGCAGAAGAAAGTAACATTCCTGCTGGATCATGTCATGAAATCCTGACACAGCATCACAGTTTAAGAATGGCAGGTCGGATGTTAAAGATGACCCGCATTCAGGACGCACTTCGACTTCTACCGACGACTCTCATGTTAGGAACGTCAATGAAATTGTGCGTGTCAATCGAAGACAGACTGTCGAAGAGGTTGCAGAAGAAAGTAACATTCCTGCTGGATCATGTCATGAAATCCTGACACAGCATCACAGTTTAAGAATGGCAGGTCGGATGTTATAGATGACCCGCATTCAGGACGCACTTCGACTTCTACCGACGACTCTCATGTTAGGAAAGTCAATGAAATTGTGCGTGCAACCGAAGACAGACTGTCCAAGAGGTTGCAGAAGAAAGTATCATTCCGGCTGGATCATGTCAAGAAATCCTGACACAGCATCACAGTTTAAGAATGGCAGGTCGGATGTTAAAGATGACCCGCATTCAGGACGCACTTCGACATCTACCGACGACTCTCATGTTAGGAACGTCAATGAAATTGTGGGTGCCATTCGAAGACAGACTGTCCAAGAGGTTGCAGAAGAAAGTAACATTCCTGCTGGATCATGTCATGAAATCCTGACACAGCATCAGAGTTTAAGAATGGCAGGTCGGATGTTAAAGATGACCCGCATTCAGGACGCACTTCGACTTCTACCGACGACTCTCATGTTAGGAACGGCAATGAAATAATGCGTGCCAATCCAAGACAGACTGTCCAAGAGGTTGCAGAAGAAAGTAACATTCCTGCTGGATCATGTCATGAAATCCTGACACAGCATCACAGTTTAAGAATGGCAGGTCGGATGTTAAAGATGACCCGCATTCAGGACGCACTTCGACTTCTATTGACGACTCTCATGTTAGGAACGTCAATGAAATTGTGTGTGCCAATCGAAGATAGACTGTCCAAGACGTTGCAGAAGAAACTAACATTCCTGCTGGATCATGTCATGAAATCCTGACACAGCATCACAGTTTAAGAATGGCAGGTCGGATGTTAAAGATGACCCGCATTCAGGACGCACTTCGACTTCTACCGACGACTCTCATGTTAGGATCGTCAATGAAATTGTGCGTGCCAATCGAAGAAAGACTGTCCAAGAGGTTGCAGAAGAAAGTAACATTCCTTTCTGGATCATGTCGTGAAATCCTGACACAGCATAACAGTTTAAGAATGGCAGGTCGGATGTTAAAGATGACCCGCATTCAGGACGCACTTCGACTTCTACCGACGACTCTCATGTCAGGAACGTCAATGAAATTGTGCGTGCCAATCCAAGACAGACTGTCCAAGAGGCTGCAGAAGAAAGTAACATTCCTGCTGGATCATGTCATGAAATCCTGACACAGCTTCACAGTTTAAGAATGGCAGTTCGGATGTTAAAGATGACCCGCATTCAGGACGCAGTTCGACTTCTACCGACGACTCTCATGTCAGGAACGTCAATGAAATTGTGCGTGCCAATCCAAGACAGACTGTCCAAGAGGCTGCAGAAGAAAGTAACATTCCTGCTGGATCATGTCATGAAATCCTGACACAGCATCACAGTTTAAGAATGGCAGGTCGGATGTTAAAGATGACCCGCATTCAGGACGCACTTCGACTTCTATTGACGACTCTCATGTTAGGAACGTCAATGAAATTGTGTGTGCCAATCGAAGACAGACTGTCCAAGACGTTGCAGAAGAAACTAACATTCCTGCTGGATCATGTCATGAAATCCTGACACAGCATCACAGTTTAAGAATGGCAGGTCGGATGTTAAAGATGACCCGCATTCAGGACGCACTTCGACTTCTACCGACGACTCTCATGTTAGGAACGTCAATGAAATTGTGCGTGCCAATCGAAGACAGACTGGCCAAGACGTTGCAGAAGAAACTAACATTCCTGCTGGATCATGTCATGAAATCCTGACACAGCATCACAGTTTAAGAATGGCAGGTCGGATGTTATAGATGACCCGCATTCAGGACGCACTTCGACTTCTACCGACGACTCTCATGTCAGGAACGTCAATGAAATTGTGCGTGCCAATCGAAGACAGACTGTCCAAGAGGTTGCAGAAGAAAGTAACATTCCTGCTGGATCATGTCATGAAATCTTGACACAGCATCACAGTTTAAGAATGGCAGGTCGGATGTTAAAGATGACCCGCATTCAGGACGCACTTCGACTTCTACCGACGACTCTCATGTCAGGAACGTCAATGAAACTGTACGTGCCAATCCAAGACAGACTGTCCATGAGGTTGCAGAAGAAAGTAACATTCCTGCTGGATTATGTCATGAAATCCTGACACAGCATCACAGTTTAAGAATGGCAGGTCGGATGTTAAAGACAACCCGCATTCAGGACGCACTTCGACTTCTACCGACGACTCTCATGTTAGGAACGTCAATGAAATTGTGAGTGCCAATCCAAGTCAGACTGTCCAAGAGGTTGCAGAAGAAAGTCCTATTTCTGCTGGATCATGTCATGAAATCCTGACACAGGATCACAGTTTAAGAATGGCAGGTCGGATGTTAAAGATGACCCGCATTCAGGACGCACTTCGACTTCCTCCGACGACTCTCATGTTACGAACGTCAATGAAATTGTGCGTGCCAATCCAAGACAGACTATCCAAGAGTTTGCAGAAGAAAGTAACATTCCTGCTGGATCATGTCATGAAATCCTGACACAGCATCACAGTTTAAGAATGGCAGGTTGGATGTTAAAGATGACCCGCATTCAGGACGCACTTCGACTTCTACCGACGACTCTCATGTTAGGAACGTCAATGAAATTGTGCGTGCCAATCCAAGACAGACTGTCCAAGAGGTTGCAGAAGAAAGTAACATTCCTGCTGGATCATGTCATGAAATCCTGACACAGCATCACAGTTTAAGAATGGCAGGTCGGATGTTAAAGATGACCCGCATTCAGGACGCACTTCGACTTCTACCGACGACTCTCATGTTAGGAATGTCAATGAAATTGTGCGTGCCAATCCAAGACAGACTGTCCAAGAGGTTGCAGAAGAAAGTTACATTCCTGCTGGATCATGTCATGAAATCCTGACACAGCTTCACAGTTTAATAATGGCAAGTCGGATGTTAAAGATGACCCGCATTCAGGACGCACTTCGACTTCTACCGACTACTCTCATGTTAGGAACGTCAATGAAACTGTGCGTGCCAATCCATGACAGACTGTCCAAGAGGTTGCAGGGGAAAGTAACATTCCTGCTGGATCATGTCATGAAATCCCGACACAGCATCATAGTTTAAGAATGGCAGGTCGGATGTTAAAGATGACCCGCATTCAGGACGCACTTCGACTTCTACCGACGACTCTCATTTTAGGAATATCTCTGAAATTGTGCGTTCCAATCCAAGACAGACTGTCCAAGAGGTTGCAGAAGAAAGTAACATTCCTGCTGGATTATGTCATGAAATCCTGACACAGCATCACAGTTTAAGAATGGCAGGTCGGATGTTAAAGATGACCCGCATTCAGGATGCACTTCGACTTCTACCGACGACTCTCATGTTAGGAACGTCAATGAAATTGTGCGTGCCAATCGAAGACAGACTGTCCAAGAGGTTGCAGAAGAAAGTAACATTCCTGCTGGATCATGTCATGAAATCCTGACACAGCATCACAGTTTAAGAATGGCAGGTCGGATGTTAAAGATGACCCGCATTCAGGACGCACTTCGACTTCTACCGACGACTCTCATGTTAGGAACGTCAATGAAATTGTGCGTGTCAATCGAAGACAGACTGTCGAAGAGGTTGCAGAAGAAAGTAACATTCCTGCTGGATCATGTCATGAAATCCTGACACAGCATCACAGTTTAAGAATGGCAGGTCGGATGTTATAGATGACCCGCATTCAGGACGCACTTCGACTTCTACCGACGACTCTCATGTTAGGAAAGTCAATGAAATTGTGCGTGCAACCGAAGACAGACTGTCCAAGAGGTTGCAGAAGAAAGTATCATTCCGGCTGGATTATGTCAAGAAATCCTGACACAGCATCACAGTTTAAGAATGGCAGGTCGGATGTTAAAGATGACCCGCATTCAGGACGCACTTCGACATCTACCGACGACTCTCATGTTAGGAACGTCAATGAAATTGTGGGTGCCATTCGAAGACAGACTGTCCAAGAGGTTGCAGAAGAAAGTAACATTCCTGCTGGATCATGTCATGAAATCCTGACACAGCATCAGAGTTTAAGAATGGCAGGTCGGATGTTAAAGATGACCCGCATTCAGGACGCACTTCGACTTCTACCGACGACTCTCATGTTAGGAACGGCAATGAAATAATGCGTGCCAATCCAAGACAGACTGTCCAAGAGGTTGCAGAAGAAAGTAACATTCCTGCTGGATCATGTCATGAAATCCTGACACAGCATCACAGTTTAAGAATGGCAGGTCGGATGTTAAAGATGACCCGCATTCAGGACGCAATTCGACTTCTATTGACGACTCTCATGTTAGGAACGTCAATGAAATTGTGTGTGCCAATCGAAGACAGACTGTCCAAGACGTTGCAGAAGAAACTAACATTCCTGCTGGATCATGTCATGAAATCCTGACACAGCATCACAGTTTAAGAATGGCAGGTCGGATGTTAAAGATGACCCGCATTCAGGACGCACTTCGACTTCTACCGACGACTCTCATGTTAGGATCGTCAATGAAATTGTGCGTGCCAATCGAAGAAAGACTGTCCAAGAGGTTGCAGAAGAAAGTAACATTCCTTTCTGGATCATGTCGTGAAATCCTGACACAGCATAACAGTTTAAGAATGGCAGGTCGGATGTTAAAGATGACCCGCATTCAGGACGCACTTCGACTTCTACCGACGACTCTCATGTCAGGAACGTCAATGAAATTGTGCGTGCCAATCCAAGACAGACTGTCCAAGAGGCTGCAGAAGAAAGTAACATTCCTGCTGGATCATGTCATGAAATCCTGACACAGCTTCACAGTTTAAGAATGGCAGTTCGGATGTTAAAGATGACCCGCATTCAGGACGCAGTTCGACTTCTACCGACGACTCTCATGTCAGGAACGTCAATGAAATAGTGCGTGCCAATCCAAGACAGACTGTCCGAGAGGTTGCAAAAGAAAGTAACATTCATGCTGGATTATGTCATGAAATCCTGACACAGCAACACAGTTTAAGAATGGCAGGTCGGATGTTATAGATGACCCGCATTCAGGACGCACTTCGACTTCTACCGACGACTCTCATGTTAGGAAAGTCAATGAAATTGTGCGTGCAACCGAAGACAGACTGTCCAAGAGGTTGCAGAAGAAAGTATCATTCCGGCTGGATCATGTCAAGAAATCCTGACACAGCATCACAGTTTAAGAATGGCAGGTCGGATGTTAAAGATGACCCGCATTCAGGACGCACTTCGACATCTACCGACGACTCTCATGTTAGGAACGTCAATGAAATTGTGGGTGCCATTCGAAGACAGACTGTCCAAGAGGTTGCAGAAGAAAGTAACATTCCTGCTGGATCATGTCATGAAATCCTGACACAGCATCAGAGTTTAAGAATGGCAGGTCGGATGTTAAAGATGACCCGCATTCAGGACGCACTTCGACTTCTACCGACGACTCTCATGTTAGGAACGGCAATGAAATAATGCGTGCCAATCCAAGACAGACTGTCCAAGAGGTTGCAGAAGAAAGTAACATTCCTGCTGGATCATGTCATGAAATCCTGACACAGCATCACAGTTTAAGAATGGCAGGTCGGATGTTAAAGATGACCCGCATTCAGGACGCACTTCGACTTCTATTGACGACTCTCATGTTAGGAACGTCAATGAAATTGTGTGTGCCAATCGAAGACAGACTGTCCAAGACGTTGCAGAAGAAACTAACATTCCTGCTGGATCATGTCATGAAATCCTGACACAGCATCAGAGTTTAAGAATGGCAGGTCGGATGTTAAAGATGACCCGCATTCAGGACGCACTTCGACTTCTACCGACGACTCTCATGTTAGGAACGGCAATGAAATAATGCGTGCCAATCCAAGACAGACTGTCCAAGAGGTTGCAGAAGAAAGTAACATTCCTGCTGGATCATGTCATGAAATCCTGACACAGCATCACAGTTTAAGAATGGCAGGTTGGATGTTAAAAATGACCCGCATTCAGGACGCACTTCGACTCCTACCGACGAGTCTCTTGTTAGGAACGTCAATGAAATTGTGCGTGCCAATCGAAGACAGACTGTCCAAGAGGTTGCAGAAGAAAGTAACATTCCTGCTGGATCATGTCATGAAATCCTGACACAGCATCACAGTTTAAGAATGGCAGGTCGGATGTTAAAGATGACCCGCATTCAGGACGCACTTCGACATCTACCGACGACTCTCATGTTAGGAACGTCAATGAAATTGTGGGTGCCATTCGAAGACAGACTGTCCAAGAGGTTGCAGAAGAAAGTAACATTCCTGCTGGATCATGTCATGAAATCCTGACACAGCATCAGAGTTTAAGAATGGCAGGTCGGATGTTAAAGATGACCCGCATTCAGGACGCACTTCGACTTCTACCGACGACTCTCATGTTAGGAACGGCAATGAAATAATGCGTGCCAATCCAAGACAGACTGTCCAAGAGGTTGCAGAAGAAAGTAACATTCCTGCTGGATCATGTCATGAAATCCTGACACAGCATCACAGTTTAAGAATGGCAGGTCAGATGTTAAAGATGACCCGCATTCAGGACGCACTTCGACTTCTATTGACGACTCTCATGTTAGGAACGTCAATGAAATTGTGTGTGCCAATCGAAGACAGACTGTCCAAGACGTTGCAGAAGAAACTAACATTCCTGCTGGATCATGTCATGAAATCCTGACACAGCATCACAGTTTAAGAATGGCAGGTCGGATGTTAAAGATGACCCGCATTCAGGACGCACTTCGACTTCTACCGACGACTCTCATGTTAGGATCGTCAATGAAATTGTGCGTGCCAATCGAAGAAAGACTGTCTAAGAGGTTGCAGAAGAAAGTAACATTCCTTTCTGGATCATGTCGTGAAATCCTGACACAGCATAACAGTTTAAGAATGGCAGGTCGGATGTTAAAGATGACCCGCATTCAGGACGCACTTCGACTTCTACCGACGACTCTCATGTCAGGAACGTCAATGAAATTGTGCGTGCCAATCCAAGACAGACTGTCCAAGAGGCTGCAGAAGAAAGTAACATTCCTGCTGGATCATGTCATGAAATCCTGACACAGCTTCACAGTTTAAGAATGGCAGTTCGGATGTTAAAGATGACCCGCATTCAGGACGCAGTTCGACTTCTACCGACGACTCTCATGTCAGGAACGTCAATGAAATAGTGCGTGCCAATCCAAGACAGACTGTCCGAGAGGTTGCAAAAGAAAGTAACATTCATGCTGGATTATGTCATGAAATCCTGACACAGCAACACAGTTTAAGAATGGCAGGTCGGATGTTATAGATGACCCGCATTCAGGACGCACTTCGACTTCTACCGACGACTCTCATGTTAGGAAAGTCAATGAAATTGTGCGTGCAACCGAAGACAGACTGTCCAAGAGGTTGCAGAAGAAAGTATCATTCCGGCTGGATCATGTCAAGAAATCCTGACACAGCATCACAGTTTAAGAATGGCAGGTCGGATGTTAAAGATGACCCGCATTCAGGACGCACTTCGACATCTACCGACGACTCTCATGTTAGGAACGTCAATTAAATTGTGGGTGCCATTCGAAGACAGACTGTCCAAGAGGTTGCAGAAGAAAGTAACATTCCTGCTGGATCATGTCATGAAATCCTGACACAGCATCAGAGTTTAAGAATGGCAGGTCGGATGTTAAAGATGACCCGCATTCAGGACGCACTTCGACTTCTACCGACGACTCTCATGTTAGGAACGGCAATGAAATAATGCGTGCCAATCCAAGACAGACTGTCCAAGAGGTTGCAGAAGAAAGTAACATTCCTGCTGGATCATGTCATGAAATCCTGACACAGCATCACAGTTTAAGAATGGCAGGTCGGATGTTAAAGATGACCCGCATTCAGGACGCACTTCGACTTCTATTGACGACTCTCATGTTAGGAACGTCAATGAAATTGTGTGTGCCAATCGAAGACAGACTGTCCAAGACGTTGCAGAAGAAACTAACATTCCTGCTGGATCATGTCATGAAATCCTGACACAGCATCACAGTTTAAGAATGGCAGGTCGGATGTTAAAGATGACCCGCATTCAGGACGCACTTCGACTTCTACCGACGACTCTCATGTTAGGAACGTCAATGAAATTGTGCGTGCCAATCGAAGAAAGACTGTCCAAGAGGTTGCAGAAGAAAGTAACATTCCTTTCTGGATCATGTCGTGAAATCCTGACACAGCATAACAGTTTAAGAATGGCAGGTCGGATGTTAAAGATGACCCGCATTCAGGACGCACTTCGACTTCTACCGACGACTCTCATGTCAGGAACGTCAATAAAATTGTGCGTGCCAATCCAAGACAGACTGTCCAAGAGGCTGCAGAAGAAAGTAACATTCCTGCTGGATCATGTCATGAAATCCTGACACAGCTTCACAGTTTAAGAATGGCAGTTCGGGTGTTAAAGATGACCCGCATTCAGGACGCAGTTCGACTTCTACCGACGACTCTCATGTCAGGAACGTCAATGAAATAGTGCGTGCCAATCCAAGACAGACTGTCCGAGAGGTTGCAAAAGAAAGTAACATTCATGCTGGATTATGTCATGAAATCCTGACACAGCAACACAGTTTAAGAATGGCAGGTCGGATGTTAAAGATGACCCGCATTCAGGACTCACTTCGACTTCTACCGACGACTCTCATGTTAGGAACGTCAATGAAATTGTGCGTGCCAATCGAAGAAAGACTGTCGAAGAGGTTGCAGAAGAAAGTAACATTCCTGCTGGATCATGTCTTGAAATCCTGACACAGCTTCACAGTTTAAGAATGGCAGGTCGGATGTTAAAGATGACCCGCATTCAGGACGCACTTCGACTTCTACCGACGACTCTCATGTTAGGAACGTCAATGAAATTGTGCGTGCCAATCCAAGACAGACTGTCCAAGAGGTTGCAGAAGAAAGTAACATTCCTGGTGGATCATCTCATGAAATCCTGACACAGCATCACAGTTTAAGAATGGCAGGTCGGATGTTAAAGATGACCCGCATTCAGGACGCACTTCGACTTCTACCGACGACTCTCATGTTAGGAACGTCAATGACATTGTGCGTGCCAATCCAAGACAGACTGTCCAAGAGGTTGCAGAAGAAAGTAACATTCCTGCTGGATCATGTCATGAAATCCTGACACAGCATCACAGTTTAAGAATGGCAGGTTGGATGTTAAAAATGACCCGCATTCAGGACGCACTTCGACTCCTACCGACGAGTCTCTTGTTAGGAACGTCAATGAAATTGTGCGTGCCAATCGAAGACAGACTGTCCAAGAGGTTGCAGAAGAAAGTAACATTCCTGCTGGATCATGTCATGAAATCCTGACACAGCATCACAGTTTAAGAATGGCAGGTCGGATGTTATAGATGACCCGCATTCAGGACGCACTTCGACATCTACCGACGACTCTCATGTTAGGAACGTCAATGAAATTGTGCATTCCAATCCAAGACAGACTGTCCAAGAGGTTGCAGAAGAAAGTAACATTCCTGCTGGATCATGTCATGAAATCCTGACACAGCATCAGAGTTTAAGAATGGCAGGTCGGATGTTAAAGATGACCCGCATTCAGGACGCACTTCGACTTCTACCGACCACTCTCATGTTAGGTATGTCAATGAAATTGTGCGTGCCAATCCAAGACAGACTGTCCAAGAGGTTGCAGAAGAAAGTAACATTCCTGCTGGATCATGTCTTGAAATCCTGACACAGCTTCACAGTTTAAGAATGGTCAGGTCGGATGTTAAAGATGACCCGCATTCAGGACGCACTTCGACTTCTACCGACGACTCTCATGTTAGGAACGTCAATCAAATTGTGCGTGCCAATCGAAGACAGACTGTCCAAGAGTTTGCAGAAGAAAGTAACATACGTGCTGGATCATGTCATGAAATCCTGACACAGCATCACAGTTTAAGAATGGCTGGTTGGATGTTAAAGATGACCCGCATTCAGGACGCACTTCGACTTCTACCGACGACTCTCATGTTAGGAACGTCAATGAAATTGTGCGTGCCAATCGAAGACAGACTGTCCAAGACGTTGCAGAAGAAACTAACATTCCTGCTGGATCATGTCACGAAATCCTGACACAGCATCACAGTTTAAGAATGGCAGGTCGGATGTTAAAGATGACCCGCATTCAGGACGCACTTCGACTTCTACCGACGACTCTCATGTTAGGATCGTCAATGAAATTGTGCGTGCCAATCGAAGAAAGACTGTCCAAGAGGTTGCAGAAGAAAGTAACATTCCTTTCTGGATCATGTCGTGAAATCCTGACACAGCATCACAGTTTAAGAATGGCAGGTCGGATGTTAAAGATGACCCGCATTCAGGACGCACTTCGACTTCTACCGACGACTCTCATGTCAGGAACGTCAATGAAATTGTGCGTGCCAATCCAAGACAGACTGTCCAAGAGGCTGCAGAAGAAAGTAACATTCCTGCTGGATCATGTCATGAAATCCTGACACAGCTTCACAGTTTAAGAATGGCAGGTCGGATGTTAAAGATGACCCGCATCCAGGACGCACTTCGACTTCTACCGACGACTCTCATGTCAGGAACGTCAATGAAATTGTGCGTGCCAATCCAAGACAGACTGTCCAAGAGGTTGCAAAAGAAAGTAACATTCATGCTGGATTATGTCATGAAATCCTGACACAGCATCACAGTTTAAGAATGGCAGGTCTGATGTTAAAGATGACCCGCATTCAGGACTCACTTCGACTTCTACCGACGACTCTCATGTTAGGAACGTCAATGAAATTGTGCGTGCCAATCGAAGAAAGACTGTCGAAGAGGTTGCAGAAGAAAGTCACACTTCTGCTGGATCATGTCATGAAATCCTGACACAGCATCACAGTTTAAGAATGGCAGTTCGGATGTTAAAGATGACCCGCATTCAGGACGCACTCCGACTTCTACCGACGACTCTCATGTTAAGAACGTCAATGAAATTGTGCGTGCCAATCCAAGACAGACTGTCCAAGAGGTTGCAGAAGAAAGTAACATTCCTGGTGGATCATCTCATGAAATCCTGACACAGCATCACAGTTTAAGAATGGCAGGTCGGATGTTAAAGATGACCCGCATTCAGGACGCACTTCGACTTCTACCGACGACTCTCATGTTAGGAACGTCAATGACATTGTGCGTGCCAATCCAAGACAGACTGTCCAAGAGGTTGCAGAAGAAAGTAACATACCTGCTGGATCATGTCATGAAATCCTGACACAGCATCACAGTTTAAGAATGGCAGGTTGGATGTTAAAAATGACCCGCATTCAGGACGCACTTCGACTCCTACCGACGAGTCTCTTGTTAGGAACGTCAATGAAATTGTGCGTGCCAATCGAAGACAGACTGTCCAAGAGGTTGCAGAAGAAAGTAACATTCCTGCTGGATCATGTCATGAAATCCTGACACAGCATCACAGTTTAAGAATGGCAGGTCGGATGTTAAAGATGACCCGCATTCAGGACGCACTTCGACTTCTACCGACGACTCTCATGTTAGGTATGTCAATGAAATTGTGCGTGCCAATCCAAGACAGACTGTCCAAGAGGTTGCAGAAGAAAGTAACATTCCTGCTGGATCATGTCTTGAAATCCTGACACAGCTTCACAGTTTAAGAATGGCAGGTCGGATGTTAAAGATGACCCGCATTCAGGACGCACTTCGACTTCTACCGACGACTCTCGTGTTAGGAACGTCAATCAAATTGTGCGTGCCAATCGAAGACAGACTGTCCAAGAGTTTGCAGAAGAAAGTAACATACGTGCTGGATCATGTCATGAAATCCTGACACAGCATCACAGTTTAAGAATGGCTGGTTGGATGTTAAAGATGACCCGCATTCAGGACGCACTTCGACTTCTACCGACGACTCTCATGTTAGGAACTCCAATGAAATTGTGCGTGCCAATCCAATACAGACTGTCCAAGAGGTTGCAGAAGAAACTAACATTCCTGCTGGATCATATCATGAAATCCTGACACAGCATCACAGTTTAAGAATGGCAGGTGGGATGTTAAAATGACCCGCATTCAGGACGCACTTCGACTTCTACCGACAGACTCTCTTGTTAGGAACGTCAATGAAATTGTGCGTGCCAATCGAAGACAGACTGTCCAAGAGGTTGCAGAAGAAAGTAACATTCCTGCTGGATCATGTCATGAAATCCTGACACAGCATCACAGTTTAAGAATGGCAGGTGGGATGTTAAACATGACCCGCATTCAGGACGCACTTCGACTACTACCGACAGACTCTCTTGTTAGGAACGTCAATGAAATTGTGCGTGCCAATCGAAGACAGACTGTCCAAGAGGTTGCAGAAGAAAGTAACATTCCTGCTGGATTATGTCATGAAATCCTGACACAGCATCACAGTTTAAGAATGGCAGGTCGGATGTTAAAGGTGACCCGCATTCAGGACGCACTTCGACTTCTACCGACGACTCTAATGTCAGGAACGTCAATGAAATTGTGCGTGCCAATCCAAGACATCACAGTTTAAGAATGGCAGGTCGGATGTTAAAGATGACCCGCATTCAGGACGCACTTCGACTTCTACCGACGACTCTCATGTTAGGAACGTCAATGAAATTGTGCGTGCCAATCGAAGACAGACTGTCCAAGACGTTGCAGAAGAAACTAACATTCCTGCTGGATCATGTCATGAAATCCTGACACAGCATCACAGTTTAAGAATGGCAGGTCGGATGTTAAAGATGACCCGCATCCAGGACGCACTTCGACTTCTACCGACGACTCTCATGTTAGGATCGTCAATGAAATTGTGCGTGCCAATCGAAGAAAGACTGTCCAAGAGGTTGCAGAAGAAAGTAACATTCCTGCTGGAACATGTCATGAAATCCTGACACAGCATCACAGTTTAAGAATGGCAGGTCGGATGTTAAAGATGACCCGCATTCAGGACGCACTTCGACTTCTACCGACGACTCTCATGTTAGGAACGTCAATGAAATTGTGCGTGCCAATCGGAGACAGACTGTCCAAGAGGTTGCAAAAGAAAGTAATATTCCTGCTGGATCATGTCATGAAATCCTGACACAGCATCACAGTTTAAGAATGGCAGGTCGGATGTTAAAGATGACCCGCATTCAGGACGCACTTCGACTTCTACCGACGACTCTCATGTTAGGAACGTCAATGAAATTGTGCGTGTCAATCGAAGACAGACTGTCGAAGAGGTTGCAGAAGAAAGTAACATTCCTGCTGGATCATGTCATGAAATCCTGACACAGCATCACAGTTTAAGAATGGCAGGTCGGATGTTAAAGATGACCCGCATTCAGGACGCACTTCGACTTCTACCGACGACTCTCATGTTAGGAACGTCAATGAAATTGTGCGTGTCAATCGAAGACAGACTGTCCAAGAGGTTGCAGAAGAAAGTAACATTCCTGCTGGATCATGTCATGAAATCCTGACACAGCATCACAGTTTAAGAATGGCAGGTCGGATGTTAAAGATGACCCGCATTCAGGACGCACTTCGACTTCTACCGACGACTCTCATGTTAGGAACGTCAATGAAATTGTGCGTGCCAACCGAAGACAGACTCTCTAGGGGGTTGCAGAAGAAAGTAACAGTTCTGCTGGATCATGTCATGAAATCCTGACACAGCATCACAGTTTAAGAATGGTAGGTCGGATGTTAAAGATGACCCGCATTCAGGACGCACTTCGACTTCTACCGACGACTCTCATGTTAGGAAAGTCAATGAAATTGTGCGTGCAACCGAAGACAGACTGTCAAAGAGGTTGCAGAAGAAAGTAACATTCCTGCTGGATCATGTCAAGAAATCCTGACACAGCATCACAGTTTAAGAATGGCAGGTCGGGTGTTATAGATGACCCGCATTCAGGACGCACTTCGACATCTACCGACGACTCTCATGTTAGGAACGTCAATGAAATTGTGCGTTCCAATCCAAGACAGACTGTCCAAGAGGTTGCAGAAGAAAGTAACATTCCTGCTGGATCATGTCATGAAATCCTGACAAAGCATCACAGTTTAAGAGTGGCAGGTCGGATGTTAAAGATGACCCGCATTCAGGATGCACTTCGACTTCTACCGACGACTCTCATGTTAGGAACGTCAATGAAATTGTGCGTGCCAATCCAAGACAGACTGTCCAAGAGGTTGCAGAAGAAAGTAACATTCCTGCTGGATCATGTCATGAAATCCTGACACAGCATCACAGTTTAAGAATGGCAGGTCGGATGTTAAAGATGACCCGCATTCAGGACGCACTTCGACTTCTACCGACGACTCTCATGTTAGGTATGTCAATGAAATTGTACGTGCCAATCCAAGACAGACTGTCCAAGAGGTTGCAGAAGAAAGTAACATTCCTGCTGGATCATGTCTTGAAATCCTGACACAGCTTCACAGTTTAAGAATGGCAGGTCGGATGTTAAAGATGACCCGCATTCAGGACGCACTTCGACTTCTACCGACGACTCTCATGTTAGGAACGTCAATCAAATTGTGCGTGCCAATCGAAGACAGACTGTCCAAGAGTTTGCAGAAGAAAGTAACATACGTGCTGGATCATGTCATGAAATCCTGACACAGCATCACAGTTTAAGAATGGCAGGTCGGATGTTAAAGATGACCTGCATTCAGGACGCACTTCGACTTCTACCGACGACTCTCATGTTAGGAACGTCAATGACATTGTGCGTGCCAATCCAAGACAGACTGTCCAAGAGGTTGCAGAAGAAAGTAACATTCCTGCTGGATCATGTCATGAAATCCTGACACAGCATCACAGTTTAAGAATGGCAGGTTGGATGTTAAAAATGACCCGCATTCAGGACGCACTTCGACTCCTACCGACGAGTCTCTTGTTAGGAACGTCAATGAAATTGTGCGTGCCAATCGAAGACAGACTGTCCAAGAGGTTGCAGAAGAAAGTAACATTCCTGCTGGATCATGTCATGAAATCCTGACACAGCATCACAGTTTAAGAATGGCAGGTCGGATGTTATAGATGACCCGCATTCAGGACGCACTTCGACATCTACCGACGACTCTCATGTTAGGAACGTCAATGAAATTGTGCGTTCCAATCCAAGACAGACTGTCCAAGAGGTTGCAGAAGAAAGTAACATTCCTGCTGGATCATGTCATGAAATCCTGACACAGCATCACAGTTTAAGAATGGCAGGTCGGATGTTAAAGATGACCCGCATTCAGGACGCACTTCGACTTCTACCGACGACTCTCATGTTAGGAACGTCAATGAAATTGTGCGTGTCAATCGCAGACAGACTGTCCAAGAGGTTGCAGAAGAAAGTAACATTCCTGCTGGATCATGTCATGAAATCCTGACACAGCATCACAGTTTAAGAATGGCAGGTCGGATGTTAAAGATGACCCGCATTCAGGACGCACTTCGACTTCTACCGACGACTCTCATGTTAGGAACGTCACTGAAATTGTGCGTGTCAATCGAAGACAGACTGTCCAAGAGGTTGCAGAAGAAAGTAACATTCCTGCTGGATCATGTCATGAAATCCTGACACAGCATCACAGTTTAAGAATGGCAGGTCGGATGTTAAAGATGACCCGCATTCAGGACGCACTTCGACTTCTACCGACGACTCTCATGTTAGGAACGTCAATGAAATTGTGCGTGCAACCGAAGACAGACTCTCCAGGGGGTTGCAGAAGAAAGTAACAGTTCTGCTGGATCATGTCACGAAATCCTGGCACAGCATCACAGTTTAAGAATGGCAGGTTGGATGTTAAAGATGACCCGCATTCAGGACGCACTTCGACTTCTACCGACGACTCTCATGTTAGGAAAGTCAATGAAATTGTGCGTGCAACCGAAGACAGACTGTCCAAGAGGTTGCAGAAGAAAGTAACATTCCTGCTGGATCATGTCAAGAAATCCTGACACAGCATCACAGTTTAAGAATGGCAGGTCGGATGTTAAAGATGACCCGCATTCAGGACGCACTTCGACGTCTACCGACGACTCTCATGTTAGGAACGTCAATGAAATTGTGGGTGCCATTCGAAGACAGACTGTCCAAGAGGTTGCAGAAGAAAGTAACATTCCTGCTGTATCATGTCATGAAATCCTGACACAGCATCACAGTTTAAGAATGGCAGGTCTGATGTTAAAGATGACCCGCATTCAGGACGCACTTCGACTTCTACCGACGACTCTCATGTTAGGAACGGCAATGAAATAATGCGTGCCAATCCAAGACAGACTGTCCAAGAGGTTGCAGAAGAAAGTAATATTCCTGCTGGATCATGTCATGAAATCCTGACACAGCATCACAGTTTAAGAATGGCAGGTCGGATGTTAAAGATGACCCGCATTCAGGACGCACTTCGACTTCTACCGACGACTCTCATGTTAGGAACGTCACTGAAATTGTGCGTGTCAATCGAAGACAGACTGTCCAAGAGGTTGCAGAAGAAAGTAACATTCCTGCTGGATCATGTCATGAAATCCTGACACAGCATCACAGTTTAAGAATGGCAGGTCGGATGTTAAAGATGACCCGCATTCAGGACGCACTTCGACTTCTACCGACGACTCTCATGTCAGGAACGTCAATGAAATTGTGCGTGCAACCGAAGACAGACTGTCCAAGAGGTTGCAGAAGAAAGTAACATTCCTGCTGGATCATGTCATGAAATCTTGACACAGCATCACAGTTTAAGAATGGCAGGTCGGATGTTAAAGATGACCCGCATTCAGGACGCACTTCGACTTCTACCGACGACTCTCATGTCAGGAACGTCAATGAAACTGTACGTGCCAATCCAAGACAGACTGTCCATGAGGTTGCAGAAGAAAGTAACATTCCTGCTGGATTATGTCATGAAATCCTGACACAGCATCACAGTTTAAGAATGGCAGGTCGGATGTTAAAGATAACCCGCATTCAGGACGCACTTCGACTTCTACCGACGACTCTCATGTTAGGAACGTCAATGAAATTGTGAGTGCCAATCCAAGACAGACTGTCCAAGAGGTTGCAGGGGAAAGTAACATTCCTGCTGGATCATGTCATGAAATCCCGACACAGCATCATAGTTTAAGAATGGCAGGTCGGATGTTAAAGATGACCCGCATTCAGGACGCACTTCGACTTCTATTGACGACTCTCATGTTAGGAACGTCAATGAAATTGTGTGTGCCAATCGAAGACAGACTGTCCAAGACGTTGCAGAAGAAACTAACATTCCTGCTGGATCATGTCATGAAATCCTGACACAGCATCACAGTTTAAGAATGGCAGGTCGGATGTTAAAGATGACCCGCATTCAGGACGCACTTCGACTTCTACCGACGACTCTCATGTTAGGAACGTCAATGAAATTGTGCGTGCCAATCGAAGACAGACTGGCCAAGACGTTGCAGAAGAAACTAACATTCCTGCTGGATCATGTCATGAAATCCTGACACAGCTTCACAGTTTAAGAATGGCAGGTCGGATGTTATAGATGACCCGCATTCAGGACGCACTTCGACTTCCACCGACGACTCTCATGTCAGGAACGTCAATGAAATTGTGCGTGCCAATCGAAGACAGACTGTCCAAGAGGTTGCAGAAGAAAGTAACATTCCTGCTGGATCATGTCATGAAATCTTGACACAGCATCACAGTTTAAGAATGGCAGGTCGGATGTTAAAGATGACCCGCATTCAGGACGCACTTCGACTTCTACCGACGACTCTCATGTCAGGAACGTCAATGAAACTGTACGTGCCAATCCAAGACAGACTGTCCATGAGGTTGCAGAAGAAAGTAACATTCCTGCTGGATTATGTCATGAAATCCTGACACAGCATCACAGTTTAAGAATGGCAGGTCGGATGTTAAAGACAACCCGCATTCAGGACGCACTTCGACTTCTACCGACGACTCTCATGTTAGGAACGTCAATGAAATTGTGAGTGCCAATCCAAGTCAGACTGTCCAAGAGGTTGCAGAAGAAAGTCCTATTTCTGCTGGATCATGTCATGAAATCCTGACACAGGATCACAGTTTAAGAATGGCAGGTCGGATGTTAAAGATGACCCGCATTCAGGACGCACTTCGACTTCCTCCGACGACTCTCATGTTACGAACGTCAATGAAATTGTGCGTGCCAATCCAAGACAGACTATCCAAGAGTTTGCAGAAGAAAGTAACATTCCTGCTGGATCATGTCATGAAATCCTGACACAGCATCACAGTTTAAGAATGGCAGGTTGGATGTTAAAGATGACCCGCATTCAGGACGCACTTCGACTTCTACCGACGACTCTCATGTTAGGAACGTCAATGAAATTGTGCGTGCCAATCCAAGACAGACTGTCCAAGAGGTTGCAGAAGAAAGTAACATTCCTGCTGGATCATGTCATGAAATCCTGACACAGCATCACAGTTTAAGAATGGCAGGTCGGATGTTAAAGATGACCCGCATTCAGGACGCACTTCGACTTCTACCGACGACTCTCATGTTAGGAATGTCAATGAAATTGTGCGTGCCAATCCAAGACAGACTGTCCAAGAGGTTGCAGAAGAAAGTAACATTCCTGCTGGATCATGTCATGAAATCCTGACACAGCTTCACAGTTTAATAATGGCAAGTCGGATGTTAAAGATGACCCGCATTCAGGACGCACTTCGACTTCTACCGACTACTCTCATGTTAGGAACGTCAATGAAACTGTGCGTGCCAATCCATGACAGACTGTCCAAGAGGTTGCAGGGGAAAGTAACATTCCTGCTGGATCATGTCATGAAATCCCGACACAGCATCATAGTTTAAGAATGGCAGGTCGGATGTTAAAGATGACCCGCATTCAGGACGCACTTCGACTTCTACCGACGACTCTCATTTTAGGAATATCTCTGAAATTGTGCGTTCCAATCCAAGACAGACTGTCCAAGAGGTTGCAGAAGAAAGTAACATTCCTGCTGGATTATGTCATGAAATCCTGACACAGCATCACAGTTTAAGAATGGCAGGTCGGATGTTAAAGATGACCCGCATTCAGGACGCACTTCGACTTCTACCGACGACTCTCATGTTAGGAACGTCAATGAAATTGTGCGTGCCAATCGAAGACAGACTGTCCAAGAGGTTGCAGAAGAAAGTAACATTCCTGCTGGATCATGTCATGAAATCCTGACACAGCATCACAGTTTAAGAATGGCAGGTCGGATGTTAAAGATGACCCGCATTCAGGACGCACTTCGACTTCTACCGACGACTCTCATGTTAGGATCGTCAATGAAATTGTGTGTGCCAAACCAAGACAGACTGTCCAAGAGGTTGCAGAAGAAAGTAACATTCCTGCTGGATCATGTCAAGAAATCCTGACACAGCATCACAGTTTAAGAATGGCAGGTCGGATGTTAAAGATGACCCGCATTCAGGACGCACTTCGACGTCTACCGACGACTCTCATGTTAGGAACGTCAATGAAATTGTGGGTGCCATTCGAAGACAGACTGTCCAAGAGGTTGCAGAAGAAAGTAACATTCCTGCTGTATCATGTCATGAAATCCTGACACAGCATCACAGTTTAAGAATGGCAGGTCTGATGTTAAAGATGACCCGCATTCAGGACGCACTTCGACTTCTACCGACGACTCTCATGTTAGGAACGGCAATGAAATAATGCGTGCCAATCCAAGACAGACTGTCCAAGAGGTTGCAGAAGAAAGTAATATTCCTGCTGGATCATGTCATGAAATCCTGACACAGCATCACAGTTTAAGAATGGCAGGTCGGATGTTAAAGATGACCCGCATTCAGGACGCACTTCGACTTCTACCGACGACTCTCATGTTAGGAACGTCACTGAAATTGTGCGTGTCAATCGAAGACAGACTGTCCAAGAGGTTGCAGAAGAAAGTAACATTCCTGCTGGATCATGTCATGAAATCCTGACACAGCATCACAGTTTAAGAATGGCAGGTCGGATGTTAAAGATGACCCGCATTCAGGACGCACTTCGACTTCTACCGACGACTCTCATGTCAGGAACGTCAATGAAATTGTGCGTGCAACCGAAGACAGACTGTCCAAGAGGTTGCAGAAGAAAGTAACATTCCTGCTGGATCATGTCATGAAATCTTGACACAGCATCACAGTTTAAGAATGGCAGGTCGGATGTTAAAGATGACCCGCATTCAGGACGCACTTCGACTTCTACCGACGACTCTCATGTCAGGAACGTCAATGAAACTGTACGTGCCAATCCAAGACAGACTGTCCATGAGGTTGCAGAAGAAAGTAACATTCCTGCTGGATTATGTCATGAAATAATGACACAGCATCACAGTTTAAGAATGGCAGGTCGGATGTTAAAGATAACCCGCATTCAGGACGCACTTCGACTTCTACCGACGACTCTCATGTTAGGAACGTCAATGAAATTGTGAGTGCCAATCCAAGACAGACTGTCCAAGAGGTTGCAGGGGAAAGTAACATTCCTGCTGGATCATGTCATGAAATCCCGACACAGCATCATAGTTTAAGAATGGCAGGTCGGATGTTAAAGATGACCCGCATTCAGGACGCACTTCGACTTCTATTGACGACTCTCATGTTAGGAACGTCAATGAAATTGTGTGTGCCAATCGAAGACAGACTGTCCAAGACGTTGCAGAAGAAACTAACATTCCTGCTGGATCATGTCATGAAATCCTGACACAGCATCACAGTTTAAGAATGGCAGGTCGGATGTTAAAGATGACCCGCATTCAGGACGCACTTCGACTTCTACCGACGACTCTCATGTTAGGAACGTCAATGAAATTGTGCGTGCCAATCGAAGACAGACTGGCCAAGACGTTGCAGAAGAAACTAACATTCCTGCTGGATCATGTCATGAAATCCTGACACAGCTTCACAGTTTAAGAATGGCAGGTCGGATGTTATAGATGACCCGCATTCAGGACGCACTTCGACTTCCACCGACGACTCTCATGTCAGGAACGTCAATGAAATTGTGCGTGCCAATCGAAGACAGACTGTCCAAGAGGTTGCAGAAGAAAGTAACATTCCTGCTGGATCATGTCATGAAATCTTGACACAGCATCACAGTTTAAGAATGGCAGGTCGGATGTTAAAGATGACCCGCATTCAGGACGCACTTCGACTTCTACCGACGACTCTCATGTCAGGAACGTCAATGAAACTGTACGTGCCAATCCAAGACAGACTGTCCATGAGGTTGCAGAAGAAAGTAACATTCCTGCTGGATTATGTCATGAAATCCTGACACAGCATCACAGTTTAAGAATGGCAGGTCGGATGTTAAAGACAACCCGCATTCAGGACGCACTTCGACTTCTACCGACGACTCTCATGTTAGGAACGTCAATGAAATTGTGAGTGCCAATCCAAGTCAGACTGTCCAAGAGGTTGCAGAAGAAAGTCCTATTTCTGCTGGATCATGTCATGAAATCCTGACACAGGATCACAGTTTAAGAATGGCAGGTCGGATGTTAAAGATGACCCGCATTCAGGACGCACTTCGACTTCCTCCGACGACTCTCATGTTACGAACGTCAATGAAATTGTGCGTGCCAATCCAAGACAGACTATCCAAGAGTTTGCAGAAGAAAGTAACATTCCTGCTGGATCATGTCATGAAATCCTGACACAGCATCACAGTTTAAGAATGGCAGGTTGGATGTTAAAGATGACCCGCATTCAGGACGCACTTCGACTTCTACCGACGACTCTCATGTTAGGAACGTCAATGAAATTGTGCGTGCCAATCCAAGACAGACTGTCCAAGAGGTTGCAGAAGAAAGTAACATTCCTGCTGGATCATGTCATGAAATCCTGACACAGCATCACAGTTTAAGAATGGCAGGTCGGATGTTAAAGATGACCCGCATTCAGGACGCACTTCGACTTCTACCGACGACTCTCATGTTAGGAATGTCAATGAAATTGTGCGTGCCAATCCAAGACAGACTGTCCAAGAGGTTGCAGAAGAAAGTAACATTCCTGCTGGATCATGTCATGAAATCCTGACACAGCTTCACAGTTTAATAATGGCAAGTCGGATGTTAAAGATGACCCGCATTCAGGACGCACTTCGACTTCTACCGACTACTCTCATGTTAGGAACGTCAATGAAACTGTGCGTGCCAATCCATGACAGACTGTCCAAGAGGTTGCAGGGGAAAGTAACATTCCTGCTGGATCATGTCATGAAATCCCGACACAGCATCATAGTTTAAGAATGGCAGGTCGGATGTTAAAGATGACCCGCATTCAGGACGCACTTCGACTTCTACCGACGACTCTCATTTTAGGAATATCTCTGAAATTGTGCGTTCCAATCCAAGACAGACTGTCCAAGAGGTTGCAGAAGAAAGTAACATTCCTGCTGGATTATGTCATGAAATCCTGACACAGCATCACAGTTTAAGAATGGCAGGTCGGATGTTAAAGATGACCCGCATTCAGGACGCACTTCGACTTCTACCGACGACTCTCATGTTAGGAACGTCAATGAAATTGTGCGTGCCAATCGAAGACAGACTGTCCAAGAGGTTGCAGAAGAAAGTAACATTCCTGCTGGATCATGTCATGAAATCCTGACACAGCATCACAGTTTAAGAATGGCAGGTCGGATGTTAAAGATGACCCGCATTCAGGACGCACTTCGACTTCTACCGACGACTCTCATGTTAGGAACGTCAATGAAATTGTGCGTGTCAATCGAAGACAGACTGTCGAAGAGGTTGCAGAAGAAAGTAACATTCCTGCTGGATCATGTCATGAAATCCTGACACAGCATCACAGTTTAAGAATGGCAGGTCGGATGTTATAGATGACCCGCATTCAGGACGCACTTCGACTTCTACCGACGACTCTCATGTTAGGAAAGTCAATGAAATTGTGCGTGCAACCGAAGACAGACTGTCCAAGAGGTTGCAGAAGAAAGTATCATTCCGGCTGGATTATGTCAAGAAATCCTGACACAGCATCACAGTTTAAGAATGGCAGGTCGGATGTTAAAGATGACCCGCATTCAGGACGCACTTCGACATCTACCGACGACTCTCATGTTAGGAACGTCAATGAAATTGTGGGTGCCATTCGAAGACAGACTGTCCAAGAGGTTGCAGAAGAAAGTAACATTCCTGCTGGATCATGTCATGAAATCCTGACACAGCATCAGAGTTTAAGAATGGCAGGTCGGATGTTAAAGATGACCCGCATTCAGGACGCACTTCGACTTCTACCGACGACTCTCATGTTAGGAACGGCAATGAAATAATGCGTGCCAATCCAAGACAGACTGTCCAAGAGGTTGCAGAAGAAAGTAACATTCCTGCTGGATCATGTCATGAAATCCTGACACAGCATCACAGTTTAAGAATGGCAGGTCGGATGTTAAAGATGACCCGCATTCAGGACGCACTTCGACTTCTATTGACGACTCTCATGTTAGGAACGTCAATGAAATTGTGTGTGCCAATCGAAGACAGACTGTCCAAGACGTTGCAGAAGAAACTAACATTCCTGCTGGATCATGTCATGAAATCCTGACACAGCATCACAGTTTAAGAATGGCAGGTCGGATGTTAAAGATGACCCGCATTCAGGACGCACTTCGACTTCTACCGACGACTCTCATGTTAGGATCGTCAATGAAATTGTGCGTGCCAATCGAAGAAAGACTGTCCAAGAGGTTGCAGAAGAAAGTAACATTCCTTTCTGGATCATGTCGTGAAATCCTGACACAGCATAACAGTTTAAGAATGGCAGGTCGGATGTTAAAGATGACCCGCATTCAGGACGCACTTCGACTTCTACCGACGACTCTCATGTCAGGAACGTCAATGAAATTGTGCGTGCCAATCCAAGACAGACTGTCCAAGAGGCTGCAGAAGAAAGTAACATTCCTGCTGGATCATGTCATGAAATCCTGACACAGCTTCACAGTTTAAGAATGGCAGTTCGGATGTTAAAGATGACCCGCATTCAGGACGCAGTTCGACTTCTACCGACGACTCTCATGTCAGGAACGTCAATGAAATAGTGCGTGCCAATCCAAGACAGACTGTCCGAGAGGTTGCAAAAGAAAGTAACATTCATGCTGGATTATGTCATGAAATCCTGACACAGCAACACAGTTTAAGAATGGCAGGTCGGATGTTATAGATGACCCGCATTCAGGACGCACTTCGACTTCTACCGACGACTCTCATGTTAGGAAAGTCAATGAAATTGTGCGTGCAACCGAAGACAGACTGTCCAAGAGGTTGCAGAAGAAAGTATCATTCCGGCTGGATCATGTCAAGAAATCCTGACACAGCATCACAGTTTAAGAATGGCAGGTCGGATGTTAAAGATGACCCGCATTCAGGACGCACTTCGACATCTACCGACGACTCTCATGTTAGGAACGTCAATGAAATTGTGGGTGCCATTCGAAGACAGACTGTCCAAGAGGTTGCAGAAGAAAGTAACATTCCTGCTGGATCATGTCATGAAATCCTGACACAGCATCAGAGTTTAAGAATGGCAGGTCGGATGTTAAAGATGACCCGCATTCAGGACGCACTTCGACTTCTACAGACGACTCTCATGTTAGGAACGGCAATGAAATAATGCGTGCCAATCCAAGACAGACTGTCCAAGAGGTTGCAGAAGAAAGTAACATTCCTGCTGGATCATGTCATGAAATCCTGACACAGCATCACAGTTTAAGAATGGCAGGTCGGATGTTAAAGATGACCCGCATTCAGGACGCACTTCGACTTCTATTGACGACTCTCATGTTAGGAACGTCAATGAAATTGTGTGTGCCAATCGAAGACAGACTGTCCAAGACGTTGCAGAAGAAACTAACATTCCTGCTGGATCATGTCATGAAATCCTGACACAGCATCACAGTTTAAGAATGGCAGGTCGGATGTTAAAGATGACCCGCATTCAGGACGCACTTCGACTTCTACCGACGACTCTCATGTTAGGATCGTCAATGAAATTGTGCGTGCCAATCGAAGAAAGACTGTCCAAGAGGTTGCAGAAGAAAGTAACATTCCTTTCTGGATCATGTCGTGAAATCCTGACACAGCATAACAGTTTAAGAATGGCAGGTCGGATGTTAAAGATGACCCGCATTCAGGACGCACTTCGACTTCTACCGACGACTCTCATGTCAGGAACGTCAATGAAATTGTGCGTGCCAATCCAAGACAGACTGTCCAAGAGGCTGCAGAAGAAAGTAACATTCCTGCTGGATCATGTCATGAAATCCTGACACAGCTTCACAGTTTAAGAATGGCAGTTCGGGTGTTAAAGATGACCCGCATTCAGGACGCAGTTCGACTTCTACCGACGACTCTCATGTCAGGAACGTCAATGAAATAGTGCGTGCCAATCCAAGACAGACTGTCCGAGAGGTTGCAAAAGAAAGTAACATTCATGCTGGATTATGTCATGAAATCCTGACACAGCAACACAGTTTAAGAATGGCAGGTCGGATGTTAAAGATGACCCGCATTCAGGACTCACTTCGACTTCTACCGACGACTCTCATGTTAGGAACGTCAATGAAATTGTGCGTGCCAATCGAAGAAAGACTGTCGAAGAGGTTGCAGAAGAAAGTAACATTCCTGCTGGATCATGTCTTGAAATCCTGACACAGCTTCACAGTTTAAGAATGGCAGGTCGGATGTTAAAGATGACCCGCATTCAGGACGCACTTCGACTTCTACCGACGACTCTCATGTTAGGAACGTCAATGAAATTGTGCGTGCCAATCCAAGACAGACTGTCCAAGAGGTTGCAGAAGAAAGTAACATTCCTGGTGGATCATCTCATGAAATCCTGACACAGCATCACAGTTTAAGAATGGCAGGTCAGATGTTAAAGATGACCCGCATTCAGGACGCACTTCGACTTCTACCGACGACTCTCATGTTAGGAACGTCAATGACATTGTGCGTGCCAATCCAAGACAGACTGTCCAAGAGGTTGCAGAAGAAAGTAACATTCCTGCTGGATCATGTCATGAAATCCTGACACAGCATCACAGTTTAAGAATGGCAGGTTGGATGTTAAAAATGACCCGCATTCAGGACGCACTTCGACTCCTACCGACGAGTCTCTTGTTAGGAACGTCAATGAAATTGTGCGTGCCAATCGAAGACAGACTGTCCAAGAGGTTGCAGAAGAAAGTAACATTCCTGCTGGATCATGTCATGAAATCCTGACACAGCATCACAGTTTAAGAATGGCAGGTCGGATGTTATAGATGACCCGCATTCAGGACGCACTTCGACATCTACCGACGACTCTCATGTTAGGAACGTCAATGAAATTGTGCATTCCAATCCAAGACAGACTGTCCAAGAGGTTGCAGAAGAAAGTAACATTCCTGCTGGATCATGTCATGAAATCCTGACACAGCATCAGAGTTTAAGAATGGCAGGTCGGATGTTAAAGATGACCCGCATTCAGGACGCACTTCGACTTCTACCGACCACTCTCATGTTAGGTATGTCAATGAAATTGTGCGTGCCAATCCAAGACAGACTGTCCAAGAGGTTGCAGAAGAAAGTAACATTCCTGCTGGATCATGTCTTGAAATCCTGACACAGCTTCACAGTTTAAGAATGGTCAGGTCGGATGTTAAAGATGACCCGCATTCAGGACGCACTTCGACTTCTACCGACGACTCTCATGTTAGGAACGTCAATCAAATTGTGCGTGCCAATCGAAGACAGACTGTCCAAGAGTTTGCAGAAGAAAGTAACATACCTGCTGGATCATGTCATGAAATCCTGACACAGCATCACAGTTTAAGAATGGCTGGTTGGATGTTAAAGATGACCCGCATTCAGGACGCACTTCGACTTCTACCGACGACTCTCATGTTAGGAACGTCAATGAAATTGTGCGTGCCAATCGAAGACAGACTGTCCAAGACGTTGCAGAAGAAACTAACATTCCTGCTGGATCATGTCACGAAATCCTGACACAGCATCACAGTTTAAGAATGGCAGGTCGGATGTTAAAGATGACCCGCATTCAGGACGCACTTCGACTTCTACCGACGACTCTCATGTTAGGATCGTCAATGAAATTGTGCGTGCCAATCGAAGAAAGACTGTCCAAGAGGTTGCAGAAGAAAGTAACATTCCTTTCTGGATCATGTCGTGAAATCCTGACACAGCATCACAGTTTAAGAATGGCAGGTCGGATGTTAAAGATGACCCGCATTCAGGACGCACTTCGACTTCTACCGACGACTCTCATGTCAGGAACGTCAATGAAATTGTGCGTGCCAATCCAAGACAGACTGTCCAAGAGGCTGCAGAAGAAAGTAACATTCCTGCTGGATCATGTCATGAAATCCTGACACAGCATCACAGTTTAAGAATGGCAGGTCGGATGTTAAAGATGACCCGCATTCAGGACGCACTTCGACTTCTACCGACGACTCTCATGTTAGGAACGTCAATGAAATTGTGCGTGCCAACCGAAGACAGACTCTCTAGGGGGTTGCAGAAGAAAGTAACAGTTCTGCTGGATCATGTCATGAAATCCTGACACAGCATCACAGTTTAAGAATGGCAGGTCGGATGTTAAAGATGACACGCATTCAGGACGCACTTCGACTTCTACCGACGACTCTCATGTTAGGAAAGTCAATGAAATTGTGCGTGCAACCGAAGACAGACTGTCAAAGAGGTTGCAGAAGAAAGTAACATTCCTGCTGGATCATGTCAAGAAATCCTGACACAGCATCACAGTTTAAGAATGGCAGGTCGGGTGTTATAGATGACCCGCATTCAGGACGCACTTCGACATCTACCGACGACTCTCATGTTAGGAACGTCAATGAAATTGTGCGTTCCAATCCAAGACAGACTGTCCAAGAGGTTGCAGAAGAAAGTAACATTCCTGCTGGATCATGTCATGAAATCCTGACAAAGCATCACAGTTTAAGAGTGGCAGGTCGGATGTTAAAGATGACCCGCATTCAGGATGCACTTCGACTTCTACCGACGACTCTCATGTTAGGAACGTCAATGAAATTGTGCGTGCCAATCCAAGACAGACTGTCCAAGAGGTTGCAGAAGAAAGTAACATTCCTGCTGGATCATGTCATGAAATCCTGACACAGCATCACAGTTTAAGAATGGCAGGTCGGATGTTAAAGATGACCCGCATTCAGGACGCACTTCGACTTCTACCGACGACTCTCATGTTAGGTATGTCAATGAAATTGTACGTGCCAATCCAAGACAGACTGTCCAAGAGGTTGCAGAAGAAAGTAACATTCCTGCTGGATCATGTCTTGAAATCCTGACACAGCTTCACAGTTTAAGAATGGCAGGTCGGATGTTAAAGATGACCCGCATTCAGGACGCACTTCGACTTCTACCGACGACTCTCATGTTAGGAACGTCAATCAAATTGTGCGTCCCAATCGAAGACAGACTGTCCAAGAGTTTGCAGAAGAAAGTAACATACGTGCTGGATCATGTCATGAAATCCTGACACAGCATCACAGTTTAAGAATGGCAGGTCGGATGTTAAAGATGACCTGCATTCAGGACGCACTTCGACTTCTACCGACGACTCTCATGTTAGGAACGTCAATGACATTGTGCGTGCCAATCCAAGACAGACTGTCCAAGAGGTTGCAGAAGAAAGTAACATTCCTGCTGGATCATGTCATGAAATCCTGACACAGCATCACAGTTTAAGAATGGCAGGTTGGATGTTAAAAATGACCCGCATTCAGGACGCACTTCGACTCCTACCGACGAGTCTCTTGTTAGGAACGTCAATGAAATTGTGCGTGCCAATCGAAGACAGACTGTCCAAGAGGTTGCAGAAGAAAGTAACATTCCTGCTGGATCATGTCATGAAATCCTGACACAGCATCACAGTTTAAGAATGGCAGGTCGGATGTTATAGATGACCCGCATTCAGGACGCACTTCGACATCTACCGACGACTCTCATGTTAGGAACGTCAATGAAATTGTGCGTTCCAATCCAAGACAGACTGTCCAAGAGGTTGCAGAAGAAAGTAACATTCCTGCTGGATCATGTCATGAAATCCTGACACAGCATCACAGTTTAAGAAAGGCAGGTCGGATGTTAAAGATGACCCGCATTCAGGACGCACTTCGACGTCTACCGACGACTCTCATGTTAGGAACGTCAATGAAATTGTGGGTGCCATTCGAAGACAGACTGTCCAAGAGGTTGCAGAAGAAAGTAACATTCCTGCTGGATTATGTCATGAAATCCTGACACAGCATCACAGTTTAAGAATGGCAGGTCGGATGTTAAAGATGACCCGCATTCAGGACGCACTTCGACTTCTACCGACGACTCTAATGTCAGGAACGTCATTGAAATTGTGCGTGCCAATCCAAGACAGACTGTCCAAGAGGTTGCAGAAGAAAGTCACATTTCTGCTGGATCATGTCATTTAAATCCGGACACAGCATCACAGTTTAAGAATGGCAGGTCGGATGTTAAAGATGACCCGCATTCAGGACGCACTTCGACTTCTACCGACGACTCTCATGTTAGGAACGTCAGTGAAATTGTGCGTGCCAATCGAAGACAGACTGTCCAAGACGTTGCAGAAGAAACTAACATTCCTGCTGGAACATATCATGAAATCCTGACACAGCATCACAGTTTAAGAATGGCAGGTCGGATGTTAAAGATGACCCGCATTCAGGACGCACTTCGACTTCTACCGACGACTCTCATGTTAGGAAAGTCAATGAAATTGTGCGTGCCAATCGAAGACAGACTGTCCAAGAGGTTGCAAAAGAAAGTAACATTCCTGCTGGATCATGTCATGAAATCCTGACACAGCATCACAGTTTAAGAATGGCAGGTCGGATGTTAAAGATGACCCGCATTCAGGACGCACTTCGACTTCTACCGACGACTCTCATGTTAGGAACGTCAATGAAATTGTGCGTGTCAATCGCAGACAGACTGTCCAAGAGGTTGCAGAAGAAAGTAACATTCCTGCTGGATCATGTCATGAAATCCTGACACAGCATCACAGTTTAAGAATGGCAGGTCGGATGTTAAAGATGACCCGCATTCAGGACGCACTTCGACTTCTACCGACGACTCTCATGTTAGGAACGTCACTGAAATTGTGCGTGTCAATCGAAGACAGACTGTCCAAGAGGTTGCAGAAGAAAGTAACATTCCTGCTGGATCATGTCATGAAATCCTGACACAGCATCACAGTTTAAGAATGGCAGGTCGGATGTTAAAGATGACCCGCATTCAGGACGCACTTCGACTTCTACCGACGACTCTCATGTTAGGAACGTCAATGAAATTGTGCGTGCAACCGAAGACAGACTCTCCAGGGGGTTGCAGAAGAAAGTAACAGTTCTGCTGGATCATGTCACGAAATCCTGGCACAGCATCACAGTTTAAGAATGGCAGGTTGGATGTTAAAGATGACCCGCATTCAGGACGCACTTCGACTTCTACCGACGACTCTCATGTTAGGAAAGTCAATGAAATTGTGCGTGCAACCGAAGACAGACTGTCCAAGAGGTTGCAGAAGAAAGTAACATTCCTGCTGGATCATGTCAAGAAATCCTGACACAGCATCACAGTTTAAGAATGGCAGGTCGGATGTTAAAGATGACCCGCATTCAGGACGCACTTCGACGTCTACCGACGACTCTCATGTTAGGAACGTCAATGAAATTGTGGGTGCCATTCGAAGACAGACTGTCCAAGAGGTTGCAGAAGAAAGTAACATTCCTGCTGTATCATGTCTTGAAATCCTGACACAGCATCACAGTTTAAGAATGGCAGGTCTGATGTTAAAGATGACCCGCATTCAGGACGCACTTCGACTTCTACCGACGACTCTCATGTTAGGAACGGCAATGAAATAATGCGTGCCAATCCAAGACAGACTGTCCAAGAGGTTGCAGAAGAAAGTAATATTCCTGCTGGATCATGTCATGAAATCCTGACACAGCATCACAGTTTAAGAATGGCAGGTCGGATGTTAAAGATGACCCGCATTCAGGACGCACTTCGACTTCTACCGACGACTCTCATGTTAGGAACGTCACTGAAATTGTGCGTGTCAATCGAAGACAGACTGTCCAAGAGGTTGCAGAAGAAAGTAACATTCCTGCTGGATCATGTCATGAAATCCTGACACAGCATCACAGTTTAAGAATGGCAGGTCGGATGTTAAAGATGACCCGCATTCAGGACGCACTTCGACTTCTACCGACGACTCTCATGTCAGGAACGTCAATGAAATTGTGCGTGCAACCGAAGACAGACTGTCCAAGAGGTTGCAGAAGAAAGTAACATTCCTGCTGGATCATGTCATGAAATCTTGACACAGCATCACAGTTTAAGAATGGCAGGTCGGATGTTAAAGATGACCCGCATTCAGGACGCACTTCGACTTCTACCGACGACTCTCATGTCAGGAACGTCAATGAAACTGTACGTGCCAATCCAAGACAGACTGTCCATGAGGTTGCAGAAGAAAGTAACATTCCTGCTGGATTATGTCATGAAATCCTGACACAGCATCACAGTTTAAGAATGGCAGGTCGGATGTTAAAGATAACCCGCATTCAGGACGCACTTCGACTTCTACCGACGACTCTCATGTTAGGAACGTCAATGAAATTGTGAGTGCCAATCCAAGACAGACTGTCCAAGAGGTTGCAGGGGAAAGTAACATTCCTGCTGGATCATGTCATGAAATCCCGACACAGCATCATAGTTTAAGAATGGCAGGTCGGATGTTAAAGATGACCCGCATTCAGGACGCACTATGACTTCTACCGACGACTCTCATTTTAGGAATATCTCTGAAATTGTGCGTTCCAATCCAAGACAGACTGTCCAAAAGGTTGCAGAAGAAAGTAACATTCCTGCTGGATTATGTCATGAAATCCTGACACAGAATCACAGTTTAAGAATGGCAGGTCGGATGTTAAAGATGACCCGCATTCAGGACGCACTTCGACTTCTACCGACGACTCTCATGTTAGGATCGTCAATGAAATTGTGCGTGCCAATCGAAGAAAGACTGTCCAAGAGGTTGCAGAAGAAAGTAACATTCCTTTCTGGATCATGTCGTGAAATCCTGACACAGCACAACAGTTTAAGAATGGCAGGTCGGATGTTAAAGATGACCCGCATTCAGGACGCACTTCGACTTCTACCGACGACTCTCATGTTAGGAACGTCAGTGAAATTGTGCGTGCCAATCGAAGACAGACTGTCCAAGACGTTGCAGAAGAAACTAACATTCCTGCTGGAACATATCATGAAATCCTGACACAGCATCACAGTTTAAGAATGGCAGGTCGGATGTTAAAGATGACCCGCATTCAGGACGCACTTCGACTTCTACCGACGACTCTCATGTTAGGAAAGTCAATGAAATTGTGCGTGCCAATCGAAGACAGACTGTCCAAGAGGTTGCAAAAGAAAGTAACATTCCTGCTGGATCATGTCATGAAATCCTGACACAGCATCACAGTTTAAGAATGGCAGGTCGGATGTTAAAGATGACCCGCATTCAGGACGCACTTCGACTTCTACCGACGACTCTCATGTTAGGAACGTCAATGAAATTGTGCGTGTCAATCGCAGACAGACTGTCCAAGAGGTTGCAGAAGAAAGTAACATTCCTGCTGGATCATGTCATGAAATCCTGACACAGCATCACAGTTTAAGAATGGCAGGTCGGATGTTAAAGATGACCCGCATTCAGGACGCACTTCGACTTCTACCGACGACTCTCATGTTAGGAACGTCACTGAAATTGTGCGTGTCAATCGAAGACAGACTGTCCAAGAGGTTGCAGAAGAAAGTAACATTCCTGCTGGATCATGTCATGAAATCCTGACACAGCATCACAGTTTAAGAATGGCAGGTCGGATGTTAAAGATGACCCGCATTCAGGACGCACTTCGACTCCTACCGACGAGTCTCATGTTAGGAACGTCAATGAAATTGTGCGTGCAACCGAAGACAGACTCTCCAGGGGGTTGCAGAAGAAAGTAACAGCTCTGCTGGATCATGTCACGAAATCCTGGCACAGCATCACAGTTTAAGAATGGCAGGTTGGATGTTAAAGATGACCCGCATTCAGGACGCACTTCGACTTCTACCGACGACTCTCATGTTAGGAAAGTCAATGAAATTGTGCGTGCAACCGAAGACAGACTGTCCAAGAGGTTGCAGAAGAAAGTAACATTCCTGCTGGATCATGTCAAGAAATCCTGACACAGCATCACAGTTTAAGAATGGCAGGTCGGATGTTAAAGATGACCCGCATTCAGGACGCACTTCGACGTCTACCGACGACTCTCATGTTAGGAACGTCAATGAAATTGTGGGTGCCATTCGAAGACAGACTGTCCAAGAGGTTGCAGAAGAAAGTAACATTCCTGCTGTATCATGTCATGAAATCCTGACACAGCATCACAGTTTAAGAATGGCAGGTCTGATGTTAAAGATGACCCGCATTCAGGACGCACTTCGACTTCTACCGACGACTCTCATGTTAGGAACGGCAATGAAATAATGCGTGCCAATCCAAGACAGACTGTCCAAGAGGTTGCAGAAGAAAGTAATATTCCTGCTGGATCATGTCATGAAATCCTGACACAGCATCACAGTTTAAGAATGGCAGGTCGGATGTTAAAGATGACCCGCATTCAGGACGCACTTCGACTTCTACCGACGACTCTCATGTTAGGAACGTCACTGAAATTGTGCGTGTCAATCGAAGACAGACTGTCCAAGAGGTTGCAGAAGAAAGTAACATTCCTGCTGGATCATGTCATGAAATCCTGACACAGCATCACAGTTTAAGAATGGCAGGTCGGATGTTAAAGATGACCCGCATTCAGGACGCACTTCGACTTCTACCGACGACTCTCATGTCAGGAACGTCAATGAAATTGTGCGTGCAACCGAAGACAGACTGTCCAAGAGGTTGCAGAAGAAAGTAACATTCCTGCTGGATCATGTCATGAAATCTTGACACAGCATCACAGTTTAAGAATGGCAGGTCGGATGTTAAAGATGACCCGCATTCAGGACGCACTTCGACTTCTACCGACGACTCTCATGTCAGGAACGTCAATGAAATTGTACGTGCCAATCCAAGACAGACTGTCCATGAGGTTGCAGAAGAAAGTAACATTCCTGCTGGATTATGTCATGAAATCCTGACACAGCATCACAGTTTAAGAATGGCAGGTCGGATGTTAAAGATAACCCGCATTCAGGACGCACTTCGACTTCTACCGACGACTCTCATGTTAGGAACGTCAATGAAATTGTGAGTGCCAATCCAAGACAGACTGTCCAAGAGGTTGCAGGGGAAAGTAACATTCCTGCTGGATCATGTCATGAAATCCCGACACAGCATCATAGTTTAAGAATGGCAGGTCGGATGTTAAAGATGACCCGCATTCAGGACGCACTATGACTTCTACCGACGACTCTCATTTTAGGAATATCTCTGAAATTGTGCGTTCCAATCCAAGACAGACTGTCCAAAAGGTTGCAGAAGAAAGTAACATTCCTGCTGGATTATGTCATGAAATCCTGACACAGAATCACAGTTTAAGAATGGCAGGTCGGATGTTAAAGATGACCCGCATTCAGGACGCACTTCGACTTCTACCGACGACTCTCATGTTAGGATCGTCAATGAAATTGTGCGTGCCAATCGAAGAAAGACTGTCCAAGAGGTTGCAGAAGAAAGTAACATTCCTTTCTGGATCATGTCGTGAAATCCTGACACAGCACAACAGTTTAAGAATGGCAGGTCGGATGTTAAAGATGACCCGCATTCAGGACGCACTTCGACTTCTACTGACGACTCTCATGTCAGGAACGTCAATGAAATTGTGCGTGCCAATCCAAGACAGACTGTCCAAGAGGCTGCAGAAGAAAGTAACATTCCTGCTGGATCATGTCATGAAATCCTGACACAGCTTCACAGTTTAAGAATGGCAGTTCGGATGTTAAAGATGACCCGCATTCAGGACGCAGTTCGACTTCTACCGACGACTCTCATGTCAGGAACGTCAATGAAATTGTGCGTGCCAATCCAAGACAGACTGTCCGAGAGGTTGCAAAAGAAAGTAACATTCATGCTGGATTATGTCATGATATCCTGACACAGCATCACAGTTTAAGAATGGCAGGTCGGATGTTAAAGATGACCCGCATTCAGGACTCACTTCGACTTCTACCGACGACTCTCATGTTAGGAACGTCAATGAAATTGTGCGTGCCAATCGAAGAAAGACTGTCGAAGAGGTTGCAGAAGAAAGTCACACTTCTGCTGGATCATGTCATGAAATCCTGACACAGCATCACAGTTTAAGAATGGCAGTTCGGATGTTAAAGATGACCCGCATTCAGGACGCACTTCGACTTCTACCGACGACTCTCATGTTAGGAACGTCAATGAAATTGTGCGTGCCAATCCAAGACAGACTGTCCAAGAGGTTGCAGAAGAAAGTAACATTCCTGGTGGATCATGTCATGAAATCCTGACACAGCATCACAGTTTAAGAATGGCAGGTCGGATGTTAAAGATGACCCGCATTCAGGACGCACTTCGACTTCTACCGACGACTCTCATGTTAGGAACGTCAATGACATTGTGCGTGCCAATCCAAGACAGACTGTCCAAGAGGTTGCAGAAGAAAGTAACATTCCTGCTGGATCATGTCATGAAATCCTGACACAGCATCACAGTTTAAGAATGGCAGGTTGGATGTTAAAAATGACCCGCATTCAGGACGCACTTCGACTCCTACCGACGAGTCTCTTGTTAGGAACGTCAATGAAATTGTGCGTGCCAATCGAAGACAGACTGTCCAAGAGGTTGCAGAAGAAAGTAACATTCCTGCTGGATCATGTCATGAAATCCTGACACAGCATCACAGTTTAAGAATGGCAGGTCGGATGTTATAGATGACCCGCATTCAGGACGCACTTCGACATCTACCGACGACTCTCATGTTAGGAACGTCAATGAAATTGTGCGTTCCAATCCAAGACAGACTGTCCAAGAGGTTGCAGAAGAAAGTAACATTCCTGCTGGATCATGTCATGAAATCCTGACACAGCATCACAGTTTAAGAATGGCAGGTCGGATGTTAAAGATGACCCGCATTCAGGACGCACTTCGACTTCTACCGACGACTCTCATGTTAGGTATGTCAATGAAATTGTGCGTGCCAATCCAAGACAGACTGTCCAAGAGGTTGCAGAAGAAAGTAACATTCCTGCTGGATCATGTCTTGAAATCCTGACACAGCTTCACAGTTTAAGAATGGCAGGTTGGATGTTAAAGATGACCCGCATTCATTACTCACTTCGACTTCTACCGACGACTCTCATGTTAGGAACGTCAATGAAATTGTGTGTGCCAATCGAAGACAGACTGTCCAAGACGTTGCAGAAGAAACTAACATTCCTGCTGGATCATGTCATGAAATCCTGACACAGCATCACAGTTTAAGAATGGCAGGTCGGATGTTAAAGATGACCCGCATTCAGGACGCACTTCGACTTCTACCGACGACTCTCATGTTAGGATCGTCAATGAAACTGTGCGTGCCAATCGAAGAAAGACTGTCCAAGAGGTTGCAGAAGAAAGTAACATTCCTTTCTGGATCATGTCGTGAAATCCTGACACAGCATCACAGTTTAAGAATGGCAGGTCGGATGTTAAAGATGACCCGCATTCAGGACGCACTTCGACTTCTACAGACGACTCTCATGTCAGGAACGTCAATGAAATTGTGCGTGCCAATCCAAGACAGACTGTCCAAGAGGCTACAGAAGAAAGTAACATTCCTGCTGGATCATGTCATGAAATCCTGACACAGCTTCACAGTTTAAGAATGGCAGGTCGGATGTTAAAGATGACCCGCATTCAGGACGCACTTCGACTTCTACCGACGACTCTCATGTCAGGAACGTCAATGAAATTGTGCGTGCCAATCCAAGACAGACTGTCCAAGAGGTTGCAAAAGAAAGTAACATTCATGCTGGATTATGTCATGAAATCCTGACACAGCATCACAGTTTAAGAATGGCAGGTCGGATGTTAAAGATGACCCGCATTCAGGACTCACTTCGACTTCTACCGACGACTCTCATGTTAGGAATGTCAATGAAATTGTGCGTGCCAATCGAAGAAAGACTGTCGAAGAGGTTGCAGAAGAAAGTCACACTTCTGCTGGATCATGTCATGAAATCCTGACACAGCATCACAGTTTAAGAATGGCAGTTCGGATGTTAAAGATGACCCGCATTCAGGACGCACTTCGACTTCTACCGACGACTCTCATGTTAGGAACGTCAATGAAATTGTGCGTGCCAATCCAAGACAGACTGTCCAAGAGGTTGCAGAAGAAAGTAACATTCCTGGTGGATCATCTCATGAAATCCTGACACAGCATCACAGTTTAAGAATGGCAGGTCGGATGTTAAAGATGACCCGCATTCAGGACGCACTTCGACTTCTACCGACGACTCTCATGTTAGGAACGTCAATGAAATTGTGCGTTCCAATCCAAGACAGACTGTCCAAGAGGTTGCAGATAAAGTAACATTCCTGCTGGATCATGTCATGAAATCCTGACACAGCATCACAGTTTAAGAATGGTAGGTTGGATGTTAAACATGAGCCGCATTCAGGACGCACTTCGACTCCTACCGATGACTCTCTTGTTAGGTACGTCAATGAAATTGTGCGTGCCAATCGAAGACAGACTGTCCAAGAGGTTGCAGAAGAAAGTAACATTCGTGCTGGATCATGTCATGAAATCTTGACACAGCATCACAGTTTAAGAATGGCAGGTCGGATGTTAAAGATGACCCGCATTCAGGACGCACTTCGACTTCTACCGACGACTCTCATGTGAGGAACGTCAATGAAATTGTACGTGCCAATCCAAGACAGACTGTCCATGAGGTTGCAGAAGAAAGTAACATTCCTGCTGGATTATGTCATGAAATCCTGACACAGCATCACAGTTTAAGAATGGCAGGTCGGATGTTAAAGGTAACCCGCATTCAGGACGCACTTCGACTTCTACCGACGACTCTCATGTTAGGAACGTCAATGAAATTGTGAGTGCCAATCCAAGACAGACTGTCCAAGAGGTTGCAGAAGAAAGTCCTATTTCTGCTGGATCATGTCATGAAATCCTGACACAGGATCACAGTTTAAGAATGGCAGGTCGGATGTTAAAGGTGACCCGCATTCAGGACGCACTTCGACTTCTACCGACGACTCTCATGTTAGGAACGTCAATGAAATTGTGCGTGCCAATCCAAGACAGACTATCCAAGAGTTTGCAGAAGAAAGTAACATTCCTGCTGGATCATGTCATGAAATCCTGACACAGCATCACAGTTTAAGAATGGCAGGTCGGATGTTAAAGATGACCCGCATTCAGGACGCACTTCGACTTCTACCGACGACTCTCATGTTAGGAACGTCAATGAAATTGTGCGTGCCAATCCAAGACAGACTGTCCAAGAGGTTGCAGAAGAAAGTAACATTCCTGCTGGATCATGTCATGAAATCCTGACACAGCATCACAGTTTAAGAATGGCAGGTCGGATGTTAAAGATGACCCGCATTCAGGACGCACTTCGACTTCTACCGACTACTCTGATGTTAGGAACGTCAATGAAACTGTGCGTGCCAATCCAAGACAGACTGTCCAAGAGGTTGCAGGGGAAAGTAACATTCCTGCTGGATCATGTCATGAAATCCCGACACAGCATCATAGTTTAAGAATGGCAGGTCGGATGTTAAAGATGACCCGCATTCAGGACGCACTTCGACTTCTACCGACGACTCTCATTTTAGGAATATCTCTGAAATTGTGCGTTCCAATCCAAGACAGACTGTCCAAGAGGTTGCAGAAGAAAGTAACATTCCTGCTGGATTATGTCATGAAATCCTGACACAGAATCACAATTTAAGAATGGCAGGTCGGATGTTAAAGATGACCCGCATTCAGGACGCACTTCGACTTCTACCGACGACTCTCATGTTAGGAACGTCAATGAAATTGTGCGTGCCAATCGAAGACAGACTGTCCAAGAGGTTGCAGAAGAAAGTAACATTCCTGCTGGATCATGTCATGAAATCCTGACACAGCATCACAGTTTAAGAATGGCAGGTCGGATGTTAAAGATGACCCGCATTCAGGGCGCACTTCGACTTCTACCGACGACTCTCATGTTAGGAACGTCAATGAAATTGTGCGTGTCAATCGAAGACAGACTGTCCAAGAGGTTGCAGAAGAAAGTAACATTCCTGCTGGATCATGTCATGAAATCCTGACACAGCATCACAGTTTAAGAATGGCAGGTCGGATGTTAAAGATGACCCGCATTCAGGACGCACTTCGACTTCTACCGACGACTCTCATGTTAGGAACGTCAATGAAATTGTGCGTGCAACCGAAGACAGACTCTCCAGGGGGTTGCAGAAGAAGGTAACAGTTCTGCTGGATCATGTCATGAAATCCTGACACAGCATCACAGTTTAAGAATGGCAGGTCGGATGTTAAAGATGACCCGCATTCAGGACGCACTTCGACTTCTACCGACGACTCTCATGTTAGGAAAGTCAATGAAATTGTGCGTGCAACCGAAGACAGACTGTCCAAGAGGTTGCAGAAGAAAGTATCATTCCGGCTGGATCATGTCAAGAAATCCTGACACAGCATCACAGTTTAAGAATGGCAGGTCGGATGTTAAAGATGACCCGCATTCAGGACGCACTTCGACGTCTACCAACGACTCTCATGTTAGGAACGTCAATGAAATTGTGGGTGCCATTCGAAGACAGACTGTCCAAGAGGTTGCAGAAGAAAGTAACATTCCTGCTGGTTTATGTCATGAAATCCTGACACAGAATCACAATTTAAGAATGGCAGGTCGGATGTTAAAGATGACCCGCATTCAGGACGCACTTCGACTTCTACCGACGACTCTCATGTTAGGAACGTCAATGAAATTGTGCGTGCCAATCGAAGACAGACTGTCCAAGAGGTTGCAGAAGAAAGTAACATTCCTGCTGGATCATGTCATGAAATCCTGACACAGCATCACTGTTTAAGAATGGCAGGTCGGATGTTAAAGATGACCCGCATTCAGGGCGCACTTCGACTTCTACCGACGACTCTCATGTTAGGAACGTCAATGAAATTGTGCGTGTCAATCGAAGACAGACTGTCCAAGAGGTTGCAGAAGAAAGTAACATTCCTGCTGGATCATGTCATGAAATCCTGACACAGCATCACAGTTTAAGAATGGCAGGTCGGATGTTAAAGATGACCCGCATTCAGGACGCACTTCGACTTCTACCGACGACTCTCATGTTAGGAACGTCAATGAAATTGTGCGTGCAACCGAAGACAGACTCTCCAGGGGGTTGCAGAAGAAAGTAACAGTTCTGCTGGATCATGTCATGAAATCCTGACACAGCATCACAGTTTAAGAATGGCAGGTCGGATGTTAAAGATGACCCGCATTCAGGACGCACTTCGACTTCTACCGACGACTCTCATGTTAGGAAAGTCAATGAAATTGTGCGTGCAACCGAAGACAGACTGTCCAAGAGGTTGCAGAAGAAAGTATCATTCCGTCTGGATCATGTCAAGAAATACTGACACAGCATCACAGTTTAAGAATGGCAGGTCGGATGTTAAAGATGACCCGCATTCAGGACGCACTTCGACGTCTACCGACGACTCTCATGTTAGGAACGTCAATGAAATTGTGGGTGCCATTCGAAGACAGACTGTCCAAGAGTTTGCAGAAGAAAGTAACATTCCTTTCTGGATCATGTCGTGAAATCCTGACACAGCATCACAGTTTAAGAATGGCAGGTCGGATGTTAAAGATGACCCGCATTCAGGACGCACTTCGACTTCTACAGACGACTCTCATGTCAGGAACGTCAATGAAATTGTGCGTGCCAATCCAAGACAGACTGTCCAAGAGGCTACAGAAGAAAGTAACATTCCTGCTGGATCATGTCATGAAATCCTGACACAGCTTCACAGTTTAAGAATGGCAGGTCGGATGTTAAAGATGACCCGCATTCAGGACGCACTTCGACTTCTACCGACGACTCTCATGTCAGGAACGTCAATGAAATTGTGCGTGCCAATCCAAGACAGACTGTCCAAGAGGTTGCAAAAGAAAGTAACATTCATGCTGGATTATGTCATGAAATCCTGACACAGCATCACAGTTTAAGAATGGCAGGTCGGATGTTAAAGATGACCCGCATTCAGGACTCACTTCGACTTCTATCGACGACTCTCATGTTAGGAATGTCAATGAAATTGTGCGTGCCAATCGAAGAAAGACTGTCGAAGAGGTTGCAGAAGAAAGTCACACTTCTGCTGGATCATGTCATGAAATCCTGACACAGCATCACAGTTTAAGAATGGCAGTTCGGATGTTAAAGATGACCCGCATTCAGGACGCACTTCGACTTCTACCGACGACTCTCATGTTAGGAACGTCAATGAAATTGTGCGTGCCAATCGAAGACAGACTGTCCAAGAGGTTGCAGAAGAAAGTAACATTCCTGCTGGATCATGTCATGAAATCCTGACACAGCATCACTGTTTAAGAATGGCAGGTCGGATGTTAAAGATGACCCGCATTCAGGGCGCACTTCGACTTCTACCGACGACTCTCATGTTAGGAACGTCAATGAAATTGTGCGTGTCAATCGAAGACAGACTGTCCAAGAGGTTGCAGAAGAAAGTAACATTCCTGCTGGATCATGTCATGAAATCCTGACACAGCATCACAGTTTAAGAATGGCAGGTCGGATGTTATAGATGACCCGCATTCAGGACGCACTTCGACTTCTACCGACGACTCTCATGTTAGGAACGTCAATGAAATTGTGCGTGCAACCGAAGACAGACTCTCCAGGGGGTTGCAGAAGAAAGTAACAGTTCTGCTGGATCATGTCATGAAATCCTGACACAGCATCACAGTTTAAGAATGGCAGGTCGGATGTTAAAGATGACCCGCATTCAGGACGCACTTCGACTTCTACCGACGACTCTCATGTTAGGAAAGTCAATGAAATTGTGCGTGCAACCGAAGACAGACTGTCCAAGAGGTTGCAGAAGAAAGTATCATTCCGTCTGGATCATGTCAAGAAATCCTGACACAGCATCACAGTTTAAGAATGGCAGGTCGGATGTTAAAGATGACCCGCATTCAGGACGCACTTCGACGTCTACCGACGACTCTCATGTTAGGAACGTCAATGAAATTGTGGGTGCCATTCGAAGACAGACTGTCCAAGAGGTTGCAGAAGAAAGTAACATTCCTTTCTGGATCATGTCGTGAAATCCTGACACAGCATCACAGTTTAAGAATGGCAGGTCGGATGTTAAAGATGACCCGCATTCAGGACGCACTTCGACTTCTACAGACGACTCTCATGTCAGGAACGTCAATGAAATTGTGCGTGCCAATCCAAGACAGACTGTCCAAGAGGCTACAGAAGAAAGTAACATTCCTGCTGGATCATGTCATGAAATCCTGACACAGCTTCACAGTTTAAGAATGGCAGGTCGGATGTTAAAGATGACCCGCATTCAGGACGCACTTCGACTTCTACCGACGACTCTCATGTCAGGAACGTCAATGAAATTGTGCGTGCCAATCCAAGACAGACTGTCCAAGAGGTTGCAAAAGAAAGTAACATTCATGCTGGATTATGTCATGAAATCCTGACACAGCATCACAGTTTAAGAATGGCAGGTCGGATGTTAAAGATGACCCGCATTCAGGACTCACTTCGACTTCTACCGACGACTCTCATGTTAGGAATGTCAATGAAATTGTGCGTGCCAATCGAAGAAAGACTGTCGAAGAGGTTGCAGAAGAAAGTCACACTTCTGCTGGATCATGTCGTGAAATCCTGACACAGCATCACAGTTTAAGAATGGCAGTTCGGATGTTAAAGACGACCCGCATTCAGGACGCACTTCGACTTCTACCGACGACTCTCATGTTAGGAACGTCAATGAAATTGTGCGTGCCAATCCAAGACAGACTGTCCAAGAGGTTGCAGAAGAAAGTAACATTCCTGGTGGATCATCTCATGAAATCCTGACACAGCATCACAGTTTAAGAATGGCAGGTCGGATGTTAAAGATGACCCGCATTCAGGACGCACTTCGACTTCTACCGACGACTCTCATGTTAGGAACGTCAATGAAATTGTGCGTTCCAATCCAAGACAGACTGTCCAAGAGGTTGCAGAAGAAAGTAACATTCCTGCTGGATCATGTCATGAAATCCTGACACAGCATCACTGTTTAAGAATGGCAGGTCGGATGTTAAAGATGACCCGCATTCAGGGCGCACTTCGACTTCTACCGACGACTCTCATGTTAGGAACGTCAATGAAATTGTGCGTGTCAATCGAAGACAGACTGTCCAAGAGGTTGCAGAAGAAAGTAACATTCCTGCTGGATCATGTCATGAAATCCTGACACAGCATCACAGTTTAAGAATGGCAGGTCGGATGTTAAAGATGACCCGCATTCAGGACGCACTTCGACTTCTACCGACGACTCTCATGTTAGGAACGTCAATGAAATTGTGCGTGCAACCGAAGACAGACTCTCCAGGGGGTTGCAGAAGAAAGTAACAGTTCTGCTGGATCATGTCATGAAATCCTGACACAGCATCACAGTTTAAGAATGGCAGGTCGGATGTTAAAGATGACCCGCATTCAGGACGCACTTCGACTTCTACCGACGACTCTCATGTTAGGAAAGTCAATGAAATTGTGCGTGCAACCGAAGACAGACTGTCCAAGAGGTTGCAGAAGAAAGTATCATTCCGTCTGGATCATGTCAAGAAATCCTGACACAGCATCACAGTTTAAGAATGGCAGGTCGGATGTTAAAGATGACCCGCATTCAGGACGCACTTCGACGTCTACCGACGACTCTCATGTTAGGAACGTCAATGAAATTGTGGGTGCCATTCGAAGACAGACTGTCCAAGAGGTTGCAGAAGAAAGTAACATTCCTTTCTGGATCATGTCGTGAAATCCTGACACAGCATCACAGTTTAAGAATGGCAGGTCGGATGTTAAAGATGACCCGCATTCAGGACGCACTTCGACTTCTACAGACGACTCTCATGTCAGGAACGTCAATGAAATTGTGCGTGCCAATCCAAGACAGACTGTCCAAGAGGCTACAGAAGAAAGTAACATTCCTGCTGGATCATGTCATGAAATCCTGACACAGCTTCACAGTTTAAGAATGGCAGGTCGGATGTTAAAGATGACCCGCATTCAGGACGCACTTCGACTTCTACCGACGACTCTCATGTCAGGAACGTCAATGAAATTGTGCGTGCCAATCCAAGACAGACTGTCCAAGAGGTTGCAAAAGAAAGTAACATTCATGCTGGATTATGTCATGAAATCCTGACACAGCATCACAGTTTAAGAATGGCAGGTCGGATGTTAAAGATGACCCGCATTCAGGACTCACTTCGACTTCTACCGACGACTCTCATGTTAGGAATGTCAATGAAATTGTGCGTGCCAATCGAAGAAAGACTGTCGAAGAGGTTGCAGAAGAAAGTCACACTTCTGCTGGATCATGTCGTGAAATCCTGACACAGCATCACAGTTTAAGAATGGCAGTTCGGATGTTAAAGATGACCCGCATTCAGGACGCACTTCGACTTCTACCGACGACTCTCATGTTAGGAACGTCAATGAAATTGTGCGTGCCAATCCAAGACAGACTGTCCAAGAGGTTGCAGAAGAAAGTAACATTCCTGGTGGATCATCTCATGAAATCCTGACACAGCATCACAGTTTAAGAATGGCAGGTCGGATGTTAAAGATGACCCGCATTCAGGACGCACTTCGACTTCTACCGACGACTCTCATGTTAGGAACGTCAATGAAATTGTGCGTTCCAATCCAAGACAGACTGTCCAAGAGGTTGCAGATAAAGTAACATTCCTGCTGGATCATGTCATGAAATCCTGACACAGCATCACAGTTTAAGAATGGTAGGTTGGATGTTAAACATGAGCCGCATTCAGGACGCACTTCGACTCCTACCGATGACTCTCTTGTTAGGTACGTCAATGAAATTGTGCGTGCCAATCGAAGACAGACTGTCCAAGAGGTTGCAGAAGAAAGTAACATTCCTGCTGGATCATGTCATGAAATCTTGACACAGCATCACAGTTTAAGAATGGCAGGTCGGATGTTAAAGATGACCAGCATTCAGGACGCACTTCGACTTCTACCGACGACTCTCATGTCAGGAACGTCAATGAAACTGTACGTGCCAATCCAAGACAGACTGTCCATGAGGTTGCAGAAGAAAGTAACATTCCTGCTGGATTATGTCATGAAATCCTGACACAGCATCACAGTTTAAGAATGGCAGGTCGGATGTTAAAGATAACCCGCATTCAGGACGCACTTCGACTTCTACCGACGACTCTCATGTTAGGAACGTCAATGAAATTGTGAGTGCCAATCCAAGACAGACTGTCCAAGAGGTTGCAGAAGAAAGTCCTATTTCTGCTGGATCATGTCATGAAATCCTGACACAGGATCACAGTTTAAGAATGGCAGGTCGGATGTTAAAGGTGACCCACATTCAGGACGCACTTCGACTTCTACCGACGACTCTCATGTTAGGAACGTCAATGAAATTGTGCGTGCCAATCCAAGACAGACTATCCAAGAGTTTGCAGAAGAAAGTAACATTCCTGCTGGATCATGTCATGAAATCCTGACACAGCATCACAGTTTAAGAATGGCAGGTCGGATGTTAAAGATGACCCGCATTCAGGACGCACTTCGACTTCTACCGACGACTCTCATGTTAGGAACGTCAATGAAATTGTGCGTGCCAATCCAAGACAGACTGTCCAAGAGGTTGCAGAAGAAAGTAACATTCCTGCTGGATCATGTCATGAAATCCTGACACAGCATCACTGTTTAAGAATGGCAGGTCGGATGTTAAAGATGACCCGCATTCAGGGCGCACTTCGACTTCTACCGACGACTCTCATGTTAGGAACGTCAATGAAATTGTGCGTGTCAATCGAAGACAGACTGTCGAAGAGGTTGCAGAAGAAAGTAACATTCCTGCTGGATCATGTCATGAAATCCTGACACAGCATCACAGTTTAAGAATGGCAGGTCGGATGTTAAAGATGACCCGCATTCAGGACGCACTTCGACTTCTACCGACGACTCTCATGTTAGGAACGTCAATGAAATTGTGCGTGCAACCGAAGACAGACTCTCCAGGGGGTTGCAGAAGAAAGTAACAGTTCTGCTGGATCATGTCATGAAATCCTGACACAGCATCACAGTTTAAGAATGGCAGGTCGGATGTTAAAGATGACCCGCATTCAGGACGCACTTCGACTTCTACCGACGACTCTCATGTTAGGAAAGTCAATGAAATTGTGCGTGCAACCGAAGACAGACTGTCCAAGAGGTTGCAGAAGAAAGTATCATTCCGTCTGGATCATGTCAAGAAATCCTGACACAGCATCACAGTTTAAGAATGGCAGGTCGGATGTTAAAGATGACCCGCATTCAGGACGCACTTCGACGTCTACCGACGACTCTCATGTTAGGAACGTCAATGAAATTGTGGGTGCCATTCGAAGACAGACTGTCCAAGAGGTTGCAGAAGAAAGTAACATTCCTTTCTGGATCATGTCGTGAAATCCTGACACAGCATCACAGTTTAAGAATGGCAGGTCGGATGTTAAAGATGACCCGCATTCAGGACGCACTTCGACTTCTACAGACGACTCTCATGTCAGGAACGTCAATGAAATTGTGCGTGCCAATCCAAGACAGACTGTCCAAGAGGCTACAGAAGAAAGTAACATTCCTGCTGGATCATGTCATGAAATCCTGACACAGCTTCACAGTTTAAGAATGGCAGGTCGGATGTTAAAGATGACCCGCATTCAGGACGCACTTCGACTTCTACCGACGACTCTCATGTCAGGAACGTCAATGAAATTGTGCGTGCCAATCCAAGACAGACTGTCCAAGAGGTTGCAAAAGAAAGTAACATTCATGCTGGATTATGTCATGAAATCCTGACACAGCATCACAGTTTAAGAATGGCAGGTCGGATGTTAAAGATGACCTGCATTCAGGACTCACTTCGACTTCTACCGACGACTCTCATGTTAGGAATGTCAATGAAATTGTGCGTGCCAATCGAAGAAAGACTGTCGAAGAGGTTGCAGAAGAAAGTCACACTTCTGCTGGATCATGTCATGAAATCCTGACACAGCATCACAGTTTAAGAATGGCAGTTCGGATGTTAAAGATGACCCGCATTCAGGACGCACTTCGACTTCTACCGACGACTCTCATGTTAGGAACGTCAATGAAATTGTGCGTGCCAATCCAAGACAGACTGTCCAAGAGGTTGCAGAAGAAAGTAACATTCCTGGTGGATCATCTCATGAAATCCTGACACAGCATCACAGTTTAAGAATGGCAGGTCGGATGTTAAAGATGACCCGCATTCAGGACGCACTTCGACTTCTACCGACGACTCTCATGTTAGGAACGTCAATGAAATTGTGCGTGCCAATCCAAGACAGACTGTCCAAGAGGTTGCAGATAAAGTAACATTCCTGCTGGATCATGTCATGAAATCCTGACACAGCATCACAGTTTAAGAATGGTAGGTTGGATGTTAAACATGAGCCGCATTCAGGACGCACTTCGACTCCTACCGATGACTCTCTTGTTAGGTACGTCAATGAAATTGTGCGTGCCAATCGAAGACAGACTGTCCAAGAGGTTGCAGAAGAAAGTAACATTCCTGCTGGATCATGTCATGAAATCTTGACACAGCATCACAGTTTAAGAATGGCAGGTCGGATGTTAAAGATGACCCGCATTCAGGACGCACTTCGACTTCTACCGACGACTCTCATGTTAGGAACGTCAATGAAATTGTGCGTGCCAATCCAAGACAGACTGTCCAAGAGGTTGCAGAAGAAAGTAACATTCCTGCTGGATCATGTCATGAAATCCTGACACAGCATCACAGTTTAAGAATGGCAGGTCGGATGTTAAAGATGACCCGCATTCAGGACGCACTTCCACTTCTACCGACTACTCTGATGTTAGGAACGTCAATGAAACTGTGCGTGCCAATCCAAGACAGACTGTCCAAGAGGTTGCAGGGGAAAGTAACATTCCTGCTGGATCATGTCATGAAATCCCGACACAGCATCATAGTTTAAGAATGGCAGGTCGGATGTTAAAGATGACCCGCATTCAGGACGCACTTCGACTTCTACCGACGACTCTCATTTTAGGAATATCTCTGAAATTGTGCGTTCCAATCCAAGACAGACTGTCCAAGAGGTTGCAGAAGAAAGTAACATTCCTGCTGGATTATGTCATGAAATCCTGACACAGAATCACAATTTAAGAATGGCAGGTCGGATGTTAAAGATGACCCGCATTCAGGACGCACTTCGACTTCTACCGACGACTCTCATGTTAGGAACGTCAATGAAATTGTGCGTGCCAATCGAAGACAGACTGTCCAAGAGGTTGCAGAAGAAAGTAACATTCCTGCTGGATCATGTCATGAAATCCTGACACAGCATCACAGTTTAAGAATGGCAGGTCGGATGTTAAAGATGACCCGCATTCAGGGCGCACTTCGACTTCTACCGACGACTCTCATGTTATGAACGTCAATGAAATTGTGCGTGTCAATCGAAGACAGACTGTCCAAGAGGTTGCAGAAGAAAGTAACATTCCTGCTGGATCATGTCATGAAATCCTGACACAGCATCACAGTTTAAGAATGGCAGGTCGGATGTTAAAGATGACCCGCATTCAGGACGCACTTCGACTTCTACCGACGACTCTCATGTTAGGAACGTCAATGAAATTGTGCGTGCAACCGAAGACAGACTCTCCAGGGGGTTGCAGAAGAAAGTAACAGTTCTGCTGGATCATGTCATGAAATCCTGACACAGCATCACAGTTTAAGAATGGCAGGTCGGATGTTAAAGATGACCCGCATTCAGGACGCACTTCGACTTCTACCGACGACTCTCATGTTAGGAAAGTCAATGAAATTGTGCGTGCAACCGAAGACAGACTGTCCAAGAGGTTGCAGAAGAAAGTATCATTCCGGCTGGATCATGTCAAGAAATCCTGACACAGCATCACAGTTTAAGAATGGCAGGTCGGATGTTAAAGATGACCCGCATTCAGGACGCACTTCGACGTCTACCGACGACTCTCATGTTAGGAACGTCAATGAAATTGTGGGTGCCATTCGAAGACAGACTGTCCAAGAGGTTGCAGAAGAAAGTAACATTCCTGCTGGATCATGTCATGAAATCCTGACACAGCATCAGAGTTTAAGAATGGCAGGTCGGATGTTAAAGATGACCCGCATTCAGGACGCACTTCGACTTCTACCGACGACTCTCATGTTAGGAACGGCAATGAAATAATGCGTGCCAATCCAAGACAGACTGTCCAAGAGGTTGCAGAAGAAAGTAACATTCCTGCTGGATCATGTCATGAAATCCTGACACAGTATCACAGTTTAAGAATGGCAGGTCGGATGTTAAAGATGACCCGCATTCAGGACGCACTTCGACTTCTATTGACGACTCTCATGTTAGGAACGTCAATGAAATTGTGTGTGCCAATCGAAGACAGACTGTCCAAGACGTTGCAGAAGAAACTAACATTCCTGCTGGATCATGTCATGAAATCCTGACACAGCATCACAGTTTAAGAATGGCAGGTCGGATGTTAAAGATGACCCGCATTCAGGACGCACTTCGACTTCTACCGACTACTCTCATGTTAGGAACGTCAATGAAACTGTGCGTGCCAATCCAAGACAGACTGTCCAAGAGGTTGCAGGGGAAAGTAACATTTCTGCTGGATCATGTCATGAAATCCCGACACAGCATCATAGTTTAAGAATGGCAGGTCGGATGTTAAAGATGACCCGCATTCAGGACGCACTTCGACTTCTACCGACGACTCTCATTTTAGGAATATCTCTGAAATTGTGCGTTCCAATCCAAGACAGACTGTCCAAGATGTTGCAGAAGAAAGTAACATTCCTGCTGGATTATGTCATGAAATCCTGACACAGAATCACAATTTAAGAATGGCAGGTCGGATGTTAAAGATGACCCGCATTCAGGACGCACTTCGACTTCTACCGACGACTCTCATGTTAGGAACGTCAATGAAATTGTGCGTGCCAATCGAAGACAGACTGTCCAAGAGGTTGCAGAAGAAAGTAACATTCCTGCTGGATCATGTCATGAAATCCTGACACAGCATCACAGTTTAAGAATGACAGGTCGGATGTTAAAGATGACCCGCATTCAGGGCGCACTTCGACTTCTACCGACGACTCTCATGTTAGGAACGTCAATGAAATTGTGCGTGTCAATCGAAGACAGACTGTCCAAGAGGTTGCAGAAGAAAGTAACATTCCTGCTGGATCATGTCATGAAATCCTGACACAGCATCACAGTTTAAGAATGGCAGGTCGGATGTTAAAGATGACCCGCATTCAGGACGCACTTCGACTTCTACCGACGACTCTCATGTTAGGAACGTCAATGAAATTGTGCGTGCAACCGAAGACAGACTCTCCAGGGGGTTGCAGAAGAAAGTAACAGTTCTGCTGGATCATGTCATGAAATCCTGACACAGCATCACAGTTTAAGAATGGCAGGTCGGATGTTAAAGATGACCCGCATTCAGGACGCACTTCGACTTCTACCGACGACTCTCATGTTAGGAAAGTCAATGAAATTGTGCGTGCAACCGAAGACAGACTGTCCAAGAGGTTGCAGAAGAAAGTATCATTCCGGCTGGATCATGTCAAGAAATCCTGACACAGCATCACAGTTTAAGAATGGCAGGTCGGATGTTAAAGATGACCCGCATTCAGGACGCACTTCGACTTCTACCGACGACTCTCATGTTAGGAACGTCAATGAAATTGTGGGTGCCATCCGAAGACAGACTGTCCAAGAGGTTGCAGAAGAAAGTAACATTCCTGCTGGATCATGTCATGAAATCCTGACACAGCATCAGAGTTTAAGAATGGCAGGTCGGATGTTAAAGATGACCCGCATTCAGGACGCACTTCGACTTCTACCGACGACTCTCATGTTAGGAACGGCAATGAAATAATGCGTGCCAATCCAAGACAGACTGTCCAAGAGGTTGCAGAAGAAAGTAACATTCCTGCTGGATCATGTCATGAAATCCTGACACAGCATCACAGTTTAAGAATGGCAGGTCGGATGTTAAAGATGACCCGCATTCAGGACGCACTTCGACTTCTATTGACGACTCTCATGTTAGGAACGTCAATGAAATTGTGTGTGCCAATCGAAGACAGACTGTCCAAGACGTTGCAGAAGAAACTAACATTCCTGCTGGATCATGTCAAGAAATCCTGACACAGCATCACAGTTTAAGAATGGCAGGTCGGATGTTAAAGATGACCCGCATTCAGGACGCACTTCGACTTCTACCGACGACTCTCATGTTAGGATCGTCAATGAAATTGTGCGTGCCAATCGAAGAAAGACTGTCCAAGAGGTTGCAGAAGAAAGTAACATTCCTTTCTGGATCATGTCGTGAAATCCTGACACAGCATCACAGTTTAAGAATGGCAGGTCGGATGTTAAAGATGACCCGCATTCAGGACGCACTTCGACTTCTACCGACGACTCTCATGTCAGGAACGTCAATGAAATTGTGCGTGCCAATCCAAGACAGACTGTCCAAGAGGCTGCAGAAGAAAGTAACATTCCTGCTGGATCATGTCATGAAATCCTGACACAGCTTCACAGTTTAAGAATGGCAGTTCGGATGTTAAAGATGACCCGCATTCAGGACGCAGTTCGACTTCTACCGACGACTCTCATGTCAGGAACGTCAATGAAATTGTGCGTGCCAATCCAAGACAGACTGTCCGAGAGGTTGCAAAAGAAAGTAACATTCATGCTGGATTATGTCATGAAATCCTGACACAGCATCACAGTTTAAGAATGGCAGGTCGGATGTTAAAGATGACCCGCATTCAGGACTCACTTCGACTTCTACCGACGACTCTCATGTTAGGAACGTCAATGAAATTGTGCGTGCCAATCGAAGAAAGACTGTCGAAGAGGTTGCAGAAGAAAGTCACACTTCTGCTGGACCATGTCATGAAATCCTGACACAGCATCACAGTTTAAGAATGGCAGTTCGGATGTTAAAGATGACCCACATTCAGGACGCACTTCGACTTCTACCGACGACTCTCATGTTAGGAACGTCAATGAAATTGTGCGTGCCAATCCAAGACAGACTGTCCAAGAGGTTGCAGAAGAAAGTAACATTCCTGGTGGATCATCTCATGAAATCCTGACACAGCATCACAGTTTAAGAATGGCAGGTCGGATGTTAAAGATGACCCGCATTCAGGACGCACTTCGACTTCTACCGACGACTCTCATGTTAGGAACGTCAATGACATTGTGCGTGCCAATCCAAGACAGACTGTCCAAGAGGTTGCAGAAGAAAGTAACATTCCTGCTGGATCATGTCATGAAATCCTGACACAGCATCACAGTTTAAGAATGGCAGGTTGGATGTTAAAAATGACCCGCATTCAGGACGCACTTCGACTCCTACCGACGAGTCTCTTGTTAGGAACGTCAATGAAATTGTGCGTGCCAATCGAAGACAGACTGTCCAAGAGGTTGCAGAAGAAAGTAACATTCCTGCTGGATCATGTCATGAAATCCTGACACAGCATCACAGTTTAAGAATGGCAGGTCGGATGTTATAGATGACCCGCATTCAGGACGCACTTCGACATCTACCGACGACTCTCATGTTAGGAACGTCAATGAAATTGTGCGTTCCAATCCAAGACAGACTGTCCAAGAGGTTGCAGAAGAAAGTAACATTCCTGCTGGATCATGTCATGAAATCCTGACACAGCATCACAGTTTAAGAATGGCAGGTCGGATGTAAAAGATGACCCGCATTCAGGACGCACTTCGACTTCTACCGACGACTCTCATGTTAGGATCGTCAATGAAACTGTGCGTGCCAATCGAAGAAAGACTGTCCAAGAGGTTGCAGAAGAAAGTAACATTCCTTTCTGGATCATGTCGTGAAATCCTGACACAGCATCACAGTTTAAGAATGGCAGGTCGGATGTTAAAGATGACCCGCATTCAGGACGCACTTCGACTTCTACCGACGACTCTCATGTCAGGAACGTCAATGACATTGTGCGTGCCAATCCAAGACAGACTGTCCAAGAGGCTGCAGAAGAAAGTAACATTCCTGCTGGATCATGTCATGAAATCCTGACACAGCTTCACAGTTTAAGAATGGCAGGTCGGATGTTAAAGATGACCCGCATTCAGGACGCACTTCGACTTCTACCGACGACTCTCATGTCAGGAACGTCAATGAAATTGTGCGTGCCAATCCAAGACAGACTGTCCAAGAGGTTGCAAAAGAAAGTAACATTCATGCTGGATTATGTCATGAAATCCTGACACAGCATCACAGTTTAAGAATTGCAGGTCGGATGTTAAAGATGACCCGCATTCAGGACTCACTTCGACTTCTACCGACGACTCTCATGTTAGGAACGTCAATGAAATTGTGCGTGCCAATCGAAGAAAGACTGTCGAAGAGGTTGCAGAAGAAAGTCACACCTCTGCTGGATCATGTCATGAAATCCTGACACAGCATCACAGTTTAAGAATGGTAGGTTGGATGTTAAACATGAGCCGCATTCAGGACGCACTTCGACTCCTACCGATGACTCTCTTGTTAGGTACGTCAATGAAATTGTGCGTGCCAATCGAAGACAGACTGTCCAAGAGGTTGCAGAGGAAACTAACATTCCTGCTGGATAATGTCATGAAATACTGACACAGCATCACAGTTTAAGAATGGCAGGTCGGATGTTAAAGATGACCCGCATTCAGGACGCACTTCGACTTCTACCGACGACTCTCATGTTAGGAACGTCAATGAAATTTTGAGTGCCAATCGAAGACAGACTGTCCAAGAGGTTGCAGAAGAAAGTAACATTCCTGCTGGATCATGTCATGAAATCCTGACACAGCATCACAGTTCAAGAGTGGCAGGTCGGATGTTAAAGATGACCCGCATTCAGGACGCACTTCGACTTCTACCGACGACTCTCATGTTGGGAACGTCAATGAAATTGTGCGTGCCAATCCAAGACAGACTGTCCAAGAGGTTGCAGAAGAAAGTAACATTCCTGCTGGATCATGTCATGAAATCCTGATACAGCATCACAGTTTAAGAATGGCAGGTTGGATGTTATAGATCACCCGCATTCAGGACGCACTTCGACTTCTACCGACGACTCACATGTTAGGAACTTCAATGAAATTGTGCGTGCCAATCGAAGACAGACTGTCCAAGATGTTGCAGAAGAAAGTAACATTTCTGCTGGATCATGTCATGAAATCCTGACACAGCATCACAGTTTAAGAATGGCAGGTCGGATGTTAAAGATGACCCGCATTCAGGACTCACTTCGACTTCTACCGACGACTTTCATGTTAGGAACGTCAATGAAATTGTGCGTGCCAATCGAAGAAAGACTGTCCAAGAGGTTGCAGAAGAAAGTAACACTTCTTCTGGATCATGTCATGAAATCCTGACACAGCATCACAGTTTAAGAATGGCAGTTCGGATGTTAAAGATGACCCGCATTCAGGACGCACTTCGACTTCTACCGACGACTCTCATGTTAGGAACTCCAATGAAATTGTGCGTGCCAATCCAAGACAGACTGTCCAAGAGGTTGCAGAAGAAAGTAACACTCCTGCTGGATCATGTCATGCAATGCTGACACAGCATCACAGTTTAAGAATGGCAGGTCGGATGTTAAAGATGACCCGCATTCAGGACGCACTTCGACTTCTACCGACGACTCTCATGTTAGGAACGTCAATGAAATTGTGCGTGCCAATCGAAGAAAGACTGTCCAAGAGGTTGCAGAAGAAAGTAACATTTCTGCTGGATCATGTCATGATATCCTGACACAGCATCACAGTTTAAGAATGGCAGGTCTGATGTTAAAGATGACCCGCATTCAGGACGCACTTCGACTTCTACCGACGACTCTCATGTGAGGAATGTCAATGAAATTGTGCGTGCCAATCCAAGACAGACTGTCCAAGAGGTTGCGGAAGAAAGTAACATTCCTGCTGGATCATCTCATGAAATCCTGACACAGCATCACAGTTTAAGAATGGCAGGTCGGATGTTATAGATGACCCGCATTCAGGACGCACTTCGACATCTACCGACGACTCTCATGTTAGGAACGGCAATGAAATAATGCGTGCCAATCCAAGACAGACTGTCCAAGAGGTTGCAGAAGAAAGTAACATTCCTGCTGGATCATGTCATGAAATCCTGACACAGCATCACAGTTTAAGGGTGGCAGGTCGGATGTTAAAGATGACCCGCATTCAGGACGCACTTCGACTTCTACCGACGACTCTCATGTCAGGAACGTCAATGAAATTGTGCGTGCCAATCCAAGACAGACTGTCCAAGAGGCTGCAGAAGAAAGTAACATTCCTGCTGGATCATGTCATGAAATCCTGACACAGCTTCACAGTTTAAGAATGGCAGGTCGGATGTTAAAGATGACCCGCATTCAGGACGCACTTCGACTTCTACCGACGACTCTCATGTCAGGAACGTCAATGAAATTGTGCGTGCCAATCCAAGACAGACTGTCCAAGAGGTTGCAAAAGAAAGTAACATTCATGCTGGATTATGTCATGAAATCCTGACACAGCATCACAGTTTAAGAATGACAGGTCGGATGTTAAAGATGACCCGCATTCAGGACTCACTTCGACTTCTACCGACGACTCTCATGTTAGGAACGTCAATGAAATTGTGCGTGCCAATCGAAGAAAGACTGTCCAAGAGGTTGCAGAAGAAAGTAACATTCCTGCTGGATCATGTCATAAAATCCTGACACAGCATCACAGTTTAAGAATGGCAGTTCGGATGTTAAAGATGACCCGCATTCAGGACGCACTTCGACTTCTACCGACGACTCTCATGTTAGGAACGTCAATGAAATTGTGCGTGCCAATCCAAGACAGACTGTCCAAGAGGTTGCAGAAGAAAGTAACATTCCTGGTGGATCATCTCATGAAATCCTGACACAGCATCACAGTTTAAGAATGGCAGGTCGGATGTTAAAGATGACCCGCATTCAGGACGCACTTCGACTTCTACCGACGACTCTCATGTTAGGAACGTCAATGAAATTGTGCGTTCCAATCCAAGACAGACTGTCCAAGAGGTTGCAGATAAAGTAACATTCCTGCTGGATCATGTCATGAAATCCTGACACAGCATCACAGTTTAAGAATGGTAGGTTGGATGTTAAACATGAGCCGCATTCAGGACGCACTTCGACTTCTACCGACGACTCTCATGTTAGGAACGTCAATGAAATTGTGCGTTCCAATCCAAGACAGACTGTCCAAGAGGTTGCAGATAAAGTAACATTCCTGCTGGATCATGTCATGAAATCCTGACACAGCATCACAGTTTAAGAATGGTAGGTTGGATGTTAAACATGAGCCGCATTCAGGACGCACTTCGACTCCTACCGACAACTCTCATGTCGGGAACGTCAATGAAATTGTGCGTGCCAATCAAAGACAGACTGTCCAAGAGGTTGCAGAAAAGAAGTAACATTCCTGCTGGATCATGTCATGAAATCCTGACACAGCATCACAGTTTAAGAATGGCAGGTCGGATGTTAAAGATGACCCGCATTCAGTACGCACTTCGACTTCTGCTGACGACTCTCATGTTAGGAATGTCAATGAAATTGTGCATGCCAATCGAAGACAGACTGTCCAAGAGGTTGCAGAAGAAAGTAACATTCCTGCTGGATCATGTCATGAAATCCTGATACAGCATCACAGTTTAAGAATGGCAGGTCGGATGTTATAGATCACCCGCATTCAGGACGCACTTCGACTTCTACCGACGACTCACATGTTAGGAACTTCAATGAAATTGTGCGTGCCAATCGAAGACAGACTGTCCAAGATGTTGCAGAAGAAAGTAACATTTCTGCTGGATCATGTCATGAAATCCTGACACAGCATCACAGTTTAAGAATGGCAAGTCGGATGTTAAAGATGACCCGCATTCAGGACTCACTTCGACTTCTACCGACGACTTTCATGTTAGGAACGTCAATGAAATTGTGCGTGCCAATCGAAGAAAGTCTGTCCAAGAGGTTGCAGAAGAAAGTAACACTTCTTCTGGATAATGTCATGAAATCCTGACACAGCATCACAGTTTAAGAATGGCAGTTCGGATGTTAAAGATGACCCGCATTCAGGACGCACTTCGACTTCTACCGACGACTCTCATGTTAGGAACTCCAATGAAATTGTGCGTGCCAATCCAAGACAGACTGTCCAAGAGGTTGCAGAAGAAAGTAACACTCCTGCTGGATCATGTCATGCAATGCTGACACAGCATCACAGTTTAAGAATGGCAGGTCGGATGTTAAAGGTGACCCGCATTCAGGACGCACTTCGACTTCTACCGACGACTCTCATGTTAGGAATGTCAATGAAATTGTGCGTGCCAATCGAATAAAGACTGTCCAAGAGGTTGCAGAAGAAAGTAACATTTCTGCTGGATCATGTCATGATATCCTGACACAGCATCACAGTTTAAGAATGGCAGGTCTGATGTTAAAGATGACCCGCATTCAGGACGCACTTCGACTTCTACCGACGACTCTCATGTGAGGAATGTCAATGAAATTGTGCGTGCCAATCCAAGACAGACTGTCCAAGAGGTTGCAGAAGAAAGTAACATTCCTGCTGGATCATGTCATGAAATCCTGACACAGCATCACAGTTTAAGAATGGCAGGTCGGATGTTATAGATGACCCGCATTCAGGACGCACTTCGACATCTACCGACGACTCTCATGTTAGGAACGGCAATGAAATAATGCGTGCCAATCCAAGACAGACTGTCCAAGAGGTTGCAGAAGAAAGTAACATTCCTGCTGGATCATGTCATGAAATCCTGACACAGCATCACAGTTTAAGGGTGGCAGGTCGGATGTTAAAGATGACCCGCATTCAGGACGCACTTCGACTTATACCGACGACTCTCATGTTAGGAACGTCAATGAAATTGTGCGTGCCAATCGAAGAAAGACTGTCCAAGAGGTTGCAGAAGAAAGTAACATTCCTGCTGGATCATGTCATGAAATCCTGACACAGCATCACAGTTTAAGAATGGCAGTTCGGATGTTAAAGATGACCCGCATTCAGGACGCACTTCGACTTCTACCGACGACTCTCCTGTTAGGAACGTCAATGAAATTGTGCGTGCCAATCCAAGACAGACTGTCCAAGAGGTTGCAGAAGAAAGTAACATTCCTGGTGGATCATCTCATGAAATCCTGACACAGCATCACAGTTTAAGAATGGCAGGTCGGATGTTAAAGATGACCCGCATTCAGGACGCACTTCGACTTCTACCGACGACTCTCATGTCAGGAACGTCAATGAAATTGTGCGTGCCAATCCAAGACAGACTGTCCAAGAGGTTGCAGAAGAAAGTAACATTTCTGCTGGATCATGTCATGAAATCCTGACACAGCATCACAGTTTAAGAATGGCAGGTCGGATGTTAAAGATGACCCGCATTCAGGACGCACTTCGACTTCTACCGACGACTCACATGTTAGGAATGTCAATGAAATTGTGCGTGCCAATCGAAGACAGACTGTCCAAGATGTTGCAGAAGAAAGTAACATTTCTGCTGGATCATGTCATGAAATCCTGACACAGCATCACAGTTTAAGAATGGCAGGTCGGATGTTAAAGATGACCCGCATTCAGGACGCACTTCGACTTCTACCGACGACTCTCATGTTAGGAACGCCAATGAAATTGTGCGTGCCAATCCAAGACAGACTGTCCAAGAGCTTGCAGAAGAAAGTAACATTCCTGGTGGATCATCTCATGAAATCCTGACACAGCATCACAGTTTAAGAATGGCAGGTCGGATGTTAAAGATGACCCGCATTCAGGACGCACTTCGACTTCTACCGACGACTCTCATGTTAGGATCATCAATGAAACTGTGCGTGCCAATCGAAGAAAGACTGTCCAAGAGGTTGCAGAAGAAAGTAACATTCCTTTCTGGATCATGTCGTGAAATCCTGACACAGCATCACAGTTTAAGAATGGCAGGTCGGATGTTAAAGATGACCCGCATTCAGGACGCACTTCGACTTCTACCGACGTCTCTCATGTCAGGAACGTCAATGAAATTGTGCGTGCCAATCCAAGACAGACTGTCCAAGAGGCTGCAGAAGAAAGTAACATTCCTGCTGTATCATGTCATGAAATCCTGACACAGTATCACAGTTTAAGAATGGCAGGTCGGATGTTAAAGATGACCCGCATTCAGGACGCACTTCGACTTCTACCGACGACTCTCATGTCAGGAACGTCAATGAAATTGTGCGTGCCAATCCAAGACAGACTGTCCAAGAGGTTGCAAAAGAAAGTAACATTCATGCTGGATTATGTCATGAAATCCTGACACAGCATCACAGTTTAAGAATGGCAGGTCGGATGTTAAAGATGACCCGCATTCAGGACTCACTTCGACTTCTACCGACGACTCTCATGTTAGGAACGTCAATGAAATTGTGCGTGCCAATCGAAGAAAGACTGTCGAAGAGGTTGCAGAAGAAAGTCACACTTCTGCTGGATCATGTCATGAAATCCTGACACAGCATCACAGTTTAAGAATGGCAGGTCGGATGTTAAAGATGACCCGCATTCAGGACGCACTTCGACTTCTACCGACGACTCACATGTTAGGAATGTCAATGAAATTGTGCGTGCCAATCGAAGACAGACTGTCCAAGATGTTGCAGAAGAAAGTAACATTTCTGCTGGATCATGTCATGAAATCCTGACACAGCATCACAGTTTAAGAATGGTAGGTTGGATGTTAAACATGAGCCGCATTCAGGACGCACTTCGACTCCTACCGATGACTCTCTTGTTAGGTACGTCAATGAAATTGTGCGTGCCAATCGAAGACAGACTGTCCAAGAGGTTGCAGAGGAAACTAACATTCCTGCTGGATAATGTCATGAAATACTGACACAGCATCACAGTTTAAGAATGGCACGTCGGATGTTAAAGATGACCCGCATTCAGGACGCACTTCGACTTCTACCGACGACTCTCATGTTAGGAACGTCAATGAAATTGTGAGTGCCAATCGAAGACAGACTGTCCAAGAGGTTGCAGAAGAAAGTAACATTCCTGCTGGATCATGTCATGAAATCCTGACACAGCATCACAGTTTAAGAGTGGCAGGTCGGATGTTAAAGATGACCCGCATTCAGGACGCACTTCGACTTGTACCGACGACTCTCATGTTGGGAACGTCAATGAAATTGTGCGTGCCAATCCAAGACAGACTGTCCAAGAGGTTGCAGAAGAAAGTAACATTCCTGCTGGATCATGTCATGAAATCCTGACACAGCATCACAGTTTAAGAATGGCAGGTCGGATGTTAAAGATGACCCGCATTCAGTACGCACTTCGACTTCTGCTGACGACTCTCATGTTAGGAATGTCAATGAAATTGTGCGTGCCAATCGAAGACAGACTGTCCAAGAGGTTGCAGAAGAAAGTAACATTCCTGCTGGATCATGTCATGAAATCCTGATACAGCATCACAGTTTAAGAATGGCAGGTCGGATGTTATAGATCACCCGCATTCAGGACGCACTTCGACTTCTACCGACGACTCACATGTTAGGAACTTCAATGAAATTGTGCGTGCCAATCGAAGACAGACTGTCCAAGATGTTGCAGAAGAAAGTAACATTTCTGCTGGATCATGTCATGAAATCCTGACACAGCATCTCAGTTTAAGAATGGCAGGTCGGATGTTAAAGATGACCCGCATTCAGGACTCACTTCGACTTCTACCGACGACTTTCATGTTAGGAACGTCAATGAAATTGTGCGTGCCAATCGAAGAAAGACTGTCCAAGAGGTTGCAGAAGAAAGTAACACTTCTTCTGGATCATGTCATGAAATCCTGACACAGCATCACAGTTTAAGAATGGCAGTTCGGATGTTAAAGATGACCCGCATTCAGGACGCACTTCGACTTCTACCGACGACTCTCATGTTAGGAACTCCAATGAAATTGTGCGTGCCAATCCAAGACAGACTGTCCAAGAGGTTGCAGAAGAAAGTAACACTCCTGCTGGATCATGTCATGCAATGCTGACACAGCATCACAGTTTAAGAATGGCAGGTCGGATGTTAAAGATGACCCGCATTCAGGACGCACTTCGACTTCTACCGACGACTCTCATGTTAGGAACGTCAATGAAATAGTGCATGCCAATCGAAGAAAGACTGTCCAAGAGGTTGCAGAAGAAAGTAACATTTCTGCTGGATCATGTCATGATATCCTGACACAGCATCACAGTTTAAGAATGGCAGGTCTGATGTTAAAGATGACCCGCATTCAGGACGCACTTCGACTTCTACCGACGACTCTCATGTGAGGAAATTCAATGAAATTGTGCGTGCCAATCCAAGACAGATTGTCCAAGAGGTTGCAGAAGAAAGTAACATTCCTGCTGGATCATCTCATGAAATCCTGACACAGCATCACAGTTTAAGAATGGCAGGTCGGATGTTATAGATGACCCGCATTCAGGACGCACTTCGACATCTACCGACGACTCTCATGTTAGGAACGGCATTGAAATAATGCGTGCCAATCCAAGACAGACTGTCCAAGAGGTTGCAGAAGAAAGTAACATTCCTGCTGGATCATGTCATGAAATCCTGACACAGCATCACAGTTTAAGGGTGGCAGGTCGGATGTTAAAGATGACCCGCATTCAGGACGCACTTCGACTTCTACCGACGACTCTCATGTTAGGAACGTCAATGAAATTGTGCGTGCCAATCGAAGAAAGACTGTCCAAGAGGTTGCAGAAGAAAGTAACATTCCTGCTGGATCATGTCATGAAATCCTGACACAGCATCACAGTTTAAGAATGGCAGTTCGGATGTTAAAGATGACCCGCATTCAGGACGCACTTCGACTTCTACCGACGACTCTCATGTTAGGAACGTCAATGAAATTGTGCGTGCCAATCCAAGACAGACTGTCCAAGAGGTTGCAGAAGAAAGTAACATTCCTGGTGGATCATCTCATGAAATCCTGACACAGCATCACAGTTTAAGAATGGCAGGTCTGATGTTAAAGATGACCCGCATTCAGGACGCACTTCGACTTCTACCGACGACTCTCATGTCAGGAACGTCAATGAAATTGTGCGTGCCAATCCAAGACAGACTGTCCAAGAGGCTGCAGAAGAAAGTAACATTCCTGCTGGATCATGTCATGAAATCCTGACACAGCTTCACAGTTTAAGAATGGCAGGTCGGATGTTAAAGATGACCCGCATTCAGGACGCACTTCGACTTCTACCGACGACTCTCATGTCAGGAACGTCAATGAAATTGTGCGTGCCAATCCAAGACAGACTGTCCAAGAGGTTGCAAAAGAAAGTAACATTCATGCTGGATTATGTCATGAAATCCTGACACAGCATCACAGTTTAAGAATGGCAGGTCGGATGTTAAAGATGACCCGCATTCAGGACTCACTTCGACTTCTACTGACGACTCTCATGTTAGGAACGTCAATGAAATTGTGCGTGCCAATCGAAGAAAGACTGTCGAAGAGGTTGCAGAAGAAAGTCACACTTCTGCTGGATCATGTCATGAAATCCTGACACAGCATCACAGTTTAAGAATGGCAGTTGGGATGTTAAAGATGACCCGCATTCAGGACGCACTTCGACTTCTACCGACGACTCTCATGTTAGGAACATCAATGAAATTGTGCGTGCCAATCCAAGACAGACTGTCCAAGAGGTTGCAGAAGAAAGTAACATTCCTGGTGGATCATCTCATGAAATCCTGACACAGCATCACAGTTTAAGAATGGCAGGTCGGATGTTAAAGATGACCCGCATTCAGGACGCACTTCGACTTCTACCGACGACTCTCATGTTAGGAACGTCAATGAAATTGTGCGTTCCAATCCAAGACAGACTGTCCAAGGGGTTGCAGATAAAGTAACATTCCTGCTGGATCATGTCATGAAATCCTGACACAGCATCACAGTTTAAGAATGGTAGGCTGGATGTTAAACATGAGCCGCATTCAGGACGCACTTCGACTCCTACCGATGACTCTCTTGTTAGGTACGTCAATGAAATTGTGCGTGCCAATCGAAGACAGACTGTCCAAGAGGTTGCAGAGGAAACTAACATTCCTGCTGGATAATGTCATGAAATACTGACACAGCATCACAGTTTAAGAATGGCAGGTCGGATGTTAAAGATGACCCGCATTCAGGACGCACTTCGACTTCTACCGACGACTCTCATGTTAGGAACGTCAATGTAATTTTGAGTGCCAATCGAAGACAGACTGTCCAAGAGGTTGCAGAAGAAAGTAACATTCCTGCTGGATCATGTCATGAAATCCTGACACAGCATCACAGTTTAAGAGTGGCAGGTCGGATGTTAAAGATGACCCGCATTCAGGACGCACTTCGACTTCTACCGACGACTCTCATGTTGGGAACGTCAATGAAATTGTGCGTGCCAATCCAAGACAGACTGTCCAAGAGGTTGCAGAAAAGAAGTAACATTCCTGCTGGATCATGTCATGAAATCCTGACACAGCATCACAGTTTAAGAATGGCAGGTCGGATGTTAAAGATGACCCGCATTCAGTACGCACTTCGACTTCTGCTGACGACTCTCATGTTAGGAATGTCAATGAAATTGTGCGTGCCAATCGAAGACAGACTGTCCAAGAGGTTGCAGAAGAAAGTAACATTCCTGCTGGATCATGTCATGAAATCCTGATACAGCATCACAGTTTAAGAATGGCAGGTCGGATGTTATAGATCACCCGCATTCAGGACGCACTTCGACTTCTACCGACGACTCACATATTAGGAACTTCAATGAAATTGTGCGTGCCAATCGAAGACAGACTGTCCAAGATGTTGCAGAAGAAAGTAACATTTCTGCTGGATCATGTCATGAAATCCTGACACAGCATCACAGTTTAAGAATGGCAGGTCGGATGTTAAAGATGACCCGCATTCAGGACTCACTTCGACTTCTACCGACGACTCTCATGTTAGGAACTCCAATGAAATTGTGCGTGCCAATCGAAGAAAGACTGTCCAAGAGGTTGCAGAAGAAAGTAACACTTCTTCTGGATCATGTCATGAAATCCTGACACAGCATCACAGTTTAAGAATGGCAGTTCGGATGTTAAAGATGACCCGCATTCAGGACGCACTTCGACTTCTACCGACGACTCTCATGTTAGGAACTCCAATGAAATTGTGCGTGCCAATCCAAGACAGACTGTCCAAGAGGTTGCAGAAGAAAGTAACACTCCTGCTGGATCATGTCATGCAATGCTGACACAGCATCACAGTTTAAGAATGGCAGGTCGGATGTTAAAGATGACCCGCATTCAGGACGCACTTCGACTTCTACCGACGACTCTCATGTTAGGAACGTCAATGAAATTGTGCGTGCCAATCGAAGAAAGACTGTCCAAGAGGTTGCAGAAGAAAGTAACATTTCTGCTGGATCATGTCATGATATCCTGACACAGCATCACAGTTTAAGAATGGCAGGTCTGATGTTAAAGATGACCCGCATTCAGGACGCACTTCGACTTCTACCGACGACTCTCATGTGAGGAATGTCAATGAAATTGTGCGTGCCAATCCAAGACAGACTGTCCAAGAGGTTGCAGAAGAAAGTAACATTCCTGGTGGATCATCTCATGAAATCCTGACACAGCATCACAGTTTAAGAATGGCAGGTCGGATGTTATAGATGACCCGCATTCAGGACGCACTTCGACATCTACCGACGACTCTCATGTTAGGAACGGCAATGAAATAATGCGTGCCAATCCAAGACAGACTGTCCAAGAGGTTGCAGAAGAAAGTAACATTCCTGCTGGATCATGTCATGAAATCCTGACACAGCATCACAGTTTAAGGGTGGCAGGTCGGATGTTAAAGATGACCCGCATTCAGGACGCACTTCGACTTATACCGACGACTCTCATGTTAGGAACGTCAATGAAATTGTGCGTGCCAATCGAAGAAAGACTGTCCAAGAGGTTGCAGAAGAAAGTAACATTCCTGCTGGATCATGTCATGAAATCCTGACACAGCATCACAGTTTAAGAATGGCAGTTCGGATGTTAAAGATGACCCGCATTCAGGACGCACTTCGACTTCTAACGACGACTCTCATGTTAGGAACGTCAATGAAATTGTGCGTGCCAATCCAAGACATACTGTCCAAGAGCTTGCAGAAGAAAGTAACATTCCTGGTGGATCATCTCATGAAATCCTGACACAGCATCACAGTTTAAGAATGGCAGGTCGGATGTTAAAGATGACCCGCATTCAGGACGCACTTCGACTTCGACCGACGACTCTCATGTTGGGAATGTCAATGAAATTGTGCGTGCCAATCCAAGACAGACTGTCCAAGAGGTTGCAGAAGAAAGTAACATTCCTGCTGGATCATGTCATGAAATCCTGACACAGCATCACAGTTTAAGAATGGCAGGTTGGATGTTAAAAATGACCCGCATTCAGGACGCACTTCGACTTCTACCGACGACTCACATGTTAGGAATGTCAATGAAATTGTGCGTGCCAATCGAAGACAGACTGTCCAAGATGTTGCAGAAGAAAGTAACATTTCTGCTGGATCATGTCATGAAATCCTGACACAGCATCACAGTTTAAGAATGGCAGGTCGGATGTTACAGATGACCCGCATTCAGGACTCACTTCGACTTCTACCGACGACTCTCATGTTAGGAACGTCAATGAAATTGTGCGTGCCAATCCAAGACAGACTGTCCAAGAGGTTGCAGAAGAAAGTAACATTCCTGGTGGATCATCTCATGAAATCCTGACACAGCATCACAGTTTAAGAATGGCAGGTCGGATGTTAAAGATGACCCGCATTCAGAACGCACTTCGACTTCTACCGACGACTCTCATGTTAGGATCGTCAATGAAACTGTGCGTGCCAATCGAAGAAAGACTGTCCAAGAGGTTGCAGAAGAAAGTAACATTCCTTTCTGGATCATGTCGTGAAATCCTGACACAGCATCACAGTTATAGAATGGCAAGTCGGATGTTAAAGATGACCCGCATTCAGGACGCACTTCGACTTCTACCGACGACTCTCATGTCAGGAACGTCAATGAAATTGTGCATGCCAATCCAAGACAGACTGTCCAAGAGGCTGCAGAAGAAAGTAACATTCCTGCTGGATCATGTCATAAAATCCTGACACAGCTTCACAGTTTAAGAATGGCAGGTCGGATGTTAAAGATGACCCGCATTCAGGACGCACTTCGACTTCTACCGACGACTCTCATGTCAGGAACGTCAATGAAATTGTGCGTGCCAATCCAAGACAGACTGTCCAAGAGGTTGCAAAAGAAAGTAACATTGATGCTGGATTATGTCATGAAATCCTGACACAGCATCACAGTTTAAGAATGGCAGGTCGGATGTTAAAGATGACCCGCATTCAGGACTCACTTCGACTTCTACCGACGACTCTCATGTTAGGAACGTCAATGAAATTGTGCGTGCCAATCGAAGAAAGACTGTCCAAGAGGTTGCAGAAGAAAGTAACATTCCTGCTGGATCATGTCATGAAATCCTGACACAGCATCACAGTTTAACAATGGCAGTTCGGATGTTAAAGATGACCCGCATTCAGGACGCACTTCGACTTCTACCGACGACTCTCATGTTAGGAACGTCTATGAAATTTTGAGTGCCAATCGAAGACAGACTGTCCAAGAGGTTGCAGAAGAAAGTAACATTCCTGCTGGATCATGTCATGAAATCCTGACACAGCATCACAGTTTAAGAGTGGCAGGTCGGATGTTAAAGATGACCCGCATTCAGGACGCACTTCGACTTCTACCGACGACTCTCATGTTGGGAACGTCAATGACATTGTGCGTGCCAATCCAAGACAGACTGTCTAAGAGGTTGCAGAAGAAAGTAACATTCCTGCTGGATCATGTCATGAAATCCTGACACAGCATCACAGTTTAAGAATGGCAGGTCGGATGTTAAAGATGACCCGCATTCAGTACGCACTTCGACTTCTGCTGACGACTCTCATGTTAGGAATGTCAATGAAATTGTGCGTGCCAATCGAAGACAGACTGTCCAAGAGGTTGCAGAAGAAAGTAACATTCCTGCTGGATCATGTCATGAAATCCTGATACAGCGTCACAGTTTAAGAATGGCAGGTCGGATGTTATAGATCACCCGCATTCAGGACGCACTTCGACTTCTACTGACGACTCACATGTTAGGAACTTCAATGAAATTGTGCGTGCCAATCGAAGACAGACTGCCCAAGATGTTGCAGAAGAAAGTAACATTTCTGCTGGATCATGTCATGAAATCCTGACACAGCATCACAGTTTAAGAATGGCAGGTCGGATGTTAAAGATGACCCGCATTCAGGACTCACTTCGACTTCTACCGACGACATTCATGTTAGGAACGTCAATGAAACTGTGCGTGCCAATCGAAGAAAGACTGTCCAAGAGGTTGCAGAAGAAAGTAACACTTCTTCTGGATCATGTCATGAAATCCTGACACAGCATCACAGTTTAAGAATGGCAGTTCGGATGTTAAAGATGACCCGCATTCAGGACGCACTTCGACATCTACCGACGACTCTCATGTTAGGAACGGCAATGAAATAATGCGTGCCAATCCAAGACAGACTGTCCAAGAGGTTGCAGAAGAAAGTAACTTTCCTGCTGGATCATGTCATGAAATCCCGACACAGCATCACAGTTTAAGGGTGGCAGGTCGGATGTTAAAGGTGACCCGCAACCAGGACGCACTTCGACTTCTACCGACGACTCTCATGTTAGGAACGTCAATGAAATTGTGCGTGCCAATCGAAGAAAGACTGTCCAAGAGGTTGCAGAAGAAAGTAACATTCCTGCTGGATCATGTCATGAAATCCTGACACAGCATCACAGTTTAAGAATGGCAGTTCGGATGTTAAAGATGACCCGCATTCAGGACGCACTTCGACTTCTACCGACGACTCTCATGTTAGGAACGTCAATGAAATTGTGCGTGCCAATCCAAGACAGACTGTCCAAGAGGTTGCAGAAGAAAGTAACATTCCTGGTGGATCATCTCATGAAATCCTGACACAGCATCACAGTTTAAGAATGGCAGGTCGGATGTTAAAGATGACCCGCATTCAGGACGCACTTCGACTTCGACCGACGACTCTCATGTTGGGAATGTCAATGAAATTGTGCGTGCCAATCCAAGACAGACTGTCCAAGAGGTTGCAGAAGAAAGTAACATTCCTGGTGGATCATGTCATGAAATCCTGACACAGCATCACAGTTTAAGAATGGCAGGTCGGATGTTAAAGATGACCCGCATTCAGGACGCACTTCGACTTCTACCGACGAATCACATGTTAGGAATGTCAATGAAATTGTGCGTGCCAATCGAAGACAGACTGTCCAAGATGTTGCAGAAGAAAGTAACATTTCTGCTGGATCATGTCATGAAATCCTGACACAGCATCACAGTTTAAGAATGGCAGGTCGGATGTTAAAGATGACCCGCATTCAGGACTCACTTCGACTTCTACCGACGACTTTCATGTTAGGAACGTCAATGAAATTGTGCGTGCCAATCGAAGAAAGACTGTCCAAGAGGTTGCAGAAGAAAGTAACACTTCTTCTGGATCATGTCATGAAATCCTGACACGGCATCACAGTTTAAGAATGGCAGTTCGGATGTTAAAGATGACCCGCATTCAGGACGCACTTCGACTTCTACCGACGACTCTCATGTTAGGAACTCCAATGAAATTGTGCGTGCCAATCCAAGACAGACTGTCCAAGAGGTTGCAGAAGAAAGTAACACTCCTGCTGGATCATGTCATGCAATGCTGACACAGCATCACAGTTTAAGAATGGCAGGTCGGATGTTAAAGATGACCCGCATTCAGGACGCACTTCGACTTCTACCGACGACTCTCATGTTAGGAACGTCAATGAAATTGTGCGTGCCAATCGAAGAAAGACTGTCCAAGAGGTTGCAGAAGAAAGTAACATTTCTGCTGGATCATGTCATGATATCCTGACACAGCATCACAGTTTAAGAATGGCAGTTCGGATGTTAAAGATGACCCGCATTCAGGACGCACTTCGACTTCTACCGACGACTCTCATGTTAGGAACGTCAATGAAATTGTGCGTGCCAATCCAAGACAGACTGTCCAAGAGGTTGCAGAAGAAAGTAACATTCCTGCTGGATCATCTCATGAAATCCTGACAGAGCATCACAGTTTAAGAATGGCAGGTCGGATGTTATAGATGACCCGCATTCAGGACGCACTTCGACATCTACCGACGACTCTCATGTTAGGAATGGCAATGAAATAATGCGTGCCAATCCAAGACAGACTGTCCAAGAGGTTGCAGAAGAAAGTAACATTCCTGCTGGATCATGTCATGAAATCCTGACACAGCATCACAGTTTAAGGGTGGCAGGTCGGATGTTAAAGATGACCCGCATTCAGGACGCACTTCGACTTCTACCGACGACTCTCATGTTAGGAACGTCAATGAAATTGTGCGTGCCAATCGAAGAAAGACTGTCCAAGAGGTTGCAGAAGAAAGTAACATTCCTGCTGGATCATGTCATGAAATCCTGACACAGCATCACAGTTTAAGAATGGCAGTTCGGATGTTAAAGATGACCCGCATTCAGGACGCACTTCGACTTCTACCGACGACTCTCATGTTAGGAACGTCAATGAAATTGTGCGTGCGAATCGAAGACAGACTGTCCAAGAGGTTGCAGAAGAAAGTAACATTCCTGCTGGATCATGTCATGAAATCCTGACACAGCATCACAGTTTAAGAATGGCAGGTTGGATGTTAAAAATGACCCGCATTCAGGACGCACTTCGACGTCTACCGACGAGTCTCTTGTTAGGAACTTCAATGAAATTCTGCGTGCCAATCGAAGACAGACTGTCCAAGAGGTTGCAGAAGAAAGTAACATTCCTGCTGGATCATGTCATGAAATCCTGACACAGCATCACAGTTTAAGAATGGCAGGTCGGATGTTATAGATGACCCGCATTCAGGATGCACTTCGACTTCTACCGACGACTCACATGTTAGGAACGTCAATGAAATTGTGAGTGCCAATCGAAGACTGACTGTCCAAGAGGTTGCAGAAGAAACTAACATTCCTGCTGGATCATGTCATGAAATCCTGATACAGCATCACTGTTTAAGAATGGCAGGTCGGATGTTAAAGATGACCCGCATTCAGGACGCACTTCGACATCTACCGACGACTCTCATGTTAGGAACGGCAATGAAATAATGCGTGCCAATCCAAGACAGACTGTCCAAGAGGTTGCAGAAGAAAGTAACATTCCTGCTGGATCATGTCATGAAATCCTGATACAGCATCACAGTTTAAGAATGGCAGGTCGGATGTTAAAGATGACCCGCATTCAGGACTCACTTCGACTTCTACCGACGACTTTCATGTTAGGAACGTCAATGAAATTGTGCGTTCCAATCGAAGAAAGACTGTCCAAGAGGTTGCAGAAGAAAGTAACACTTCTTCTGGATCATGTCATGAAATCCTGACACAGCATCACAGTTTAAGAATGGCAGTTCGGATGTTAAAGATGACCCGCATTCAGGACGCACTTCGACTTCTACCGACGACTCTCATGTTAGGAACTCCAATGAAATTGTGCGTGCCAATCAAAGACAGACTGTCCAAGAGGTTGCAGAAGAAAGTAACACTCCTGCTGGATCATGTCATGCAATGCTGACACAGCATCACAGTTTAAGAATGGCAGGTCAGATGTTAAAGATGACCCGCATTCAGGACGCACTTCGACTTCTACCGACGACTCTCATGTTAGGAACGTCAATGAAATTGTGCGTGCCAATCGAAGAAAGACTGTCCAAGAGGTTGCAGAAGAAAGTAACATTTCTGCTGGATCATGTCATGATATCCTGACACAGTATCACAGTTTAAGAATGGCAGGTCGGATGTTAAAGATGACCCGCATTCAGGACGCACTTCGACTTCTACCGACGACTCTCATGTGAGGAATGTCAATGAAATTGTGCGTGCCAATCCAAGACAGACTGTCCAAGAGGTTGCAGAAGAAAGTAACATTCCTGCTGGATCATCTCATGAAATCATGACACAGCATCACAGTTTAAGAATGGCAGGTCGGATGTTATAGATGACCCGCATTCAGGACGCACTTCGACATCTACCGACGACTCTCATGTTAGGAACGTCAATGAAATTGTGCGTGCCAATCCAAGACAGACTGTCCAAGAGGTTGCAGAAGAAAGTAATACTCCTGCTGGATCATGTCATGCAATGCTGACACAGCATCACAGTTTAAGAATGGCAGGTCGGATGTTAAAGATGACCCGCATTCAGGACGCACTTCGACTTCTACCGACGACTCTCATCTTAGGAACGTCAATGAAATTGTGCGTGCCAATCGAAGAAAGACTGTCCAAGAGGTTGCAGAAGAAAGTAACATTTCTGCTGGATCATGTCATGATATCCTGACACAGCATCACAGCTTAAGAATGGCAGGTCTGATGTTAAAGATGACCCGCATTCAGGACGCACTTCGACTTCTACCGACGACTCTCATGTGAGGAATGTCAATGAAATTGTGCGTGCCAATCCAAGACAGACTGTCCAAGAGGTTGCAGAAGAAAGTAACATTCCTGCTGGATCATCTCATGAAATCCTGACACAGCATCACAGTTTAAGAATGGCAGGTCGGATGTTATAGATGACCCGCATTCAGGACGCACTTCGACATCTACCGACGACTCTCATGTTAGGAACGGCAATGAAATAATGCGTGCCAATCCAAGACAGACTGTCCAAGAGGTTGCAGAAGAAAGTAACATTCCTGCTGGATCATGTCATGAAATCCTGACACAGCATCACAGTTTAAGGGTGGCAGGTCGGATGTTAAAGATGACCCGCATCCAGGACGCACTTCGACTTCTACCGACGACTCTCATGTTAGGAACGTCAATGAAATTGTGCGTGCCAATCGAAGAAAGACTGTCCAATAGGTTTCAGAAGAAAGTAACATTCCTGCTGGATCATGTCATGAAATCCTGACACAGCATCACAGTTTAAGAATGGCAGTTCGGATGTTAAAGATGACCCGCATTCAGGACGCACTTCGACTTCTACCGACGACTCTCATGTTAGGAACGTCAATGAAATTGTGCGTGCCAATCCAAGACAGACTGTCCAAGAGGTTGCAGAAGAAAGTAACATTCCTGGTGGATCATCTCATGAGATTCTGACACAGCATCACAGTTTAAGAATGGCAGGTCGGATGTTAAAGATGACCCGCATTCAGGACGCACTTCGACTTCGACCGACAACTCTCATGTTGGGAATGTCAATGAAATTGTGCGTGCCAATCCAAGACAGACTGTCCAAGAGGTTGCAGAAGAAAGTAACATTCCTGCTGGATCATGTCATGAAATCCTGACACAGCATCACAGTTTAAGAATGGCAGGTCGGATGTTATAGATGACCCGCATTCAGGACGCACTTCGACTTCTACCGACGACTCTCATGTTAGGAACGTCAATGAAATTGTGCGTGCGAATCGAAGACAGACTGTCCAAGAGGTTGCAGAAGAAAGTAACATTCCTGGTGGATCATGTCATGAAATCCTGACACAGCATCACAGTTTAAGAATGGCAGGTCGGATGTTAAAAATGACCCGCATTCAGTACGCACTTCGACGTCTACCGACGAGTCTCTTGTTAGGAACTTCAATGAAATTCTGCATGCCAATCGAAGACAGACTGTCCAAGAGGTTGCAGAAGAAAGTAACATTCCTGCTGGATCATGTCATGAAATCCTGACACAGCATCACAGTTTAAGAATGGCAGGTCGGATGTTATAGATGACCCGCATTCAGGACGCACTTCGACTTCTACCGACGACTCACATGTTAGGAACGTCAATGAAATTGTGAGTGCCAAACGAAGACAGACTGTCCAAGAGGTTGCAGAAGAAACTAACATTCCTGCTGGATCATATCATGAAATCCTGATACAGCATCACAGTTTAAGAATGGCAGGTCGGATGTTAAAGATGACCCGCATTCAGGACGCACTTCGACATCTACCGACGACTCTCATGTTAGGAACGGCAATGAAATAATGCGTGCCAATCCAAGACAGACTGTCCAAGAGGTTGCAGAAGAAAGTAACATTCCTGCTGGATCATGTCATGGAATCCTGACACAGCATCACAGTTTAAGAGTGGCAGGTCGGATATTAAAGATGACCCGCATTCAGGACGCACTTCGACTTCTACCGACGACTCTCATGTTAGGAACGTCATGAAATTGTGCGTGCCAATCGAAGAAAGACTGTCCAAGAGGTTGCAGAAGAAAGTAACATTTCTGCTGGATCATGTCATGAAATCCTGACACAGCATCACAGTTTAAGAATGGCAGTTCGGATGTTAAAGATGACCCGCATTCAGGACGCACTTCGACTTCTACCGACGACTCTCATGTTAGGAACTCCAATGAAATTGTGCGTGCCAATCCAAGACAGACTGTCCAAGAGGTTGCAGAAGAAAGTAACACTCCTGCTGGATCATGTCATGCAATGCTGACACAGCATCACAGTTTAAGAATGGCAGGTCGGATGTTAAAGATGACCCGCATTCAGGACGCACTTCGACTTCTACTGACGACTCTCATGTTAGGAACGTCAATGAAATTGTGCGTGCCAATCGAAGAAAGACTGTCCAAGAGGTTGCAGAAGAAAGTAACATTTCTGCTGGATCATGTCATGATATCCTGACACAGCATCACAGTTTAAGAATGGCAGGTCTGATGTTAAAGATGACCCGCATTCAGGACGCACTTCGACTTCTACCGACGACTCTCATGTGAGGAATGTCAATGAAATTGTGCGTGCCAATCCAAGACAGACTGTCCAAGAGGTTGCAGAAGAAAGTAACATTCCTGCTGGATCATCTCATGAAATCCTGACAGAACATCACAGTTTAAGAATGGCAGGTCGGATGTTATAGATGACCCGCATTCAGGACGCACTTCGACATCTACCGACGACTCTCATGTTAGGAACGGCAATGAAATAATGCGTGTCAATCCAAGACAGACTGTCCAAGAGGTTGCAGAAGAAAGTAACATTCCTGCTGGATCATGTCATGAAATCCTGACACAGCATCACAGTTTAAGGGTGGCAGGTCGAATGTTAAAGATGACCTGCATTCAGGACGCACTTCGACTTCTACCGACGACTCTCATGTTAGGAACGTCAATGAAATTGTGCGTGCCAATCGAAGAAAGACTGTCCAAGAGGTTGCAGAAGAAAGTAACATTCCTGCTGGATCATGTCATGAAATCCTGACACAGCATCACAGTTTAAGAATGGCAGTTCGGATGTTAAAGATGACCCGCATTCAGGACGCACTTCGACTTCTACCGACGACTCTCATGTTAGGAACGTCAATGAAATAGTGCGTGCCAATCCAAGACAGACTGTCCAAGAGGTTGCAGAAAAAAGTAACATTCCTGGTGGATCATCTCATGAAATCCTGACACAGCATCACAGTTTAAGAATGGCAGGTCGGATGTTAAAGATGACCCGCATTCAGGACGCACTTCGACTTCTACCGACGACTCTCATGTTAGGAATGTCAATGAAATTGTGAGTGCCAATCCAAGACAGACTGTCCAAGAGGTTGCAGAAGAAAGTAACATTCCTGCTGGATCATGTCATTAAATCCTGACACAGGATCACAGTTTTAAGAATGGCAGGTCGGATGTTATAGATGACCCGCATTCAGGACGCACTTCGACTTCTACCGACGACTCTCATGTTAGGAACGTCAATGAAATTGTGCGTGCGAATCGAAGACAGACTGTCCAAGAGGTTGCAGAAGAAAGTAACATTCCTGCTGGATCATGTCATGAAATCCTGACACAGCATCACAGTTTAAGAATGGCAGGTTGGATGTTAAAAATGACCCGCATTCAGGACGCACTTCGACGTCTACCGACGAGTCTCTTGTTAGGAACGTCAATGAAATTGTGAGTGCCAATCGAAGACAGACTGTCCGAGAGGTTGCAGAAGAAAGTAACATTCCTGCTGGATCATGTCATGAAATCCTGACACAGCATCACAGTTTAAGAATGGCAGGTCGGATGTTAAAGATGACCCGCATTCAGGACGCACTTCGACTTCTACCGACGACTCACATGTTAGGAACGTCAATGAAATTGTGAGTGCCAATCGAAGACAGACTGTCCAAGAGGTTGCAGAAGAAACTAACATTCCTGCTGGAACATGTCATGAAATCCTGATACAGCATCACAGTTTAAGACTGGCAGGTCGGATGTTAAAGATGACCCGCATTCAGGACGCACTTCGACATCTACCGACGACTCTCATGTTAGGAACGGCAAAGAAATAATGCGTGCCAATCCAAGACAGACTGTCCAAGAGGTTGCAGAAGAAAGTAACATTCCTGCTGGATCATGTCATGGAATCCTGACACAGCATCACAGTTTAAGAATGGCAGGTCGGATGTTATAGATGACCCGCATTCACGACGCACTTCGACTTCTACCGACGAATCACATGTTAGGAACGTCAATGAAATTGTGAGTGCCAATCAAAAACAGACTGTCCAAGAGGTTGCAGAAGAAAGTAACATTCCTGCTGGATCATGTCATGAAATCCTGACACAGCATCACAGTTTAAGAATGGCAGGTCGGATGTTAAAGATGACCCGCATTCAGGACGCACTTCGACATCTACCAACGACTCTCATGTTAGGAACGGCAATGAAATAATGCGTGCCAATCCAAGACAGACTGTCCAAGAGGTTGCAGAAGAAAGTAACATTCCTGCTGGATCAAGTCATGAAATCCTGACACAGCATCACAGTTTAAGGGTGGCAGGTCGGATGTTAAAGATGACCCGCATTCAGGACGCACTTCGACTTCTACCGACGACTCTCATGTTAGGAACGTCAATGAAATTGTGAGTGCCAATCGAAGAAAGACTGTCCAAGAGGTTGCAGAAGAAAGTAACATTTCTGCTGGATCATGTCTTGAAATCCAGACACAGCGTCACAGTTTAAGAATGGCAGGTCTGATGTTAAAGATGACCCGCATTCAGGACGCACTTCGACTTCTACCGACGACTCTCATGTGAGGAATGTCAATGAAATTGTGCGTGCCAATCCAAGACAGACTGTCCAAGAGGTTGCAGAAGAAAGTAACATTCCTGGTGGATCATGTCATGAAATCCTGACACAGCATCACAGTTTAAGAATGGCAGGTCGGATGTTAAAGATGACATGCATTCAGGACGCACTTCGACTTCTACCGACGACTCTCATGTTGGGAATGTCAATGAAATTGTGCATGCCAATCCAAGACAGACTGTCCAAGAGGTGACAGAAGAAAGTAACATTCTGCTGGATCATGTCATTTAATCCTGACACAGGATCACAGTTTAAGAATGGCAGGTCGGATGTTATAGATGACCCGCATTCAGGACGCACCTCGACTTCTACCGACGACTCTCATGTTAGGAACGTCAATGAAATTGTGCGTGCCAATCCAAGACAGACTGTTCAAGAGGTTGCAGAAGAAAGTAACATTCCTGCTGGATCATGTCATGAAATCCTGACACAGCATCACAGTTTAAGAATGGCAGGTTGGATGTTAAAGATGACCCGCATTTAATACGCACTTCGACGTCTATCGACGACTCTCATGTTAGGAACGTCAATGAAATTGTGCGTGCCAACTCAAGACAGACTGTCCAAGATGTTGCAGAAGAAAGTAACATTCCTGCTGGATCATGTCATGAAATCCTGACAAGGCATCACAGTTTAAGAATGGCAGGTCAGATGTTATAGATGACCCGCATTCAGGACGCACTTCGACTTCTACCGACGACTCACATGTTAGGAACGTCAATGAAATTGTGAGTGCCAATCGAAGACAGACTGTCCAAGAGGTTGCAGAAGAAACTAACACTCCCGGTGGATCATGTCATGAAATCCTGACACAGCATCACAGTTTAAGAATGGCAGGTCGGATGTTAAAGATGACCCGCATTCAGGACGCACTTCGACATCTACCGACGACTCTCATGTTAGGAACGGCAATGAAATAATGCGTGCCAATCCAAGACAGACTGTCCAAGAGGTTGCAGAAGAAAGTAACATTCCTGCTGGATCATGTCATGAAATCCTGACACAGCATCACAGTTTAAGAGTGGCAGGTCGGATGTTAAAGATGACCCGCATTCAGGACGCACTTCGACTTCTACCGACGACTCTCATGTTAAGAACGTCAATGAAATTGTGCGTGCCAATCGAAGAAAGACTGTCCAAGAGGTTGCAGAAGAAAGTAACATTTCTGCTGGATCATGTCATGAAATCCTGACACAGCATCACAGTTTAAGAATGGCAGTTCGGATGTTAAAGATGACCCGCATTCAGGACGCACTTCGACTTCTACCGACGACTCTCATTTCAGGAATATCTCTGAAATTGTGCGTTCCAATCCAAGACAGACTGTCCAAGAGGTTGCAGAAGAAAGTAACATTCCTGGTGGATCATCTCATGAAATCCTGACACAGCATCACAGTTTAAGAATGGCAGGTCGGATGTTAAAGATGACCCGCATTCAGGACGCACTTCGACTTCTACCGACGACTCTCATGTTGGGAACGTCAATGAAATTGTGCATGCCAATCGAAGACAGACTGTCCAAGATGTTGCAGAAGAAAGTCACATCTCTGCTGCATCATGTCATGAAATCCTGACACAGCATCACAGTTTAAGAATGGCAGGTCGGATGTTGAAGATGACCCGCATTCAGGACTCACTTCGACTTCTACCGACGACTCTCATGTTAGGAACGTCAATGAAATTGTGCGTGCCAATCCAAGACAGACTGTCCAAGAGGTTGCAGAAGAAAGTAACATTTCTGCTGGATCATGTCATGAAATCCTGACACAGCATCACAGTTTAAGAATGGCAGGTCGGATGTTAAAGATGACCCGCATTCAGGACGCACTTCGACTTCTACCGACGACTCACATGTTAGGAACGGCAATGAAATAATGCCTGCCAATCGAAGACAGACTGTCCAAGAGGTTGCAGAAGAAAGTAACATTCCTGCTGGATCATGTCATGAAATCCTGACACAGCATCACAGTTTAAGAATGGCAGGTCGGATGTTAAAGATGACCCGCATTCAGGACGCACTTCGACTTCTACCGACGACTCTCATGTTAGGAACGTCAATGAAATTGTGCGTGCCAATCCAAGACAGACTGTCCAAGAGGTTGCAGAAGAAAGTAACATTCCTGGTGGATCATCTCATGAAATCCTGACACAGCATCACAGTTTAAGGGTGGCAGGTCGGATGTTAAAGATGACCCGCATTCAGGACGCACTTCGACTTCTACCGACGACTCTCATGTTAGGAACGTCAATGAAATTGTGAGTGCCAATCGAAGAAAGACTGTCCAAGAGGTTGCAGAAGAAAGTAACATTCCTGGTGGATCATGTCATGAAATCCTGACACAGCATCACAGTTTAAGAATGGCAGGTCGGATGTTAAAGATGACCCGCATTCAGGACGCACTTCGACTTCTACCGACGACTCTCATGTTGGGAATGTCAATGAAATTGTGCGTGCCAATCCAAGACAGACTGTCCAAGAGGTTGCAGAAGAAAGTAACATTCCTGCTGGATCATGTCATGAAATCCTGACACAGCATCACAGTTTAAGAATGGCAGGTCGGATGTTAAAGATGACCCGCATTCAGGACGCACTTCGACTTCTACTGACGACTCTCATGTTAGGAATGTCAATGAAATTGTGCGTGCCAATCCAAGACAGACTGTCCAAGAGGTTGCAGAAGAAAGTAACATTCCTGCTGGATCATGTCATTTAATCCTGACACAGGATCACAGTTTAAGAATGGCAGGTCGGATGTTATAGATGACCCGCATTCAGGACGCACCTCGACTTCTACCGACGACTCTCATGTTAGGAACGTCAATGAAATTGTGCGTGCCAATCCAAGACAGACTGTCGAAGAGGTTGCAGAAGAAAGTAACATTCCTGCTGGATCATGTCATGAAATCCTGACACAGCATCACAGTTTAAGAATGGCAGGTTGGATGTTAAAGATGACCCGCATTCAATACGTACTTCGACGTCTATCGACGACTCTCATGTTAGGAACGTCAATGAAATTGTGCGTGCCAATCCAAGACAGACTGTCCAAGAGGTTGCAGAAGAAAGTAACATTCCTGCTGGATCATGTCATTAAATCCTGACAAGGCATCACAGTTTAAGAATGGCAGGTCGGATGTTATAGATGACCCGCATTCAGGACGCACTTCGACTTCTACCGACGACTCACATGTTAGGAACGTCAATGAAATTGTGAGTGCCAATCGAAGACAGACTGTCCAAGAGGTTGCAGAAGAAACTAACTCTCCCGGTGGATCATGTCATGAAATCCTGACACAGCATCACAGTTTAAGAATGGCAGGTCGGATGTTAAAGATGACATGCATTCAGGACGCACTTCGACATCTACCGACGACTCTCATGTTAGGAACGGCAATGAAATAATGCGTGCCAATCCAAGACAGACTGTCCAAGAGGTTGCAGAAGAAAGTAACATTCCTGCTGGATCATATCATGAAATCCTGACACAGCATCACAGTTTAAGAGTGGCAGGTCGGATGTTAAAGATGACCCGCATTCAGGACGCACTTCGACTTCTACCAACGACTCTCATGTTAGGAACGTCAATGAAATTGTGCGTGCCAATCGAAGAAAGACTGTCCAAGAGGTTGCAGAACAAAGTAACATTTCTGCTGGATCATGTCATGAAATCCTGACACAGCATCACAGTTTAAGAATGGCAGTTCGGATGTTAAAGATGACCCGCATTCAGGACGCACTTCGACTTCTACCGACGACTCTCATGTTAGGAACGTCAATGAAATTGTGCGTGCCAATCGAAGAAAGACTGTCCAAGAGGTTGCAGAAGAAAGTAACATTTCTGCTGGATCATGTCATGAAATCCTGACACAGCATCACAGTTTAAGAATGGCAGTTCGGATGTTAAAGATGACCCGCATTCAGGACGCACTTCGACTTCTACCGACGACTCTCATTTCAGGAATATCTCTGAAATTGTGCGTTCCAATCCAAGACAGACTGTCCAAGAGGTTGCAGAAGAAAGTAACATTCCTGGTGGATCATCTCATGAAATCCTGACACAGCATCACAGTTTAAGAATGGCAGGTCGGATGTTAAAGATGACCCGCATTCAGGACGCACTTCGACTTCTACCGACGACTCTCATGTTGGGAACGTCAGTGAAATTGTGCATGCCAATCGAAGACAGACTGTCCAAGATGTTGCAGAAGAAAGTCACATCTCTGCTGCATCATGTCATGAAATCCTGACACAGCATCACAGTTTAAGAATGGCAGGTCGGATGTTAAAGATGACCCGCATTCAGGACTCACTTCGACTTCTACCGACGACTCTCATGTTAGGAACGTCAATGAAATTGTGCGTGCCAATCCAAGACAGACTGTCCAAGAGGTTGCAGAAGAAAGTAACATTTCTGCTGGATCATGTCATGAAATCCTGACACAGCATCACAGTTTAAGAATGGCAGGTCGGATGTTAAAGATGACCCGCATTCAGGACGCACTTCGACTTCTACCGACGACTCACATGTTAGGAACGGCAATGAAATAATGCCTGCCAATCGAAGACAGACTGTCCAAGAGGTTGCAGAAGAAAGTAACATTCCTGCTGGATCATGTCATGAAATCCTGACACAGCATCACAGTTTAAGAATGGCAGGTCGGATGTTAAAGATGACCCGCATTCAGGACGCACTTCGACTTCTACCGACGACTCTCATGTTAGGAACGTCAATGAAATTGTGCGTGCCAATCGAAGAAAGACTGTCCAAGAGGTTGCAGAAGAAAGTAACATTTCTGCTTTATCATGTCATGAAATCCTGACACAGCATCACAGTTTAAGAATGGCAGGTCGGATGTTATAGATGACCCGCATTCACGACGCACTTCGACTTCTACCGACGAATCACATGTTAGGAACGTCAATGAAATTGTGAGTGCCAATCGAAAACAGACTGTCCAAGAGGTTGCAGAAGAAAGTAACATTCCTGCTGGATCATGTCATGAAATCCTGACACAGCATCACAGTTTAAGAATGGCAGGTCGGATGTTAAAGATGACCCGCATTCAGGACGCACTTCGACATCTACCGACGACTCTCATGTTAGGAACGGCAATGAAATAATGCGTGCCAATCCAAGACAGACTGTCCAAGAGGTTGCAGAAGAAAGTAACATTCCTGCTGGATCATGTCATGAAATCCTGACACAGCATCACAGTTTAAGGGTGGCAGGTCGGATGTTAAAGATGACCCGCATTCAGGACGCACTTCGACTTCTACCGACGACTCTCATGTTAGGAACGTCAATGAAATTGTGAGTGCCAATCGAAGAAAGACTGTCCAAGAGGTTGCAGAAGAAAGTAACATTCCTGGTGGATCATGTCATGAAATCCTGACACAGCATCACAGTTTAAGAATGGCAGGTCGGATGTTAAAGATGACCCGCATTCAGGACGCACTTCGACTTCTACCGACGACTCTCATGTTGGGAATGTCAATGAAATTGTGCGTGCCAATCCAAGACAGACTGTCCAAGAGGTTGCAGAAGAAAGTAACATTCCTGCTGGATCATGTCATGAAATCCTGACACAGCATCACAGTTTAAGAATGGCAGGTCGGATGTTAAAGATGACCCGCATTCAGGACGCACTTCGACTTCTACTGACGACTCTCATGTTAGGAATGTCAATGAAATTGTGCGTGCCAAACCAAGACAGACTGTCCAAGAGGTTGCAGAAGAAAGTAACATTCCTGCTGGATCATGTCATTTAATCCTGACACAGGATCACAGTTTAAGAATGGCAGGTCGGATGTTATAGATGACCCGCATTCACGACGCACTTCGACTTCTACCGACGAATCACATGTTAGGAACGTCAATGAAATTGTGAGTGCCTATCGAAAACAGACTGTCCAAGAGGTTGCAGAAGAAAGTAACATTCCTGCTGGATCATGTCATGAAATCCTGACACAGCATCACAGTTTAAGAATGGCAGGTCGGATGTTAAAGATGACCCGCATTCAGGACGCACTTCGACATCTACCGACGACTCTCATGTTAGGAACGGCAATGAAATAATGCGTGCCAATCCAAGACAGACTGTCCAAGAGGTTGCAGAAGAAAGTAACATTCCTGCTGGATCATGTCATGAAATCCTGACACAGCATCACAGTTTAAGGGTGGCAGGTCGGATGTTAAAGATGACCCGCATTCAGGACGCACTTCGACTTCTACCGACGACTCTCATGTTAGGAACGTCAATGAAATTGTGAGTGCCAATCGAAGAAAGACTGTCCAAGAGGTTGCAGAAGAAAGTAACATTCCTGGTGGATCATGTCATGAAATCCTGACACAGCATCACAGTTTAAGAATGGCAGGTCGGATGTTAAAGATGACCCGCATTCAGGACGCACTTCGACTTCTACCGACGACTCTCATGTTGGGAATGTCAATGAAATTGTGCGTGCCAATCCAAGACAGACTGTCCAAGAGGTTGCAGAAGAAAGTAACATTCCTGCTGGATCATGTCATGAAATCCTGACACAGCATCACAGTTTAAGAATGGCAGGTTGGATGTTAAAGATGACCCGCATTCAATACGCACTTCGACGTCTATCGACGACTCTCATGTTAGGAACGTCAATGAAATTGTGCGTGCCAATCCAAGACAGACTGTCCAAGAGGTTGCAGAAGAAAGTAACATTCCTGCTGGATCATGTCATTAAATCCTGACAAGGCATCACAGTTTAAGAATGGCAGGTCGGATGTTATAGATGACCCGCATTCAGGACGCACTTCGACTTCTACCGACGACTCACATGTTAGGAACGTCAATGAAATTGTGAGTGCCAATCGAAGACAGACTGTCCAAGAGGTTGCAGAAGAAACTAACTCTCCCGGTGGATCATGTCATGAAATCCTGACACAGCATCACAGTTTAAGAATGGCAGGTCGGATGTTAAAGATGACCCGCATTCAGGACGCACTTCGACATCTACCGACGACTCTCATGTTAGGAACGGCAATGAAATAATGCGTGCCAATCCAAGACAGACTGTCCAAGAGGTTGCAGAAGAAAGTAACATTCCTGCTGGATCATATCATGAAATCCTGACACAGCATCACAGTTTAAGAGTGGCAGGTCGGATGTTAAAGATGACCCGCATTCAGGACGCACTTCGACTTCTACCAACGACTCTCATGTTAGGAACGTCAATGAAATTGTGCGTGCCAATCGAAGAAAGACTGTCCAAGAGGTTGCAGAAGAAAGTAACATTTCTGCTGGATCATGTCATGAAATCCTGACACAGCATCACAGTTTAAGAATGGCAGTTCGGATGTTAAAGATGACCCGCATTCAGGACGCACTTTGACTTCTACCGACTACTCTCATTTCAGGAATATCTCTGAAATTGTGCGTTCCAATCCAAGACAGACTGTCCAAGAGGTTGCAGAAGAAAGTAACATTCCTGGTGGATCATCTCATGAAATCCTGACACAGCATCACAGTTTAAGAATGGCAGGTCGGATGTTAAAGATGACCCGCATTCAGGACGCACTTCGACTTCTACCGACGACTCTCATGTTGGGAACGTCAATGAAATTGAGCATGCCAATCGAAGACAGACTGTCCAAGATGTTGCAGAAGAAAGTCACATCTCTGCTGGATCATGTCATGAAATCCTGACACAGCATCACAGTTTAAGAATGGCAGGTCGGATGTTAAAGATGACCCGCATTCAGGACTCACTTCGACTTCTACCGACGACTCTCATGTTAGGAACGTCAATGAAATTGTGCGTGCCAATCCAAGACAGACTGTCCAAGAGGTTGCAGAAGAAAGTAACATTTCTGCTGGATCATGTCATGAAATCCTGACACAGCATCACAGTTTAAGAATGGCAGGTTGGATGTTAAAGATGACCCGCATTCAGGACGCACTTCGACTTCTACCGACGACTCTCATGTTAGGAACGTCAATGACATTGTGCGTGCCAATCCAAGACAGACTGTCCAAGAGGTTGCAGAAGAAAGCAACATTCCTGCTGGATCATGTCATGACATCCTGACACAGCATCACAGTTTAAGAATGGCAGGTCGGATGTTAAACATGACCCGCATTCAGGACGCACTTCGACTCCTAACGACGACTCTCTTGTTAGGAACGTCAATGAAATTGTGCGTGCCAATCGAAGACAGACTGTCCAAGAGGTTGCAGAAGAAAGTAACATTCCTGCTGGATCATGTCATGAAATCCTGACACAGCATCACAGTTTAAGAATGGCAGGTCGGATGTTATAGATTACCCGCATTCAGAACGCACTTCGACTTCTACCGACGACTCACATGTTAGGAACGTCAATGAAATTGTGAGTGCCAATTGAAGACAGACTGTCCAAGAGGTTGCAGAAGAAAGTAACATTCCTGCTGGATCATGTCATGAAATCCTGACACAGCATCACAGTTTAAGAATGGCAGGTCGGATGTTAAAGATGTCCCGCATTCAGGACGCACTTCGACTTCTACCGACGACTCTCATGTCAGGAACGTCAATGAAATTGTGCGTGCCAATCCAAGACAGACTGTCCAAGAGGTTGCAGAAGAAAGTAACATTCCTGCTGGATTATGTCATGAAATCCTGACACAGCATCACAATTTAAGAATGGCAGGTCGGATGTTAAAGATGACCCGCATTCAGGACGCACTTCGACTTCTACCGACGACTCTCATGTCAGGAACGTCAATGAAATTGTGCATGCCAATCCAAGACAGACTGTCCAAGAGGTTGCAGAAGAAAGTCACATTTCTGCTGGATCATGTCATGAAATCCTGACACAGCATCACAGTTTAAGAATGGCAGTTCGGATGTTAAAGATGACCCGCATTCAGGACGCACTTCGACTTCTACCGACGACTCTCATTTCAGGAATATCTCTGAAATTGTGCGTTCCAATCCAAGACAGACTGTCCAAGAGGTTGCAGAAGAAAGTAACATTCCTGGTGGATCATGTCATGAAATCCTGACACAGCATCACAGTTTAAGAATGGCAGGTCGGATGTTAAAGATGACCCGCATTCAGGACGCACTTCGACTTCTACCGACGACTCTCATGTTGGGAACGTCAATGAAATTGTGCATGCCAATCGAAGACAGACTGTCCAAGATGTTGCAGAAGAAAGTCACATCTCTGCTGGATCATGTCATGAAATCCTGACACAGCATCACAGTTTAAGAATGGCAGGTCGGATGTTAAAGATGACCCGCATTCAGGACGCACTTCGACTTCTACCGACGACTCTCATGTTAGGAACGTCAATGACATTGTGGGTGCCAATCCAAGACAGACTGTCCAAGAGGTTGCAGAAGAAAGTAACATTCCTGCTGGATCATGTCATGAAATCCGGACACAGGATCACAGTTTAAGAATGGCACGTCGGATGTTAAAGATGACCCGCATTCAGGACGCACTTCGACTTCTACCGACGACTCTCACGTTAAGAATGTCAATGCAATCATGCGTGCCAATCGAAGACAGACTGTCCAAGAGGTTGCAGAAGAAAGTAACATTCCTGCTGGATCATGTCATGAAATCCTGACACAGCATCACAGTTAAAGGATGGCAGGTCGGATGTTAAAGATGACCCGCATTCAGGACGCACTTCGACATCTACCGACGACTCTCATGTTAGGAACGGCAATGAAATAATGCGTGCCAATCCAAGACAGACTGTCCAAGAGGTTGCAGAAGAAAGTAACATTCCTGCTGGATCATGTCATGATATCCTGACACAGCATCACAGATTAAGAGTGGCAGGTCGGATGTTAAAGATGACCCGCATTCAGGACGCACTTCGACTTCTACCGTCGACTCTCATGTTAGGAACGTCAATGAAATTGTGCGTGCCAATCCAAGACAGACTGTCCAAGAGGTTGCAGAAGAAAGTAACATTCCTGCTGGATCATCTCATGAAATCCTGACACAGCATGACAGTTTAAGAATGGCAGGTCGGATGTTAAAGATGACCCGCATTCAGGACGCACTTCGACTTCTACCGACGACTCTCATGTTAGGAACGTCAATGAAATTGTGAGTGCCAATCGATGACAGACTGTCCAAGAGGTTGCAGAAGAAAGTAACATTCCTGCTGGATCATGTCATGAAATCCTGACACAGCATCACAGTTTAAGAATGGCAGGTCGGATGTTAAAGATGACCCGCATTCAGGACGCACTTCGACTTCTACCGACGACTCTCATGTTAGGAATGTCAATGAAATTGTGCGTGCCAATCGAAGACAGTCTGTCCAAGAGGTTGCAGAAGAAAGTAACATTCCTGCTGGATCATGTCATGAAATCCTGACACAGCATGACAGTTTAAGAATGGCAGGTCGGATGTTATAGATGACCCGCATTCAGGACGCACTTCGACTTCTACCGACGACTCACATGTTAGGAACGTCAATGAAATTGTGAGTGCCAATCGAAGACAGATTGTCCAAGAGGTTGCAGAAGAAAGCAACATTCCTGCTGGATCATGTCATGAAATCCTGACACAGCATCACTGTTTAAGAATGGCAGGTCGGATGTTAAAGATGACCCGCATTCAGGACGCACTTCGACTTCTACTGACGACTCTCATGTCAGGAACGTCAATGAAATTGTGCGTGCCAATCCAAGACAGACTGTCCAAGAGGTTGCAGAAGAAAGTAACGTTCCTGCTGGATTACATCATGAAATCCTGACACAGCATCACAGTTTAAGAATGGCAGGTCAGATGTTAAAGATGACCTGCATTCAGGATGCACTTCGACGTCTACCGACGACTCTCATGTCAGGAACGTCAATGAAATTGTGCGTGCCAATCCAAGACAGACTGTCCAAGAGGTTGCAGAAGAAAGTAACATTCCTGCTGGATTATGTCATGAAATCCTGACACAGCATCACAGTTTAAGAATGGCAGGTCGGATGTTAAAGATGACCTGCATTCAGGACGCACTTCGACTTCTACCGACGACTCCAATGTCAGGAACGTCAATGAAATTGTGCATGCCAATCCAAGACAGACTGTCCAAGAGGTTGCAGAAGAAAGTCACATTTCTGCTGGATCATGTCATGAAATCCTGACACAGCATCACAGTTTAAGAATGGCAGTTCGGAAGTTAAAGATGACCCGCATTCAGGACGCACTTCGACTTCTACCGACGACTCTCATTTCAGGAATATCTCTGAAATTGTGCGTTCCAATCCAAGACAGACTGTCCAAGAGGTTGCAGAAGAAAGTAACATTCCTGGTGGATCATCTCATGAAATCCTGACACAGCATCACAGTTTAAGAATGGCATTTCGGATGTTAAAGATGACCCGCATTCAGGACGCACTTCGACTTCTACCGACGACTCTCATGTTGGGAACGTCAATGAAATTGTGCATGCCAATCGAAGACAGACTGTCCAAGATGTTGCAGAAGAAAGTAACATTCCTGCTGGATCATGTCATGAAATCCTGACACAGCATCACAGTTTAAGAATGGCAGGTCGGATGTTAAAGATGACCCGCATTCAGGACGCACTTCGACTTCTACCGACGACTCTCATGTTAGGAACGTCTATGACATTGTGGGTGCCAATCCAAGACAGACTGTCCAAGAGGTTGCAGAAGAAAGTAACATTCCTGCTGGATCATGTCATGAAATCCGGACACAGCATCGCAGTTTAAGAATGGCAGGTCGGATGTTAAAGATGACCCGCATTCAGGACGCACTTCGACTTCTACCGACGACTCTCATGTTAAGAATGTCAATGCAATTATGCGTGCCAATCGAAGACAGACTGTCCAAGAGGTTGCAGAAGAAAGTAACATTCCTGCTGGATCATGTCATGAAATCCTGACACAGCATCACAGTTAAAGGAAGGCAGGTCGGATGTTAAAGATGACCCGCATTCAGGACGCACTTCGACATCTACCGACGACTCTCATGTTAGGAACGGCAATGAAATAATGCGTGCCAATCCAAGACAGACTGTCCAAGAGGTTGCAGAAGAAAGTAACATTCCTGGTGGATCATCTCATGAAATCCTGACACAGCATCACAGATTAAGAGTGGCAGGTCGGATGTTAAAGATGACCCGCATTCAGGACGCACTTCGACTTCTACCGTCGACTCTCATGTTAGGAACGTCAATGAAATTGTGCGTGCCAATCCAAGACAGACTGTCCAAGAGGTTGCAGAAGAAAGTAACATTCCTGCTGGATCATCTCATGAAATCCTGACACAGCATCACAGTTTAAGAATGGCAGGTCGGATGTTAAAGATGACCCGCATTCAGGACGCACTTCGACTTCTACCGACGACTCTCATGTTAGGAACGTCAATGAAATTGTGAGTGCCAATCGAAGACAGACTGTCCAAGAGGTTGCAGAAGAAAGTAACATTCCTGCTGGATCATGTCATGAAATCCTGACACAGCATCACAGTTTAAGAATGGCAGGTCGGATGTTAAAGATGACCCGCATTCAGGACGCACTTCGACTTCTACCGACGACTCTCATGTTAGGAATGTCAATGAAATTGTGCGTGCCAATCGAAGACAGACTGTCCAAGAGGTTGCAGAAGAAAGTAACATTCCTGCTGGATCATGTCATGAAATCCTGACACAGCATGACAGTTTAAGAATGGCAGGTCGGATGTTATAGATGACCCGCATTCAGGACGCACTTCGACTTCTACCGACGACTCACATGTTAGGATCGTCAATGAAATTGTGAGTGCCAATCGAAGACAGACTGTCCAAGAGGTTGCAGAAGAAAGCAACATTCCTGGTGGATCATCTCATGAAATCCTGACACAGCATCACAGATTAAGAGTGGCAGGTCGGATGTTAAAGATGACCCGCATTCAGGACGCACTTCGACTTCCACCGACGACTCTTATGTCAGGAAGGTCAATGAAATTGTGCGTGCCAATCCAAGACAGACTGTCCAAGAGGTTGCAGAAGAAAGTCACATTTCTGCTGTATCATGTCATGAAATCCTGACAAGGCATCACAGTTTAAGAATGGCAGGTCGGATGTTAAAGATGACCCGCATTCAGGACGCACTTCGACTTCTACCGACGACTCTCATGTTAGGAACGTCAATGAAATTGTGCGTGCCAATCCAAGACAGACTGTCCAAGAGGTTGCAGAAGAAAGTAACATTCCTGCTGGATCATGCCATGAAATCCTGACACAGCATCACAGTTTAAGAATGGCAGGTCGGATGTTAAAGATGCCCCTCATTCAGGACGCACTTCGACTTCTACCGACGACTCTCATGTTAGGAATGTCAATGAAATTGTGCGTTGCAATCCAAGACAGACTGTCCAAGAGGTTGCAGAAGAAAGTAACATTCCTGCTGGATCATGTCATGAAATCCTGACACAGCATCACAGTTTAAGAATGGCAGGTCGGATGTTATAGATGACCCGCATTCAGGACGCACTTCGACTTCTACCGACGACTCACATGTTAGGAACGTCAATGAAATTGTGCGTGCCAATCGAAGACAGACTGTCCCAGAGGTTGCAGAAAAAAGTAACATTCCTGCTGCATCATGTCATGAAATCCTGACACAGCATCACTGTTTAAGAATGGCAGGTCGGATGTTAAACATGACCCGCATTCAGGACGCACTTCGACTTCTACCGACGACTCTCATGTTAGGAACGTCAATGCAATTGTGCGTGCCAATCGAAGACAGACTGTCCAAGAGGTTGCAGAAGAAAGTAACATTCCTGCTGGATTATGTCATGAAATCCTGACACAGTATCACAGTTTAAGAATGGCAGGTCGGATGTTAAAGATCACCCGCACTCAGTATGCACTTCGACTTCTACCGACGACTCTAATGTCAGGAAGGTCAATGAAATTGTGCGTGCCAATCCAAGACAGACTGTCCAAGAGGTTGCAGAAGAAAGTCACACTTCTGCTGGATCATGTCATGAAATCCTGACACAGCATCACATTTTAAGAATGGCAGGTCGGATGTTAAAGATGACCCGCATTCAGGACTCACTTCGACTTCTACCGACGACTCTCATGTTAGGAACGTCAATGACTTTGTGCGTGCCAATCCAAGACAGACTGTCCAAGAGATTGCAGAAGAAAGTAACATTCCTGCTGGATCATATCATGAAATCCTGACACAGCATCATAGTTTAAGAATGGCAGGTCGGATGTTAAAGATGACCCGCATTCAGGACGCACTTCGACTTCTACCGACGACTCTCATGTTAGGAACGTCAATGACTTTGTGCGTGCCAATCCAAGACAGACTGTCCAAGAGGTTGCAGAAGAAAGTAACATTCCTGCTGGATCATGTCATGAAATCCTGACACAGCATCAGAGTTTAAGAATGGCAGGTCGGATGTTAAAGATGACCCGCATTCAGGACGCACTTCGACTCCTACCGACGACTCTTATGTTAGGAACGTCAATCAAATTGTGCGTGCCAATCGAAGACAGACTGTCCAAGAGGTTGCAGAAGAAAGTAACATACCTGCTGGATCATGTCATGAAATCCTGACACAGCATCACAGTTTAAGAATGGCAAGTCGGATGTTATAGATGACCCGCATTCAGGACGCACTTCGACTTCTATCGACGACTCTCATGTTAGGAACGTCAATTAAATTGTGCGTGCTAATCCAAGACAGACTGTCCAAGAGGTTGCAGAAGAAAGTAACATTCCTGCTGGATCATGTCATGAAATCCTGACACAGCATCACAGTTTAAGAATGGCAGATTGGATGTTAAAGATGACCCGCATTCAGGACGCACTTCAACTCCTACCGACACTCTCTTGTTAGGAACGTCAATGAAATTGTGCGTGCCAATCGAAGACAGACTGTCCAAGAGGTTGCAGAAGAAAGTAACATTCCTGCTGGATCATGTCATGAAATCCTGACACAGCATCACAGTTTAAGAATGGCAGGTCGGATGTTATAGATGACCCGCATTCAGGACGCACTTCGACTTCTACCGACGACTCACATGTTAGGAACGTCAATGAAATTGTGAGTGCCAATCGAAGACAGACTGTCCAAGAGGTTGGAGAAGAAAGTAACTTTCCTGCTGGATCATGTCATGAAATCCTGACACAGCATCACAGTTTAAGAATGGCAGGTCGGATGTTAAAGGTGATCCGCATTCAGGACGCACTTCGACATCTACCGACGACTCTCATGTTAGGAATGTCAATGAAATTGTGCGTGCCAATCCAAGACAGACTGTCCAAGAGGTTGCAGAAGAAAGTAACATTCCTGCTGGATCATGTCATGAAATCCTGACACAGCATCACAGTTTAAGAATGGCAGGTCGGATGTTAAAGATGACCCGCATTCAGGACGCACTTCGACTCCTACCGACGACTCTCATGTTAGGAACGTCAATGAAATTGTGCGTGCCAATCGAAGACAGACTGTCCAAGAGGTTGCAGAAGAAAGTGACATTCCTGCTGGATCATGTTATGAAATCCTGACACAGCATCACAGTTTAAGAATGGCAGGTCGGATGTTATAGATGACCCGCATTCAGGACGCACTTCGACTTCTACCGACGACTCTCATGTTAGGAACGTCAATGAAATTGTGCGTGCCAATCCAAGACAGACTGTCCAAGAGGTTGCAGAAGAAAGTAACATTCCTGCTGGATCATGTCATGAAATCCTGACACAGCATCAGAGTTTAAGAATGGCAGGTCGGATGTTAAAGATGACCCGTATTCAGGACGCACTTCGACTTCTACCGACGACTCTCATGTTTGGAACGTCAATGAAATTGTGCGTGCCAATCCAAGACAGACTGTCCAAGAGGTTGTAGAAGAAAGTAACATTCCTGCTGGATCATGTCATGAAATCCTGAAACAGCATCACAGTTTAAGAATGGCAGGTCGGATATTAAAGATGACCCGCATTCAGGACGCACTTCGACTTCTACCGACGACTCTCATGTTAGGAACGTCAATGAAATTGTGCGTGCCAATCCAAGACAGACTGTCCAAGAGGTTGCAGAAGAAAGTGACATTCCTGCTGGATCATGTCATGAAATCCTGACAGCATCACAGTTTAAGAATGGCAGGTCGGATGTTAAAGATGACCCGCATTCAGGACGCACTTCGACTTCTACCGACGACTCTCATTTTAGGAATATCTCTGAAATTGTGCGTTCCAATCCAAGACAGACTGTCCAAGAGGTTGCAGAAGAAAGTAACATTCCTGCTGGATCATGTCATGAAATCCTGACACAGCATCACAGTTTAAGAATGGCAGGTCGGATGTTAAAGATGACCCGCATTCAGGACGCACTTCGACTTCTACCGACGACTCTCATGTTAGGAAACTCAATGAAATTGTGCGTGTCAATCGAAGACAGACTGTCCAAGAGGTTGCAGAAGAAAGTAACATTCCTGCTGGATCATGTCATGAAATCCTGACACAGCATCACAGTTTAAGAATGGCAGGTCGGATGTTGAAGATGACCCGCATTCAGGACGCAATTCGACTTCTACCGACGACTCTCATTTTAGGAATATCTCTGAAATTGTGCGTTACAATCCAAGACAGAATGTCCAAGAGGTTGCAGAAGAAAGTAACATTCCTGCTGGATCATGTCATGAAATCCTGACACAGCATCACAGTTTAAGAGTGGCAGGTCGGATGTTAAAGATCACCCGCATTCAGGACGCACTTCGACTTCTACCGACGACTCTCATGTTAGGAATGTCAATGAAATTGTGCGTGCCAATCCAAGGCAGACTGTCCAAGAGGTTGCAGAAGAAAGTGACATTCCTGCTGGATCATGTTATGAAATCCTGACACAGCATCACAGTTTAAGAATGGCAGGTCGGATGTTATAGATGACCCGCATTCAGGACGCACTTCGACTTCTACCGACGACTCTCATGTTAGGAACGTCAATGAAATTGTGCGTGCAAATCCAAGACAGACTGTCCAAGAGGTTGCAGAAGAAAGTAACATTCCTGCTGGATCATGTCATGAAATCCTGACACAGCATCAGAGTTTAAGAATGGAAGGTCGGATGTTAAAGATGACCCGTATTCAGGACGCACTTCGACTTCTACCGACGACTCTCATGTTTGGAACGTCAATGAAATTGTGCGTGCCAATCCAAGACAGACTGTCCAAGAGGTTGTAGAAGAAAGTCACATTTCTGCTGGATCATGTCATGAAATCCTGACACAGCATCACAGTTTAAGAATGGCAGTTCGGATGTTAAAGATGACCCGCATTCAGGACGCACTTCGACTTCTACCGACGACTCTCATTTCAGGAATATCTCTGAAATTGTGCGTTCCAATCCAAGACAGACTGTCCAAGAGGTTGCAGAAGAAAGTAACATTCCTGGTGGATCATGTCATGAAATCCTGACACAGCATCACAGTTTAAGAATGGCAGGTCGGATGTTAAAGATGACCCGCATTCAGGACGCACTTCGACTTCTACCGACGACTCTCATGTTGGGAACGTCAATGAAATTGTGCATGCCAATCGAAGACAGACTGTCCAAGATGTTGCAGAAGAAAGTCACATCTCTGCTGGATCATGTCATGAAATCCTGACACAGCATCACAGTTTAAGAATGGCAGGTCGGATGTTAAAGATGACCCGCATTCAGGACGCACTTCGACTTCTACCGACGACTCTCATGTTAGGAACGTCAATGACATTGTGGGTGCCAATCCAAGACAGACTGTCCAAGAGGTTGCAGAAGAAAGTAACATTCCTGCTGGATCATGTCATGAAATCCGGACACAGGATCACAGTTTAAGAATGGCACGTCGGATGTTAAAGATGACCCGCATTCAGGACGCACTTCGACTTCTACCGACGACTCTCACGTTAAGAATGTCAATGCAATCATGCGTGCCAATCGAAGACAGACTGTCCAAGAGGTTGCAGAAGAAAGTAACATTCCTGCTGGATCATGTCATGAAATCCTGACACAGCATCACAGTTAAAGGATGGCAGGTCGGATGTTAAAGATGACCCGCATTCAGGACGCACTTCGACATCTACCGACGACTCTCATGTTAGGAACGGCAATGAAATAATGCGTGCCAATCCAAGACAGACTGTCCAAGAGGTTGCAGAAGAAAGTAACATTCCTGCTGGATCATGTCATGATATCCTGACACAGCATCACAGATTAAGAGTGGCAGGTCGGATGTTAAAGATGACCCGCATTCAGGACGCACTTCGACTTCTACCGTCGACTCTCATGTTAGGAACGTCAATGAAATTGTGCGTGCCAATCCAAGACAGACTGTCCAAGAGGTTGCAGAAGAAAGTAACATTCCTGCTGGATCATCTCATGAAATCCTGACACAGCATGACAGTTTAAGAATGGCAGGTCGGATGTTAAAGATGACCCGCATTCAGGACGCACTTCGACTTCTACCGACGACTCTCATGTTAGGAACGTCAATGAAATTGTGAGTGCCAATCGATGACAGACTGTCCAAGAGGTTGCAGAAGAAAGTAACATTCCTGCTGGATCATGTCATGAAATCCTGACACAGCATCACAGTTTAAGAATGGCAGGTCGGATGTTAAAGATGACCCGCATTCAGGACGCACTTCGACTTCTACCGACGACTCTCATGTTAGGAATGTCAATGAAATTGTGCGTGCCAATCGAAGACAGTCTGTCCAAGAGGTTGCAGAAGAAAGTAACATTCCTGCTGGATCATGTCATGAAATCCTGACACAGCATGACAGTTTAAGAATGGCAGGTCGGATGTTATAGATGACCCGCATTCAGGACGCACTTCGACTTCTACCGACGACTCACATGTTAGGAACGTCAATGAAATTGTGAGTGCCAATCGAAGACAGATTGTCCAAGAGGTTGCAGAAGAAAGCAACATTCCTGCTGGATCATGTCATGAAATCCTGACACAGCATCACTGTTTAAGAATGGCAGGTCGGATGTTAAAGATGACCCGCATTCAGGACGCACTTCGACTTCTACTGACGACTCTCATGTCAGGAACGTCAATGAAATTGTGCGTGCCAATCCAAGACAGACTGTCCAAGAGGTTGCAGAAGAAAGTAACGTTCCTGCTGGATTACATCATGAAATCCTGACACAGCATCACAGTTTAAGAATGGCAGGTCAGATGTTAAAGATGACCCGCATTCAGGATGCACTTCGACGTCTACCGACGACTCTCATGTCAGGAACGTCAATGAAATTGTGCGTGCCAATCCAAGACAGACTGTCCAAGAGGTTGCAGAAGAAAGTAACATTCCTGCTGGATTATGTCATGAAATCCTGACACAGCATCACAGTTTAAGAATGGCAGGTCGGATGTTAAAGATGACCTGCATTCAGGACGCACTTCGACTTCTACCGACGACTCCAATGTCAGGAACGTCAATGAAATTGTGCATGCCAATCCAAGACAGACTGTCCAAGAGGTTGCAGAAGAAAGTCACATTTCTGCTGGATCATGTCATGAAATCCTGACACAGCATCACAGTTTAAGAATGGCAGTTCGGAAGTTAAAGATGACCCGCATTCAGGACGCACTTCGACTTCTACCGACGACTCTCATTTCAGGAATATCTCTGAAATTGTGCGTTCCAATCCAAGACAGACTGTCCAAGAGGTTGCAGAAGAAAGTAACATTCCTGGTGGATCATCTCATGAAATCCTGACACAGCATCACAGTTTAAGAATGGCATTTCGGATGTTAAAGATGACCCGCATTCAGGACGCACTTCGACTTCTACCGACGACTCTCATGTTGGGAACGTCAATGAAATTGTGCATGCCAATCGAAGACAGACTGTCCAAGATGTTGCAGAAGAAAGTAACATTCCTGCTGGATCATGTCATGAAATCCTGACACAGCATCACAGTTTAAGAATGGCAGGTCGGATGTTAAAGATGACCCGCATTCAGGACGCACTTCGACTTCTACCGACGACTCTCATGTTAGGAACGTCTATGACATTGTGGGTGCCAATCCAAGACAGACTGTCCAAGAGGTTGCAGAAGAAAGTAACATTCCTGCTGGATCATGTCATGAAATCCGGACACAGCATCGCAGTTTAAGAATGGCAGGTCGGATGTTAAAGATGACCCGCATTCAGGACGCACTTCGACTTCTACCGACGACTCTCATGTTAAGAATGTCAATGCAATTATGCGTGCCAATCGAAGACAGACTGTCCAAGAGGTTGCAGAAGAAAGTAACATTCCTGCTGGATCATGTCATGAAATCCTGACACAGCATCACAGTTAAAGGAAGGCAGGTCGGATGTTAAAGATGACCCGCATTCAGGACGCACTTCGACATCTACCGACGACTCTCATGTTAGGAACGGCAATGAAATAATGCGTGCCAATCCAAGACAGACTGTCCAAGATGTTGCAGAAGAAAGTAACATTCCTGGTGGATCATCTCATGAAATCCTGACACAGCATCACAGATTAAGAGTGGCAGGTCGGATGTTAAAGATGACCCGCATTCAGGACGCACTTCGACTTCTACCGTCGACTCTCATGTTAGGAACGTCAATGAAATTGTGCGTGCCAATCCAAGACAGACTGTCCAAGAGGTTGCAGAAGAAAGTAACATTCCTGCTGGATCATCTCATGAAATCCTGACACAGCATCACAGTTTAAGAATGGCAGGTCGGATGTTAAAGATGACCCGCATTCAGGACGCACTTCGACTTCTACCGACGACTCTCATGTTAGGAACGTCAATGAAATTGTGAGTGCCAATCGAAGACAGACTGTCCAAGAGGTTGCAGAAGAAAGTAACATTCCTGCTGGATCATGTCATGAAATCCTGACACAGCATCACAGTTTAAGAATGGCAGGTCGGATGTTAAAGATGACCCGCATTCAGGACGCACTTCGACTTCTACCGACGACTCTCATGTTAGGAATGTCAATGAAATTGTGCGTGCCAATCGAAGACAGACTGTCCAAGAGGTTGCAGAAGAAAGTAACATTCCTGCTGGATCATGTCATGAAATCCTGACACAGCATGACAGTTTAAGAATGGCAGGTCGGATGTTATAGATGACCCGCATTCAGGACGCACTTCGACTTCTACCGACGACTCACATGTTAGGATCGTCAATGAAATTGTGAGTGCCAATCGAAGACAGACTGTCCAAGAGGTTGCAGAAGAAAGCAACATTCCTGGTGGATCATCTCATGAAATCCTGACACAGCATCACAGATTAAGAGTGGCAGGTCGGATGTTAAAGATGACCCGCATTCAGGACGCACTTCGACTTCCACCGACGACTCTTATGTCAGGAACGTCAATGAAATTGTGCGTGCCAATCCAAGACAGACTGTCCAAGAGGTTGCAGAAGAAAGTCACATTTCTGCTGTATCATGTCATGAAATCCTGACAAGGCATCACAGTTTAAGAATGGCAGGTCGGATGTTAAAGATGACCCGCATTCAGGACGCACTTCGACTTCTACCGACGACTCTCATGTTAGGAACGTCAATGAAATTGTGCGTGCCAATCCAAGACAGACTGTCCAAGAGGTTGCAGAAGAAAGTAACATTCCTGCTGGATCATGCCATGAAATCCTGACACAGCATCACAGTTTAAGAATGGCAGGTCGGATGTTAAAGATGCCCCTCATTCAGGACGCACTTCGACTTCTACCGACGACTCTCATGTTAGGAATGTCAATGAAATTGTGCGTTGCAATCCAAGACAGACTGTCCAAGAGGTTGCAGAAGAAAGTAACATTCCTGCTGGATCATGTCATGAAATCCTGACACAGCATCACAGTTTAAGAATGGCAGGTCGGATGTTATAGATGACCCGCATTCAGGACGCACTTCGACTTCTACCGACGACTCACATGTTAGGAACGTCAATGAAATTGTGCGTGCCAAACGAAGACAGACTGTCCCAGAGGTTGCAGAAAAAAGTAACATTCCTGCTGCATCATGTCATGAAATCCTGACACAGCATCACTGTTTAAGAATGGCAGGTCGGATGTTAAACATGACCCGCATTCAGGACGCACTTCGACTTCTACCGACGACTCTCATGTTAGGAACGTCAATGCAATTGTGCGTGCCAATCGAAGACAGACTGTCCAAGAGGTTGCAGAAGAAAGTAACATTCCTGCTGGATTATGTCATGAAATCCTGACACAGTATCACAGTTTAAGAATGGCAGGTCGGATGTTAAAGATCACCCGCACTCAGTATGCACTTCGACTTCTACCGACGACTCTAATGTCAGGAAGGTCAATGAAATTGTGCGTGCCAATCCAAGACAGACTGTCCAAGAGGTTGCAGAAGAAAGTCACACTTCTGCTGGATCATGTCATGAAATCCTGACACAGCATCACATTTTAAGAATGGCAGGTCGGATGTTAAAGATGACCCGCATTCAGGACTCACTTCGACTTCTACCGACGACTCTCATGTTAGGAACGTCAATGACTTTGTGCGTGCCAATCCAAGACAGACTGTCCAAGAGATTGCAGAAGAAAGTAACATTCCTGCTGGATCATATCATGAAATCCTGACACAGCTTCATAGTTTAAGAATGGCAGGTCGGATGTTAAAGATGACCCGCATTCAGGACGCACTTCGACTTCTACCGACGACTCTCATGTTAGGAACGTCAATGACTTTGTGCGTGCCAATCCAAGACAGACTGTCCAAGAGGTTGCAGAAGAAAGTAACATTCCTGCTGGATCATGTCATGAAATCCTGACACAGCATCAGAGTTTAAGAATGGCAGGTCGGATGTTAAAGATGACCCGCATTCAGGACGCACTTCGACTCCTACCGACGACTCTTATGTTAGGAACGTCAATCAAATTGTGCGTGCCAATCGAAGACAGACTGTCCAAGAGGTTGCAGAAGAAAGTAACATACCTGCTGGATCATGTCATGAAATCCTGACACAGCATCACAGTTTAAGAATGGCAAGTCGGATGTTATAGATGACCCGCATTCAGGACGCACTTCGACTTCTATCGACGACTCTCATGTTAGGAACGTCAATTAAATTGTGCGTGCTAATCCAAGACAGACTGTCCAAGAGGTTGCAGAAGAAAGTAACATTCCTGCTGGATCATGTCATGAAATCCTGACACAGCATCACAGTTTAAGAATGGCAGATTGGATGTTAAAGATGACCCGCATTCAGGACGCACTTCAACTCCTACCGACACTCTCTTGTTAGGAACGTCAATGAAATTGTGCGTGCCAATCGAAGACAGACTGTCCAAGAGGTTGCAGAAGAAAGTAACATTCCTGCTGGATCATGTCATGAAATCCTGACACAGCATCACAGTTTAAGAATGGCAGGTCGGATGTTATAGATGACCCGCATTCAGGACGCACTTCGACTTCTACCGACGACTCACATGTTAGGAACGTCAATGAAATTGTGAGTACCAATCGAAGACAGACTGTCCAAGAGGTTGGAGAAGAAAGTAACTTTCCTGCTGGATCATGTCATGAAATCCTGACACAGCATCACAGTTTAAGAATGGCAGGTCGGATGTTAAAGGTGATCCGCATTCAGGACGCACTTCGACATCTACCGACGACTCTCATGTTAGGAATGTCAATGAAATTGTGCGTGCCAATCCAAGACAGACTGTCCAAGAGGTTGCAGAAGAAAGTAACATTCCTGCTGGATCATGTCATGAAATCCTGACACAGCATCACAGTTTAAGAATGGCAGGTCGGATGTTAAAGATGACCCGCATTCAGGACGCACTTCGACTCCTACCGACGACTCTCATGTTAGGAACGTCAATGAAATTGTGCGTGCCAATCGAAGACAGACTGTCCAAGAGGTTGCAGAAGAAAGTGACATTCCTGCTGGATCATGTTATGAAATCCTGACACAGCATCACAGTTTAAGAATGGCAGGTCGGATGTTATAGATGACCCGCATTCAGGACGCACTTCGTCTTCTACCGACGACTCTCATGTTAGGAACGTCAATGAAATTGTGCGTGCAAATCCAAGACAGACTGTCCAAGAGGTTGCAGAAGAAAGTAACATTCCTGCTGGATCATGTCATGAAATCCTGACACAGCATCAGAGTTTAAGAATGGCAGGTCGGATGTTAAAGATGACCCGTATTCAGGACGCACTTCGACTTCTACCGACGACTCTCATGTTTGGAACGTCAATGAAATTGTGCGTGCCAATCCAAGACAGACTGTCCAAGAGGTTGTAGAAGAAAGTAACATTCCTGCTGGATCATGTCATGAAATCCTGAAACAGCATCACAGTTTAAGAATGGCAGGTCGGATATTAAAGATGACCCGCATTCAGGACGCACTTCGACTTCTACCGACGACTCTCATGTTAGGAACGTCAATGAAATTGTGCGTGCCAATCCAAGACAGACTGTCCAAGAGGTTGCAGAAGAAAGTGACATTCCTGCTGGATCATGTCATGAAATCCTGACAGCATCACAGTTTAAGAATGGCAGGTCGGATGTTAAAGATGACCCGCATTCAGGACGCACTTCGACTTCTACCGACGACTCTCATTTTAGGAATATCTCTGAAATTGTGCGTTCCAATCCAAGACAGACTGTCCAAGAGGTTGCAGAAGAAAGTAACATTCCTGCTGGATCATGTCATGAAATCCTGACACAGCATCACAGTTTAAGAATGGCAGGTCGGATGTTAAAGATGACCCGCATTCAGGACGCACTTCGACTTCTACCGACGACTCTCATGTTAGGAAACTCAATGAAATTGTGCGTGTCAATCGAAGACAGACTGTCCAAGAGGTTGCAGAAGAAAGTAACATTCCTGCTGGATCATGTCATGAAATCCTGACACAGCATCACAGTTTAAGAATGGCAGGTCGGATGTTGAAGATGACCCGCATTCAGGACGCAATTCGACTTCTACCGACGACTCTCATTTTAGGAATATCTCTGAAATTGTGCGTTACAATCCAAGACAGAATGTCCAAGAGGTTGCAGAAGAAAGTAACATTCCTGCTGGATCATGTCATGAAATCCTGACACAGCATCACAGTTTAAGAGTGGCAGGTCGGATGTTAAAGATCACCCGCATTCAGGACGCACTTCGACTTCTACCGACGACTCTCATGTTAGGAATGTCAATGAAATTGTGCGTGCCAATCCAAGGCAGACTGTCCAAGAGGTTGCAGAAGAAAGTGACATTCCTGCTGGATCATGTTATGAAATCCTGACACAGCATCACAGTTTAAGAATGGCAGGTCGGATGTTATAGATGACCCGCATTCAGGACGCACTTCGACTTCTACCGACGACTCTCATGTTAGGAACGTCAATGAAATTGTGCGTGCAAATCCAAGACAGACTGTCCAAGAGGTTGCAGAAGAAAGTAACATTCCTGCTGGATCATGTCATGAAATCCTGACACAGCATCAGAGTTTAAGAATGGAAGGTCGGATGTTAAAGATGACCCGTATTCAGGACGCACTTCGACTTCTACCGACGACTCTCATGTTTGGAACGTCAATGAAATTGTGCGTGCCAATCCAAGACAGACTGTCCAAGAGGTTGTAGAAGAAAGTAACATTCCTGCTGGATCATGTCATGAAATCCTGAAACAGCATCACAGTTTAAGAATGGCAGGTCGGATATTAAAGATGACCCGCATTCGGGACGCACTTCGACTTCTACAGACGACTCTCATTTTAGGAATATCTCTGAAATTGTGCGTTCCAATCCAAGACAGACTGTCCAAGAGGTTGCAGAAGAAAGTAACATTCCTGCTGGATCATGTCATGAAATCCTGACACAGCATCAAAGTTTAAGAATGGCAGGTCGGATGTTAAAGATGACCCGCATTCAGGACGCACTTCGACTTCTACCGACGACTCTCATGTTAGGAAACTCAATGAAATTGTGCGTGTCAATCGAAGACAGACTGTCCAAGAGGTTGCAGAAGAAAGTAACATTCCTGCTGGATCATGTCATGAAATCCTGACACAGCATCACAGTTTAAGAATGGCAGGTCGGATGTTGAAGATGACCCGCATTCAGGACGCAATTCGACTTCTACCGACGACTCTCATTTTAGGAATATCTCTGAAATTGTGCGTTCCAATCCAAGACAGACTGTCCAGGAGGTTGCAGAAGAAAGTAACATTCCTGCTGGATCATGTCATGAAATCCTGACACAGCATCACAGTTTAAGAGTGGCAGGTCGGATGTTAAAGATGACCCGCATTCAGGACGCACTTCGACTTCTACCGACGACTCTCATGTTAGGAATGTCAATGAAATTGTGCGTGCCAATCCAAGACAGACTGTCCAAGAGGTTGCAGAAGAAAGTAACATTCCTGCTGGATCATATCATGAAATCCTGACACAGCATCACAGTTTAAGAATGGCAGGTCGGATGTTAAAGATGACCCGCTTTCAGGACGCACTTCTACTTCTACCGACGACTCTCATGTTAGGAACGTCAATGAAATTGTGCGTGCCAATCCAAGACAGACTGTCCAAGAGGTTGCAGAAGAAAGCAACATTTCTGCTGGATCATGTCATGAAATCCTGACACAGCATCACAGTTTAAGAATGGCAGGTCGGATGTTAAAGATGATCCGCATTCAGGATGCACTTCGACTTCTACCGACGACTCTCATGTTAGGAACGTCAATCAAATTGTGCGTGCCAATCGAAGACAGACTGTCCAAGAGGTTGCAGAAGAAAGTAACATTCCTGCTGGATCATGTCATGAAATCCTGACACAGCATCACAGTTTAAGAATGGCAGGTCGGATGTTAAAGATGACCCGCATTCAGGACGCACTTCGACTTCTACCGACGACTCTCATGTTAGGAATGTCAATGCAATTGTGCGTGCCAATCCAAGACAGACTGTCCAAGAAGTTGCAGAAGAAAGTAACATTCCTGCTGGATCATGTCATGAAATCCTGACACAGCATCACAGTTTAAGAATAGCAGGTCGGATGTTAAAGATGACCCGCATTCAGGACGCAGTTCGACTTCTATCGACGACTCTCATGTTAGGAACGTCAATGAAATTGTGCGTTGCAATCCAAGACAGACTGTCCAAGAGGTTGCAGAAGAAAGTAACATTCCTGCTGGATCATGTCATGAAGTCCTGACAAGGCATCACAGTTTAAGAATGGCAGGTTGGATGTTAAACATGACCCGCATTCAGGACGCCCTTCGACTCCTACCGACGACCCTCTTGTTAGGAACGTCAATGAAATTATGCGTGCCAATCGAAGACAGACTGTCCAAGAGGTTGCAGAAGAAAGTAACATTCCTGCTGGATCATGTCATGAAATCCTGACACAGCATCACAGTTTAAGAATGGCAGGTCGGATGTTAAAGATGACCCGCATTCAGACGCACTTCGACTTCTACCGACGACTCTCATGTTAGGAACGTCAATCAAATTGTGTGTGCCAATCCAAGACAGACTGTTCAAGAGGTTGCAGAAGAAAGTAACATTCCTGCTGGATCATGTCATGAAATCCTGACACAGCATCACAGTTTAAGAATGGCAGGTTGGATGTTAAAGATAACCTGCATTCAGGACGCACTTCGACTTCTACTGACGACTCTCATGTTAGGAACGTCAATGAAATTGTGCGTGCCAATCCAAGACAGACAGTCCAAGAGGTTGCAGAAGAAAGTAACATTCCTGCTGGATCGTATCATGAAATCCTGACACAGCATCACAGTTTAAGAATGGCAGGTCGGATGTTAAACATGACCCGCTTTCAGGACGCACTTCGACTCCTACCGACGACTCTCTTGTTAGGAACGTCAATGAAATTGTGCGTGCCAATCGAAGACAGACTGTCCACGAGGTTGCAGAAGAAAGTAACATTCCTGCTGGATCATGTCATGAAATCCTGACACAGCATCACAGTTTAAGAATGGCAAGTCGGATGTTATAGATGACCCGCATTCAGGACGCACTTCGACTTCTACCGACGACTCTCATGTTAGGAACGTCAATGAAATTGTGCGTGCCAATCCAAGACAGACTGTCCAAGAGGTTGTAGAAGAAAGTAACATTCCTGCTGGATCATGTCATGAAATCCTGACACAGCATCACAGTTTAAGAATGGCAGGTCGGATGTTAAAGATGACCCGCATTCAGGACGCACTTCGACTTCTACCGACGACTCTCATGTTAGGAACGGCAATGAAATAATGCCTGCCAATCGAAGACAGACTGTCCAAGAGGTTGCAGAAGAAAGTAACATTCCTGCTGGATCATGTCATGAAATCCTGACAAGGCATCACAGTTTAAGAATGGCAGGTCGGATGTTAAAGATGACCCGCATTCAGGACGCACTTCGACTCCTACCGACAACTCTCTTGTTAGGAACGTCAATGAAATGGTGCGTGCCAATCGAAGACAGATTGTCCAAGAGGTTGCAGAAGAAAGTGACATTCCTGCTGGATCATGTTATGAGATCCTGACACAGCATCACAGTTTAAGAATGGCAGGTCGGATGTTATAGATGACCCGCATTCAGGACGCACTTCGACTTCAACCGACGACTCTCATGTTAGGAACGTCAAGAAATTGTGCGTGCAAATCCAAGACAGACTGTCCAAGAGGTTGCAGAAGAAAGTAACATTCCTGCTGGATCATGTCATGAAATCCTGACACAGCATCACAGTTTAAGAATGGCAGGTCGGATGTTATAGATGACCCGCATTCAGGACGCACTTCGACTTCTACCGACGACTCATATGTTAGGAACGTCAATGAAATTGTGAGTGCCAATCGAAGACAGACTGTCCAAGAGGTTGGAGAAGAAAGTAACTTTCCTGCTGGATCATGTCATGAAATCCTGACACAGCATCACAGTTTAAGAATGGCAGGTCGGATGTTAAAGGTGATCCGCATTCAGGACGCACTTCGACATCTACCGACGACTCTCATGTTAGGAATGTCAATGAAATTGTGCGTGCCAATCCAAGACAGACTGTCCAAGAGGTTGCAGAAGAAAGTAACATTCCTGCTGGATCATGTCATGAAATCCTGACACAGCATCACAGTTTAAGAATGGCAGGTCGGATGTTAAAGATGACCCGCATTCAGGACGCACTTCGACTCCTACCGACGACTCTCATGTTAGGAACGTCAATGAAATTGTGCGTGCCAATCGAAGACAGACTGTCCAAGAGGTTGCAGAAGAAAGTGACATTCCTGCTGGATCATGTTATGAAATCCTGACACAGCATCACAGTTTAAGAATGGCAGGTCGGATGTTATAGATGACCCGCATTCAGGACGCACTTCGACTTCTACCGACGACTCTCATGTTAGGAACGTCAATGAAATTGTGCGTGCAAATCCAAGACAGACTGTCCAAGAGGTTGCAGAAGAAAGTAACATTCCTGCTGGATCATGTCATGAAATCCTGACACAGCATCAGAGTTTAAGAATGGAAGGTCGGATGTTAAAGATGACCCGTATTCAGGACGCACTTCGACTTCTACCGACGACTCTCATGTTTGGAACGTCAATGAAATTGTGCGTGCCAATCCAAGACAGACTGTCCAAGAGGTTGTAGAAGAAAGTAACATTCCTGCTGGATCATGTCATGAAATCCTGAAACAGCATCACAGTTTAAGAATGGCAGGTCGGATATTAAAGATGACCCGCATTCAGGACGCACTTCGACTTCTACAGACGACTCTCATTTTAGGAATATCTCTGAAATTGTGCGTTCCAATCCAAGACAGACTGTCCAAGAGGTTGCAGAAGAAAGTAACATTCCTGCTGGATCATGTCATGAAATCCTGACACAGCATCACAGTTTAAGAATGGCAGGTCGGATGTTAAAGATGACCCGCATTCAGGACGCACTTCGACTTCTACCGACGACTCTCATGTTAGGAAACTCAATGAAATTGTGCGTGTCAATCGAAGACAGACTGTCCAAGAGGTTGCAGAAGAAAGTGACATTCCTGCTGGATCATGTCATGAAATCCTGACACAGCATCACAGTTTAAGAATGGCAGGTCGGATGTTGAAGATGACCCGCATTCAGGACGCAATTCGACTTCTACCGACGACTCTCATTTTAGGAATATCTCTGAAATTGTGCGTTCCAATCCAAGACAGACTGTCCAAGAGGTTGCAGAAGAAAGTAACATTCCTGCTGGATCATGTCATGAAATCCTGACACAGCATCACAGTTTAAGAGTGGCAGGTCGGATGTTAAAGATGACCCGCATTCAGGACGCACTTCGACTTCTACCGACGACTCTCATGTTAGGAATGTCAATGAAATTGTGCGTGCCAATCCAAGACAGACTGTCCAAGAGGTTGCAGAAGAAAGTAACATTCCTGCTGGATCATATCATGAAATCCTGACACAGCATCACAGTTTAAGAATGGCAGGTCGGATGTTAAAGATGACCCGCTTTCAGGACGCACTTCTACTTCTACCGACGACTCTCATGTTAGGAACGTCAATGAAATTGTGCGTGCCAATCCAAGACAGACTGTCCAAGAGGTTGTAGAAGAAAGTAACATTCCTGCTGGATCATGTCATGAAATCCTGAAACAGCATCACAGTTTAAGAATGGCAGGTCGGATATTAAAGATGACCCGCATTCAGGACGCACTTCGACTTCTACCGACGACTCTCATTTTAGGAATATCTCTGAAATTGTGCGTTCCAATCCAAGACAGACTGTCCAAGAGGTTGCAGAAGAAAGTAACATTCCTGCTGGATCATGTCATGAAATCCTGACACAGCATCACAGTTTAAGAATGGCAGGTCGGATGTTAAAGATGACCCGCATTCAGGACGCACTTCGACTTCTACCGACGACTCTCATGTTAGGAAACTCAATGAAATTGTGCGTGTCAATCGAAGACAGACTGTCCAAGAGGTTGCAGAAGAAAGTGACATTCCTGCTGGATCATGTCATGAAATCCTGACACAGCATCACAGTTTAAGAATGGCAGGTCGGATGTTGAAGATGACCCGCATTCAGGACGCAATTCGACTTCTACCGACGACTCTCATTTTAGGAATATCTCTGAAATTGTGCGTTCCAATCCAAGACAGACTGTCCAAGAGGTTGCAGAAGAAAGTAACATTCCTGCTGGATCATGTCATGAAATCCTGACACAGCATCACAGTTTAAGAGTGGCAGGTCGGATGTTAAAGATGACAAGCATTCAGGACGCACTTCGACTTCTACCGACGACTCTCATGTTAGGAATGTCAATGAAATTGTGCGTGCCAATCCAAGACAGACTGTCCAAGAGGTTGCAGAAGAAAGTAACATTCCTGCTGGATCATATCATGAAATCCTGACACAGCATCACAGTTTAAGAATGGCAGGTCGGATGTTAAAGATGACCCGCTTTCAGGACGCACTTCTACTTCTACCGACGACTCTCATGTTAGGAACGTCAATGAAATTGTGCGTGCCAATCCAAGACAGACTGTCCAAGAGGTTGCAGAAGAAAGCAACATTTCTGCTGGATCATGTCATGAAATCCTGACACAGCATCACAGTTTAAGAATGGCAGGTCGGATGTTAAAGATGATCCGCATTCAGGATGCACTTCGACTTCTACCGACGACTCTCATGTTAGGAACGTCAATCAAATTGTGCGTGCCAATCGAAGACAGACTGTCCAAGAGGTTGCAGAAGAAAGTAACATTCCTGCTGGATCATGTCATGAAATCCTGACAAGGCATCACAGTTTAAGAATGGCAGGTTGGATGTTAAACATGACCCGCATTCAGGACGCACTTCGACTCCTACCGACGACCCTCTTGTTAGGAACGTCAATGAAATTATGCGTGCCAATCGAAGACAGACTGTCCAAGAGGTTGCAGAAGAAAGTAACATTCCTGCTGGATCATGTCATGAAATCCTGACACAGCATCACAGTTTAAGAATGGCAGGTCGGATGTTAAAGATGACCCGCATTCAGACGCACTTCGACTTCTACCGACGTCTCTCATGTTAGGAACGTCAATCAAATTGTGTGTGCCAATCCAAGACAGACTGTCCAAGAGGTTGCAGAAGAAAGTAACATTCCTGCTGGATCATGTCATGAAATCCTGACACAGCATCACAGTTTAAGAATGGCAGGTTGGATGTTAAAGACAACCTGCATTCAGGACGCACTTCGACTTCTACTGACGACTCTCATGTTAGGAACGTCAATGAAATTGTGCGTGCCAATCCAAGACAGACAGTCCAAGAGGTTGCAGAAGAAAGTAACATTGCTTCTGGATCGTATCATGAAATCCTGACACAGCATCACAGTTTAAGAATGGCAGGTCGGATGTTAAACATGACCCGCTTTCAGGACGCACTTCGACTCCTACCGACGACTCTCTTGTTAGGAACGTCAATGAAATTGTGCGTGCCAATCGAAGACAGACTGTCCAAGAGGTTGCAGAAGAAAGTAACATTCCTGCTGGATCATGTCATGAAATCCTGACACAGCATCACAGTTTAAGAATGGCAAGTCGGATGTTATAGATGACCCGCATTCAGGACGCACTTCGACTTCTACCGACGACTCTCATGTTAGGAACGGCAATGAAATAATGCCTGCCAATCGAAGACAGACTGTCCAAGAGGTTGCAGAAGAAAGTAACATTCCTGCTGGATCATGTCATGAAATCCTGACACAGCATTACAGTTTAAGAATGGCAGATCAGATGTTAAAGATGACCTGCATTCAGGACGCACTTCGACTTCTACCGACGACTCTCATGTTAGGAACGTCAATGAAATTGTGCGTGCCAATCCAAGACAGACTGTCCAAGAGGTTGCAGAAGAAAGTAACATTTCTGCTGGATCATGTCATGAAATCCTGACACAGCATTACAGTTTAAGAATGGCAGGTTGGATGTTAAAGATGACCCGCATTCAGGACGCACTTCGACTTCTATCGACGACTCTCATGTTAGGAACGTCAATGAAATTGTGCGTGGCAATCCAAGACAGACTGTCCAAGAGGTTGCAGAAGAAAGTAACATTCCTGCTGGATCATGTCATGAAATCCTGACAAGGCATCACAGTTTAAGAATGGCAGGTCGGATGTTAAAGATGACCCGCATTCAGGACGCACTTCGACTCCTACCGACAACTCTCTTGTTAGGAACGTCAATGAAATGGTGCGTGCCAATCGAAGACAGACTGTCCAAGAGGTTGCAGAAGAAAGTAACATTCCTGCTGGATCATGTCATGAAATCCTGACACAGCATCACAGTTTAAGAATGGCAGGTCGGATGTTATAGATGACCCGCATTCAGGACGCACTTCGACTTCTACCGACGACTCACATGTTAGGAACGTCAATGAAATTGTGAGTGCCAATCGAAGACAGACTGTCCAAGAGGTTGCAGAAGAAAGTAACATTCCTGCTGGATCATGTCATGAAATTATGACACAGCATCACAGTTTAAGAATGGCAGGTCGGATGTTAAAGGTGACCCGCATTCAGGACGCACTTCGACATCTACCGACGACTCTCATGTTAGGAATGTCAATGAAATTGTGCGTGCCAATCCAAGACAGACTGTCCAAGAGGTTGCAGAAGAAAGTAACATTCCTGCTGGATCATGTCATGAAATGGTTCAAATGGCTCTGAGCACTATGGGACTCAACTGCTGTGGTCATTAGTCCCCTAGAACTTAGAACTACTTAAACCTAACTAACCTAAGGACATCACACACATCCATGCCCGAGGCAGGATTCGAACCTGCGACCGTAGCAGTCGCACGGTTCCGGACTGCGCGCCTAGAACCGCGAGACCACCGCGGCCGGCTGTCATGAAATCCTGACACAGCATCACAGTTTAAGAATGGCAGGTCGGATGTTGAAGATGACCCGCATTCAGGACGCAATTCGACTTCTACCGACGACTCTCATTTTAGGAATATCTCTGAAATTGTGCGTTCCAATCCAAGACAGACTGTCCAAGAGGTTGCAGAAGAAAGTAACATCCCTGCTGGATCATGTCATGAAATCCTGACACAGCATCACAGTTTAAGAGTGGCAGGTCGGATGTTAAAGATGACCCGCATTTAGGACGCACTTCGACTTCTACCGACGACTCTCATGTTAGGAATTATCAATGAAATTGTGCGTGCCAATCCAAGACAGACTGTCCAAGAGGTTGCAGAAGAAAGTAACATTCCTGCTGGATCATATCATGAAATCCTGACACAGCATCACAGTTTAAGAATGGCAGGTCGGATGTTAAAGATGACCCGCATTCAGGACGCACTTCGACTTCTACCGACGACTCGCATGTTAGGAATGTCAATGCAATTGTGCGTGCCAATCCAAGACAGACTGTCCAAGAGGTTGCAGAAGAAAGTAACATTCCTGCTGGATCATGTCATGAAATCCTGACACAGCATCACAGTTTAAGAATGGCAGGTCGGATGTTAAAGATGACCCGCATTCAGGACGCACTTCGACTTCTACCGACGACTCTCATGTTAGGAAACTCAATGAAATTGTGCGTGTCAATCGAAGACAGACTGTCCAAGAGGTTGCAGAAGAAAGTAACATTCCTGCTGGATCATGTCATGAAATCCTGACACAGCATCACAGTTTAAGAATGGCAGGTCGGATGTTGAAGATGACCCGCATTCAGGACGCAATTCGACTTCTACCGACGACTCTCATTTTAGGAATATCTCTGAAATTGTGCGTTCCAATCCAAGACAGACTGTCCAAGAGGTTGCAGAAGAAAGTAACATTCCTGCTGGATTATGTCATGAAATCCTGACACAGCATCACAGTTTAAGAGTGGCAGGTCGGATGTTAAAGATGACCCGCATTCAGGACGCACTTCGACTTCTACCGACGACTCTCATGTTACGAATGTCAATGAAATTGTGCGTGCCAATCCAAGACAGACTGTCCAAGAGGTTGCAGAAGAAAGTAACATTCCTGCTGGATCATCTCATGAAATCCTGACACAGCATCACAGTATAAGAATATCAGGTCGGATGTTAAAGATGACCCGCATTCAGGACGCATTTCGACTTCTACCGACGACTCTCATGTTAGGAACGTCAATGAAATTGTGCGTGCAACCGACGACAGACTCTCCAAGAGGTTGCCGAAGAAAGTAACAGTTCTGCTGGATCATGTCATGAAATCCTGACACAGCATCACAGTTTAAGAATGGCAGGTGGGATGTTAAAGATGACCCGCATTCAGGACGCAGTTCGACTTCTACCGACGACTCTCATGTTAGGAACGTCAATGAAATTGTGCGTGCAACCGAAGACAGACTGTCCAAGAGGTTGCAGAAGAAAGTAACAGTTCTGCTGGATCATGTCATGAAATCCTGACACAGCATCACAGTTTAAGAATGGCAGGTCGGATGTTAAAGATGACCCGCATTCAGGACGCAATTCGACTTCTACCGACGACTCTCATGTTAGAAACGTCAATGAAATTGTGCGTGCCAATCCAAGACAGACAGTCCAAGAGGTTGCAGAAGAAAGTAACATTCCTGCTGGATCATCTCATGAAATCCTGACACAGAATCACAGTATAAGAATGGCAGGTAGGATGTTAAAGATGACCCGCATTCAGGACGGACTTCGACTTCTACCGACGACTCTCATGTTAGGAACGTCAATGAAATTGTGCGTGCAACCGAAGACAGACTCCCCAGGGGGTTGCAGAAGAAAGTAACAGTTCTGCTGGATCATGTCATGAAATCCTGACACATTATTACAGTTTAAGAATGGCAGGTGGGATGTTAAAGATGACCCGCATTCAGGACGCACTTCGACTTCTACCGACGACTCTCATGTTAGGAAACTCAATGAAATTGTGCGTGTCAATCGAAGACAGACTGTCCAAGAGGTTGCAGAAGAAAGTAACATTCCTGCTGGATCATGTCATGAAATCCTGACACAGCATCACAGTTTAAGAATGGCAGTTCGGATGTTGAAGATGACCCGCATTCAGGACGCAATTCGACTTCTACCGACAACTCTCATTTTAGGAATATCTCTGAAATTGTGCGTTCCAATCCAAGACAGACTGTCCAAGAGGTTGCAGAAGAAAGTAACATTCCTGCTGGATCATGTCATGAAATCCTGACACAGCATCACAGTTTAAGAGTGGCAGGTCGGATGTTAAAGATGACCCGCATTCAGGACGCACTTCGACTTCTACCGACGACTCTCATGTTAGGAACGTCAATGAAATTGTGCGTGCCAATCCAAGACAGACTGTCCAAGAGGTTGCAGAAGAAAGTAACATTCCTGCTGGATCATATCATCAAATCCTGACACAGCATCACAGTTTAAGAATGGCAGTTCGGATGTTAAAGATGACCCGCATTCAGGACGCACTTCGACTTCTACCGACGACTCGCATGTTAGGAATGTCAATGCAATTGTGCGTGCCATTCCAAAACAGACTGTCCAAGAGGTTGCAGAAGAAAGTAACATTCCTGCTGGATCATGTCATGAAATCCTGACACAGCATCACAGTTTAAGAATGGCAGGTCGGATGTTAAAGATGACCCGCATTCAGGACGCACTTCGACTTCTATTGACGACTCTCATGTTAGCAACGTCAATAAAATTGTGAGTGCCAATCGAAGAAAGACTGTCCAAGAGGTTGCAGAAGAAAGTAACATTCCTGCTGGATCATGTCATGAAATCCTGACAAGGCATCACAGTTTAAGAATGGCAGGTTGGATGTTAAACATGACCCGCATTCAGGACGCACTTCGACTCCTACCGACGACTCTCTTGTTAGGAACGTCAATGAAATTGTGCGTGCCAATCGAAGACAGACTGTCCAAGAGGTTGCAGAAGAAAGTAACATTCCTGCTGGATCATGTCATGAAATCCTGACACAGCATCACAGTTTAAGAATGGCAGGTCGGATGTTAAAGATGACCCGCATTCAGGACGCACTTCGACTTCTACCGACGACTCACATGTTAGGAACGTCAATGAAATTGTGAGTGCCAATCGAAGACAGACTGTCCAAGAGGTTGCAGAAGAAAGTAACATTCCTGCTGGATCATGTCATGAAATCCTGACACAGCATCAAAGTTTAAGAATGGCAGGTCGGATGTTAAAGGTGACCCGCATTCAGGACGCACTTCGACATGTACCGACGACTCTCATGTTAGGAATGTCAATGAAATTGTGCGTGCCAATTGAAGACAGGCTGTCCAAGAGGTTGCAGAAGAAAGTAACATTCCTGCTGGATCATGTCATGAAATCCTGACACAGCATCACAGTTTAAGAATGGCAGGTCGGATGTTAAAGATGACCCGCATTCAGACGCACTTCGACTTCTACCGACGACTCTCATGTTAGGAACGTCAATCAAATTGTGCGTGCCAATCGAAGAAAGACTGTCCAAGAGGTTGCAGAATAAAGTAACATTCCTGCTGGATCATGTCATGAAATCCTGACACAGCATCACAGTTTAAGAATGGCAGGTTGGATGTTAAAGGTAACCCGCATTCAGGACGCACTTCGACTTCTACTGACGACTCTCATGTTAGGAACGTCAATGAAATTGTGCGTGCAACCGAAGACAGACTGTCCAAGAGGTTGCAGGAGAAAGTAAGAGTTCTGCTGGATCATGTCATGAAATCCTGACACAGCATCACAGTTTAAGAATGGCAGGTCGGATGTTAAAGATGACCTGCATTCAGGACGCACTTCGACTCCTACCGACGACTCTCTTGTTAGGAACGTCAATGAAATTGTGCGTGCCAATCGAAGACAGACTGTCCAAGAGGTTGCAGAAGAAAGTAACATTCCTGCTGGATCATGTCATGAAATCCTGACACAGCATCACAGTTTAAGAATGGCAAGTCGGATGTTATAGATGACCCGCATTCAGGACGCACTTCGACTTCTACCGACGACTCTCATGTTAGGAACGTCAATGAAATTGTGCGTGCCAATCCAAGACAGACTGTCCAAGAGGTTGCAGAAGAAAGTAACATTCCTGCTGGATCATCTCATGAAATCCTGACACAGCATCACAGTTTAAGAATGGCAGGTCGGATGTTAAAGATGACCCGCATTCAGGACGCAATTCGACTTCTACCGACGACTCTCATTTTAGGAATATCTCTGAAATTGTGCGTTCCAATCCAAGACAGACTGTCCAAGAGGTTGCAGAAGAAAGTAACATTCCTGCTGGATCATGTCATGAAATCCTGACACAGCATCACAGTTTAAGAGTGGCAGGTCGGATGTTAAAGATGACCCGCATTCAGGACGCACTTCGACTGCTACCGACGACTCTCATGTTACGAATGTCAATGAAATTGTGTGTTCCAATCGAAGACAGACTGTCCAAGAGGTTGCAGAAGAAAGTAACATTCCTGCTGGATCATGTCATGAAATCCTGACACAGCATCACAGTTTAAGAATGGCAGGTTGGATGTTAAAGGTAACCCGCATTCAGGACGCACTTCGACTTCTACTGACGACTCTCATGTTAGGAAGGTCAATAAAATTGTGCGTGCCAATCGAAGACAGACTGCCCAAGAGGTTGCAGAAGAAAGTAACATTCCTGCTGGATCATATCATGAAATCCTGACACAGCATCACAGTTTAAGAATGGCAGGTCGGATGTTAAACATGACCCGCATTCAGGACGCACTTCGACTCCTACCGACGACTCTCTTGTTAGGAACGTCAATGAAATTGTGCGTGCCAATCGAAGACAGACTGTCCAAGAGGTTGCAGAAGAAAGTAACATTCCTGCTGGATCATGTCATGAAATCCTGACACAGCATCACAGTTTAAGAATGGCAAGTCGGATGTTATAGATGACCCGCATTCAGGACGCACTTCGACTTCTACCGACGACTCTCATGTTAGGAACGTCAATGAAATTGTGCGTGCCAATCCAAGACAGACTGCCCAAGAGGTTGCAGAAGAAAGTAACATTCCTGCTGGATCATATCATGAAATCCTGACACAGCATCACAGTTTAAGAATGGCAGGTCGGATGTTAAACATGACCCGCATTCAGGACGCACTTCAACTCCTACCGACGACTCTCTTGTTAGGAACGTCAATGAAATTGTGCGTGCCAATCCAAGACAGAATGTCCAAGAGGTTGCAGAAGAAAGTAACATTCCTGCTGGATCATCTCATGAAATCCTGACACAGCATCACAGTTTAAGAATGGCAGGACGGATGTTAAAGATGACCCGCATTCAGGACGCAATTCGACTTCTACCGACGACTCTCATTTTAGGAATATCTCTGAAATTGTGCGTTCCAATCCAAGACAGACTGTCCAAGAGGTTGCAGAAGAAAGTAACATTCCTGCTGGATCATGTCATGAAATCCTGACACAGCATCACAGTTTAAGAGTGGCAGGTCGGATGTTAAAGATGACCCGCATTCAGGACGCACTTCGACTTCTACCGACGACTCTCATGTTACGAATGTCAATGAAATTGTGCGTTCCAATCGAAGACAGACTGTCCAAGAGGTTGCAGAAGAAAGTAACATTCCTGCTGGATCATGTCATGAAATCCTGACACAGCATCACAGTTTAAGAATGGCAGGTCGGATGTTAAAGATGACCCGCATTCAGGACGCACTTCGACTTCTATCGACGGCTCTCATGTGAGGATCGTCAATAAAATTGTGAGTGCCAATCGAAGAAAGACTGTCCAAGAGGTTGCAGAAGAAAGTAACATTCCTGCTGGATCATGTCATGAAATCCTGACAAGGCATCACAGTTTAAGAATGGCAGGTTGGATGTTAAACATGACCCGCGTTCAGGACGCACTTCGACTCCTACCGACGACTCTCTTGTTAGGAACGTCAATGAAATTGTGCGTGCCAATCGAAGACAGACTGTCCAAGAGGTTGCAGAAGAAAGTAACATTCCTGCTGGATCATGTCATGAAATCCTGACACAGCATCACAGTTTAAGAATGGCAGGTCGGATGTTAAAGATGACCCGCATTCAGGACGCACTTCGACTTCTACCGACGACTCACATGTTAGGAACGTCAATGAAATTGTGAGTGCCAATCGAAGACAGACTGTCCAAGAGGTTGCAGAAGAAAGTAACATTCCTGCTGGATCATATCATGGAATCCTGACACAGCATCAAAGTTTAAGAATGGCAGGTCGGATGTTAAAGGTGACCCGCATTCAGGACGCACTTCGACATCTACCGACGACTCTCATGTTATGAATGTCAATGAAATTGTGCGTGCCAATCGAAGACAGACTGTCCAAGAGGTTGCAGAAGAAAGTAACATTCCTGCTGGATCATGTCATGAAATCCTGACACAGCATCACAGTTTAAGAGTGGCAGGTCGGATGTTAAAGATGACCCACATTCAGGACGCACTTCGACTTCTACCGACGACTCTCATGTTACGAATGTCAATGAAATTGTGCTGCCAATCGAAGACAGACTGTCCAAGAGGTTGCAGAAGAAAGTAACATTCCTGCTGGATCATCTCATGAAATCCTGACACAGCATCACAGTATAAGAATATCAGGTCGGATGTTAAAGATGACCCGCATTCAGGACGCATTTCGACTTCTACCTACGACTCTCATGTTAGGAACGTCAATGAAATTGTGCGTGCAACCGAAGACAGACTCTCCAAGAGGTTGCAGAAGAAAGTAACAGTTCTGCTGGATCATGTCATGAAATCCTGACACAGCATCACAGTTTAAGAATGGCAGGTCGGATGTTAAAGATGACCCGCATTCAGGACGCACTTCGACTTCTACCGACGACTCGCATGTTAGGAATGTCAATGCAATTGTGCGTGCCATTCCAAGACAGACTGTCCAAGAGGTTGCAGAAGAAAGTAACATTCCTGCTGGATCATGTCATGAAATCCTGACACAGCATCACAGTTTAAGAATGGCAGGTCGGATGTTAAAGATGACCCGCATTCAGGACGCACTTCGACTTCTATCGACGACTCTCATGTTAGCAACGTCAATAAAATTGTGAGTGCCAATCGAAGAAAGACTGTCCAAGAGGTTGCAGAAGAAAGTAACATTCCTGCTGGATCATGTCATGAAATCCTGACACAGCATCACAGTTTAAGAATGGCAGGTCGGATGTTAAAGATGACCCGCATTCAGGACGCAATTCGACTTCTACCGACGACTCTCATGTTAGAAACGTCAATGAAATTGTGTGTGCCAATCCAAGACAGACAGTCCAAGAGGTTGCAGAAGAAAGTAACATTCCTGCTGGATCATCTCATGAAATCCTGACACAGAATCACAGTATAAGAATGGCAGGTCGGATGTTAAAGATGACCCGCATTCAGGACGCACTTCGACTTCTACCGACGACTCTCATGTTAGGAACGTCAATGAAATTGTGCGTGCAACCGAAGACAGACTCTCCAGGGGGTTGCAGAAGAAAGTAACAGTTCTGCTGTATCATGTCATGAAATCCTGACACAGCATCACAGTTTAAGAATGGCAGGTCGGATGTTAAAGATGACCCACATTCAGGACGCACTTCGACTTCTACCGACGACTCTCATGTTAGGAAACTCAATGAAATTGTGCGTGTCAATCGAAGACAGACTGTCCAAGAGGTTGCAGAAGAAAGTAACATTCCTGCTGGATCATGTCATGAAATCCTGACACAGCATCACAGTTTAAGAATGGCAGGTCGGATGTTGAAGATGACCCGCATTCAGGACGCAATTCGACTTCTACCGACGACTCTCATTTTAGGAATATCTCCGGAATTGTGCGTTCCAATCCAAGACAGACTGTCCAAGAGGTTGCAGAAGAAAGTAACATTCCTGCTGGATCATGTCATGAAATCCTGACACAGCATCACAGTTTATGAGTGGCAGGTCGGATGTTAAAGATGACCCGCATTCAGGACGCACTTCGACTTCTACCGACGACTCTCATGTTAGGAATTATCAATGAAATTGTGCGTGCCAATCCAAGACAGACTGTCCAAGAGGTTGCAGAAGAAAGTAACATTCCTGCTGGATCATATCATGAAATCCTGACACAGCATCACAGTTTAAGAATGGCAGGTCGGATGTTAAAGATGACCCGCATTCAGGACGCACTTCGACTTCTACCGACGACTCGCATGTTAGGAATGTCAATGCAATTGTGCGTGCCAATCCAAGACAGACTGTCCAAGAGGTTGCAGAAGAAAGTAACATTCCTGCTGGATCATGTCATGAAATCCTGACACAGCATCACAGTTTAAGAATGGCAGGTCGGATGTTAAAGATGACCCGCATTCAGGACGCACTTCGACTTCTATCGACGGCTCTCATGTTAGGAACGTCAATAAAATTGTGAGTGCCAATCGAAGAAAGACTGTCCAAGAGATTGCAGAAGAAAGTAACATTCCTGCTGGATCATGTCATGAAATCCTGACAAGGCATCACATTTTAAGAATGGCAGGTTGGATGTCAAACATGACCCGCATTCAGGACGCACTTCGACTCCTACCGACGACTCTCTTGTTAGGAACGTCAATGAAATTGTGCGTGCCAATCGAAGACAGACTGTCCAAGAGGTTGCAGAAGAAAGTAACATTCCTGCTGGATCATGTCATGAAATCCTGACACAGCATCACAGTTTAAGAATGGCAGGTCGGATGTTAAAGATGACCCGCATTCAGGACGCACTTCGACTTCTACCGACGACTCACATGTTAGGAACGTCAATGAAATTGTGAGTGCCAATCGAAGACAGACTGTCCAAGAGGTTGCAGAAGAAAGTAACATTCCTGCTGGATCATGTCATGAAATCCTGACACAGCATCAAAGTTTAAGAATGGCAGGTCAGATGTTAAAGGTGACCCGCATTCAGGACGCACTTCGACATCTACCGACGACTCTCATGTTAGGAATGTCAATGAAATTGTGCGTGCCAATCGAAGACAGACTGTCCAAGAGGTTGCAGAAGAAAGTAACATTCCTGCTGGATCATGTCATGAAATCCTGACACAGCATCACAGTTTAAGAATGGCAGGTCGGATGTTAAAGATGATCCGCATTCAGGACGCACTTCGACTTCTACCGACGACTCTCATGTTAGGAACGTCAATCAAATTGTGCGTGCCAATCGAAGACAGACTGTCCAAGAGGTTGCAGAAGAAAGTAACATTCCTGCTGGATCATGTCATGAAATCCTGACACAGCATCACAGTTTAAGAATGGCAGGTTGGATGTTAAAGGTAACCCGCATTCAGGACGCACTTCGACTTCTACTGACGACTCTCATGTTAGGAACGTCAATAAAATTGTGCGTGCCAATCCAAGACAGACTGCACAAGAGGTTGCAGAAGAAAGTAACATTCCTGCTGGATCATATCATGAAATCCTGACACAGCATCACAGATTAAAAATGGCAGGTCGGATGTGAAACATGACCCGCATTCAGGACGCACTTCGACTCCTACCGACGACTCTCTTGTTAGGAACGTCAATGAAATTGTGCGTGCCAATCGAAGACAGACTGTGCGAGAGGTTGCAGAAGAAAGTAACATTCCTGCTGGATCATGTCATGAAATCCTGACACAGCATCACAGTTTAAGAGTGGCAGGTCGGATGTTAAAGATGACCCGCATTCAGGACGCACTTCGACTTCTACCGACGACTCTCATGTTAGGAATTATCAATGAAATTGTGCGTGCCAATCCAAGACAGACTGTCCAAGAGGTTGCAGAAGAAAGTAACATTCCTGCTGGATCATATCATGAAATCCTGACACAGCATCACAGTTTAAGAATGGCAGGTCGGATGTTAAAGATGACCCGCATTCAGGACGCACTTCGACTTCTACCGACGACTCGCATGTTAGGAATGTCAATGCAATTGTGCGTGCCAATCCAAGACAGACTGTCCAAGAGGTTGCAGAAGAAAGTAACATTCCTGCTGGATCATGTCATGAAATCCTGACACAGCATCACAGTTTAAGAATGGCAGGTCGGATGTTAAAGATGACCCGCATTCAGGACGCACTTCGACTTCTATCGACGGCTCTCATGTTAGGAACGTCAATAAAATTGTGACTGCCAATCGAAGAAAGACTGTCCAAGAGGTTGCAGAAGAAAGTAACATTCCTGCTGGATCATGTCATGAAGTCCTGACAAGGCATCACAGTTTAAGAATGGCAGGTTGGATGTTAAACATGACCCGCATTCAGGACGCACTTCGACTCCTATCGACGACTCTCTTGTTAGGAACGTCAATGAAATTGTGCGTGCCAATCGAAGACAGACTGTCCAAGAGGTTGCAGAAGAAAGTAACATTCCTGCTGGATCATCTCATGAAATCCTGACACAGCATCACAGTTTAAGAATGGCAGGTCGGATGTTAAAGATGACCCGCATTCAGGACGCACTTCGACTTCTACCGACGACTCACATGTTAGGATTATCAATGAAATTGTGAGTGCCAATCGAAGACAGACTGTCCAAGAGGTTGCAGAAGAAAGTAACATTCCTGCTGGATCATGTCATGAAATCCTGACACAGCATCAAAGTTTAAGAATGGCAGGTCAGATGTTAAAGGTGACCCGCATTCAGGACGCACTTCGACATCTACCGACGACTCTCATGTTAGGAATGTCAATGAAATTGTGCGTGCCAATCGAAGACAGACTGTCCAAGAGGTTGCAGAAGAAAGTAACATTCCTGCTGGATCATGTCATGAAATCCTGACACAGCATCACAGTTTAAGAATGGCAGGTCGGATGTTAAAGATGACCCGCATTCAGGACGCACTTCGACTTCTACCGACGACTCTCATGTTAGGAACGTCAATCAAATTGTGCGTGCCAATCGAAGACAGACTGTTGAAGAGGTTGCAGAAGAAAGTAACATTTCTTCAGGATCGTGTCATGAAATCCTGACACAGCATCACAGTTTAAGAATGGCAGGTCGGATGTTAAAGATGACTCGCATTCAGGACGCACTTCGTCTTCTACCGACGACTCTCATGTTAGGAACGTCAATGAAATTGTGCGTGCCAATCCAAGACAGACTGTCCAAGAGGTTGCAGAAGAAAGTAACATTTCTGCTGGATCATGTCATGAAATCCTGACACAGCATCACAGTTTAAGAATGGCAGGTCGGATGTTAAAAATGACCCGCATTCAGGATGCACTTCGACTACTACCGACGACTCTCATGTTAGGAACGTCAATCAAATTGTGCGTGCCAATCGAAGACAGACTGTCCAAGAGGTTGCAGAAGAAAGTAACATTCCTGCTGGATCATATCATGAAATCCTGACACAGCATCACAGTTTAAGAATGGCAGGTTGGATGTTAAAGATGACCCGCATTCAGGACGCACTTCGACTTCTATCGACGACTCTCATGTTAGGAACGTCAATGAAATTGTGCGTGGCAATCCAAGACAGACTGTCCAAGAGGTTGCAGAAGAAAGTAACATTCCTGCTGGATCATGTCATGAAATCCTGACAAGGCATCACAGTTTAAGAATGGCAGGTCGGATGTTAAAGATGACCCCCATTCAGGACGCACTTCGACTCCTACCGACAACTCTCTTGTTAGGAACGTCAATGAAATTGTGCGTGCCAATCGAAGACAGACTCTCCAAGAGGTTGCAGAAGATTGTAACATTCCTGCTGGATCATGTCATGAAATCCTGAGACAGCATCACAGTTTAAGAATGGCAGGTCGGATGTTATAGATGACCCGCATTCAGGACGCACTTCGACTTCTACCGACGACTCACATGTTAGGAACGTCAATGAAATTGTGAGTGCCAATCGAAGACAGACTGTCCAAGAGGTTGCAGAAGAAAGTAACATTCCTGCTGGATCATGTCATGAAATCCTGACACAGCATCACAGTTTAAGAATGGCAGGTCGGATGTTAAATGTGACCCGCATTCAGGACGCACTTCGACATCTACCGACGACTCTCATGTTAGGAATGTCAATGAAATTGTGCGTGCCAATCAAAGACAGACTGTCCAAGAGGTTGCAGAAGAAAGTAACATTCCTGCTGGATCATATCATGAAATCCTGACACAGCATCACAGTTTAAGAATGGCAGGTCGGATGTGAAACATGACCCGCATTCAGGACGCACTTCGACTCCTACCGACGACTCTCTTGTTAGGAACGTCAATGAAATTGTGCGTGCCAATCGAAGACAGACTGTCCAAGAGGTTGCAGAAGAAAGTAACATTCCTGCTGGATCATGTCATGAAATCCTGACACAGCATCACAGTTTAAGAATGGCAAGTCGGATGTTATAGATGACCCGCATTCAGGACGCTCTTCGACTTCTACCGACGACTGTCATGTTAGGAACGTCAATGAAATTGTGCGTGCCAATCCAAGACAGACAGTCCAAGAGGTTGTAGAAGAAAGTAACATTCCTGCTGGATCATGTCATGAAATCCTGACACAGCATCACAGTTTAAGAATGGCAGGTCGGATGTTAAAGATGACCCGCATTCAGGACGCACTTCGACTTCTACCGACGACTCACATGTTACGAACGTCAATGAAATTGTGCGTGCAACCGAAGACAGACTGTCCAAGAGGTTGCAGGAGAAAGTAAGAGTTCTGCTGGATCATGTCATGAAATCCTGACACAGCATCACAGTTTAAGAATGGCAGGTCGGATGTTAAAGATGACCTGCATTCAGGACGCACTTCGACTTCTACCGACGACTCTCATGTTAGGAACGTCAATGAAATTGTGCGTGCCAATCCAAGACAGACTGTCCAAGAGGTTGCAGAAGAAAGTAACATTCCTGCTGGATCATGTCATGAAATCCTGACACAGCATCACAGTTTAAGAATGGCAGGTCGGATGTTAAAAATGACCCGCATTCAGGATGCACTTCGACTACTACCGACGACTCTCATGTTAGGAACGTCAATCAAATTGTGCATGCCAATCGAAGACAGACTGTCCAAGAGGTTGCAGAAGAAAGTAACATTCCAGCTGGATCATATCATGAAATCCTGACACAGCATCACAGTTTAAGAATGGCAGGTTGGATGTTAAAGATGACCCGCATTCAGAACGCACTTCGACTTCTATCGACGACTCTCATGTTAGGAACGTCAATGAAATTGTGCGTGGCAATCCAAGACAGACTGTCCAAGAGGTTGCAGAAGAAAGTAACATTCCTGCTGGATCATGTCATGAAATCCTGACAAGGCATCACAGTTTAAGAATGGCAGGTCGGATGTTAAAGATGACCCGCATTCAGGACGCACTTCGACTCCTACCGACAACTCTCTTGTTAGGAACGTCAATGACATTGTGCGTGCCAATCGAAGACAGACTCTCCAAGAGGTTGCAGAAGATTGTAACATTCCTGCTGGATCATGTCATGAAATCCTGACACAGCATCACAGTTTAAGAATGGCAGGTCAGATGTTATAGATGACCCGCATTCAGGACGCACTTCGACTTCTACCGACGACTCACGTGTTAGGAACGTCAATGAAATTGTGAGTGCCAATCGAAGACAGACTGTCCAAGAGGTTGCAGAAGAAAGTAACATTCCTGCTGGATCATCTCATGAAATCCTGACACAGCATCACAGTTTAAGAATGGCAGGTCGGATGTTAAAGGTGACCCGCATTCAGGACGCACTTCGACATCTACCGACGACTCTCATGTTAGGAATGTCAATGAAATTGTGCGTGCCAATCCAAGACAGACTGTCCAAGAGGTTGCAGAAGAAAGTAACATTCCTGCTGGATCATGTCATGAAATCCTGACACAGCATCACAGTTTAAGAATGGCAGGTCGGATGTTAAAGATGACCCGCATTCAGGACGCACTTCGACTTCTACCGACGACTCTCATGTTAGGAACGTCAATCAAATTGTGCGTGCCAATCGAAGACAGACTGTCCAAGAGGTTGCAGAAGAAAGTAACATTCCTGCTGGATCATGTCATGAAATCCTGACACAGCATCACAGTTTAAGAATGGCAGGTTGGATGTTAAAGATAACCCGCATTCAGGACGCACTTCGACTTCTACCGACGACTCTCATGTTAGGAACGTCAATGAAATTGTGCGTGCCAATCCAAGACAGACTGTCCAAGAGGTTGGAGAAGAAAGTAACATTTCTGCTGGATCATGTCATGAAATCCTGACACAGCATCACAGTTTAAGAATGGCAGGTCGGATGTTAAAGATGACTCGCATTCAGGACGCACTTCGACTTCTACCGACGACTCTCATTTCAGGAATATCTCTGAAATTGTGCGTTCCAATCCAAGACAGACTGTCCAAGAGGTTGCAGAAGAAAGTAACATTCCTGCTGGATCATGTCATGAAATCCTGACACAGCATCACAGTTTAAGAATGGCAGGTCGGATGTTAAAGATGACCCGCATTCAGGACGCACTTCGACTTCTACCGACGACTCTCATGTTAGGAACGTCAATGAAATTGTGCGTGCCAATCCAAGACAGACTGTCCAAGAGGTTGCAGAAGAAAGTAACATTCCTGCTGGATCATGTCATGAAATCCTGACACAGCATCACAGTTTAAGAATGCCAGGTCGGATGTTAAAGATGACCCGCATTCAGGACGCACTTCGACTTCTACCGACGACTCTCATGTTAGGAACGTCAATGAAATTGTGCGTGACAATCCAAGACAGACTGTCCAAGAGGTTGCAGAAGAAAGTAACATTCCTGCTGGATCATGTCATGAAATCCTGACACAGCATCACAGTTTAAGAATGGCAGGTCGGATGTTAAAGATGACCCGCATTCAGGACGCACCTCGACTTCTACCGACGACTCTCATGTTAGGAACGGCAATGAAATTGTGCGTGCCAATCCAAGACAGACTGTCCAAGAGGTTGCAGAAGAAAGTAACATTCCTGCTGGATCATCTCATGAAATCCTGACACAGCATCACAGTATAAGAATGGCAGGTCGGATGTTAAAGATGACCCGCATTCAGGACGCATTTCGACTTCGACCGACGACTCTCATGTTAGGAACGTCAATGAAATTGTGCGTGCCAATCCAAGACAGACTGTCCAAGAGGTTGGAGAAGAAAGTAACATTTCTGCTGGATAATGTCATGAAATCCTGACACAGCATCACAGTTTAAGAATGTTAGGTCGGATGTTAAAGATGACTCGCATTCAGGACGCACTTCGACTTCTACCGACGACTCTCATTTCAGGAATATCTCTGAATTTGTGCGTTCCAATCCAAGACAGACTGTCCAAGAGGTTGCAGAAGAAAGTAACATTCCTGCTGGATCATGTCATGAAATCCTGACACAGCATCACAGTTTAAGAATGGCAGGTCGGATGTTAAAGATGACCCGCATTCAGGACGCACTTCGACTTCTACCGACGACTCTCATGTTAGGAACGTCAATGAAATTGTGCGTGCCAATCCAAGACAGACTGTCCAAGAGGTTGCAGAAGAAAGTAACATTCCTGCTGGATCATGTCATGAAATCCTGACACAGCATCACAGTTTAAGAATGCCAGGTCGGATGTTAAAGATGACCCGCATTCAGGACGCACTTCGACTTCTACCGACGACTCTCATGTTAGGAACGTCAATGAAATTGTGCGTGCCAATCCAAGACAGACTGTCCAAGAGGTTGCAGAAGAAAGTAACATTCCTGCTGGATCATGTCATGAAATCCTGACACAGCATCACAGTTTAAGAATGGCAGGTCGGATGTTAAAGATGACCCGCATTCAGGACGCACTTCGACTTCTACCGACGACTCTCATGTTAGGAACGTCAATGAAATTGTGCGTGCCAATCCAAGACAGACTGTCCAAGAGGTTGCAGAAGAAAGTAACATTCCTGCTGGATCATGACATGAAATCCTCACACAGCATCACAGTATAAGAATGGCAGGTCGGATGTTAAAGATGACCCGCATTCAGGACGCATTTCGACTTCTACTGACGACTCTCATGTTAGGAACGTCAATGAAATTGTGTGTGCCAATCCAAGACAGACTGTCCAAGAGGTTGCAGAAGAAAGTAACATTCCTGCTGGATCATGTCATGAAATCCTGACACAGCATCACAGTTTAAGAATGGCAGGTCGGATGTTAAAGATGACTCGCATTCAGGACGCACTTCCACTTCTACCGACGACTCTCATTTCAGGAATATCTCTGAAATTGTGCGTTCCAATCCAAGACAGACTGTCCAAGAGGTTGCAGAAGAAAGTAACATTTCTGCTGGATCATGTCATGAAATCCTGACACAGCATCACAGTTTAAGAATGGCAGGTCGGATGTTAAAGATGACTCGCATTCAGGACGCACTTCGACTTCTACCGACGACTCTCATTTCAGGAATATCTCTGAAATTGTGCGTTCCAATCCAAGACAGACTGTCCAAGAGGTTGCAGAAGAAAGTAACATTCCTGCTGGATCATGTCATGAAATCCTGACACAGCATCACAGTTTAAGAATGGCAGGTCGGATGTTAAAGATGACCCGCATTCAGGACGCACTTCGACTTCTACCGACGACTCTCATGTTAGGAACGTCAATGAAATTGTGCGTGCCAATCCAAGACAGACTGTCCAAGAGGTTGCAGAAGAAAGTAACATTCCTGCTGGATCATGTCATGAAATCCTGACACAGCATCACAGTTTAAGAATGGCAGGTCGGATGTTAAAGATGACCCGCATTCAGGACGCACTTCGACTTCTGCCGACGACTCTCATGTTAGGAACGTCAATGAAATTGTGCGTGCAACCGAAGACAGACTGTCCAAGAGGTTGCAGAAGAAAGTAACATTCCTGCTGGATCATGTCATGAAATCCTGACACAGCATCACAGTTTAAGAATGGCAGGTCGGATGTTAAAAATGACCCGCATTCAGGATGCACTTCGACTACTACCGACGACTCTCATGTTAGGAACGTCAATCAAATTGTGCATGCCAATCGAAGACAGACTGTCCAAGAGGTTGCAGAAGAAAGTAACATTCCTGCTGGATCATATCATGAAATCCTGACACAGCATCACAGTTTAAGAATGGCAGGTTGGATGTTAAAGATGACCCGCATTCAGGACGCACTTCGACTTCTATCGACGACTCTCATGTTAGGAACGTCAATGAAATTGTGCGTGGCAATCCAAGACAGACTGTCCAAGAGGTTGCAGAAGAAAGTAACATTCCTGCTGGATCATGTCATGAAATCCTGACAAGGCATCACAGTTTAAGAATGGCAGGTCGGATGTTAAAGATGACCCGCATTCAGGACGCACTTCGACTCCTACCGACAACTCTCTTGTTAGGAACGTCAATGAAATTGTGCGTGCCAATCGAAGACAGACTCTCCAAGAGGTTGCAGAAGATTGTAACATTCCTGCTGGATCATGTCATGAAATCCTGACACAGCATCACAGTTTAAGAATGGCAGGTCAGATGTTATAGATGACCCGCATTCAGGACGCACTTCGACTTCTACCGACGACTCACATGTTAGGAACGTCAATGAAATTGTGAGTGCCAATCGAAGACAGACTGTCCAAGAGGTTGCAGAAGAAAGTAACATTCCTGCTGGATCATGTCATGAAATCCTGACACAGCATCACAGTTTAAGAATGGCAGGTCGGATGTTAAAGGTGACCCGCATTCAGGACGCACTTCGACATCTACCGACGACTCTCATGTTAGGAATGTCAATGAAATTGTGCGTGCCAATCCAAGACAGACTGTCCAAGAGGTTGCAGAAGAAAGTAACATTCCTGCTGGATCATGTCATGAAATCCTGACACAGCATCACAGTTTAAGAATGGCAGGTTGGATGATAAAGATGACCCGCATTCAGGACGCACTTCGACTTCTACCGACGACTCTCATGTTAGGAACGTCAATGAAATTTTGCGTGCCAATCGAAGACAGACTGTCCAAGAGGTTGCAGAAGAAAGTAACATTCCTGCTGGATCATGTCATGAAATCCTGACACAGCATCACAGTTTAAGAATGGCAGGTTGGATGTTAAAGATAACCCGCATTCAGGACGCACTTCGACTTCTACCGACGACTCTTATGTTAGGAACGTCAATGAAATTGTGCGTGCCAATCCAAGACAGACTGTCCAAGAGGTTGGAGAAGAAAGTAACATTTCTGCTGGATCATGTCATGAAATCCTGACACAGCATCACAGTTTAAGAATGGCAGGTCGGATGTTAAAGATGACTCGCATTCAGGACGCACTTCGACTTCTACCGACGACTCTCATTTCAGGAATATCTCTGAAATTGTGCGTTCCAATCCAAGACAGACTGTCCAAGAGGTTGCAGAAGAAAGTAACATTCCTGCTGGATCATGTCATGAAATCCTGACACAGCATCACAGTTTAAGAATGGCAGGTCGGATGTTAAAGATGACCCGCATTCAGGACGCACTTCGACTTCTACCGACGACTCTCATGTTAGGAACGTCAATGAAATTGTGCGTGCCAATCCAAGACAGACTGTCCAAGAGGTTGCAGAAGAAAGTAACATTCCTGCTGGATCATGTCATGAAATCCTGACACAGCATCACAGTTTAAGAATGCCAGGTCGGATGTTAAAGATGACCCGCATTCAGGACGCACCTCGACTTCTACCGACGACTCTCATGTTAGGAACGTCAATGAAATTGTGCGTGCCAATCCAAGACAGACTGTCCAAGAGGTTGCAGAAGAAAGTAACATTCCTGCTGGATCATCTCATGAAATCCTGACACAGCATCACAGTATAAGAATGGCAGGTCGGATGTTAAAGATGACCCGCATTCAGGACGCATTTCGACTTCTACTGACGACTCTCATGTTAGGAACGTCAATGAAATTGTGTGTGCCAATCCAAGACAGACTGTCCAAGAGGTTGCAGAAGAAAGTAACATTTCTGCTGGATCATGTCATGAAATCCTGACACAGCATCACAGTTTAAGAATGGCAGGTCGGATGTTAAAGATGACTCGCATTCAGGACGCACTTCCACTTCTACCGACGACTCTCATTTCAGGAATATCTCTGAAATTGTGCGTTCCAATCCAAGACAGACTGTCCAAGAGGTTGCAGAAGAAAGTAACATTCCTGCTGGATCATGTTATGAAATCCTGACACAGCATCACAGTTTAAGAATGGCCGATCGGATGTTAAAGATGACTCGCATTCAGGACGCACTTCGACTTCTACCGACGACTCTCATTTCAGGAATATCTCTGAAATTGTGCGTTCCAATCCAAGACAGACTGTCCAAGATGTTGCAGAAGAAAGTAACATTCCTGCTGGATCATGTCATGAAATCCTGACACAGCATCACAGTTTAAGAATGGCAGGTCGGATGTTAAAGATGACCCGCATTCAGGACGCACTTCGACTTCTACCGACGACTCTCATTTTAGGAATATCTCTGAAATTGTGCGTTCCAATCCAAGACAGACTGTCCAAGAGGTTGCAGAAGAAAGTAACATTCCTGCTGGATCATGTCATGAAATCCTGACACAGCATCAGAGTTTAAGAATGGCAGGTCGGATGTTAAAGATGACCCGCATTCAGGATGCACTTCGACTTCTACCGACGACTCTCATGTTAGGAACGTCAATGAAATTGTGCGTGCCAATCCAAGACAGACTGTCCAAGAGGTTGCAGAAGAAAGTAACCTTCCTGCTGGATCATGTCATGAAATCCTGACACAGCATCACAGTTTAAGGATGGCAGGTCGGATGTTAAAGATGACCCGCATTCAGGACGCACTTCGACTTCTACCGACGACTCTCATGTTAGGAACGTCAATGAAATTGTGCGTGCCAATCCAAGACAGACTGTCCAAGAGGTTGCAGAAGAAAGTAACATTCCTGCTGGATCATGTCATGAAATCCTGACACAGCATCACAGTTTAAGAATGGCAGGTCGGATGTTAAAGATGACCCGCATTCAGGACGCACTTCGACTTCTACCGACGACTCTCATGTTAGGAATGTCAATGAAATTGTGCGTGCCAATCGAAGACAGACTGTCCAAGAGGTTGCAGAAGAAAGTAACATTCCTGCTGGATCATGTCATGAAATCCTGACACAGCATCAGAGTTTAAGAATGGCAGGTCGGATGTTAAAGATGACCCGCATTCAGGATGCACTTCGACTTCTACCGACGACTCTCATGTTAGGAACGTCAATGAAATTGTGCGTGCCAATCCAAGACAGACTGTCCAAGAGGTTGCAGAAGAAAGTAACATTCCTGCTGGATCATATCATGAAATCCTGACACAGCATCACAGTTTAAGAATGGCAGGTCGGATGTTATAGATGACCCGCATTCAGGACGCACTTCGACTTCTACCGACGACTCTCATGTCAGGAACGTCAATGAAATTTTGCGTGCCAATCGAAGACAGACTCTCCAAGAGGTTGCAGAAGAAAGTAACATTCCTGCTGGATCATGTCATGAAATCCTGACACAGCATCACAGTTTAAGAATGGCAGGTCGGATGTTAAAGATGACCCGCATTCAGGACGCACTTCGACTTCTACCGACGACTCTCATGTTAGGAACGTCAATGAAATTGTGCGTGCCAATCCAAGACAGACTGTCCAAGAGGTTGCAGAAGAAAGTAACATTCCTGCTGGATCATGTCATGAATTCCTGACACAGCATCACAGTTTAAGAATGGCAGGTCGGATGTTAAAGATGACCCGCATTCAGGACGCACTTCGACTTCTACCGACGACTCTCATGTTAGGAACGTCAATGAAATTTTGCGTGGCAATCGAAGACAGACTGTCCAAGAGGTTGCAGAAGAAAGTAACATTCCTACTGGATCATGTCATGAAATGCTGACACAGCATCTTGGAATGCATCGTGTGGTCGCCAAGTTTGTCCCACGGTGCATGTGTCATGAACAGAAAGACCTTCGGCTCGCAATCTGTGAATAGCGTTGGGATCGCGCAAATGCAAACGGGGTGTTTCATAAGAGAATCATAATAGGTGATGAGACATGGGTCTACGTTTATGGTCAGGGCAAATGACAAAGCCATGCTGGTACTTTTCTTTGACTTTGAAGGGTTAGTTCACGATGAATTCGTGCCACAGGTACGAACTGTTAATTAATGATTCTATCGTAACGTGTTGCGACGCCTGCGAGAAAACGTGAAAGCAGCCTAAATGAAGCGAGACAAAGCATGCCGCTCTCATCAAGATAACGCACGCGCACATTCATCCCTGTTGGTGCGTGACTATTGCACTAAAAAACGAAATCACTGTATTGCCTCATCCTCTTTAGTCTTCGGACCTCGCCCCTGCGGACTTCTTTTTATTTCCAAAGTTGAAAACCCCATTGAAAGGCCGAAAATTTTCAAGGATACATGAAATAAAAGAAAATTCGCGGACGGCGCTTAGCGCGATCCAGAAAGAGGTGTACCGAGACTGCTTCCGGAAGTGGGAACGGCGTTGTGAGCGGTGTGTCAATTTTGGAGGAGAGTATTTCGAAGTAGACCATGAATAAGTAAAAGGTAAGCGCAGGAAAATGTTGTGAACAAATTTGCGGAATTTTTTGAACAGACCTCGTATACCATACCACAGAGCCTGGAGTATGTAATTCTTATCCGAAAACGTGTTGTCACAGTTCATCAGGCTACCATATTCTCACAGGCTCAGAGAAGGAAACAGGATGTTGACCCAAAAGGCATGCTTTTTCAGAAAAGCTGCGCTGTTAGAGGCGCCATGTCACTGACAGCGCGGGCTCGGAGCGACAGAGGTTCGAGTCCTTGTTCGGGCATGGATGTGTGTGTGGTTCTTAGAATAAGTTAGTTTAAGTAGCATGGAAGTCTAGAAATCGGTGACCTCAGCAGATTGGTCCCTTAGGAATTCACACACATTTCAACATTTCATTTTACCAGAAATCGCACTTCAGGTCAGAAAAATGGAAATCACGTTTACACTGGTATGTTCAGCCGAAAAATACTTTTAACAAAGTTCTGTTTCTAAGTCTTTAGAGTAAATACAAAATTTGTGTTGCTATACCTCTTCCCGCCGTTTGCACCAACTTATATCGTGTATCGAAACTGCGATGCAGCTCTCTTATTACCTGGCTTTCTTTTGCTATTTCCCTCAAGTGGTCGTGGGGGGATGGGGGGGGGGGGGGGGGGGGGGGGGGAGGCGGCTGACAGCGACACAAACAACTAGATTTTCAGCCAGTAGACATTAGTGTCTAACTTAAAGGGGGTTGGAACACCCTGTCCCGACAACGTTAAATTTAGTGAATTGGCTTCTCTGTATTTGAGGGCCCACTGTAGCTATTGACATGAAACCTTTTCAGGACATTACACTGTATGTTCTGAGTCTTCTGAACTACAATAATTGCATTTCAGCCAATTTTTAGTGACATGGTTAAAATTTTGTGTACTTTTTTGTACGTCATCTTAAGTAATGTTATTGCACATAGCATTATGTTCTTCTTTTAGTTCAGTAGTCTCAGGATATGCATGTTATTACTCCCTGAAAATTTGAATACTCTACTCGAAGTGGTTTCTGAGATTAAGGGAAAAATGCAACAGAAAATGTAAATTTTCCGGAACAGCTTCTAAAGTTTCAAAAGTCTGTAACTCACTTAATATATGCTTTTTTTAAAATTTGTAGTCACTCAGAAGCACCCTGCACCATACAGTATATCATCCTCTTGATCTTTTTCCAAGTTTTTTCTTGTTTCTGGATTCCTTAGTGGCCGACTGTGCTGCATACTCTGCTTTATCAATGCGAACCTTGTCCATCCCTTCAAGTTCTCTGATGGCAGTTTGCTCCAGAATTAATTCCAATATGCTGTAGCACTTTCACCTTACCAATGTTGCCATCATTAAAAGCAATAACAGCAATACTGATCCCCACTTTAGTGTCTTCGTTCCAACCAAAAACATTTTTTGGTAATTCTTCAGTAATTCAGGATTTGCCAGGTCTCTGTAAATAGGTTTTATGGTACCCACGACTGCTCCTGGGATGGAATGTCTATGGCTGTGTGAACTGTTTGAGTGCTGGGCGTTGCAGTAATTTCACCATGAATCAGGTCCAGGACGTAGCAGTAGTTGTCATGAACTAGGTGCCAGAGATAGCTGAAAACACTTGCTCAGCCCGTGTGCTCCTTTCCCACTGCCATGTACACCGCCAGTGCTGTGTAAAGAGATCAGTGAAAATTACCGGCGCAGCTGCAGCCACAGTCGTGGACGCACATGTATGCCAGAGTGCACCATCCCTGCCATAGAGGGCATCCGAGGATGATTGTGGTGGGAGGAACTCAGATGTTATCAATGCCTCCAGTGCAAACATCCATCATTTTGAATCTTCTCTCGTGTAGCATACACACATCTGCTTCGGTCATGCTCACCCAGCACACCGTCACTTCGCCAGTCCTCTCTGCTGCAGGCAAGATCAGACAGGTAGGCACATTCTTTGCACACATAAAAGGTTGAGCTAATCCGTTAATCCGTTACTCCTGGTTGCCGACTCCTCGTGACCACCCTTGCAGGCAGGTGCAATGCACTGAATGCACTGCGAAACAAGCAGCTGCAGCTTGAACGTATACAGCAGTTCTAAACAATTCCACACTGACATAGACACACCAGTTTAAAAAATCTACTTTACGCAATGCGAGGCAACAATGTTGTTACCATACATCTCGAATTTCTCATGTGAACTGTTCATGCCCCCCCCCCCCCCAATTTATACAAGTTATTTTAGAAGATAGAAGAAATCGGACAATACACACGTTTCCAAGTCGCTAAAGTATCGTTACTTGTGAAAGTCCTTTACAGGAGTATGGGATAGGCTATATTCCCACTAACTATTCTTATATTAAGTAGAAAAATTTCATGTTCTGCATCACAGGACTAGAATATTGAACTCATTTATGGCTCATTATGGAGTGCTAAGATCTACCACTGTCACAGGATATGCCTCCTCACTTTCGAACTCTCTCTTAAGGTAACCAAATGTCTCTCCACATACAAAGTCGCATAAGGTAACAGCACACAGAAGCTGTACATATAAGTTTTATACTTACATCACTTTATAAAATTGGTAACAAATCTGATTTTCAGGTTGTCTCTCCCTGTATAGGTGGACCAGTGAAATATCGTTAGTAAATTTCGCCACAACAAAACAAAACGCCAACTGAAGAATCATAACAGTGGTGCCCTAGCCATCGCCTACGCTTGCCAGGCGGAATGTCACTGATATCAAATTGATAGGCTAATTAAATAAATTGATGATGAGAATCACTTTTTCTTTTTCAGTAGTCGGATTACACTCACTAAGCAGTTCAAATGGGAGTGCCTGGAGGGAAGATGATGTTCTTTTTGAGGAACATCATTGAGAACCGAATTTTGAAGCTGATCACAGAAGGATTCTACCGCCAGCAACATACATTACGTGTAAGGACTGAGCTATTAAAAGCACGGTCACAATGACTATGTTACCGTCACCCTGCATAAAAAGCGGTCTTGGTTCTAGAGGTACATACAAGAGTTGCAGCTAGTGTTACGTTTTCTGTTGGAAATGCTGTATGTGATTTGGAATCAAGTCTTTCCATTCAACCACATACCTGCGTTGGATCCTATGAAGATGTCTTTTAATGATTACAGCCACTAGTAATCATATTCGTGGCACCCTAATATCTCGAAATGAGTCAGCTTTTTCGAACCTACCTGTTACAGTAGAACTCCAACGCTGTTTTAGATAGTCCATATGCATCCTGATAACTGCTCCTCCGTCTCTCCCCACCGTCCCTGCAGCTTTGTGCATGTGATCATTCCAATTTCAGTCGGAACTGATCAGCAATCAGAGAGCACTATATCTACCACCTTCTGAGGAAACAGGGTAAGCTGAGTTAATACAACAGGACCGTGTTCTGACCACTCGATGGAAATGGGAACATTTGTTGCAGTTCCACCAATGGTGGATTATGTGTAAAGTCAGTGCCAAAACGAAGCTTTCTCCTGCAACACGAGGCAGTATGAAAGACAGTACGAACTGTTATGGTGGTGTTTCTTATCTGGAAAGTTAGGAAGAATCCACATGATACAAGAACTGGAAGAAGTACGAGAATATTGCTACTGCAATGCGATGCATTTCCAATCTACATACGATTACTACAATCTGAAGGAGATCTACGTCCCTCAGGGTGCATTCATGTCTGTCACCCAAACATTTCATCATTGTTATTTTGTACCATCCAATAGAGAAAAACCATCAACTATAAAAGCTCCACTAACTTCATCTGACAGTGAACTCAATAAACTATTTATTGCATCTCTCTTACGATATCGAAAACAGTTACCACCTGCATGCCAGCATCGAGCATATGTGGTAATCCTGTTACATATAAAGGTATTGATTCAATGGAGCAGGTGACCAGTGATCAAAGTCGCTTGCACAGACCAGCATAAAGTTTCATCGCCTGTACTGTAGGAGGATCATACACTACTGGCCATTGAAATTGTTACACCAAGAAGAAATGCAGATGGTAAACGAGTATTCATTGGACAAATATATTATATTAGAACTGACATGTGATACCATTTTCACGCAATTTGGGTGCATAGGTCCTGAGAAATCAGTACCCATAACAACCATGTCTGACCGTAATTACGGCCTTGATACGCCTGGGCATTGAGTCAAACAGAACTTGGATGGTGTGTACAGGTACAGCTGCCCATGCAGCTTCAACACGATACCACAGTCCATCAAGAGTAGTGACTAGCGTATTGTGACGAGCCAGTTGCTCGGCCACCATTGACCAGACGTTTTCAATTGGTGAGAGATCTGGAGAATGTGCTGGCCAGGGCAGCAGTCGAGCATTTTCTGTATCTAGATAGGCCCGTACAGGACCTGCGACATGCGGTAGTGCATTATCCTGCTGAAATGTAGGGTTTCGCAGGGATCGAGTGAACGGTAGAGCCACAGGTCGTAACACATCTGAAATGTAACGTCCACTGTTCAAAGTGCCGTCAATGCGAACAAGAGGTGACCGAGACGTGTAACGAATGGCACCCCATACCAGTATGGCGATGACGAATACACGCTTCGAATGTGCGCTCACCGCGATGTCGCCAAACACGGATGCGACCATCACGATGCTGTAAACAGAACCTGGATTCAACAGAAAAAATGACGTTTTGTCATTAGGGCACCCAGGTTCGTCATTGAGTACACCATCGCAGGCGCTCCTGTCTGTGATGCAGCGTCAAGGGTAACCGCAGCCATGGTCTTCGAGCTGATAGTGCATGCTGTTGCAAACGTCGTCGAACTGTTCGTGCAGACGGTTGTTGTCTTGCAAAGGTTCCCATCTGTTGACTCAGGGATCGGGACGTGGCTGCACGATCCGTTACAGCCAAGTGGATAAGATGGCTGTCATCTCGACTGCTAGTGATACGAGGCCGTTGGGATCCTGCATGGCGTTCCTATTACTTCCTGAACCCACCGATTCCATATTCTGCTTTCATTGGATCTCGACCAACGCGAGCAGCAATGTCGCGATACGATAAACCGCAATCGCGATACGCTACAATCGGACCTTTATCAAAGTCGGAAACGTGATGGTACGCATTTCTCCTCCTTATACGAGGCATTACAACAACGTTTCACCAGACAACGCCGGTCATCTGCTGTTTGTGTATGAGAAATCGGTTGGAAACTTTCCTCGTGTCAGCACGTGGTAAGTGTCGCCACCGGTGCCAACCTTGTGTGAATGCTCTGAAAAGCTAATCATTTGCAATATCTAGGCATCATCTTCCTGTCGATTAAATTTCGCGTCTGTAGCACGTCATCTTCGTGGTGTGTCAATTTTAATGGCCAGTAGTGTATCTCACAGCCTTTGGCATGTGCAAAGAATGTGCATTTCTGTTTAATCTTGCCTGCAGCAGCGATGACTGACGAAGTGACCAGTGTTCTGTTTGAGCATGATGGAAGTCGATATGTGTGTGTTACATGAGAGAAATTCAAAGGATATTGCACTGGAGGTATTGATAACATCCAAATTCCTGCTGCATCTGCACCGATAATTTTCGCTAACCTCTTTACAGGGCACTGGTGGTGTACACTGGGGCAGATACGCAGCATGTGGGCCTTGGGACAGGAGCGTGTGCAGTTTGCAAGTGTTTTCAGCTGTCTCCGACATCTGTTTCATAACAACTACTGCGCCGGCCGTGGTGGCCGAGCGGTTCTAGGTGCTTCAGTCTGGAGCCGCGCGGCCGCTATGGTTGCAGGTTCGAATCGTGCCTCGGGCATGGTTGTGTGTGATGTCCTTAAGTTATTTAGGTTTAAGTAGTTCTAACTCTAGGGGACTGATGATCTCAGATGTTAAGTCCCATAGTTCTCAGAGCCATTTGAACCATTTGAACAACTACTGCTACGAACTGGATCGTGGTTTAAGTGTGTTGCGTTTAGTGATTCTCAATACATAGCAGTGGGCTCTGTCTTGCAGTGGTATTTACTGTTGTCTCTAGCCTATCACACACTAAACCTTCTTCATCTTCTTTCTTCTGAATGTAGGAAAGAGAAGCAATTTAGGAATTCTATTGTACTTGAAAAAACCCAATCGTAACATGAGATGCCCCATTGATGGCGACCTCTGACATCTAGCCATGACAATTTATTGCCACAGACTGGATGATGGTTTAAGTGTGTTGTACTTAGTGCTTCTCAATACATCGCAATAGGCTCTGTCTTGCAGTGATATTTCCTGTTGTCTGTTGTATCATGTCCCTTCCTCCCTCCTTCTGAATGTAGCGGAGAGAATTATTTTAGGAATCTGAAGTACTTTTAAAAACCAAATCGCGACATCAAATTCCCAATAGATCGATTTATTGTTTAAGATAGTTGTATTACTTGCACAGATGCATTCGAGTGTGGGTCTCTCTCCCAGTTGTTGTGGACAGGCGATACGCTGTGGGTAGTGAATGGCACACGCCTCGTGATTCCTAGGTTGTGTGATTGGTAGGATTTTTTTTCACCAGGTATGTTTAGTGGAAATGTTGTGGTGGAGGAGGGTGTTTGTGTTCTCAAACATTGGTGTTGAAGACCTCAGATATATTTTGTACTACGATCTGTTTGGGATGGAAATTTCATTACTTGATTTGCGTTATGTTTGCATGTGATACACAAACACTGAAAACATGTATTATTACGAAGGATCATCGTAACGTGGAGATGAGTGTTTTAAATTATGGATTTGACTCCTGTAAATTGTTAAATAATTAATTTTGTAGGGTAGTACAAACAGCTTATTTCACTCTATTATTGCATCGCAAAGTGACGAAAATATCGAAATTGCGTCAGCTTTCCCTTTGCCTCCAGCATTACCCAATAGGATTTTCTGAGGAGAGATGCAAACCACTATCTTCATATTTGGAAACGTGTTTCACACAGACAATTAGGGAGTGGTCTCCCGAGAGAGATACAGACAGGAAGCGAGTCTGGAATTTCCCAATCAACAGAATACCGCCACTTGATGCTTTGTTTGGGGGCTGCGAGATCAAAGGATGCCGATATGTGGTCGGTGGTCACTGGTGTTTAGTAATGTCCTCTCTAATGAGGACACCGGTGTATTTTGACCTTTGTGGTGGTGCTCTGACGATAGAGACATGAACAAAGACCCAAAATGGCGGCTACTATACTGCACTTCATTCCATTCATGATCTGTAGACCCTTTTTGCAGGGTTTAACTTTCAGTGCAATATGACTGCTGTATGTGTCTCGATCTGTTTAAATATTCCATATTGCGATAGACTTCCTGAAAATGTGTGCGTGAATTCCTAATGGACCAAACTGCTGAGATCATCGGTCCCTAGACTTACACACTACTTAAACTAACTTGTGCTAAGAACAACAAACACATAACCTCGACCAAGGGAGGACTCAAACCTCCGGTGGGAGGGGCCGCACAGTCCGTGACATAGCGCCTCAAACCGAGCAGCCACTCCGCACTCTTCCTGGCAAATTCTTTAAATAAACTATATTCAATTCACCATCTTGTATACTGTAAATTGCTGAAATAAACAGTATTCCATAGTCGGCAGTCAGAGCCGCACGGGGTAGCCACAGGTTTCGAGACGTTTTGACATGTTTCGCATGGCTCCCACTTTTGGAGTTTGAATCCTCCTTGGCCATGGGTGTGTGTGTTGCCCTTAGCTGAAGTTAGTTTAAGTTAGATTAAGTAGTGCTTAAGCTTAGGGACCGATGACCTCAGCAATTTGGTCCTATAGGAATTTACCAAAAATTTCCAAATTTCTGCTGTCAATTTCCCGACGAATTCTCTAACTAAATAAATAAACTGTATTCCAAACATCGCATTTTACCGCGTAAATTGTTTAAATAAACAATATCAACTTGTTGTCTAAATTGTTTAAAGAATATTTCATACACTGCAATAGATTTGCTGACAAATTCTTTAACTAAATACGGAAATTATATTCCATAAACTGCCTTGAATCCCATAAATTGTTTAAATAAACAATTTTCCACATACAGTATAAGTTGTTTAAACATTATTCTCAACACTGCAATTGATTTCCTGACAAAACCTTTAACTAAACAAAGAACAAACTGTATTCTGTACACTGCCTTGAATCGTATAAATTGTTTAAATAAACAATATTCCACACATTGCCTGAATTGTCTAAACAATATTCCATTCAGTGCAATCGATTTCCCTCCAAATGACCGATCAACTGAATCTTTTTCCAGGCAATTTATGGGAGGGGGAGATTTGGGGGGTTCCCAGTGGATGGATTTAATTAACTGATCAGTTTAATTAATTAGGCAATCAAATTGATATCAAAAGTGTGCTTGTAATGGCAAGGGGAGTTCCCTGAAGGAAGGAGGAGGAGGTGGCGGACAGGGAGGGGGAGGAAGGAGAGGGGTGGGGTATCAATAGGTCAATCAAAAGGAAGGATTATGCACAGGGGTCATAACCTGGGATCAAAAGGATGGATTATGGAGGCCTTAACCCTGCTAGCACGACAATAGGTTAAGGATCTGTCAATCAAAGGAAAACGTAGATTTGCCCCAGAATGTATACTTATCCCTAATGTAGGCAACTCACACTAACAAACTGTGACATAACTCTCTTTGTCAAAAATGGTTCAAATGGCTCTGAGCACTATGGGACTTAACTTCTGAGGTCATCAGTCCCCTAGAACTTAGAACTACTTAAATATAACTAACCTAAGGATATCACACATATCCATGCTCGAGGCAGGATTCGAACCTGTGACCGTAGCAGTGGCACCATTCTGGACTGAATCTTTGTCCCACTACTCACGTTTCCTCAATGTACACGCCCAAGAAAGGAACTCAAATATTTCCACCATTTTTTTTTTTTTTTTTTACAGACGAGCTTACACGTGAATTGCGACTCCTAAAAATGTGTCTGGAATAGAGGAAAGCGACCTCAAGGGTCGGTGTTGGGGTCACAGCTGTTTCTTATTTATATAAATGATATGCCTTCTAGTATTACAGGTGATTCAAAAATATTTCTGTTTGCTGATGACACCAGCTTGGTAGTGAAGGATCTTGTGTGTAATATTGAAACATTGTCAAATAATGTAGTTAATGAAATAAATTCGTGGCTTCTGGAAAATAATTTGATGCTAAATCACAGTAAGACTCAGTTTTTATAGTTTCTAACTCACAATTCAACAAGAACCGATATTCTGATCAGACAGAATTGGCATATTATAAGCGAGACGGATCAGTTCAAGTTCCTAGGCGTTCGGATAGATAACAAGCTGTTGTGTAAAGGCGATGTTCGGATCTTGTTCAGAAAGTAAATGCTGCTTTTTTTACCATTAGAACAGTATCTGAAATAAGTGACAGTTCAAGACGAAAAGTAGTCCACTTCGCATATTTTCATACGCTTATGTCATATGATATTATTTTTTGGGGTAATTCTTCTGATTCAAAAAGGGTATTTTTGGCTAAAAAACGGGCTTTTCGAGCTATGTGTGGTGTAAGTTCGAGAACCTCTTGTCGACCCATATTCAATAGTCTGGAAATTCTGACATTGCCCTCACAGTACATATTTTCTTTAATGTCGTTTGTTGTTAGCTATATTAGCTTATTCCCAAGAGTTAGCAGCTTTCACTCAGTTAATACTAGGCAGAAATCAAATCTGCATGTGGAATGCACTTCCTTGACTCTTGTGCAGAAAGGAGTGCAGTATTCTGCTGCATCCATTTTCAATAAGCTACCACAAGTACTCAAAAATCTTAGCAGTAGCCCAAACGCTTTTAAGTCTAAACTGAAGAGTTTCCTCGTGGCTCACTCCTTCTATTCTGTCGAGGAGCTCCTTGAAGAGCTGAAAAATTAAGCAAACTTCAATATTACATTGTTGATTTTCTTTATTTAAACGTACGAATTGTCGCCTGAATATGTTTCTTATATTTCATTTTATCTGTTTCCACTATCGTGTTGTAATTTCATGTACTGACTCGTTCCATGACCATGGAGACTTCTCCTTAATGAGGTCCCACGGAACAATAAATAAATAAAGATTACTTCACACAAGCGCGCGCACACACACACACACACACACACAAAACTATGTGGCACGCATAGAAAAATGTTTTACGCGAACAGAATCTGACGAATACTGAATTTGTCTCTAAATTCTAAGGAGCATATATGTGCCCATTTTATAGCACATCGTCTAAAGTCAACCCTACTCTTCAAGGACGTTTTCTACTGCCTTCAGTTTGGTCAGATATCTACTAGCCCTATTTCCCACCTACAATAAACAGCAACTAGGAAGAACACTGTGGAAAAGGTAAATAAATGAGAGAAGGGAAAGGGATAAGCTGGTATGGAGGCGAAAGTGCTGTCTGTGTTGTCATATGATTAGTAATTTATGTACGTACAACGTTATAACTGGCTGTCTGTTTTATAATTAGGTGTTCCACGTTTCTCATGGCAAAAGAGTCTATTGGTGGACGTCGGAGAAAATTTTGGGCTTGGGGCATTGTTATTGGAGAAGAAGGAATTGGTAAGTCTCCTGTTATTTTACGAGGAAGAATTAAGGCACTGAACTCGTGTTCTGCTGGAACATTGTTCATCTCTAGAAATGATGTCTTGCTTTTGGCAAGGATTAAGGGCTATTGCATGGTGATTGTTCTGTCGTTCATTTGCAGGTAATTTCGAAAAGTCTTAATTAAGAAAACAGTGTCTTGAATTCACATCAGCGATTAATTTTTGACCCATGTTCTCTCTTTTTTCTGATCGAAGATTTATGAAATGAAACAAACACTTGTCTAACGGATGTGAACTAAGTAGAACAGCATATCTTTCAGCAGACTGACAGTTGGTGCTCTCGTGTATCTACATTGAGCTATGTGTGTGAGTTTAAGACTGTGAGCGTAAATGATCGGAAATTTCAGGGGGCTTGCTGCGTCTTATTTTCTAACTTACTGTATATACGTTTTTTGGATTTTGGGTGTATATTCACAGAGATGGAACAGTACGTTCTGCTGAAATATGTTGAAATGTACACAAAAAATAAGGAAATCCTCACATGCAAAAACTCTTTGTCGATTGTTTATTCCTTGGCCGACGGTACAAATGTAAAACGAAACAATGGCTGAGCGTTGAGGCAGTGTTGTTAATGTATGTACGCCCTTTAGGCTCCAAATCTCACAGTATTAAATTTCAAATGAAACAGTAACGTAAAATTCCCACAATTATTTGGGTTATAAATTTAAAGTAAAATGAGTGCACAGTTAATGAAACGGAGTCTGTTCAGTACAGCTAACAAAGAGAAGTCAGCTGAGAGTCTGACAAAACGGGAACAGTGGGTACAGAAATCAGGTGAGTAGAAAATTATGCCTTATATTTTTTCATATGTTGTATGCCAGTTAATGAATTAGTGATTTTAACGTAGCAATTTTTGTAACATGTTCGCACTCATCCATCCATGATGAGAAGTGAAATAACATGATGCTCTCACTTGTGCATCTGTCATCGACACTGTTGAACATGTTTCCATTCAGTTATATTATAAATCAGGGCAGTTAACGGTTCAAATGGAATGGATATTTTTTTTTTTTTTTTGCTTCTACAGCACATCTTACGATAGATACAAGTTTCTTTTCCAGATGCATATATCTGATTTCTCTTTTGAAAATCGAGTCCAATGAGCTATTGTAACGACTGATTAAACCACCTTTGAGTCGAGCTTCATAGTTAATGAATCGTTTTTATTTATTTGTTTTTACTTAAGTAGGCAAATGCGCTTCCTCACCGCAATCGTCAGTTATCCTAAGCGAGGAACTCTGGGACACCACCAGTCTTTGAATCATATAATCTTTGCCCTTGTTACATTTTTATTTAATCCTTGGAGATGTGGTCCGTCTATGCTACTTTCATAGTTGCATAGACGGACCACATGACCAAGAATAATAACACCAGTTACGTGATGACAGAACAAAAATGGCGGTATTTTAACTGTTTTATGTTTTGTTTATGAGATGGTGTGCAAAAACGCTGTAACATGTGAATACACTATCACCAATTAAGAATTTTAAGAATCATAACCGTCAAACATTTAATTGAAGCTGCTTCTTGTCACGGGAAGTAAGGATTAGTGGAAAATGGGATACAACCCGTCGGCTTTGACCAATGATGCCTGAAGTTAGTGCACCGATTTTGCAGTCGACCAATGTTACTTATGTCGTTTTTTTCGTCTTCTCTAGTACGATTATCCTACTCTTCAGTTGACCTATAAGTCAGCTGAAGTACGTGGTACAAATTTTCGTTTTCGATAGTACTAGTATCAACTGAACAACATCGTAGTAATACTCGTGCTAGCGAAGACGGAAAGAAGCGATAACTGTAAAATTTATATCCCGTACTGCAGTTAAGATAAATAAATCCATACAAACAAATAAAAATCAAAAAGTAAAAATTGTCCAGAATGAAAAACAATTCTTCCAAAATATCTCAAACTCACTAAGAATGGAACTAAGTACCGAATGAATTGTAACTACCAAATGATTTGAATTAATACAAGCGACAAATGTCGAACACAGAGTCTAGCCCCCACTTCCAAATTCACGTACATTTATTTCAATTTACAAAAATGACGCCGCACCACAGAGATTAACCGATTTATTATTTATGACTCGAAAATAAAGACATTAATGTTTATGAGTAAACTATGGCGTCATAGGTCAAAGCGGACGGGTTGTATCCCATTCTTAGTTGACCCGGAAAGTGCAGCAGCTGGTCGAGGTCGCCCATACCCGGGGGCAAGGGCGGGCTGCCCCCTCCTCCCTAGTTCTTAGAGAAAGAAAAAAATATAGTGTAGGCAGTTATTTTCTTTCCAAGAAAATGGTTTAAAAGTCAGTATTACGCACGTTTGAACAGGATCGGAACTTGAACTTTCTTATGGTTACTTACAAGTTGTCATTCACCTTCATCATCTTGGACAGTTTCCAGCCTCTGGCCGGGTCTGCTTGGAACACAAGGCTCTCCATCGCCTTCTGTTTTGTCACCGTCTCTCCGTCTTCACCTTGGTCCAGTCTTCTCCTTTCTTCTGGACGCATTCCTCCACTCCTTTCAGCCCTCTGTCTCTCGGTCTTCCTCTTGGTCTCTTTCCTTCCAGTTTCATCTCGTGTATCCTCCTGGATATCCTCTTCTCCTCCATTCACTTAACACGCCCATACCATCTCAGCCTTGATTTTTCTATCTCCTCCTGTAATCATTGAAGGTAGTTTTATCCCGTATAGCGCTTAGCGTATTTTGAGTATTAGACCTCCCTGCTTCAGATACGTCAGCTTAAGAAGTCCTGTGAAACTTTGTATACGTGTTTTAGAAAAGTCTAAACATTGTGATACCATGAACTAAAGACTGCTTAAATAGATGAAGAGCTATAGTATTATCCTTTTTCGCCACAGTATCAATGGCTCAGATTCCACTTTATTTACGTTTTTTCGATAACGGGATAGGACTTGATAGCCAACAATATTTTTTACGCTTTCTATTACACTTATTCATATTGTCCAATATTTGTTCTAATTAATTACGTTACAACGACGCGCTGTAGACCGTGCCGAAGTACCACCAAGAAACAACGAATTTTGGATTACGAAATTGTTATAGTAAATACGGCAAGCGATTTGCACCACCTGCTTGCCCATTATTATTTTTATTATTATTTTCCATTTTTCTTTATTTACGCTTCTGCTTTTTATAGGCAAGTAAACTATCAATAACATTTTTTCGCCATCTCATCAGAAAAGTAAAACCATACACTACGCACAAGAAATAAAAAATGCAATATCAGTGCTCGGATGTTGGAATAATGACATTGTAATTCTATCAGAGACAGCAAAGGACTTGGAAGAGCAGTTGAATGGAATGTACAGTGTCTTGAAAAGAGGATATAAGATGAACATCAACAAAAGCAAAACGAGGATAATGGAGTGCAGTCGAATTAAGTCGGGTGATGCCGAAAGGAATTAGATTAGGAAATGAGACACTTAAAGTAGTAAAGGAGTTTTGCTATTTGGGGAGCAAAATAACTGATGGTGGTCGATGTAGAGAGGATATAAAATGTAGACTGGCAATGGCAAGGAAAGCGTTTCTGAAGAACAGAAATTTGTTAACAACGAGTATAGATTTAAGTGTCAGGAAGTCGCTTCTGAAAGTATTTGTATGGAGTGTAACCATGTATGGAAATGAAGGATGGACAATAAATAGTTTGGACAAGAAGAGAATAGAAGCTTTCGAAATGTGGTGCTACAGAAGAATGTTGAAGATTAGGTGGGTAGATCACGTAACTAATGAAGAGGTACTGAATAGGATTGGGGAGAAGAGAAGTTTGTGGCACAACTTGATTAGAAGAAGGGATCGGCTGATAGGACATGTCCTGAGGCATCAAGGGATCACAAATTTAGAGGGCAGCGTGGAGGGTAAAAATCGTAGAGGGAGACCAAGAGTTGAATACACTAAGCAGATTCAGAAGGATGTAGGTTGCAGTAGGTACTGGGACATGATGGAGCTTGCACAGGATAAATTAGCATGGAGAGCAGCATCAAACCAGTCTCAGGACTGAAGACCACAACCACAACAACATTGTATTCATTACATTGTCGAATATATTCTAATTAACTACGTTACAGTGACACTTTATAGGGAACTATCTTACACAGAAATACTTAGTTACCCACAAGGGCTTGATAACCTGCATAACTGGGAAGCCATTAATCAGAATGTCATGCATAAATTTTATCTGATTGTTTCGTAAACACATGTCATAAAATCGCAGAAAATATTACTGCAATACAGGGCTTTATGACCTCTCTTGCTGTTTTTCAACATATAAAACTGCCTCATACCAAAGTGACATTTACAGTTACACATTTTTTGTACATATATGTGAAAAGTAACTGGTCCTTCTCTTATGTATTTTTTTTAAATCCGCTACAATGACAATGCTGAACCACAACTGTTACTAAAACTTATACGTGGAGAAACGTATGTAAAACAACGTGTAATATTCGAGTTATGCTGTAATACCACAAGCAGCGTCGTCCCAAAGTCAAGTGACTAGCCCGGTTTGATATCGATAACATGCGCGGTACGCTGTGCCCACTCCACGTAATTGTATATTGTATGATTGAGCCCTTGAGCTGGTCCCATCCTCCACAGCGCATTGTAGCCACCATATCTATGCTTAGTGCTTTGCACCGATGCTTCGCATCGATTCTAGGCGCTTCACTCCGGAACCGCGCTGCTGCTAAGGTCGACGGCTCGAATCCTGCCTCGGGTATGGCTGTTTATGATGTCCTTAGTTAGGTTTAAGTAGTTCTAAGTCTAGGGGACTTATGACCTCATACGTTAAGTCCCATAGTGCTTAGAACCATTTGAACCATTTCGCACCGATTATCTGACCTCAGTATGAACAGGGAGTCTTCTTCCAAGACGGTGTCGTGGGCCGCCGCGCACATATGTGGAGGGTTGAACCCTCTGCTGTAAACGAAATTCTAGCGCCCGTAAGGCGCTTCTCCTTCTGGCATGAAGTTTGTTGGGTGATTGGATGCCATGATGCGTTGGTAATGCTTGACTTTTGTGCTGTTTTTTTATGTATAAAAGAAGACAGGACAGAGAAAGGGACAGTAGAAGAGTGGCGGAAAAGGAACGGCCCCTTGACTAGCCGGGAATATTATATTAAATTATAGAATAAAGGATAGAAGGAGGAATAGTTAGAGTGAGTGAAATCGAAAGGCCATTATCCTGGCCGCCTCTTCTTTGTAGCGGCGTCTTGATATTGGTGGCAGACAAACTTGAAGTGATGGTTTGGGGGGGGGGGGGGGGGGGAAGAGAAAGTAGTCAGAGAGTGACAGCTTGAGAAGTGGAAAGAGGAAGGGCCTGTCGTGATTAGGCCAACATTGGGGGCAGAGTGGGTGGAAGGGGGGGGGGGGGTGGCGTGCTTGTGAGGGTGAATGACATGACATGTTGGTGGATGATCGATGATGTGCGGAAGAGTAGTTGACATGAGATGAGGTGGCTTTTGCGTGCGAATTCATGGGGGGCGGAAAAGAAGGTCAGGCCATCGAGTGGTGGCTAAACGGTGGACACGGGTACCCAGGGAGAGGATTAAGGGATTAGGAGAGTGACTTGTTTGTTGGTAAAAGGAATTGGCTGCAGATAGGATGCGGGTGCGAAGGAGCGGCACGTCGGCCAGGTTGTGGAGCTCTTGGGTTGGGAAGTCGAAAGGGAGGTGGAGGGCACGCCGGAGAGCCCGATTCTGGACGGTTTGGAGTCGGCGGAGGTGGGTGGGGGCAGCATTGCCTCACACCACCGCCGCATATTCAAGGATGGGACGAACAAGGGAGGTGTACAATCTAACAGCAAGGTGTGTGGGGAGTGAAGAGGTTGGATTGATGAGAGGGTAGAGCAGGCAGAGCCTCCCCATTGCCTTACGACGCACGTAATCGATGTGGGGGCGCCAGGTGAGGCGCTGGTCCAGGGTAACACCCAAGTACTTCGCAGTACGAGTCCAGGGGACTGGGGTACCAAGGACCATCACCTGAGGGAGCCGAATGGGAATACGGCGTCGGCAGATGATAAGGGCTTGGGTCTTGGAGGGATTAAATGCCAGACGCCAGGTCCTAGCCCAATCGGTTACGGAATCTGTAGCCCCCTGGCGCCGCTGTTGTAGACCTGCCGCACTCCGAGAACGAGAGAAGAGTGCAGTATCATCTGCGTAGAGAGCTAAATGTACCCTCGGCGCAGAGGGCAGATCGGCTGTGAAGAGGGAGTAGAGAAGCGGTCCAAGTACGCTGCCTTGTGGTACTCCTGCCCTAATGCGTCGTCGTGTAGATTTCCCATAAGGAATCCTTACGTGGAAGGTGCGACCTTCCAGGTATGTGGCTATTAGCCTTACGTGAGACACTGGAAAGACAAGGGAAAATAATTTGTAGAGCAGCCCTTCGTGCCAGACCGAGTCAAACGCTCTGGACACGTCGAGGAGTATGTCCCCGAACTACTCCCTACGTTCTATGGCGTCCAGTGCCTCTTCTACAAGGCGCAGGAGTTGGTGAGTGGTTGCGTGTCCCTGCCTGAAGCCAAACTGCTCATCAGGGAGGACTCGTTCTCGCGCAATATGGATGAGCAGTCGTTTAAGATATAGCCTCTCGAACACCTTGGAAATGGCGGGCAAGAGGCTGATGGGGCGGTAGCTGGCAGGGGAACGAAGATCCTTCCCAGCCTTGGGGATGGCGACCACCTCAGCATGTTTCCAGGCAGTGGGATATTGCCTGGTTGTGAGGATGTTGTTGAAGGTGGCCGTCAGGATGGGAATAGAAGCTGGGGGTAGCTGCTTGAGGAGGGCATTCGTCAGCTTATCGGGGCCGCCAGCTTCCTTGGATTTGAGGTACCGCAATTGCAGTTCAACCTCTTCTTCATTGATGGGGGTGATTTCATCCTCAGGGTCCTGAACGGCAAGGAATTGTGGGAGGCGTGCCGTTACCAGGCGGATGTGGTCGGGGTCAATGGGGTCATTGACTGGGGTGAAGTTGTGTGCGAAGACATCAGCCAAGGCATTTGCCTTGGCGTCTGGTTCGGACACAAAATCATTGCCGACCTGGAGGGGGGGGGGGGGGGGGGAATCCTTTGCTCTCGTCTCAGGAGGCTTTTTGTGAGCCGCCAAGCGGATGGGTCACTCAGGTCAATGGCAGAGATTTTGTTCTCCCATGCCTGATTGCGGTGGTCTTGCACCGCAGCCTTGATTTGACGCTGTAGTCTATTGATGAGGCGCTTGGTTGCCGGATTCCGAGTGAGCTGCCATTCTCGGATGGTCCGGTTTTTCTCTGTGATGAGAGCAAGGATGTTGGGGGGGAGTGGACGCAGATGGTCTGGGGGCCGGAGTGGACGGTGAGAGGTCGCTGCTGCTGCAGCATCTAGGGCTGTGGTGGTGAGGTGAATGAGGGTGCGATCTGCGTCAGTTTGATCGGCAGCAGGGATTGTGGGTAGGGCTGCTTCGACCCGTCGCTGGTAGGACTGTCAGTCAATACCGCGGATGTTCAGGCCTTCACTCGGCGCGGTCGGGACTCCAACGAGATCGATGGAGTAGATGACCGGCCGGTGGTCAGAGGCTAGAGCGATGCGGGTGGCTGCAGTGATGGGGTGGGGTAGACCTTTCACCACTGCGATGTCTAAGACATCTGGGGGACGTCCTCCAGTGGGGTATATGGTGGGGTCATGCGGGCCGATGGTGTGGGCATGGTGCTGCTCAGCGACCCGGAGAAGTCGACGGCCAGAAGTGTTTGTTAGTCTACTATTCCAGGCAGCATGTTTGGCATTGAAGTCACCGCCAACGAAGACGTCGTTGCCGAGCGACAGCAATGCCTCGTAGTCTGGTGTTTCAAGAAGGCCTCGAGGTGGTCTATAAAGAGCCACGAACGTGATGGGACCCCTCACCGTGTGGACAACAACGCCAGTGGCTTCCACGGTGTTAAGGCCGTGCCGCCATAAGCGGTGGGCCTGTCTGTCCTGTAGCAGGAGTAGTTTGCTACACGGACAAAAACACCAGGTTTGAGGTGCGTCTCAGCAACAAGGCAGATATCAACCCCCTCATCTAAGAGGAATTGTCGGAACTCACCCTGTTGTTTGGGGAGGCCGTTGGCGTTCCAGATCATGGCTGTCAGTCCGTGATGTCTAACAGCCATGACTAGTTGGAACGGGAGTGGTGGTGGTGATGGGGGACATGGATAAGGAGAGGGCAGTGGCAAGTTGGTGCGGGATGGTTTGAAGGAGAGAGTGGAAAGTGGTGGAGATTGCCAAGGTCAGTGCCTCAACAACATTGTTGATGAGGTCGCTGAAGTGGGTGGGAAGAGAGGGTGGGGTTGGGATAGGGTGCTGCTGGGATTGTACCGGGGTGGGGAGGGGGGCAGCAGTGCTTAACACCTGCTGGTTGGATGGGGAAGGAACAGCGGAGCATGACACCCGCTGTGGGGAAGGGAGAGCAGTGCTTAACGCCTGCTGGGTGGGGAGGTGTGGGAAGGCTGCTGGGGGGGTGGGGGGTGGGATGGGGATGGAGAGGAGGTGGGGTGGGTAGGAGCCCAGAGGGGCGGGATGGGAGCGAGACGCACGTTGGGAGTAAGCCCGCGGCGCCGATCCCACCAGGGCACCAGAATAACTGGTGCCCCCGCGGGTCGCCGCCGATGGCCTTGCAGCCCTGGTTTGATTCGCCCTGAATAATTTAATTTTTGGGCAGCCCATGTAGCTGCCCGTGTGATTCCCGCCACAGCGGGCACAGGTGGGGGGGGGGGGGCGTCTCGGGGTTTAGAGCACTCCGAGGAGGCGTGTCCACTGGCACACTTCACGCAACGCACCTCACGGGTGCAGTCACCCGCGAAGTGCGCCAGTCCCTGGCACCGATAGCACACCAGGGGCATCCTCCTGGAGCGCGGTTTCTCGATCGTCACGCTGGCGTGATCGAGGAGCGGGAGGGTTAGGAGGTGGCGGTTCTCCGGCGTGTCAGGGGCGGAGACGAAGAGGAGTGGAGTGGGGCGACGGGTTTGAGGGCAGATGATGCGTGATATGACTGGGGGGGGGGTGATGTTTAATGATGCGAGTGCCTTCCTCAGGTCATCGTCAGAGTACTCCATGGGAAGCCCTCTGACGACGACCCGGAGGCGGCGGGTCCTTATGGGGGGGGGGTGGAGAAACCTATTTTTAGCTTGCTCAGTATTATGAGCGTCTTGGCAAGGTCGGAGGGAGACTGGACAGACAGTCGATAATTGTCGTTTCCTGACCACTTTATACGGAAGGGGTAGTCCGTGTGCGTGGTCAGGATGTCTGCGAGCTCTTTGTAGGGCCCTTTGTGTTGGATATAGATGGGTGGTGGAGCAGGAGGGGTGGCTGAGGGTGGGGGGGGGAGGAGGATTTGGGGGGTGTCTGCGGTGCCATCAATAGCAGCAAAAGTATTGCTGACGGGCACATCTGTCAGCGACGTGGTGAACTGACGGCGGGGTGCCGTTTTGCGCGGCACCTGGAAGCCATCAGCGTCAGTAATGGCCTTCTTCTTCTTGGTCAGCCCGCGTTCGGCAGGCTGAGTGGCCTCGGAGTCGGACGAGGCAACTGCCGCTTCCGACGCTCAGCGACCGGGCGCCGATGGTCGTCGTCGAACTCCATCACGCTCCCGTCATCGCTGTCGTCGGCTGCGGCAGTCATATTGGGGAAGAGGAGGGCCTACAGCCGAGCACTGTCGACCTGCCGGCCTCCCTCCTCTGCGGCATCACGGAGGGCGATCAGTTTCTCTTGCAGCCCCTCCTGTATGTCTGCGTCAGACATCAACGACGACGCGACATCTTCTGGTGCCGGAATCTGTTGTGGGACGCATACAGCGTCCTCTATGTCCGGCATGTCGAGTGGTGATCTGGTGGGTGGGGGGAGGGGGGAGCGGGATCTAGTACGCGGCGCACGCGGGCTTGTCCCACGTGAAGGAGGCCCTGGTACGCAGATTTCCCTAATATTAGCCCTAGGTGCAGTTTCATTGATGGCTGCATCAATGAAACTGCAACCGGGAGTGGCAGGGGAGGGGCAGCCGATCGTGGATGTGATGGCTGTGGTGGTGATAGTAGTGGTGCCGATGGTAGTTATCGGCAATGTGACATCACCGGCTACGGCAGTCTTGGTCCGTTTTGAAGTCCCTGCTGGGTCCGTGGTCGTTGTAAGTGGGGGCCGGATGGGGCCGCCGACGAAGCAAGCTCCGCCGGACGGCGATCCGCCACACCCGTCGCATTAGTACGCATACTCTTCACCCGCGGCATCCCAGCTCGGAATGGTGTCGTGGGCAGCGCTTGCAATGGGTCACAAACTCCAACACCGTGTTGGCACAAAACAGCCAGAGGAGAATACGAAATTCAACAATGTCTGCTACGTTGCCATTGCACTCATTATTGTTTGATCGCTAAGGCTGGCAGCGGGGCTGACACAAAATATTAGCGATCGACGTCTCGATTTCTAGTGAACTAGAAAGCCCACCAACAAGATAATATTTACAAATAGTATTTAGGTGGGGACGACAGCATAAAATCCTGGTTTGGAAAGGAAAGACGTCAGTTGGATATTGAATGAAAGAGATATAAAAAGCTCTACATCGACAAAGCAAACTGAAGACCGTTGCAGGGTTACAACACAGACGTGTTGATACCTGCGAAACAGGGAACGGAGGTAGTAACAGTATACTCTACCGCATCGTGCACGTGGTACGCCGTCACATACTACAAAATGGCTCTAAGCACTCTGGGACTTAACAACTGAGGTCATCAGTCCCCTAGACTTAGAACTACTTAAACCTAACTAATCTAAGGACATCACACACATCCACGCCCGAGGCAGGATTCGAACCTGCGACCGTAGCAGCTGCGCGATTTCGGACTGAAGCGCCTGGAGCCGTTCAGTCACAACGGCCGGCCACACACTACACATCGGAAAGCTAATGTCCTGTAATATGCATAGCACAACAATTAAACACTCACCAGCATGTTTGTTTGATAATTCTCTTCGCGCGCTATTGCTGTGACAACAGTTGTTCTGTGTAAAGAGTATTAATCTATGTTTCGTCCGAATAAATCGCTGACTGTATTTGCTGATGTTCGACTTTTCCCTAAACCCTAATGTGGTATGCATTTTTTGAAACTCGACTTCTTCGTACTTGATAACACAGTTATTATGAACATTTTAACATTGAATCCCGTAGGTACGAGCCGTTTCTGAAAACAACTCATTTTTATCAAACCAAAATTTATTTTTACAAGAAGGGGTCATTCCTTCAACTATTTCTCTTCACACTTTCTACAGTTGTTCAGACACTTAACTGGAAATCAGCTTTTCCAAGCACTCTTCATGTGAAGAGTGCATAGAAAAGTTGGTTTCCCGTTATGACATACGTCTGAACAATGATGGCAACTACGAAGAGAAATAGTAAAAGAAATGATATTTCTTGTAAAAATAAATTTTCGTTTCAAAATGGTTTTTGTAAGCTTTTTCACCAAAACGGTACTTACTTTCTCGTCATGTCTCGTACAAGGACATATCAAGGGGATTGTCAGAAGGGGGTATCGTAAAAGGCTCATGTATTTCATTTTACACTGAAAGCACATGTATATAATTTGCTTTCAGGAGGCCATCATTAAAATGGTTGTTGTTGTCTTCAGTCCAGAAAATGGTTTGATGCAGCTCTCCATACTACTCTATCCTGTGGAAGCTTCTTCATCTCCGAGTAACTACTGCAACCTACATCCTTCTAAATGTGGTTAGTGTAGTCATCTCTTGATCTCTCTGTACGATTTTTACCCTCCACGCTTCCCTCCATCACTAAATTGGTGATCCATTGATCCGCAGAACGTGTCCTACTAACCGATACCTTCTTCTAGTCAAGTTGTTCCACAAACTCCTCTTCTCACCGATTCTATTCAGCACCTCCTCATTAGTTATGTGCTCTACCCATCTAATCTTGAGCATTCTTCTGTAGCGTCACATTTCGAAAGCTTCTATTCTCTTCTTATCTAAACTATTTATCGTGCCTGTTTCAAATTCATACAGGGCGACACTCCGTACAAATACTTTTAGAAATGACTTCCTGATACTTAAATCTACACTCGATGTTAAAAAGTTTCTCTTCTTCAAAAAAAGGGTCAAATAGCTCTGAGCACTATGGGACGTAACATCTGTGGTCATCAGTCCCATAGAACTTAGAACTACTTAAACCTAACTAACCTAAGGACATCGCACAACACCAAGTCATCACGAGGCAGAGAAAATCCCTGACACCGTCGGTAATCGAACCAGGGAACCCGGGCGCGAGAAGCGAGAACTATACCGCACGACCACGAGCTGCGGAGTATCTCTTCTTCAGAAACACTTTTCTTTCCATTGCTAGTCTACTTTTTATATCCTCTCTATTTCGACCATCATCAGTTATTTTGCTCCCCAAATAGCAAAACACATCTACTACTTTAAGTGTCTCATTTCCTAATCTAATTCCTTTACCATGAACTGATTTAATTAGACTACATTCCATTATTCCCGTTTTGCTTTTGTTGATGTTCATCCTATACCCGCCCTTCAAGACACTGTCTATTCTGTTCAACTGCTCTTCCAGGTCCTTTGCTGTCTCTGACAGAATTATAATGTCATCGGAAAATCTCAAAGGTTTTATTTCTTCTCCATGGATTTTAATACCTACTCCGAACTTTTCTTTTGTTTCCTTTACTGCTTGCTCAATATACAGATTGAGTAACATCGGGGAGAGGCTACAACACTGTCTCACTCCCTTCCCAACCACTGATTCCCTTTCATGTCCCTGGACTCTTATAACTGCGATCTGGTTTCTGTACAAAGTGCAAATAGCTTTTCGCTCTCTGTATTTTACCCCTTCCACCTTCAGAATTTGAAAGAGAGTATTCCAGTCAACATTGTCAAAAGCTTTCTCTAAGTCTACAAATGCTAGGAACGTAGGTTTGCGTTTTCTTAACCTATCTTCTAACGTAAGTCGTTAGCTCAGTATTGCCTCAAGTGTTCCAACAGTTCTACGGAATTCGAACTGATCTTCCTCAAGGTCGTCTTCTACCAATTTTTCCATTCGTATGTAAAGAATTCGTGTAAGTATTTTGCAGCCATGACTTATTAAACTGATAGTTCGGTAATTTTCATACCTGCCAACACCTGATTTCTTTGGGATTGTAATAACTATATTCTTCTTGAAGTCTGAGGTTATTTCGCCTGTCTCACACATCTTGCTCACCAGATGGTAGAGTTTTGTCAGAGCTGGCTCTCCCAAGGCTATCGGTAGTTCTAATGGAATGTTGTCTATTCCCGGGGCCTTGTTTCGACTTAGGTCTTTTCAGTGCTCTGTCAAATTCTTCACTCAGTGTCACATCTCCCATTTCATCTTCATCTACCTACTCTTCCATTTCCATAACATTGCCCTCAAGTACATCGCTCTTGTACAGACCATCTGTATACTCCTTCCACCTTTCTGCTTTCCTTCTGAGGTCTTGATATTAATACAAGTGGTTCTCTTTTCTCCAAAGGTCTCTTTAATTTTCCTGTAGGCAGTATATATCTTACTCCTAGTGATATATGCCTCTACATCGTTACATTTGTCCTCTAGCCATCCCTACTTAGCCATTTTGCACTTCCTGTCGATCTCATTTTTGAGACGTTTGTATTCCTTTTTGCCTGCTTCGTTTACTGCATTTTTATGTTTTCGCCTTTCATCAGATAAATTCAATATCCCTTCTGTTACCGAAGGATTTATTCTAGCACTCGGCCTTTTACCTACTTGATCCTCTGCTGCCTTCACTATTTCATCTCTCAAAGCTACCCTTTCTGTTACCGTATTTCTTTCCCCCATTCCTGTCAATCGTTCCCTAATGATGTCTCTGAAACTCTCGACAACCTTTGGTTCTTTCAGTTTATCTAGGCCCCATCTCCCTAAATTTCCACCTCTTTGCAGATTCTTCAGTGTTAATCTACAGTTCAGAAACAATAGATTGTGGTCCGAGTCCACATCTGCCCCTGGAAATGTCTTACAATTTAAAACCTGGTTCCTAAATCTCTGTCTTATCATTATATAATCTATCTGCAACCTTCCAGTGTCTCCAGGCCTCTTCCAATCTACAACCTTCCAGTGTCTCCAAGCCTCTTCCACGTATACAACCTTCTTTCATGATTATTAAACCAAGTATTAGTTATGATCAAGTTAAGCTCTGTGCAAAATTCTACCAGGCGGCTTCCTCTTTCATTCCTTATTCCCATTCCATATTCACCTACTACTTTTCTTTTCGTCCTTTTCCTACTATCGAATTCCAGGCCCCACATGACTATTAAATTTTCGTTTCCTTTCACTATCTGAATAATTTCTTTTATCTCATCATACATTTCTTCAAGCTTTTCATCATCTGCGTTGCTAGTTGGCATATAGACTTTTACTACTGTGGTAGGTGTGGGCTTTGTGTCTACCTTAGCTACAAAATGCGTTCACTGTGCTGTTCGTAGTAGCCGACCCGTGCTCTCATTTTTTTATTCATTATTAGGCCTACTCCTGCATTACCCGTATTTGAATTTGTATTTATAGCCCTGTTTTCACCTGACCAGAAGTCCTGTTCCTCCTGCATAATGACTTGAAGAACGCTACCATTATCACTATTTTTAAGAAAGACGACCGTAGTGTATGTGGGAACCATCGTGATTTTTCGCTTTTTACAGGTAAAGTTCTGTCAAGAATTCTACGAAATCGGCTCCAAATTCAGAGAGGACTTTGTCTGAATCTCAATGCGGGGTATTTAGCAATATGATAACTTCGCTGTATTGGCAAACAAGTTTTAATTAGAATACAATTTATTACTTCTTTCCTAATAAAACACGGCTCAGTCTTATATTATATGGTTCACTATCGCAGAGCAGAAGAATATTAAGTTTAGGTTGAATAACTTACAACTTTAAACGGGTCCAAATCTCCTTTGGCAATTGCCGTCTTTCTCTTACTACACTCTTGCATTTAAATGTACTATATCTGAAAGGAAGTCATAATTTCTTCAGCACTTCAAAGCATCCCAGGGTCCACAGTTCAGTCTCAAATTTTGTTAAAGACTTTTCAGTTGATAAAAATTCTTCACTTTCCTTTTTCTTAAATTATGATTTCAACTGCCACATGAAACTATAGCAACCAGATTGATATATAAAACAAAACGGAATATAAAAATACTATGAGCTACAATTTTGGGAACTAAACACCGATTCACGCATTGATTTCAACTAGATTTGTAGTGTGTGTGGGACCTCATAAATAAGTTTGGGTGTATGATGTATATAACCTTTGATGCCAATAAATTCCCCTACGATGTACAACATACGCTGCTGTTTGTGTGACGATTATATACTAATAACGTAAGGGTTCTGACCCTTAGACACTGTTCCAAGGATATGACGAATAAGATATTTAACAGTAGGACCTCGTTCTTGTAGTAAAACTTGAAGATATGATATATCGCCATTCCACAAGTGAGCCATCTTAATGCACATTGACGTAGTACATAAAGACGACCGCTAGCGCCGGCTGCTGTGGCCGAGCGGTTCTAGGCACTTCAGTCCGGAACCGCGGTGCTGCTACGGTCGCAGGCTCTAATCCTGCCTCGGGCATGGATGAGTGTGATGTCCTTGGGTTAGTTAGGTTTACGTAGTTCTAAGTCTAGGGGATTGATGACCTCAGATGTTAAGTCCCAGAGTGCTCAGAGCCATTTGAACCATGTTTGAGCGACCGCTAGCAGCTTTCCAATGTAAATATGGTTTTTAGTGCTGGGAGTTTCCGAAGAGATGTTCGGCTCGCCTTGGATACAGCTCTTTTCATTTAAGCAGAGAGGTTGCATCTTTAAGGGAAGTGGATTCTTGCCAGGAAAGGAAGGAATTGGCTGTGACTTACGGTAAGGGACCAACCCCATCATTTGCCTAAGGAATAACCACAATGAACCATTTTTAACGTTGCTGACGGATGGATTACAGCGATTTATTGAGTTGAGTTATAATATTACAAGAGCGTATACAGATTTTGGACAAAAAGGCGAAAGGATTTGGGGGGGGGGGGGGGGGGGGCGCAGGGCGCAGTCGGCTCGGGCGAATTCTACGGCGTGCTGAAAAAAATCTTTTAGAAACGAACGAACTAAAGAATGTGCTGTCATCACATACCCATTCCGCTCTCTACAAATCCCTCATCGTTCCGTGTTGGAACTGTCCTGGTGACCAGACTGGGAGATATTTTCCATTTGGGGTAATATTGATAGAACTTTGAGAAAATTTTGAAATGAAATGCAACTACTGTCATCTAGGCGTTGTTTTTGTTGCTCAATTAGACAATTGTAATAGCGCGTACATATTTTTAAGTTACCATAAAGTTAGTAGACGAATCAAAATCGGTTTTCCACTTCTTTCTTGCTATAAACTTATCCATAATTAGAAACTATCAGAACAGCAAACAGCCTATAAACAATGAACGACAGCACTTAACATTAAATTCATCTGCAAGTAGGAACGGAACTGATTGACAAAACAGCATTGAACTCAAGTAAGGCCAACAATATACAGTAGTTGGTTTTGGCTAAACTGGGAATACCTGATGGCCGATAGTGCTATCGATATATCGATAGCTTAATTTTGTCGATAGCCTTGTTGACTCTTGATAGTGCGTTTCCCTTTTTCGCTGTATAATTGAAAATCAGAATACAACGTCTGATCAAAAGGTTTCCGTTCGAAGGCTATACTGTCCAGAATTGGTATTCTACTCAGTCAAAATCACAATCATCCCACCGATTTAGCTGGTTGAAGAAACTGGTTTGATAAAACGTCGTGTCCCGGTGCGTGAAGAAGTCCGTAAGTGCTGGCTGCACGTCCTCGCCCGACAAGAATCGTCGACTCTTCAAGGCCTTTTCTAAGAGACTATGACCACAGTGTGGGTGCTCGATTGTCTCCCATTTGAGTTGGCGTAAGTTGAGCGTTACGACATTTGAGGTATGGAGACGTGTGTTATCAAGAAGCGGTAGCACCCCTTGTCGCACCATTCCACAACGGTGGTTTTCGACAGAAGTACTGCCCCCATACCACATTCTTCATTCTCCTATACCAGTGTTTGTTCTTCGGAACCCAAGAAAAGAATAACAGAACGTCGGTCCTGTTTGGGAGCATTTTGCAATAACGTTGCCGTAGTTCACGTTTCCGCTTTTACCGCATGCACATTGGAAAGACATATACACTGCAGCAGACGGGAGCTTGTTGATCGCCCCTTGTACGTTTCAATTTCAGTACACGGCAACTAGGTCGTGTGTTATTTCATTTGGGTGACTGAGGGCGGGGGTCCTGACCTCCCTTTGCCTAGGTCCTTGCCCCGTAGAACAATTTTTTTTCAGTTTCCTTGCTAGGCTTCTGGGTGAAAAAGCTGCGAAGTTGTTATTTTCTGTAAATGCAGACTTCCCCGACGTATACCGATGATGAAATCTGGGTCAGCTCTAGCGTGTGATTCCATGTTTCGGCATTGAGCCACGGCGTCGTGAGTAACGTCACGAGGTTACGATGCATAGGATGTTAAGTGCCCGGCTATTGAATGTTTGTCTTAGTAACTTCAGGGATCGTCTACAACAGTGTATTGATGCTAACGGCCGCCATCTTGAGGACATTACATTTTTCAAAACTAAATGAATGTAAAATGGTACATTGTACTAATTTAGAATATAAAAACATATTTTCTCTATACATCCAGATTTACTTTCTATTGCTCCTTAAAACTGCTTAGTCGGCTCTGCCGCACCCTGTAATCTGTACCTGTGTTTAAAGAGGTGGTTAATGTTTGACCACTGTAGCTGTAATCCGTGTTAGTGAATGTTGTCGATGCTGTCATATTTGATTTGCTCTGCTTGTAGGTAGGACTTGTAGTAGGACAGTCAGGTCCCTCTGTCTTATTACATATCCTGTTTCCATACTTGCGTGGTATACATTCAACTGTGACTTCCTCTGGGCGTTCTGACTTCTTGTGGACTGGCTTCGCACGTTTTCCAGTGACTGATTCTTTATCGCAACGTTTTTGGGGATGACATAGGCCTCAGCAATTGGAGATTTTTGAGCAGCCACAAAATCTTTGATGATGTATAAGGACTCGAACTGAATATACTGTAGATTCTATCCCTTTGCAGCAACAGAAGACGAACCTTTGGCTTGACATCCAGGACATAAGTAACTGTTCGTTTTTATGGCCGGTTTTGAACATTAACTTCATTGTACAGCTCTTCCTTAGAGATGTGTTCGCTTTAGTTGATCTCATATAGTTCCTACAGAAAGTCCAGATCAGTTCGAAGAGTTGCGACCTGATACACTGCAAGGAATGTCCCACTGATCAGGTCCACAACCACCTTCGTCCAACACCGTACTGCATAAACTGTCGAATGCACACAGAGCGTTTGTACACAGGCTTTTCTTCAGTTAATACACCCTGCCCTCTACATTTCTTCTTATTACCATTGGTCGGATGTTCCGTAGCAATTGTCAGTTTTTCTGTAGCTATTGGGAATTGTTCTTAAGTAAGTGGCAGTTGTTCCTTAGCACTTGTCAAGTAGCGTTATTTTCTTAAGCTAAAGTTCACTTATGGTGAAAGCTGTAGTTTTTCTGTTTGTATTTTATGGTGAAAGCTGTAGTTTTTCTGTTGGTATTTTAACTCGTGTCATATAACTGGACTCATTTTGTCGATACTGCCTTCTGTTAGTTTCCGTGATTTTCGTCAGCTGTGTAATGGAATTTCTTTTGGAGTTGGTTAAAGTCAAGATCAGGGCCAGTGGCAGTTTAACTTTTGGTATCGGTGGGTCACGTTGAGCTTTATATGTCAACTTGTTTCGTTAGTTTTTCAGAGTTTGCGTTAGGTGTATAGTACGGTTTCTTTTAGAATTCATCTTTTGTTATTGGTGTATCTGCCTGAGCAATATAGGTTAACTCAGGTAGTCAATACAACATTTTGTTATCCTTAGCGATTTTCCGTTAGGTGTGTACTGCTATTTCTTTTAGAATTACTTTTTTTTTGGTTCGCTGTCTCCAGCCGAGCTATACAGTTAAATTCAAATTGTTAACGATGCCACTTTTTTTTTATTTTTTGTGATTTTCCTTTAGGTGTGATTTCTTATTGGTGTTGGTATTTCATGGTCGACTGTTTGTAGGATTGCCATCTGTTGTTTGACCAAATAAAGTAAATCGGTTATTAAAGGTAGGAAAGACAATATAGTGTATCAAAACACCAATGTATTAATTATAATGCAGTTTCCCCATAAAGATCGAGTTTTTGCAGCTTTAAACTTTCAACTATGTTAACAAAATGATCACATTCTAAATACCTTTGTAAATTCATATTGCTTAGTGTAAATAACCAGTTCGTCACTAAACCAAACCATTCATTTAGGTACTCTGAAACTTTTTCAACAAATAATTAAATGTTTCTGTGAATTTTATTAGTCTGTTCAGATGAAGATAAGAGTTTAATTTTTTTGCCAGTTTTATATCCAAGGAAGAGATCTTGCCTTATTTTTGTTAGTTCATTTTCAAGATTATCCACTATATTATACACAGAAAGATTATCCACGATATTATACACATAAAAATTGTTAAGCAGCTGCCTTCCAGGCATTTTACACTTTCATTAAACAGCGTTAAAATATGGCTACAAAAATTCAAGTAAATTTCAGTGAAGTCATTGTCAGTAACAAGAATCAATTAGGAAAATCACTGGACAGTTTCCTCCTAAGTTTACAAAATAAGTAATTGCTTTCCAATTTAATGACACTGTTTCTAAAGAGGATAAAAGAGCGAACCACTTTTTCCAAATGGCACTTCATTTAGTAAAAGTCTCCATCCATTAATTCTACAAAATTTTTCAGGCAATGTTTCTTACAGTAGAGTGGGAAAAGTTGAGCGTACATTTTCAATTTTACAGTCTTTATGTCACAATATAAAAAACTTGGCTTGTCTCAGGCAGTTATGCACTATTTGTGTGTGACTATTTCTCTTAATCAGATCTGGTAACACAACTTTCACATTTTTAAATATGGCCCTGCTCAGAGGATAGTTCATGCTTGAATGAGAACTTGATTTGTGTTTTAAGAGATAATATTCGAAGCGTCGCCTGACTAATACGTTTTGTGAAGTAAAATTTAGCTTGGTCAATAAGGCTGTTTGTCCCAGCCAATACTTATACAGAGTGCTTCTAATTAAATTTATAGCTTCAAAATGCTATAAAAAATACCTGCTACTAAGAATGACGTTAAATTTGAACAGAATGTTGTCGAATAATGGGGAAACGTTATGGAAACAGAAACAAATTAACAAAACATTTTCCACTAGATGGTGCTGTAAGCATCATAACGTAAATGGGTTTCGCTACTAATAACAGATGAGTCGCAATACGGCGGCTATGGTGTGCGTATCACATTAAACAAACTGTACTGTGCAGCATGACTGCACAAGTTTGGCATTCAACTATTGCTGCACCTTTAGTTAGGTAAGCCCATCCACCACGGCAGGGTAGTACAACATTGGATAAGGAAACTCGGTATTTAATTTCCCTGAGGCTGAAAACCAAATAAAAAGCAACAATGACATCGGTTTTTAATTGTCGTGAAGCCAAAAACTGCATAAAAAGCAACACTGAAATCGATTTTTAACTGTCGTGAGACTAGTGTAACATATCCAGTATGCTGTCCATTGTTTCCTGCCACAAGACGAAATCGAGATACAGCATGTTCTTCAACAGATCAGAGCGTCTCAGGGTCTCGTTTAGAATGCGTAGCGCACCGTTTGTCTTTAGTTGAACTACACTCCTGGAAATTGAAATAAGAACACCGTGAATTCATTGTCCCAGGAAGGGGAAACTTTATTGACACATTCCTGGGGTCACACTGACAGATCACACTGACAGAACCACAGGCACATAGACACAGGCAACAGAGCATGCACAATGTCGGCACTAGTACAGTGTATATCCATCTTTCGCAGCAATGCAGGCTGCCATTCTCCCATGGAGACGATCGTAGAGATGCTGGATGTAGTCCTGTGGAACGGCTTGCCATGCCATTTCCACCTGCCGCCTCAGTTGGACCAGCGTTCGTGCTGGACGTGCAGACCGCGTGAGACGACGTTTCATCCAGTCCCAAACATGCTCAATGGGGGACAGATCCGGAGATCTTGCTGGCCAGGGTAGTTGACTTACACCTTCTAGAGCTCGTTGGGTGGCACGGGATACATGCGGACGTACATTGTCCTGTTGGAACAGCAAGTTCCCTTGCCGGTCTAGGAATGGTAGAACGATGGGTTCGATGACGGTTTGGATGTACCGTGCACTATTCAGTGTCCCCTCAACGATCACCAGAGGTTTACGGCCAGTGTAGGAGATCGCTCCCCACACCATGATGCCGGGTGTTAGCCCTGTGTGCCTCGGTAGTATGCAGTCCTGATTGTGGCGCTCCCCTGCACGGCGCCAAACACGCATACGACCATCATTGACACCAAGGCGGAAGCGACTCTCATCGCTGAAGACGACACGTCTCCATTCGTCCCTCCATTCACGCCTGTCGCGACACCACTGGAGCCGGGCTGCACGATGTTGGGGCGTGAGCGGAAGACGGCCTAATGGTGTGCGGGACCGTAGCCCAGCTTCATGGAGACGGTTGCGAATGGTCCTCGCCGATACCCCAGGAGCAACAGTGTCCCTAATTTGCTGGGAAGTGGCGGTGCGGTCCCCTACGGCACTGCGTAGGATCCTACGGTCTTGGCGTGCATCCGTGCGTCGCTGCTGTCCGGTCCCAGGTCGACGGGCACGTGCACCTTCCGCCGACCACTGGCGACAACATCGATGTACTGTGGAGACCTCGCGCCCCACGTGTTGAGAAATTCGGCGGTACGTCCACCCGGCCTCCCGCATGCCCACTATACGCCCTCGCTCAAAGTCCGTCAACTGCACATACGGTTCACGTCCACGCTGTCGCGGCATGCTACCAGTGTTAAAGACTGCGATGCCACGGAAAACTGGCTGACACTGGCGGCGGCGGTGCACAAATGCTGTGCAGCTAGCGCCATTCTACGGCCAACACCGCGGTTCCTAGTGTGTCCGCTGTGCCGTGCGTGTGATCATTGCTTGGACAGCCCTCTCGCAGTGTCCGGAGCAAGTATGGTGGGTCTGACACACCGGTGTCAATGTGTTCTTTTTTCCATTTCCAGGAGTGTATATTTGTAATCGGGACACAGAACATATCATCTTTCTGGTAATTCCACAGTCAGAAGTCAACAGGGACAAAGTTCAGGTGATATGGACGACCAGGCTGTAGGGAAATGACGGTTAATAATTCTGGTATTTTCATAATGCCTCTGCAGCAGCTACTTCGGTGGCTGTGCAATGTGCGGAAGAGCGCCATCTTTCATAAAAATAATCTTATCCACCCATCCACGCTATTGAAGTGTTGGAATGACATTGATGCACAAAAAACTCTCATAGCGTTTACCAGTGACGGTACAGGTAACAGGACCCTCATGACCCATCGCCTCGAAAAAATATGGCTCTACGATAAACGATGCAATATATCTGCACCACACAGTTACATTTACAGAGTGAAACGGTATCAGTTGAAGTGTGAGATGGTTTCCATTGCTCACATTCTGCAAAACTGTCTACTGACATGTCCTACGAGATGGGGATGGGCTTCGTCTGTTCAGGGAATGCTCCATATCCATTCGTTGTCCACTACCACGGGAGTAAGAAATTCTAGAGCAAACGCTTATCTTACTGGCAGGTCAGCATGAAGCAACTCTTTAACATGGTTAATCTTATACTGTAGCAATCAGAATATTTCATAGAATTTTGGGCACCGTGTTCACAAGCATGTCCAAAGTTCCAGGAAATTCCCCGCGCACTACGTGTTTGCATACCACGACTCTACGCTTCCTGCAATGCTGTGGCCACATTTTCTACTGAGGCTGGATCAGTTGTTTTCCTCCCTCTGTCACATTGCACTTCAAAAGATTCTTTTTTGCTAATTTTGTAATCATTTTCTCCAGACACTTGGCAGACATCGGACCAACTTCTTTCTTCATACTCTTGAGTGTCCAGGACTTCTGCAGAGCTACTGGTGCACAGTCAACATTCTTCTTAAAAGAGCTTCACCAGCAACACCCGATCCTATATTGAGTCAGCCGTTGCGAGTGACGCAGACGCACAACCTTGTACCTCGCGTCTATTGTGGATGTTCTGCTGTTTACAGCGCCATCTAGTGGTTAATTTTTTTTTCCACAGCATTTCGCCCTTCTTCAATAATAATTCCGTTAAAGTGTGACGTCATGATGAGCAGCGGTCTCTCTCTCTCTTTTCCACTCGGAGTTTAAGTTAATCAGCGTGCTCTTGGAGTCTTACTATTTACCGTCACAGCTTTTCGCGTACTTTTAGCTTCCCATTATCATTTACTATAACAAGATTTGGATTTTCCTTGCGTGATGACAAAGATGTCATGATGTCACGCGCACTTCGCTCAAACAACAACAAATTGCGAGTGGTTTTGAAGCGGTTTTTAGCAACTGTTTAGACGAAAGCAGTAGTAGTGCTCGTGCGTCTTCACCTCGAAAGTAGAACTGTCGGAGATTTCAACATGAAAATTAACATAGCCTAAATGGTTCTCTGACGGATGAGGTACTCGAGACCTTTCCCCATGATTTAAGATGATGATATGATGCCAACGAGTGCATCCAGTGACAGGAATAACTGCCAGATCGAAGACGAGCAAAGAAATATTGGATCCTACAATGCGACTTGTGTCAGGAATGAAGAAGACACCTGAGAGGAGACTCAGTCTGCACATTAATTGCATTGCTTTAGAATTAAAATGTTGGGACCACTCACACTGTGCGCAAGTATGTCCTGTGAAAAGAACAGTATTCTCTGTCCTCGTTTATCGTGGTTTACTTTCGCCAAAATACCACCAATTCACGAAAAAGAGCGAGTAAAATAAACAAATAAATATTAAAAGGCCAGTGCAGGCTACACTTGCCAAGATAGATGATGCCTGAAACTAATTTGGCTAGTAATCCTTTCAGATGTTACACGTTGGCTATCTGAACAGTGGAAACCTCTGAATCAATTCATCTTAGAGGGACGGCCATGTGCAATTATGTAAGAGAATGTCACTCTTGCATATACAGTATACATGGTGAATCACATAAAACATGCACCGCAGATACTGCGGAAATCGAAAGCACTATTGATATGCGGTTTTCACAGAATGGACTGGTACTCAGGGGCTGGTACTGTTAGCCAATAAACAGATTATAATAATACTTAGAACTTATTGATGTGCAAACATCCCCTTTTGTAAGTGGAAGAATGAACATTGATATTAACAGATTACAAGTAGGATTAATTATAATGTCATTTTTGTTTGTAGCAGAATCGTAGTGCGAATCGTTTATGAGATATCGTATTTTGAATAGTTTTCACACCGACACTTGCTTGTGCCATTCAACCTGCATAATTGCTAGATATGATCTCGGTATGTTTGCTTACAGTGTGCTTGTATGCTCCTTGAGTGCATTGCGAGTTGCTAGTGAGTTAGTGTGTGACAGTCCAAGCAGTTGATCGTGAGTGGACGATGGAATTTACCAAAGCAGAAAAACTCGACATGCTCGTGATGTATGGAGAGTGTAGGAAGAATGCGGATTGTTCTCGCACGTTGTATACGGAAAGATATCCTAATAGACATCAACCATCTCGACAATTATTTATCAACCTCTTCAACCAGCTACGTGTAACACCTAGACAAAATAACAGAAGGAAACAAGTGACGACAGAAGAGGAGGGGGGGGGGGGGATTTTTTCTTGCTGCTGTTGCAGTTGATCCGCACGTTCGGTCGCGCGCAGTCGCACGAAGAACGGGCGCGGGTCAGACATATTCTCCATTGATTTAGGTTCAATCCCTATCACATCTACGTCCACAAAGAGCTACATGGAAACGATTATGAGAGTCGTGTTAACTTTTGTAGGTGGGCATTAAGACAGGGTACTCCAGATGTATCATGTATCTTGTTTCGTGATGAAGCCATGTTTACCAATCGTGGCCAGGTAAACCACCGTAACATGCACTGCTGGTCTGTTGACAATCCCCGTTGGCTTGGTCAGGTGGAACATCAGCGTCCATGGAATGTAAACGTGTGGTGTGGGATAGGGAACTATCAGCTCATAGGCCCGTTTTTCGTAGACACAACGCTGAACGCTCTTAAGTATCGTAGCCCCTAACAGACCTTCTTCCACGAGCGCTGCTTGACATTCCTCTGCAGACTCGGAGAAACCTGTGGTATCAACATGATGGCTGTTCAGCTCGTAGTGCACGAAGTACTATAGCATATCTTCACGAACTGTTTCCAAATCGTTGGGTTGGACACAGTGGACGTGTACCTTGACAAGGCCATTCCCCGGATTTGGCGCCTGTAGTCTTCTTTCTGTGGGACCGAGCGAGGTGGCGCAGTGGTTAGCACACTGGACTCGCATTCGGGAGGACGACGGTTCAATCCCGTCTCCGGCCATCCTGATTTAGGTTTTCCGTGATTTCCCTAAATCGTTTCAGGCAAATGCCGGGATGGTTCCTTTGAAAGGGCACGGCCGATTTCCTTCCCAATCCTTCCCTAACCCGAGCTTGCGCTCCGTCTCTAATGACCTCGTTGTCGACGGGACGTTAAACACTAACCACTACCACCATCTTTCTGTGGGGAAAGCTGAAAGTCATTGCCTACGAGGGCATACCAACTACAGCCGATGATATACAACGGCGTATTAGTGCAGCCTGCTGGCACATCTCTGCTGGAATGCTGGCACGTGTTCGGCAGTCGTTCCATACCAGACTGGAAGTGTGTACTGGCGCTTCCAGTGGTCATTGTGAACACAACATGTGATGGTAAATTGTCTTGTTACTGATCAGAATCCACATAACCAGTGTATGCATTCGTTTTGTTTTTAAAGTGTGCTACCACAGGTATTGTACACGTGTTAGTGTGAGAACTTTTAAAAAACGATTCTTGTATACGATTCGCACTAAAATCATGCGACAAGCGCCACTGACGTTCTAATTTACCCTACTTTTAGTTACACTTTCTACGTCTTATTACAATCCCTTTATTGGGAAACAACATTCTATGAAAATCGCACATCAACAGCATTTTCCATTTGCACAATATTTTCGGTGCAATTTTTAGGTTATTCACTATGTATATATCTTTGTATGTTTGTTCAAAAATGTACAAATGTGTGTGAAATCTTATGGGACTTGACTGCTAAGGTCATCAGTCCCTAAGCTCACACACTACTTAACCTAAATCATCCTAAGGACAAACACACACACCCATGCCCGAGGGAGGATCGAAACTCCTCAGGGACCAGCCGCACAGTCCATGACTGCAGCGCCTTAGACCGCTCGGCTAATCCCTTGTTTGTTTGAAGAATCCTATTTCAATAATGAAAATTCATTGATATTGGCTAGGCATTTACATTTTATTCGTCTTTGGATCTGCTCATAAAACAAGTCCGAACGTTCTCAGCCAATAGTAGCATCATCAGATTCTTCTTAGCACATACAGTATGTAGCTCTTACACTTTATACATCCCTCTGTACGGCCATTGTCGATATTTTAGGCTCCTGTCAATGAGACAGGTGCTCAAGGGTATGGAATATTCACAGTTCAAACAATAAAAGCGAACATGAACGTCCCCTGACACTAAAAAACATGTATGCGATTATGGAGTATTATCGTAGTGGAACGACAGACAGAAAAGGTTATATTTCTGCAAGAAAACAGAGTTTTATAAGAAATTATTTTAAATGTGATTACCTACGATTACAAGAAAATGGAGAAATCGGTGATTGCGATGCTTGCTGACTTCAGTGAGGACTTTCATGCTGTTCCAATAAATCACGTCCGCTTTACCGACATTAATTCCTCTACATAATGTAATACAGATTCTCGATAGTTCAGTTATCTTTCTTTTCTAGGATAGTGAAGGTGGCGTATGTCAGTAAAGGGACCCGGCTTCCAAAGGCGGCGTGTGTTGCCCGCTCGTTCATCCTTTTTTTTGTAATCCGCTATTTCCCTAAATCGCTTCAAGCGAATGTTTGTATAGTTTCTTGGAGGAGGCAGCGGCGAGTTACCTGCCCCACATCTGCATTAACTTCGTTAAACTTATGATTTGTCACAGCTGTGTCTTCTGATTAAGTCACACTATCATACACATGAACTTCGCGACAGTGCATCACACTTCTTTGGAAGACACAAGAAAAGAAGTCTCATCAACGTTCACCAGCTTCATTTATCAGGCCATCCAAAGGTCACAACTTCTCAATAGGACCGCTATCTATCAAGAACATGAGACGCAATCAGAGGCAGTTGATATCAGGGGTGTCAAACAACACCAAGAGCACGTGTTTCAAAGTGAACTGCCAGCTGGTCTCCTCGTAGTGTGTGTCCCACTAATAATCATCTAGCGTTGGCTCCGTACAATGAAACACAAACCGAGCATCTCTGGGCGATGAATTAATGACATCATGTGTTCTTTTCTCCATGGGCCAGATTCATCATATGCAAACTGGGACTTTTGGATAGGTGTGGTTGGGAAATTGGACGCAGCCTATTCAAATGTAGTGATATTCACCCGAAGTGGTGCAAGTAATCATGTAGATCTGAATCTCAGTATTTGTTGTTGTAGTTGTGATCTTCAGTCCTGAGACTGGTTTGAAACAGCTCTCCATGCTACTCTATCCTGTGCTAGCTTCTTCATCTCCCAGTACTTACTGCAACTTACATCCTTCTGAATTGCTTAGTGTATTCATCTCTTGGTCTCCCTCTACGATTTTTACCCTCCACGCTGCCCTTCAATGCTAAATTTGTGATCCCTTGATGCCTCTGAACATGCCCTACCATCAGGTCCCTTCTTGACAAGTTGTGCCACAAACTCCTCCCCAATTCTATTCAATACCTCCTCATTAGTTACGTGATCTATCCATCTAATCTTCAGCATTCTTCTGTAGCACCACATTTCGAAAGCTTCTATTCTCTTCTTGTCCCAACTATTTATCGTCCATGTTTCACTTCCATACATGGCTACGCTCCATACAAATACTTTCAGAAATGACTTCCTGACACTTAAATCTATACCTCGATGTTAACAAATTTCTCTTCTTCAGAAACACTTTCCTTGCTATTGCCAGTCTACATTTTATATCCTCTCTACTTCGACCATCATCAGTTATTTTGCTCCCCAAATAGCAAAACTCCTTTACTACTTTAAGTGTCTCATTTTCTAATGTAATTCCTTCAGCATCACCCGATTTAATTAGACTACATTCCATTATCCTCGTTTTGCTTTTGTTGATGTTCATCATATATCCTCCTTTCAAGACACTGTCCATTCCGTTCAACTGCTCTTCCAAGTCTTTTGCTGTCTCTGACAGAATTAAAATGTCATCGGCGAACCTCAAAGTTTTTATTTCTTCTCCATGGATTTTAATACCTACTCCGATTTTTTTTCCTTTATTTACTTGCTCAATATACAGGCTGAATAACATCGGGGATAGGCTACAACCCTGTCTCACTCCCTTCCCAACCACTTTTTCCCTTTCATGCCCCTCGACTCTTATAACTGATATCTAGTTTCTGTACAAATTGTAAATAGCCTTTCACTCCCTGTGTTTTACCCCTGCCATTTTTAGAATGTGAAAGAGAGTATTCCAGTCAACATTGTCAAAAGCTTTCTCTAAGTCTACAAATGCTAGAAACGCAGGTTTGCCTTTCTTTAATCTTTCTTCTAAGATAAGTCGTAGGGTCAGTATTGCCTCACGTGTTCCAACATTTCTACAGAATCCAAACTGATCTTCCCCGAGGTCGACTTCTACCAGTTTTTCCATTCGTCTGTAAAGAATTCTCGTTAGTATTTTGCAGCTGTGACTTATTAAACTCATAGTTCGGTAATTTTCACGTCTATCAACACTTGCTTTCTTTGGGATTGGAATTATTATATTCTTCTTGAAGTCTGAGGGTATTTCGCCTGTCTCATACATTTTGCTCACCAGATGGTAGAGTGTTGTCATGACTGGCTCTCCCAAAGCCGTCAGTAGTTCTAATGGAATGTTGTCTACTCCCGGGGCCTTGTTTCGACTCAAGTCTTTCAGAGCTCTGTCAAACTCTTCACTCAGTATCGTATCTCCCATTTCATCTTCATCTACATCCTCTTCCATTTCCATAATATTGTCCTCAAGTACATCGCCCTTGTATAGGCCCTCTATATACTCCTTCCACCTTTCTGCTTTCCCTTCTTTGCTTAGAACTGGTTTCCATCTGAGCTCTTGATATTCATACAAGTGGTTCTCTTTTCTCCAAAGGTCTCTTTAATTTTCCTGTAGGCAGTATCTGTCTTACCCCTAGTGAATAAGCCTCTACATCCTTACATTTGTCCTCCAGCCATCCCTGCTTAGCAGTTTTGCACTTCCTGTCGATCTCATTTTTGAGACGTTTTTATTCCTTTTTGCCTGCTTCGTTTACTGCATTATTATATTTTCTCGTTTCATCAATTAAATTCAATATTTCTTCCGTTACCCAAGGATTTCCACCAGCCCTCGTCTTTTTACCTACTTGATCGTCTGCTGCCTTCACTACTTCATCCCTCAAAGCTACCCATTCTTCTTCTACTGTATTTCTTTCCCCCATTCCTGTCAATTGTTCCCTTATGAACTCCCTGAAACTCTCTACAACCTCTAGTTTAGTCAGTTTATCCAGGTCCCATCTCCTTAAATTCCCACCTTTTTGCAGTTTCTTCAGTTTTAATCTACAGTTCATAACCAACAGATTGACCAGACGGATATTTGAGCCTTGCTTCTCCCCAATATGTGTCCATTGTTTTTAACTTCCGTGTCTTTTCGCTTGGTAGAAGATACACGTTTAGATTATTATACTCGGTTCCCGTAAAGAAATGAGATAGTTTAATTGGGCTTGAAGCGGAGGATTTTTGCGTCTACCGCGACCAATCACGTAACTCCATTTCGTTTGAGTCTCTATGACAGTGCCTCAGTGTAGCCATAGTTCTAGACGATTATGGGTTTCAGTCAACGTTCGCAACGTAATATTGCCAACAACAGCACTGTCAACTATCAGAGAACTTCTTTCACCCAACTGACCCTTTTCTGCGTTAATCTCCCGCTTTGCTACATATTTCAACATCGACGCTCTCATTTTAATTTCTGGCCACAATATTTGTACGTTTCGAAATACATACGTTTATCTTGACAGCAGCAGTCTCTTTCTATTGCTTATTCTGTGTCCAGCGACTTTGAGCGAAAGTAACTTCACTGATACAGTTACTGTGTTCGATATACGACTTGGATTATTTATACACTGCAGAAAAAATACAACATTCTCATTTTATTGACAAGGAAAATGACAGGTAGTTAATCATTATAGGAGAATATGATAACAAATTCAGACCATATGAAACACACGTGTTACGTTGAAGGGCGTCCAAATAGTCGTAGCCGTATACAGTGAACAACTGTACACTCTGGCGGCAGCTTAAGTGCCTATATTCACAAGCAAGCGATCGTAAATTTGTCGTATGGCATCCTGCGATAGATTGTCCGTAGCATCTTACGCATTTTATTGCAGTTCGGCAATGGTTCTTACAGGCCCTCGAGAACAAATACGTTCCCTTTACATGATGTATCATACATGTCCAATTGGCGAGAGATGTGGTGATCTTGCTGGCTAAGCAGTAGTTGTACACCGTGAAGAGCAGTTTGTGCCGCCGAAGTTTCCTCCTCCAGCGAGAAGACTCCCGGTGCTGTGCGTATATTATCTGTGAGTCACCTATTGAAACAATTCCCCGTGTAACGTAACAGAAAGATAGCCGATGGGCTAGCTGGTGACACGCTCTCTGTTCTGTCCGATGATGTAATAGACATCGAGTGTCCCGAAAAATTCTTTTTGATTATCTAGGTAAGATGTACAATCGTGGGAAAGAATACATAGTCGAATGCCTATCTGGTCCCGGCAGCTATCCGTTATACATCAATCAGTGAAACAAAATACTGTAAATTCTTGGTGTCTGTATTGTTAAGAACCTGAACAGAAAATCACGAGTATTAGATCTTCATCTGAGCTCTGCAGATTTTGCATTATAGATAATAGCAGGCAATGGAGATAAAAACTTTAAAAATGACTTAGCTTTTCTATTTTCACACGTTAATTTCTTATGGGACAATTCTTCAAGGAGAAAGAAAGTCTTTATTGTATAGAGGCGAGTAATGGGGGGGTATATACGGAGTACATTCCAGAAACTCTTTCCATTGTTGGGCTTACTGACAACAACCTCACATGTATTTCTTTATTGAGATTGTGTTCAACGATCATGCGCGGTTAGAAAATAGCAGCAATATTAATAAATGTAGTACTGGAACAAGAAGTGACTCACACAGAGTGAGGTTTTCTGTCATAAACCCATTGACCCCTTATGTAGTGAATTGAGAAATCTAATAGATAATGAAATAAACTTAACACACACACTTAAGTCATATCTGCTTGTAACTGCTTCTACTCCATAGAAGACTAGAAGACTTTTTAAATACGTAATACAACAACATGTTTCTATGCGTGATCGCGCGCGCGCGTCCGTGTGTGTGTGTGTGTGTGTGTGTGTGTGTGTGTGAGAGAGAGAGAGAGAGAGAGAGAGAGAGAGAGAGAGAGAGAGTTAAGTATATAAATTACCATAAGTAAAAAAATTAAATATAGCTTAAAATTAATCAGCTACGAAAGCTGTGAGCACGTTGTCATATTTTTCTTTTAGACAATAAGAAACAGTTATGTTGCATGGAACATACAAATAACTATTTATGAAACCGCTTGCATAGCTCAAGAAGAGTTTCTGCTTGGCTCATATTTTTCTGTAATTCTGGATTATTTTCAGATCCCAGAGGCGAATCCAGGGATCCTGCAACACTCCCAAAAACGACGTCTGTTTCTTCTTAATCTAAGAAAAAAAGAAAATTTTCTTGTGTTATAACAAATTAAAAAGGAATACCTTGGTTTACTCTGGACATTTTCGAGACAAAATGTCTATGAACTCAGCCCCCCCCCTCCCTTTCTCCCTGCACCAAAATCCTGGATTCGACTCTGTCAAATTCTCAATGCATTTCTTTTTTTACATTTTTTCGTCGTCTTCGACTGATTATATTATTTTTAGCGTAATTTTCTGTGATTTTAAGCATTTTTACTACACAGTTCTTCTTCCTTGACTTTCCTACATCATTTTTGTCCATAGACCATTTAATTATTGCTGTACATGTGGTATGATACTTCTGTGCGGGAGCCACAAGCAGTAAGAAACATATAGAGACAGAGCGCGGTAAGCAATAGGCCTTCTTGGATTACAAGTGATTGGTATTAAAATTTTACAACTACAGAGATTTGTAACTAATTCACTGGCTGGTGACTGGTGATTGTTGAGTTTGCCTTTGGAAAAGCCAAAAGTCAGTTTTACCATCCTGTAATTTTCACTGATGTTCATCACTTTTCATTACTTTCTCCGAGGCAAGGCAAAGCTTTATACTTTCAATTTTTCCAAATACGGGGGGCTTGGATATTAACTACCACTACTTAAGTTTTTCTTAATTACTGCAAGTTAAATGGAGTTCACAGCTTTATATTCATCAGTGACTTTGGATGATCGAGTCCAGTTTTATGCCTTTTAGCCTTAGATTCAGAACTACAGTTTCGGCGTCTGTTAGGTCGATCATACTAGCTTTTGGGGGATGCTTGAGATACAGAAGTGGTGCAGGCTCTGGAATGGACGATTTTTTCAGTCTGGTCGCACTATGTATTTATTTCATTGCAGTGTTGCAGAGGCATTTTTTGTACTCATATGTCACGAGTCCCTTTCTCTCGATAAATTACGAAACCCATACGAGGGACTTTTACATTCGATAAATACTTACAGCGAAAAGTTAGATCCTGTTCAGATTTTGTCATCTGTCTCTCATATTATATTTACAGTTTTACCGTTAAGTACTGTGGAACTTCCTGTTATAAACAGTGGTACTGTACATCTCTCTTTCTTAAAACATCTATTCAGTAGTGTGATTGAAATGTAGATCTTTTTGCTTCTTATTGATAATTATGTAACATCAAAAAATGAACTCACAATATTGCTCTCATTCTTCTACCTGGTTTTGTCACATATTTGTTTGCTTTCGCCAGTTTCTCGCCTTTGGAAGAACCAAAAGTCACGTTTTAGTACCCAGAAATTTTCAGTAGTGATTCATCACTTTTCATTACTTTCACGAAGGCAAACCATGAGTTAGCTTTTTTCATTTTCAGTTACACTTCCAATTTTTCCAAATACCTACTAACATAATTCGTTTTTCTGGTATACAGAGCTTCGAACTGAACAAGCGAACTGATACATCGGGAGGATCGTCCTTCACTGAAAGCTGCTTTGCCTTCCGGAACCGGGCGATTACTGAGACAGTTGATTAGCCAAGTTCGCAGCCATTATCTGCAAAGATGTCAAATAAGAGTAAGTGGTCATTAGGTAACTCTGCCAATAATAAAACGATAAACCGTATAAAAGAAAGCTTTGCTCTAAGCACATTCTTCAGTGACAAAAGGTTGAAATAGCGATTCTTCTATGTTCTCCGCTTCAGTAAGTCTCATTTTGGTTCTTCCAATGCGCTCTCTTTATGTATCTCTTTCGATTCCCACTTTTATATAATACTTTTCAGAGAGAAGTGCACAGGTGAAAAAGCTCAGATAAATTTGTTCAGCTCACTTGGACATTTCAGTAGGGCTGCAGGGCGAAACATATCAAATGATTTAAGGTGGGAGATAACTACCGTTCGCGATTTAATGTCATACCAATTGTAATAGGTAGCCGAAGTTGTTAACTTAGCAAAGGGAAGGAGGCAGCGATAAAATTTCTGATCACCAATTCAGGTGCTGACGTCTTACACATAATTCGAAACTTCTCTACAGTGTCTCATGGGGTAAGGTCACGTGACACCATTGATGGTGACCTGTTCGTCGGGATGGGGCGTTGAATTCGGCGATGTGCCGCCACCAAGTTTCCTCCCTCGCTTATCTCTCATCACCATCAACAGCAAAAACACTCACTGTAAGTTATAAAGACAATTCTCATAGGCACACTTAAAATTATACACACACACACTCTTTGCACAGGTAAGGAGCAACGTGCACGGAGTAAGAAATCTTTTCAGTTAGGCGGATACAGATCTTCCATCTTACAGTGCCCACCAATAAAGTTGGAACATTCAAACAGCTTTTAACGAGAAGAAAAAGAAACTTCCAATATAGCTACCGAATGAGCGGGCCACTTAGTCTTGCGGTATAGGCTAAAGCAGTATTGATGTCTTATTGGGATACATTACTTTCAGCTCGCTGACATTTGCCTGGATAAATTGTCGACTATATTCAGATATATAGTGCCAAGGTGTTTTTTAACCCCGCATAAAATAATGTTTTAACACCGTGTAAAATAATGTACCGCACACTGTAATTTTCGAGCAAACAATACAATATCGTTCAGAATTTCACGACTACGGTATGCTAAAGAGCTTTATATCCTCTTTCATCCCACTATGATTTCTGTCGTTCCTGCTGAAGCATAGGGTGTTCAACTGTTCACCTAAGATTTCCAGTTTGGTTTGGTTTTCGAGACATATTTGAACTCTTGTCGAGATTACCCCTCCCTCTCGTAATTTTTTTCAGTGTTTTTTTTTTCCATGTGTTTCTTGATCGGCTACTTCCTCGTAATTTCTGTATTCCAATTGGGTTTCCACTTTTCGACAGCACCATTTCGTTTCAGTTACAGTTTTTCACTAATCTACATTTTGGGCAGTCATTGTAATAGATTACCCCACAACTCGTTTCATTGCCTTACGCCATTGTCATCGCGTGGGAAATTACGTTAATTATATTGTTTTTGTGCTTAGAGGGGATCACAGACTAATTGTTGCAGCTGCAGACCAAGTTGATGACCAATGAATGTGGTCCGAGTGTATGCTGTTACGTGAGAGAGGAAAATCAGTATGACGAATACCTGTACGGCACACTTAGCCTTAGTACGTTCAAACCGCACTACGTGTCCGACTTGAACGTTTGACCCCGACTGTCTCTTCTAACGCAATATATGTTGTAAAAGGACTGGTTAACTTCAGCAAGAACCCCAGCCGTGTTCCAGTCCTATCATCTCACAGAAAACCAGAGGTATAGGGAGCTCCCCGGGCAGTACACAGTGAGGAACAAAAGATTCCGCGAGGAACAAAAACTGCCGAGAGAGTCTACCTTCGCATAAAATTTGCTATTAGTGTCGTCCATCCAGACACAGCGGCAGGAGATAGGACCATTATTAACAAATTGTTGGATTTGAGCTAGGTGCTCCTATTAGATTTCTTACCAAAGAACTCAGTATAAGTTTTATATCATCTGGCTCGTTGCTACTCAATAATTGAAGGACACCCTATTTTACTATTCTTCATTCCCTGCAATGCTGTGTGGAATGATTTGGTAGTTATACAACAATTCTAAAAGTATGCTATGTGAAAAACTGAATTGAGCGTTCTGTTGTTCTCTAATCGTTGCAGTGGATGAGATAATGGTTCGCGTTCGGCGCGCTGAAGGTCGTCTAGCATCCATCGAAAGTGAACTCCACGTGCTGGATGAGCGCATGAAAGCAGCCAGCGACATCCTCGGATCGCCAGTGAGTATCTCGCTTTCGGCATATGTTAGAGAGATCTGACCTGTGTTTCTTGATGTGGTCCCCTAGTCTCTAACTGATTCACTTCTTCTACCCACTAAGTGTGATGATGACGTGAGACTTTGTACATTATTTTCTCGGAAACGCTCTAGCGAGAGTTTTTTGTTGTTGTCTTTGGATCAGTGGATGATGTGACAACATGTAATTGTATCTTATGGACGTATGCAATGACTACAAGTGTGTAGTAAAAAAAAAAAAAAAAAAAAAAAAAAAAAAAAAAAAAAAAAAAAAAAAAAAAAAAAAGCTCTATCAGAGCGGTTTATCCATATATCCCTCTCACCACGCTAACAATGAGAAGCGTGACGTTTACCGCAAGAACTTCTCTGCTCAAGTTGCGCATGCGCACAGTGCTCTTCCTTGGAGAACAGTGAGTGGACCTTTTGTGGCCCACCATAGTAGCAGATATTAAGGGTCGCCGAGCTGTCACAGAGGTCCGACATAACACAATCTATTTAGATTTAGCTGTTAGCGGTTTTGAATTGAGAATAATAACACTACTGAGGACTATGTGCGAATAATTGGGCACTGACACTAACCTACTATACTATGTTAAAATATTGTGGTACGGTCTCATCCAGGTGGCTAACAATGAAAAATAAACAATAAGCACTCTGTCTTCAGGCCACAAGTGGCCCATGGGGACCATCCGACCGCCGTGTCGTCCTCAGTTGAGGATGCGGATAGGGGGGGGGGGGGGGGGCGTGTGGTCAGCACACTGCTCTCCCGGTCGTTATAATGGTTTTATTTCACCAGAGCCACTACTATTCAGTCGAGTAGCTCCTCAGTAGACATCACAAGGCTGAGTGCACCGCGAAAAATGGCAACAGCTCATGAGAGCCAGGATGGTCACCCATCCAAGTCCGGCCATATCCGACAACGCTTAACTTCGGTGATCTGACGGGAACCGGTGTATCCACTGCGGCAAGGCCGTTGCCAATGAAAACTAAGACAATTATAAATTAAGCCAGAGATGAGAAACTAACATAAATGGATTCATACTTAAAGAAAATTTTGGGAAGGTCGTGGGGTGCCTCTGATTTGATTTTCTACACATCTTCAAAAGTATGTATTACCTCCTCTTGCACCAATTACGGCATCCAATCTTTCAGGTATGGTCCTGATTAATGCTGCAATGCCCTCAAGAGGAGTCATCTCCCATTCTTCGGGAGGGCGTCACTTAGGTCCTGTAGCGTCTCTGAATAGTGCTGAAGTGCCCTTCTCCGCAACTGAACCCATATATGCTTAGCAGGACTCAAATGAGTGCTTCGAGCAGGCCGAGGCCTAGCACAACTCTCCGCTTCATCCAACAATTCTAGCATAGTTCTCTCAAACAGGGGGCTCATGTACTCATGGGTTAGTGGAAAACCACGACCAATAAATGGAATGAAAGGCACGACATGCCCCAAAAGGATTTTCTCACGCCATCAGGGAACGACTCTGATAAGGCATCCGGGATGAGAATGTGCAGGCCCAATACCTGTCACCAGGTCTTCTCCAGACCCTCTCTCTACTGTCAGCTGAACACAGGCCAAATCGTGAATCGTCGGTGAACAACACTTGTTCCCATTTAACATAAAGTTTTCTGAGTATTGTACTATGTCATAAAGTAAACAACTACACCAGTACAGTACCATACCAATGGTTCGGTCCTAGCTACAGTTGCCTCCTTTTGGATCATCAATACTCAGAAGAAGGCAACTGTAACTGTGGCCAAACACTGGTTTTTCCAGTATAGGTTTTTACATTATGACGTGTTATGATACTTAGCAAAAATTATGTCAATTTACTCTGGCCACAGTTGTACCTGTTGCTGCTGTTGTACTCTCCAGCTGCAATATTCCCTTCCGACAGGTAGTCAACTGTGTGGTGCTCTCTGAGTTCTGGGCCTGTTGCGTGTCTTCTGGATTGAAGACTGGCTTCTTCCAGTCTTCTTTGGACAGTTCTCTCACCAATGTTGACAGATTTCGTGGGGTTGATTTCATGCTTCAATGGCTGTGGTGTGATGGTTTTGGAGAACTTGTAGTTGTAATAAGTGGTCATCTCCTGTCACCGTTGCTCTTCTTGGGCATGATTCTGATTTCCTTGCATAGCCTCCAGTTTCTCTGTACCCTATTACGTTTCTGGAAATTGTAGAAGGTGTAGTTCTCAATACTTCTCCTATGTAATGCATACTGTGACAATCTTCCATCAATCCAATAGTTTCTATAGCACTGTCAGGGCTGGTGGTATATTTACTTCAGAAAGCCGATTATGATAATGACCCTACAAACATGTGTGATTGAAGGAGGAACAATACAAGGTACAAAAATAAGTGCCACAACAGAGAGAAACATTGTTGCCTCACATCTAGTTCAGACTGCATGGGAGAAAATAATCAAGACTGGTGCAATAAACAATCAACGCTTTATTGTTAGCACACAAAGCAACACCAATAACATACTCTCAGAATACAAAATAAATTGCTTCACTTTGATTAAATAGATAATTATTTATTATGTGTTGCATTTTTTGTGCTGGTCAGTGTATGTAGTGTGTTGCAAAATTATATCACAAGTAGAATCATAAACTTTATAAGTTTGCCATAAATGCATATTACTTTTCACTGTCACCTGCAACTAAAAAAATCGATTTTGTGGCAGTCTGCACAAGTCAGCACCTGCAGCAGCAGTTCAGTTTACCGTTTATTCGAGAGATGGTGGAAGCCTTTAACTGTTGTTACCTTATTCCTCCCACTTAGTAAAAATGAGAGTAACATCATCCAGGTCACTTGGTCAGTTTCAGTATGTACAGTTTTATTTCAATTTTTTGATGGCGAGAGAGATCATTTGCAAACAGTGATTTCTTTCTTGTCATAAGAGTGGAATTGCTAAGTGCCAACTGCAGTGGGTAGTTAATTCTCTTGAATAAATTTGTGGTTTTCAGGTAATGGTTTAAAATTCAAACCTTAAATTAGTAACATAAATTTTATAAGACATTATGTCCACATATTATAGATTTAAAAAATGAATAGGAATGCATATTTCTTGATAGGGGCTTTGCAGTACATCAATAGTATAGCTTGCAACAGTTCAGGAAAATCAAGAAAAACAGAAACGAAGGAGGTCAGAGAGGGATTTGGAAGGCCTTTCTGGTTGAATGCAAATACAATCAGTGTCTTAGCCACGTTCATTCCATTTATGAAGAGTAGTGTTGGTTTTTGTTGAAAAAGGTGGTTATGGAAATGAAAAACAAAGAGGATGAAATTGTTATTTCTCTAAATAACACCAAGCATGATGTTTTCTTCCAGTGGACATATCATCAAAAGTATCACATGAAGTCTTTGTAGGCAGATTTCAGATTTAACCCAGGATACTGGTTCATAGTCTGATGATCAGATTATGTATTATCCTGGTCATTACTGAGAGGACATCTGCCTCATAGGATGCAGCACTAATTCCATGCAAGTATGTTTTGAGCCTACAGGGAGTTATGAAAGCGTCATAGAAATTTTTGTTAGTGACAACAGTTTAAACAGGCATTAACTCGTGTGCATAAAGGATCTGTGCAATTCTTGTAACAGCACGATGTCTGGTAATGGCTTAGGCACTAAAAGTTGCTGTTGCTATGTAGTGGCGGATACATAGGGGGAGTGCGCCCCCCCCCCCCCTTCTTGCGGGGCCGCCCGCATTGCCACCCGCGCCGCCCCCGCAAGTCAGCCCGCACGTTTCTTTCGTCAGTCGACTCTACTAGTTATCGAGTAGTTGTACTTTCTTTCCTATGTAGCAAGCACGTCCAAGTGATCGTATTTTATACATTTCTGTCTGGCACTTAGATAGCTAACAGAAAACCTATGAGACAAGTCGTGGCCATTCTAGTGATATTGATACGTCATTCTGTCTGGCATTTGCTCCAGAAAAGTCGGGAATATTCTATTGCTTTCTTCTGAAGAGAACCTTCGATACGTAGCGTTATAAATACGGACTGTTCCGAATAGGAAGGAGAAATATTAAGACTGAAGAATGAATAAGCAAAAGGTCCTAGTTGTAGCGAAGTGCAAGTGTGAAGTGTCAAGAGTGAGTGTGATCAGTTGATTTTGAAGTGTTAATAATAGTAACTTCTCAGTATAAATATTGTTACAAGGCTCGTAACAATATTTTTACTAATAACGTGATAATGGTTTCCCATACCTAACTCGTAATATTATGGGAAGCTATTAATTTGTATATCTCCCATAACAGTGACTTTCGAGAAGAATCCTGAAAATGCATTGTTACTATACATGCCCCCTATCGAATGCACTAGAAAGGAACGGAATACACAATGAAAGTTCTGCACACAAAAATGTTATGCGTCGTCGTAAGGTACATATTGGATTGTCGCTTCCACAGTACGAATTTGTTGACATTGCATAAAAGTCTGAAAGCTTTCTGGCAGCGAATGTTCTCGTAACAACAAAAAAAAAGCCACAATATAAGGTAAACAGAGTCGCTGCCAGGTAGTCAGTTTGAAAGCACAATCGTCGCAATAACTTGGAAGTGAAAAAAAGTGAAGAACTGCGATTATTGGCTGTTACCACGGACTTCAGTCAGTGTTGTGCTTAGTGATACTAGAAATACGCGGAGTGCCACCGCGTGTGTTTAGCGCTAAGTATACTAGTGTTGCATTTCACAGTGTGAATAAAGTGTTTATTCGAGAATAATTGGCATCTAATTTACCTACAATATAATAAAATAAAACGTTATGTAACAAGAAAAAGAAAAGTATAAACATCTGAAGATTCCGGTCACCACTCAGCCGCAAAATCATCACCAGATGTTCAGGCAGACCCCAGCACTTCATCGAAACTTTCACAACAAAGTTCATCGATTGATTCTTTTAATTCCACGGATATTGACAATTATTTGGACATATTAGTGTCACGAAATATTAGTGATGATATAAAACGCAAGCTTCTCACAGCTCCAAGGAAACGTGAAAAATGTCATATCTTTCCTACTTCCGATCACAGCAAGAGGGGACGGGTTGAACGCAGACAAGTGCATGATAATCACTTTGAACAGTATCCATGGCTGGTGTTCTCACAAATTAAAAAGGTACTTCTTTGCATTTTTGTGAATAATAAAACGATTGGAGGAAAGAAATCCATTATCGCCAAGAAACTTATGACTGAAGCACTAACAAAGTTTGCCAGACTTACTGGTAAAGATGGTGATATTTGTACCCACTCTCATCTCGAGTACCACGTTGAAGCGTCAACAGATGCAAAACTATTTTTGGCGACACGAGACAACTGCGAACTTGAGGTCATAAATCAGTTGTCAAGACAGAGCATGAAAAGCATTAGAGTAAACAGAGACTGTCTTGTACCTATAATAAAGACAATCATTTCATGGAAAGCAAAATGTTCCTCGGGCGGAGGCATAGAGATGACGGGAGTCTATTAGAAAACTAAAATGATCGTGAAAGTATAGAGAGTAAGGTGATGGCAAGATGGCAAATTACACGAAAGATTTATGGATTTCGTTGATATCCATAAAGATAATGATTGTAGTGGAAATATTGACCATGAACCTCAAGAGAGTCAAGAACATTGACCATTAACCCCAAGAGAGTCAAGATGAAGAGCGCAGTGTTACTGGTGTAGGATTAGGCACTATGATTCTAAGGAGATTTTATTTATTTTTATTTTTTATTTATCTCTTGTTCCGGTGATCCATGTTGTGACACCATCACAGGATATGGAACTTGTCAATTTTATAAGCATTTGGCCAGAATTTATGGTAATACATAAAACAAAACAAAACAGAAACAGTAAACAGTAACTTAGGTCCTACTACAAAAAATACATTTTAGAGATAGATAGAGATTACAAAACAAAAACAGTAAACAGTAACTTAAGTCTCACTTCAAAAAATACATTTTAGAGATAGATAAAGGTTACAAAATGATAAGTGTTACAGAGAAATAAATATTGCAAAATATATGTTTACAATAAAAATATTCATTATTACAAATACAAATTTGGGCATACATTTGCAATTTACAATACAAGAAATGTTAAACACTGTAGTTCAGAAACTCTTCTATTGTATAAAATGATCCTTGCAATATGAACTACCTTAAGGTTTTTTGTTTTTTTTTTTTTTTTTTTTTTAAACAAGAGATCATCATCTACCAAACACTTAATTCTTGAAGGGAAGGCATTAAAAATCTTACAGCCACTGAAATGGACTCCTTTCTGCATCGTACTTAGATTTGGCTGTTCATAGTGGATATCATGTTTCCTTCTAGTATTGTGACTGTGATATGCACTATTCAGCTTAAAGATGGATTTTTCTTTCCTTTTTAAGTTGAATAGAGCATATCACAGTCACAATACTAGAAGGAAACATGATACCGGCATGTGTCAGAATGAAAGAATTACGTCCACATGCTAACACCTTTTTATTGGTCTTTTTCACTGACGCACATGTACATTACCATGAGGGGTGAGGTGCACGTACACACGTGGTTTCCGTTTTCAATTACTGAGTGGAATAGAGTGTGTCCCGACATGTCAGGCCAATAGATGTTCAATGTAGTGGCCATAATTTGCTGCACACAATTGCAATCTCTGGCGCAATGAATGTCGTACATGCCACAGTACATCTGGTGTAATGTCGCCGCAGGCTGCCACAATATGTTGTTTCATATCCTCTGGGGTTTTAGGCACATCATGGTACACATTCTCCTTTAACGAACCCCACAGAAAGAAGTCCAGAGGTGTAAGATCAGGAGAACGGGCTGGCCAATTTATGCGTCCTCCACGTCCTATGAAACGCCCGTTGAACGTGTACCTCACCCCTCATGGTAATGTACATGTGCGTCAGTGAAAAAGACCAATAAAAAGGTGTTAGCATGTGGACGTAATGTGCTGTTCCAGTCTCTTCTGTACCTAAGGTCCATCACTGTTCCCTTTGGATCCCTACGTAATTCGGTGCTCTCCGATACACACGATCGAACAGCGGAGGAGTGGTACTCAAGCGTCAACTTTAGGTTACAATATCTCCGGATGTAATTAACATTTTACAATGCAACAAATGGCACTGATTACATATTTGTTTATATGTTCAGATGTGCTAACAAAACTAACAGGGTTCCATTTTTAAAAAGTAGGTTTGTGTTAAAAAACATAGTTCGTGCATTTTTTTTATGGTTTGTATTAACCAATTACACTAGCCCCTCTCCTCACGTTTGGTCTGTGGAATCGATTCGTCAGTATTTGATGTGGTTTACGAAATATATCCAGCGGTAATGTTAGGTGACTCACCCTGTATAAGGCATACTGGAAAATTGATCATGAGCCATGGTGACCCAGTGTATAGTGCCCTCTGCTAGTGGCACACAGAACATTAACATGGGATGTGATGCTCTTGCAAGGCAATATAGGATGCTCAAAAGTTCCCCTTTCTGTGGTCAAACCATCATTTCCTGGCTTGTGGTAGCAACTGCCACTGCCAGTGGCCTCCAGAAATCAGTTACAGTATGTGGAATGCTATTGTTAATCCAAACCTTTAGTGTTGAGCATCTCATAATTTTTCAGTGGGTAATCTTGTAATCATGTTTAAACTTTGGGGGGGGTTAATTGCCCACTGTAATGCATCTGACAAGCTCATACTGCTGCAGGTTCTCAACCACCAGGCCAGGTAATTGATATCTATCTGATGGAGCCTAAATAATTATGTAGTGTGGTACAGGTGCTCATACCATTGCCAGATGTCATCCCTACAGATTGCAATCATCAGAGTAACTCTTGGAAACCTTGCAGTTGCATACATGCTTCAGTAATGACTGGCACCTTCATACACACATATTTTCTCAAGGGATTGTAACATGTTGAGGTTGTGCAAGATTAACACAAAGCAACAGTTATTCTCCAAGCTAAATCTCAAGTTATGTGTGAACAGTGAATTTGTGAGGCCACTCATCTTGGGAATGACATCAGGATACATGGTGCATTATGCATAAGAGGAATGCATCTTATTTGCTGAAGGTGGAAAATCTCTTTAAGCTGACAGTGTACAATCTGACAAAAAATGTAGGACCAAAAAGTCTCTAGTCATGGCAGATGCTGTGATATTCTGACACTTCAGACAATATGACTGTACTGGCACTGGGATGTAGCACATTTGTGGCCTTGCCTGTACTATTCTAGTAGTATTCATCACGTCCATGAAATGAAATTACATGTGACCTTCAACTGCCAGCTCAGCTTGCACTGATTGTGACTAGCCTTCACCATGTTTACAACCTGATTATGAGTGATGTCATTCAGATGTGTTTTCTGAACAAATCTGTGGTACTAAATGGAAAATTCAGGCAAATATACCATCAGAATCATTATCTGACCATGCAGCATACTGCTGGCACTCTAAATGATCGCTTAATGGCATACAGAGTATGTTATGTATTTCAATATTGTCTGTCTTGTCAGTATGTAATCCTCATAATGTCACCATGACAAACTGTATGTTTCATAGATCTTGTTGATTGTGTTTGAGATAGGCCAGATTATTTGTAAGTATTGTTTAACTTATATGCTCACAAGAGCGTATCTGACACCATAACTGAGATCACTAAATTAATGGATGCTTGTATTGTGGCTCTCAACATGGAGGTGACCAATTCTTTATGCTACCAGAATTTGTTAAGGAAAAGGGGAAGAGAAGTGTAAATTTCATGATTACCAGCCCTAAATTACAAAAGGTATCCAATGGGGATATTTTGTGACCTTGCCAAGGCATTTGATTGTGTAGATCACAACACACTCTTAAAAAAGCTTCCACATTATGACATTAAAGACAAATTGTTGACTTGGTTAGACTCATACTTACAGAACAGGAAGCAAAGGGTTGTCTTAAAGGGGACAGGAACAGCATTAACATCAGTCTGGGGAAATATGAAGTATGGAGCCCCACAGGGCTAAATTCTTGGGCCATTAATTTTCCTGATCTACATTAATGATCTATCAATCAAAATTAACAATAGAGCAAAAATTGTAATGTTTGCCGACTGCACAAGTATCCTCGTAAAATGACCCAACTCCACAATGCAGGATACAGCCATGACAATCTCTACTCAAGTACACAAATGGTTCAATGCAAATAGCCTAACCTTAAATGTTTCAAAAACCAATATGATACAGTTTCTGACAAAAAATAAAAAAAATAAAGCTCCTGAAATGCATGTTAACAACCACAAAATTAATGAAATCACATATACTAAATTCCTGGGTATCCAGTTAGTCACCTAAGATGGAAAGAACAAATTGATCAGATGGTCAAGAAACTTAGTTCATCATGCTTTGCACTAAGAGCTCTCCATCAGTTAGTTGACAGAGAAATAATGCTGTTGTCATATTTTGCATATTTCCATTCTGTTCTCTCCTATGGCATAATCTTCTGGGGAAATGCTGCAGGTGTTGAAAAAGTCTTCAGAATATAAAAACAAACAGTGAGGCTAATATGTGCGGTCCCTAATGGGACATCTTGCAGAGGTCTCTTCAAATCTCTCAGGATACTTACCATCACAGGTCAGTATATATACTCACTGATGTTATTTGTAGCCAACAACAGGGAAGTGTTTCAGAAAAATTGTGACATCCACAACCGTGACACAAGACAGGCGAAAAATTTTCATCAAGGCTCTGCAACTCTCACTAAAGTACATAGGGGAGTTACTGAGTCAGGTATAAAGGTCTTCAATAAGCTCCCCATTAATATAGAAAAGGAAATAAATAATGTACAGGTTTTCAAAAGCAAACTAAAATTATTCCTCATCAAACAAACTTTCTATAAAATGAATGAATACTTAGAGTTAAGATGTACAAGAGTGGGGGAAACTGCATAAGAAAAGCACTCCCTTAAAGATAAAAGTATGATGCTATTACTTGTAGCTCAACTGAAATTGTGGTGATAAAATGTAAATTTATCTGTTTCATTACGAGAAAATGTGAACTCCCATGTATCCCTCTCTCTTGAGCATTCACTTAAACCTCTTCTTAAGGAATGCAGTTAAAACTTGTATTCATTGAAACCATGACCATGAAGAAAATTTACTTCCTTATATATGTCAGTAGGGTAAAAATATGCACAGTCACTTATTCAACTATTTTAAACAATCACTTAAACTGTTTTTGGCATAATGCAAGCTTTAATACTGCATGCAAGTAATTGTTCTTGTAAAATAAACCAATGTCTGTGCAATGTGATGTATAAATGTTAATGTACTACTGTAATTGCATCAATTGGCTTGTCCTATATTACTTGTACACTGGCTGTATAATATGCAATCAACAGGACCAAATAAATAAATAAAAAAATGTAAAGAAATTGCACTCGTGTCCAGAATTAAAGTCTAGACTTCTCCACAATGTCTCATGGAGTGAGCAGTGTGATGCGAACATTAAGCTTGGCAATTTTTTTGATGACACGGGGTTATGAAATGTGCATACATCAGGTTTCACCTCTAACTTTCTCTCTCTGATATGATGCAAGATGCTACGTACAGACTACAGATACACATGACTGAGCACATGATATGCTTTTATGGCTGAAGGATTGCAGCACGTGTGAGTAAGTCAGGTGAGCAACATTCACAAGGAGGCAGTGCTTGGAGTCATGTGACAACCCACAGCTGACGACACTTTCTGAATCTGCTATTGGCAGGAACAAGAAGCTACATAGCAACACTACTCGTGGAAGGGTAGCAGGTAATGTGGTGTGTTTGTATGGGTTATTGCCACTGCAAAAACTCAGGTGGTTGACAGTTGAAGGAAGCTGTTGGTTTGAGGCACCACTGTGGTGGTAAGTGAGAGGCTGGATATTTATTTCTCGGCCAAAAATGCATTAAATCTAAACCAATATAACTAAAAATTAGACAAGTTCACTGAATTAAATGGAAAACTGAGATGAGACTGGACATCAAACTGCTCTTTTGATACAACAAATAGTAGTTAAGTTAGTCAGGATATAAGATATGTAAATGGCTATGGACTTAGAAACTTAATAATTCTAAGTGCCTTATGAGATGTTAACAAACCGAGTGTCCATACTTGGGAAGCTCCATCAAAGTGAAACTCTTGAAATAGAATAGAAGTTTATTGTCTCGTAACACACAATTTCAAGTCATTGACTTAAAATACAGGAGACTCATTGAAAAACAAAAAATTGTTTACAATTTTTCTTATATCATGAATAGAATATACTGCACTGGATTTGTATTTAAAACCCTAATAATAATTTTTTGTAAAAAACAATAAACTTTTAAAAATCAAGAGTCATAAGTATATGCTCTCTCCTGCTCAAATTTTCATGTTGTCTTTCATGAAGTCTTCTACTGAATAGTTACATTTCTGCACTAGTTTCTCACATAACTTTTTTTCAGTTTTTCAAAATTGATACTGAGCAATTGTGTTCCATTCACTTTTTATAAATTTTCATACCCGTATACTGTGGAGTTTGAGCTTAAAGTTTTAAACTGTGGGTGGGCAGCATAAAATTAATTTGATTTCTGGTGTTGTAATCATGTTGAAATTTTTTTGATACAAGTAAATCAGCGTTACTATTTACAAAAATAATCAACTCATAGATGTAAAGTGAGAGAACACTTAATATTACTTAGTTTTTTCTTTTTTTTTTTTAAAAAAAAAGATTGAGTGATATGGTTTTCTTTGCCCTACATCGTGTATATTTTTAATGATGGTTTCCTGAAGTTTCAATATTTGACATATATGGTTTGAACTACCCCAAAATACAATAACATCCCTTATTATTGACTCTGCTTATTTATGTATCTCTGGAAAATAACCTCCGTGGAGGGACTGGCTAACTATTGTAGGTAGTGACTGTTCAATTATTTTAGAGACTGTTTTTAACACTTTTATCGATATCCCATCCCATCCAGCTGATGTTTACTTTCTAGTGATAGTATCACATTTTCTATACCTTTTACAGTTGCTTTGCTAAATCTACTGAAAAATTTACCTTCACATTGTTCACTGCTAAAGAAATTTATCTTATCTGGGTAATTTTCTACATTGGTGTTCAATTTCTTTACATTTATAAAGAATTCATGAAGTAATTCAGGAATTTGTGCTGGATTTACAGTAGTTTTGTCCTCTATCTTGAGTTCAGAAATATTGTGGCCTGTAGCTGTGCCACCTACTTCAGCTTTGATCACTGATCATAATGCCTTTGTATGTTTTCACTATCCAAAATAAATGTATTATTTGCCAGTTCTTTTGCTTCCTGTACAACTTTTTTAAAAATATCTTTGTAATTTTTACATAGGTAACAAAATCAGGACTTTAGTTGTTGTTGTTGTGTTAGTTTCCTCTGTAGCTGTCTTTTTCTTGCTCTATAGATTTTTATTCCTTTAGTAATCCACTTTATTTCCTACTTTTTTATGATGTACAGTAAGGGAGAAAGGTTCAAGGTTCAGTAAAACATTTAGGAAGTTTTCCATGAAAGTAGTAAAATTTTCAGAACATGAAATACTATGATCTGTAGCCCACTCCACCTTATTTTGTCTATGATGGAATGAGTAGAGATTTTTATACATATTATAAATTTCAAATTATAAGTCCCAATGTATGTCACAAGATGTAAAACTATAAACTTAACATAAAATAAATTGTAAATTGGTAAATGAGAAAGAAGACTACAGTAGCTATCTGTCCACTGTTCTGCAGACTTGTGAAATTTTGTGCAGGAGTTTCGAGCTGCAGTGCTGTACATGTAATATGTTACACCTATTAGCTGAAGAACTATAAATTCTGAGCAACAATGTTGGACAATTTTTTTTTATGGCAGTTAGGTGGGAAACTGCAGTTTTTGAACTGAACTGCCATGCTTGAGAAATCAGATAAAATTGCAAAAATAAGCTCCAAGAAAACACTGTTGTGACATAGTAATATACACACAAAAATATGGCAGAAAATTTTCTGAAACTGTATGGTACAAACAAAACGTTACCAATAGCAAGATTAAATAATAAACTCATTATAGCTACTCATTCCTTACATGAGTCATTGTGTGATCTTTGTAAACATCAAGTAATTGTAATAGGCATTGCTAAAAGATATGACCTTGATTGTTTATCATGTGTAAATGAAGAAATAAAGACAGTACTTAAGTTATATAGAAAAATCTGACAGGCCTTCTGCAACACCCACTTCCTTGTAACAGGTGATGTAGCTAGGTAACTTTATACAAGACATGTGGTATGCATTTAAATGGAAAGGGAAAATATCTTAATGTCAAAAAATGTGTTTTTAATAAACAGTAATCATTCTGTGTCACTGTGTACAGAATACCAAGACTTTACCCCAAGCAAGCTTCAAAACATTGGATACAAACACCCTCTCCCCCCACCCTTAATTGCTTAGGCCTTTACCCCATACAGCAGAGCAGACTGGCTATTCAATCAATCCAACAGCAAATGCAGAAGGATCATCAGTTACAGCAGCTACCAGAAAAGGGCTGTCACAGAAAGGAGAACAAAGGAGCCACCAGCAACAGGACTTCAATGTAACATTATTATCAAGAATTCGAACACAATCCAAAGAGATGGTTGAGTTTCGGTGTTACAATCATTAAAAAAAAGAAGAAATTCAGTGCGACAGTGCAGTGTAAGTGTAACAGAAACACTGGGAGCTAATAAAAGGCTTAATGCCTTACTGGAACAAGAATCATTGAAGTTTAAGACAACATTCACCTGAATGCTCAGTACATTAACAGTAAACCAGATGAATTAGAGGTGATACTGTAGAAATTTAAGCCAAACATTATAGTAGCAACAGAATATGAGCTAAAGGAAAATTAGATAGAGGCTTACAAATTTAAAAAAATGTGCAAATGTAACCAGTTTTTGCTTAATGTTGCATAACTGTCATGAGGTTCTCATTTACTCTAGCTACAAATCGTGTAAAGCCATCCAAAAGACTAAAAAATATGCTGGAGAAGTTTGCTTTGAAGCTATGACAAAGGAAGTAAAAATAGTGTGAGAGACATACTATATATTTTAGGCTTGTACCAATCACCAGGTGGTGGAATATACTTTAAACCTAACAATAAAAATTAATAAATCCATCAGTGTCACTAAACATAGTGAAACTACTACAGATCACATAATAACAAATATTCTTTCATGATAATGTGGCATGAAAGGAAATAAACTCCACACGAGAAGGCCATTTCAAAATCATGATAGATATCAACATTAAGGCTGATGGAACTGATCAGATGATAAAAAAACAAACACCATCCAGACAGGCCTTGAAGGGCCAATGGTACTGACTGGCCACCAGGCCATCCTCCACCCATAAGCATCATTGGATACGGATACAGAGAGGATTGTGGTCAGTGCACTACTCTCCTGGCCATTGTCAGTTTTTGTGACTAGTGCCGCTACTTCTCAATTAAGTAACTGATCAATTGACCTTACAAGGGCTGAGTTCACACTGCTTGCCAACAGTACTCAGCAGACCCAGATGGTGACCCATCCAAGTGCTAACCAAGCCCGACAGTAAGGCAGCAAAAAAAGTAGATTAAGTTACAAAACATGATTTAATTACAAAAGTTGTTAATGGCAGAAAGATGGGAAGCAATATATGCAGACAGTGATGATGCAAATACCAAAACAGACCAGTTTTTTTCCTTATTTAATTATTATTATAATGTTAAATGTCTTGTCAGCAAAAGTCTAGTAAATGAATATTAAGGAAGAGAAAAGCTAGCTGACTGGAGTAGTACCTTTGCAAAAAATAAGCTGAAAATATATTATGAGCTCTCTAAGCAAAAAGAGACTTTGGCATATAACAGCTGGTGCAAAAAAAGACAGAGTACTACCATTACATTAGAGGAATGAAGGCACTATTCATGAAGCCAGCTGTAGATAAAGGGGAGAATTACTCAAAAGACTTATGGTCCTTTGTAAATGAAGAGAGTGGAAAACTATCAAAACAGATAGAATATAATTGCACACTTAAACATGGAAAAAGTGTTGTAGATCCTCTGGAAATAGCAAACACCTGTGGCAGATATTGTATAAACATAACAGATGAATTGATGAGACAAAGTAAACCAAATGAAGTAAGTAAAATAAAAAAAATCCCACAAATAAAACACCTTGGTATTCCTAACAGATGATCAGAAGTTTTAAACCTTATAAAGAAATCATAAGTGACTTAGATGGTGTTACATCACATAGCACAAAGAAATGCAGGGAAAGCATACAACAGTCTTTACCACATGTGCTAAATGATGCAATTTTTGGATTCATTAAAAGCCAGTATTTAAGAAAGGAAACAAAGGTGAATTAGGGAACTACAGGCCAATATGTTTGCTCTTCACTTTTACAAAAATGTATGAAGTGATAGTAAAGAACAGAATTGTAAGTTTTATAACCAAATTCAAAATACTACACTCATCACAATACAGCTTCAGAGAAGAGAAGTCAATGATAATGGCATCAACATATTTAGTTGAAGATATTTTGAGTTCACATCACAAGCAAATTTAGTTGAACATATTTTGAGTTCAACTGACAAGCAACAGTAGACTTGCAAGATCTTTATGGGTGTCTCTAAAGTATTTGACTACATGGACTGTTAGAAGATAATAGAGAAACTCTATGAATGTAAGATCTGTGAGTAATGCTATGGCATATTTGAACTGTGTATTATGAGTAGGAAACAATGCACATAAATCAAACATGCTAGTGGGAGAAATACAACCACATACAGATCTGAGTTACAAACTTTCAGACATAGTATGCCACAAGGTTTACCTCTTGGATCAGTATTAGTTATTCTCTGTGTAAATGGTTTCCCAGACTATATAAATGAGGGACTTATATTGTATGCTGATGATGCAATAGTTATCTGTACAGAGACAAATGAGAAGCCTGAAAATGAAGCCTTCCTGACTACTGAAAGTGCAAATAAGTATCCAAAATGAAGCAGTCTTTTTATAAATCAGTTTAAAACAATGTATGTAGTATTTCAAACAAAACAGAGTGAAATGTTTTATGATAATATTAAAATAAATAGAGAGTAATTAAAGAAATAAGCAGTATAAAACTGTAGGAACTATTGAAGATGAGCTCTTGACATTGTGGGAGGGGGGGGGGGGGGGGGGCGGCATAGACATACTGTGTAAAAAGAGATAACACACAGATTTTCCACATTTGCAAAATAGCAAATGTTGTGGATGATAAAAGTTTTCAGATCAATATTCAATGGACTTGTGTTCCCATATCTGGCCTACCTAGGTCAAAGGTGGGGAAGTGCACAAGCTGATTACTTAAAAAGAATAAGTAAATTTAAGAAAAGAGCACTAAGGGGTGTAGCAGAAATAAGTGTGTGTGTGTGTGTGTGTGTGTGTGTGTGTGTGTGTGTGTGAGTGTGAGTGAGAGAGAGAGAGAGAGAGAGAGAGAGAGAGAGAGAGAGAGAGAAGAATATGGCAGTGAGACCAAGTGATAAACATCTCCTGAATAAAGGCATACATGACCATGAAAAAAGAGGAAAATGAAATCATTACACAAGATAGTGAAATACTGAACTGACATTACATGCTCCAAATGAAGCAGGCAAACTGTTTAACAAGCTATCAAACTCAATTAAAGATGAAAAGGGATTAAAATGTTTCAAAAATCTTTTAAAAGTATATCTCCCATGAAAAAGTATATACAGTGTAAGTGAATATTGAAAATGAAAAGAAATATGTTATATTGTAAACAAAAGTATCTAACAACCTTTTATATGTCTGTACTCTAATCATGTTTCCTTTTTGTATGTTTATTGTATGTTCATTATATTTTTACAGAAAATATGTAACTACATTTTATGTGCCTGTGAAGTGTAATTTTGTTTTCTTTATAGTATGTTTATTGTACATACTTTGTATTTAAATTTGATTTAATTTAATGTGGCAAATGCAGTTTGAATACAGCTGTCACATCTGTCTTAGTCTGTTTTACAATAAAACTGAATGATGCAACCAATACTCTCACCTGAAAATTGTCAACTAGAGTCGTCAACAAAGAATAAATAATTAAAAAAAATTATAATGACTTACACCAGTTAGCTGGAGAACTTTAACATTTGAGCAGATGTGCTGGTTGTCTTAATTTTTTGTGTCAACCACAAGAACTTAAGTATTGAACAGTAGTGTCAAGATCTGCATGGTGGCCTACACTCAATGCAGTAAGGTCACTTTTGGAGTACGGTTGTAGATGTAGATGTGCATGAAGAAAATTTCAAACTACGCAGCTGAATCTATATCAAGTGGATCCCAGGCTACACTGTCATTATTACTTTATATGTACACAGGTTTTCATAACAGTTAGACCAAATTTCTGACTTAAGCCTCCAGCTCATCAACAGCAACATTTTGATGTCAGAGAGCTATTCCTTCAGTGTTGATTGTCTGTTTTAAGTAGACTGTCACTACTTCTATTCAGTGATCAATGAGTGTACAATCCTTCAAACAGAAATTTTTATCTTGTTTAAATTATGTGTCAGTATTCAGAATGCTGATGATGTTGGTCGAATTCGTGTCTTGAAAGTTCTTTGTATGTCACACAACAATCTTCTTCAGTGGCATCCTCAGAAGTGTTGTTGCGCTTTGATCATCTTTTGGTGTTTTATGGCCTTTCTGATACTAGATTATATTTTATGCTCATAGGACCACTACAAAGACTACTAGCCCAGTCAGAAACTTTTATGGTCCACTGTTCATTCAGTACAAACTTAACATAGTTTGGATAGGTAGTGTGTGTTTTCTTTGTTAAATTTCATCTTACTGCACATATCACATTTTATATCACATTTCTTAGCTGCTTATGATTTCTCTGCCATGAATTGGTCACAAGTGATAGAGCATCTTTGGCTTGTTGTATTCTTTGAGTACATTTGTATATGTTGTCCTTGTTGTCTCAGATATTGTTTTCTTTTCTTCAGTAAATAAATCATTTACAACTAATGTTTCCTTGCAACCACTCTTTCCTATCACTTATCAAAACACTTACTGCCTGCTCTGAATTTAATAGCACTTTACTGATTTTAAATGCAGGTGTCCTGTGTAAGTTAAAACACAGGGAAAAAGTATGTTTACTCTTTTCATGTATCAAGACTGTCATAATCTATTGATTATCTTTATATTGTGTGTTCTAAATTATATTGTAAGGCCAAAAAATGTTACTAAACCACAAAAGATCCTGAACTGTAGTAGTTCAGTGTTACCATAGAAAATATAAAGAGACACATACAACATATACGGAAGAACAGCAGAAGACTCAAAAATATAGAGGAATTTTTAATTTATCCATGATTGGATGTAACGTCATAGCTGTACTCAGCTCGCAGGCTAAAATGTAGACTCAGCCACATACAGTGCAAAAGTGCTAATTTGACATGTTTTGAAGTTAAATGTCTGCATCATTAGAAACATCTTCCCACAAGAATAGTCATTGCGTGGAACGCATTTACAAATGTCCATCTATACATATTCCTCCTAGTATTGCCATCATTGTATAAAAGTAAGAAGCAATGCTTTTTTTCTAAGAAAAAAAAACAGTGTGAGGGTACTCCGACACTGGATATAAAGCAATGAAAATTACTTATAACTGAAGCATGGGATACCACCCGTCTGCTTTTAGCCATGACGTCATTAAAATCATCTTGGTAGTGGGATCATAGAGATATCTATTGGTAGCTCGGTGTTCGAGCGTACGCATATCCGTTTAGCACTACCATCACCCACTATTAGTGGATGAGGGCACTACATGCTTGTCGAACTGGGTACCAGTGATTCAGTTGTTGAGAACGGTTGCCGCAGCTTCGAAATGGTTGAAACAGTCAATGACGTATCTTTTCCCACTAAAAACTGTACTGGTATCATTCCTATTGCAATTACCAACACAAAAAAATGAAATAAAAAATTTAAGTCCTTGATATAAATCTTTGGCACTCTTCCAAGCTCTCAGCATTGTAAAAAAATTACTTTGTTAGCGAAAAAGTTTAGGGGTACACATCCCTGAGCATTCCTCCAGAAAAAGAGCACTGCTAAGAAGGATGACAATACATGGAAGTTAGTAAAAATTTGAAAGATACTTTCATTGTAACCATATACCCTTCTTAAAATGTAGTCCATCATCTGTATTTCAGCAAAAATAAATTAGTATATGCTGACTATGAATGTTGGTAGCTAGATGGAATTAGAAAACCATGTGCACAACCTCTCCTCCCCTAACAACACTGGGCTGCGTATGTGTTGATGTCAGGACATGATTACCTTTTTCATCTTTATTCAATACTATGCCTTAATACATGTGAACATATACAAGCTGTTAAAAACAATATTCCATATTTTGAGCAGCTGTATGGTATGGACTGAAATTAGAAAAAAGTGTCCACTAAAAAGGACCGTAAGAGATAAGAGCACTTGTTCATCTTTGGTACTGTGAAGCACACCTCATCTGCTGCAAACTCTTTGATATTATGATTGCCCGCAGAAAGCGTAAACAAATTAGAACATGTGATTCTATTACTGTGAAATAGCACAGCTGCTAATGTTAACTACTTGTTATTACATATGACCTGTAACCATATGCCATTGCTAAAGAAGGTGCTCAATACTGTATCCATTCATAGTAAGGCATGCTTCCATTATGCTGCTAAGTGCAAAGATAAAACTACTGTGTCAAACCATTTCACAAACTTAATAAAACACAAACTGGTTCCAATAGAAGTAATGTATGCACTGCACTTACACTGAATGCAAGTACATATAACAGTAATAGCACTAACAGATGTTTACTGCATAGTTTATCCACAGACAAGTGCCCATGACCAAGTGCTGTTAGCCCTTAAGGTATGCGTTTAAGAGCCTATGTTTACTTGACATTTTTATTTTTTTTTCTCTCAGAATATGGAATACTTTTCTCAACACCCTGTATAAATGCTTTCCATACAATGAAGTTTGTTGTGTGAATAGATTCCTGATGAAGTAGCCATGTATATTTGAAAAGCATTGAATTAGTGTTTTTGCACTGTGTGTTTCTGATCCTATATTTTAGCTTTCAAGCTGAGAAATTTCCTGATATCTCCTTACAGTGAGACATGTAACATTTCACTGCCATCAGTTTCCAGCAGTATCACAGTTACTGTCAACCTTCAGTTCTCTGAAAATCCAACATTACTTTCTCAGCAGCTACATCTCATATGGGACATTACAACGTCATCTGTTGCAGTGTTACAGATTTGAATCAAAACTTGCACTAACAATATATTAATGAGAAATCTGGTTAAAGAACATGATTGCAAGCAAGAAACTTTAAGTATTAATTAATATATTCACTGAAGAAAGAATAGCACTGTAAGGGGTGAACCTTTGGGACTATACAATACATGATGCATTGCACAGGCAACCTGCATTGACAGACCACATAGAAACATGGAAATGACTTAACTGGTTAACTTTGAGATGATAGCAATGTGACACTGATATGCATCTCTGACAGATTGCGTGGCAAAACATGGAGTGCTGGCCACTCCGCTCAACTCTTATCACACAGTGTGAGGGGAATGAAATTTCAAGTCATCCATTTTGCCTAAAAAATATTGTTTTATGTACATGAAACAAAGCTACATTCATCTCTGCTGTTAGTTTCTCGGTACAGCTGTTACATTTCACATAAAAAATAAAAACCACTGGCCGGCCGGAGTGGTCTTGCGGTTCTAGGCGCTACAGTCTGGAACCGTGCAACCTCTACGGTCGCAGGTTCGAATCCTGCCTCGGACATGGATGTGTGTGATGTCCTTAGGTTAGTTAGGTTTAATTAGTTCTAAGTTCTAGGTGACTGATGACCTCAGAAGTTAAGTCGCATAGTGCTCAGAGCCATTTGAACCAATAAAAACCTCTGCTTTGGGAGTTTTATGTGTTGTCTCCTAAACAGTCTTTTTCATTCAATTTTGAGGAAACTATTTGGTAAAAAAAATTATTGTTCCACATCTTATAGCCATGCGTCACAGCTTGTCAGTGGGCTGGTTTTCATTTCGAATGTTTGATACATTTTACAACCTATATTGCTTCATAAGGAATATAGCTAACATACCCAAATTGTTTTTAATGCTTGAAGGAAAACTGTACCTCTTTCCAGTCTCAGATAAATACAATTTGATTATTCACTGCGACAAGCTACAATGGGCCACACTCCGTACTATGATTTCTTGCCACTTGGAACTATCTTATGTTGCTGCTGATACAAGACAAAGCATTCACTTGCATGTTTGCTTTTAAGCTGGGAATATGTCTTGACTTGTGTATCTCTTTATGTGCTGCATGTAGTAATATGTTGTCCACACAAAGGGCTGTTTGAAGATGATAATTTTCATCCAAATTGTTGAAGAAAGCACTTCACTACAAAATTTTATTCAGTGTCAGATGTGGCCAGCTTGGCATGGAGAAAGACAGCAACAGAAATTAAAGAATTAGGGAAGAATTTTCTGTGGAATCTATACCACTATTCTTAAGTAATTACCTTCATTGTTGTAGTTTCTTATTCAGATAGTAAACCTATGGCTTTGGTTGGTGAGTGTCAAATGTTAATCATATTTTAAAAGTTACTTCATATAAAACTGAAATGGATGAACCCCTATTTATGGTTATGAAAATATTAATTGCAGCTATACAAACTCAGAAGGAGATGTCAGAATTTTCCTCATCATCATGGGCTTCTTCGATTTCTGACACAAGGTTGTCCATCCCTACACAGAACTCACCATCTAATGCTACAACATCAGTGTGGTGACTCATCTAATTTCAGATCTAGCAATGTTCTTTACATAGCATAATTCATGAAATTTCTACCTTGTTGTAGTGACTACCTTCTCAGCAAGACAAATAATGAGTTGGAAATTTGTGTCCTGCTTTGTCAGAGTAACTAATATTAGTTGCTCCAAAAAATGGAAACCATTTGAACTTGTTCTGTAGAATTCATGAAATTTGTGTTCATGTTGAGAGCTCACAAGCAACTAGAAACATCATTCATGCTGTCTTGTTGTTTCTTGCAACACTAGTCACATTGCATATGGTATTGCATATTGTGTTGCATGTCATATCACCCAAGTTGGAATGCAAGTGACACACTGATAAATGTTGCGTTATGTGACCTTTATTACAATGAATCATATTACCTCTGTGTAAACTGCACCTAAGGGTTGTGATGTGACCCTGGTTGCAGGCAAATTGGCTGCTGGGAAATCAGGATGGAGCACTGTTTCCTCAACTGCACATCAGCTGCAGAAGTGGTGGTGACTGGAATGATATGGCTAACCATCAGTAAAACATTACTGGTTAAAATAGTCCTTTATTCCTGTCAGTTACAAGGATGGAACCAAACCTGGAAAGAAGCTAGTTGTCTTCTCCCCACAGGTGTGTTTGGAGTGCTGACATCACTGGTTTGTCTGACAGGGACGCAATGCATGTGAGTGACAGTAGCAGCTAACATCAGCGTGGCTGCAGAGGCTTGATGCAAGCAGCAAGTGGCTAGCAGATGATATGGCATGATAAGATAGTGGGATGGATGGTATTTAAACTATGGTGCTCAGCATGACCAAAGATTTTAGTGTGCATTCTCCCTGGGTGATGAACTGCAACAATGTTGGCCTGTACAGGTTGAACAACAGTGACAGTGTAGCAGGGCTCGTGGCTAACCTGGACTTAAACTCACAGTCCACCAGGAAGGTGGCGATCAACAGAATGTAGTCACTCAGCATGTGACCTAGCAGAGAAGAGACAAATCGATCACATGCAGACTGGGTCACTGATGCCTCTTTCATCTTGTACTGCAAGTGGTCTGTGTCCTGTAGTGATCAGCTGTTGTAGACTGCATCACACAGAATGCCATAGGCACCTGGATATTGCTGGGTGCAATGAACATCTTAGAGTGAGAGTCTAATCTGGGGGAATATATATGTGAGCCAGCTGGTTAATGTTTCTCCAACAGGAACACTCCCAACACAGAAACCATAACAGGCTGGAATGGCCAAGCTTTGTCATTGGGCACCAATAATTTAATTTGTCCTTGTTTTGCTATCTAGTCAATTATGTCATAAGCCCTGCCATAGCTGTTGTGTGTCACATATTTGGTTCTCAGGAATGCTGTCTACTGTATTTCACAGTGCCAGGTACTGAGAAGTATTCTTTTGTCCTGAATATGCTCTCTTGCTCAGTGGTACCTGGTCTTCAGTGCAGTAATACTTCATTGCTCCTGGCAAAGCTGTCATGCAGCAATATATTAAACACACTTTACAAGACCATTACATACCCACTCAATGTACAGAATATTACCAAAATGAATACATAACAAACAAATCAGAAGGAGTGTTAATACAGAATGGCTATTATTTCAATTTTCCTCCATTCTATATAATGCTAGCCTACAACTTTACGTATTGCCAGTTCCTGTGAAAATTTTTTAAATTTTTGTTTGAATAACAATTTTTAAAAATGTCAGGCACCTGATTTTCTGTTGTGTTGTACTTAACATCTATTTGCCTTTTCAAACATAAGTATCTAACAAACTTAATGTCTATGTGCTTTAGTCTTTTGTATTGCCATTTACTAGGAGAAGCAATACAAGTCGGGCTGTCCTCATAAATTATAAGTTTTTCTTTTTTCAGTATTTTTTGGTCATGGAACAACCTCTTAAACCACAAATATACTACAATACAAGTTGCAAGTGATACAGATTCTGCTTCTGTAGAATACAGTCATATAATTATTTAGTCCCCAACTTAAGAGTGTTAGCACACACCTTGATAGCATAACCTAATGTTATTGTCCTATTGGGCTATTGGTCCAATCAGCATCAACACAAGCAATCCCTTACTTTTATTAAAGTACCCTATTATTTACTGTGCCTTTTATGTAATGCAGTGTTCTCCTTAAACCTTTCCAGTGGGATTCCGTTGGATACTTTGATAACCACTGAAATAATCAACAACATCAGGTTGTGTTGTTTGAGTTAAATAAGTAAACATCCTATTAATTCTCTGGAAGATACTTTCTCATGCAATCTCTTGTCACCCTCAACATCTCCGTAATGAGTCTGTTAACTGGCTTGGATTCTTCATACCAAGCCTCTTTCAAAGATTTTCCAAATATGTTTTCTGGCTGAAAATTATTCCATCTGCCCTCTTATCTATCTTAATTTCTGAGAAAATTCTCAAATTGGCCAAATATTCCATTTTAAATATATTTTTTGAATCTGATTTGAATTCCTTAGTTTTCATCTTATTTTATAAATTGTTAACATCATCTACATATAACAAAACATAGTGAACAACAGTGTTTTAAGTTTCTTTAAGTATATAGACATCAATCAGCACTGCTTTTAACAAAGCCTAGATCTTTAACAAGCTTGTCAGACCAACTCCAATGTCTTGAGGCCTGCTTTAAACCATAAATTGCTCTTTTTTAGTCTATTTACAGTACCTGGTTTTACACTAAATGCTATTGCCACCTTTGCACATATTTCTTCATCTACATTTCATCGGAGAAAAGAACCTTTCACATCCATTTGATTTCTAATCAATTTTTCATGATTTGTAACAGTAAGTAATGTTCTCAGGGTTGCAATCTTGCAACGGAAGCATTACGGTTCATTATAGTCAAACCATGAGCAACTAGTCTAGCTGTATAACTACAGTGTGTTAACTTTAAGTTGGCTGATCTGCTCCCTAGACCTGAATCAGAAAAAGTTGGTAGACTTTGGAAGGCTTTAACTAGTAGACATTTGTTCTTCGCTGCAGTCAACATTACTGACCTGAGAGTATCCTGTGACATACCCTTTACTGTTTGCTTTCCTGGTGAAAAGTGTACGTAATTTCTCTAATTATGATGACTGTTAAACAAATCAGTACAGAGGACGATTTCAGTTCTGATAACCACATTTAATTATCATTATCTTTGTGCATGACTTTCACTTTCTCGGGAGCCTGAAGCACAGGGTGAAGTGCTACACTGCAGGAGGCAGGTGGATTTGTTCTCTCCATATGGAACCTTAACCTGTGATGGTCTATATGGAGACTGGGCTTGCTTCTTCCACTCCCTCCCCCCCCCCCCCCCCCCCCTCACCTAGAATTGGACAACATACAGGTAACATAATGTAATAATGTTGTCCTCATCATCACATTTCTCTTTAAAAACCAGCTTGGTGTGTAAAGTCACTCTCTACATGTTTTTGATAACTTTATGTCAAGTCATTTCTTGCCTCATCATTTAGCAATGGGCAAAGGAAAGAGTGCATGAACATAAGCATGTGAAGATAGTAATTGTTCCAAAAGAACAGATACCAATGATGACCATGCAGCTTCTTTAGAAAGAAATGATAATTAATCAAAACCCTCAGCTACCAACAAGTGTTGCTGATATACCTCAATGGGGAGAGCTTAAATGTGTGTCCCGACCGTGACTCTAACCCTGGATCTCCTGTTTACATGTCAGACGCTCTATCCATCTGAGTGACTGAGGGCACAGAGGATAGTATGACTGCAGGGACTTATCCCTTGCATGCCTCCCATGAGACCCACATTCCCGACCGTCCATAACCTACATTCGTAATGTTCCTAAAGGATATTTGCCCATTCACTCCTTACTCGCACCAACTAAGGTAATGATTCCTGTAAGAGTTTGGGCAAAGTGTGTGCATTCAGACAGAAGAAGGTCAGTGGCTGGGTAACCTTTAACTTTATGAAGATAGTAACTGTTCCGAAAGAAATATGTCTGCTTGTATCTGTGTATGTATGGATGGATATGCGTGTGTGTGTGTGTGTGTGTGTGTGTGTGTGTGTGTGTGTGTGTGTGTGTGTGTGTGTGCGCGAGCATATACCTATCCTTTTTTCCCCCTAAGGTAAGTCTTTCCGCTCCCGGGATTGGAATGACTCCTTACCCTCTCCCTTAAAACCCACATCCTTTCATCTTCCCTTTTCCTTCCTTCTTTCCTGACGGATCAGCCGCCGGTTGCAAAAGCTCAAATTCTGTGTGTGTGTTTGTGTTTTATTATTTGTTGATTATATTACAAGCTCTTTATTCCCATACAAAGTTTTTTTGCCTGTAGATGCCACAAGGACCATAGAAATTATTCTCTGCTGTCTTAACAGTCCTCTTATGCTGTTACTTTTTATAGTTAGTTTTTTCCGCACATAACCTCTTCTCATCAGTTCTACAGAGAACCTCCTCATTTTGCATCTTATCAGATCACTCGACTGTACCCACACAACAGATAGCCATTGTAATTATTTTTTCTCCTTTTTAATTTGATGAAATCTGTAATAGACATTCTCATAGAGAAGACAACATTCGGAGCTCTTGATTGTCCATTATAAAGTGATCCAGGATCATCCTTTAGTTTGTCTGCTTATTTGATGTTTGCAATCTGACTTTCTTTTTTGTCTCACCAAGAAACATACAAATAGTACAATTCCCTCTGCTATCTAATGTCAGTTGTCAACTGGTGACAATATTTATTTTATTTCAAAGACTTGGAAATTATAATAACTGGTAAGTGAGATAGAGAATTTTATGGAGAAAAGAGAGGAAAGGGAACATAATAACAAATTTTAGATTATTTTTTTATTTTAAAGTATGTGTGTAGTGTGGGCAGTATATATGATGTGTGCCTCATTTATTATTTGTTGTTCAGTTGTTTGTAAATATGTGTATACAAAAAAGCATTGCACATGGGAATCATCTGCCAGCTAATCAAGTCTGCAATAATGTGTCTGTATCTATGAATTAACTATCTTTTTATTTTTATTAAGGTATCATATCAAATGTGATATAATTGTTAAATTGTCTACGACAAGCAAACTGACAAACTGATTTAACAGTAATTATTAATGTGCACAAATGATTAATTTTATAATTCAGAAAGTAGTACCATCACAATAATCTTACTAGGTATTTTTAATTTAGTTTGAGTAAGTACAAGTAATGTATAACTGTTTAATGACAGCTATTTATTAATGTAGTATCTAATAACTACTGAACCATTCCAATGTATGCATGGATCACAATAGTGTAGTATTAGAATTAGAATTTCAGGTATTAAGAGATATGAATATGTCTGTTGGCGAAAAGACCAAAGTTTCAGAGAATGTCCTCACCATTTTCCATTTCAGAAAAAGAAGAAGCGTTCAAGTTCTGGAAGTGTCAGTAGCAGCACTGGATCAAAGAAAAGTATGTTAAATTCTAATTATTTTGTCTTATATTACAGTACTCATTTGCTTTTGCACTGATAAAGAAATATGTTGTGGTGTAACTGAGAACAAATGTTGAGATTGTTCCATGTCAGCATTTGAGATCATTGTCATGAACACAGATTAATACAAAATATGACACCTGAGATCTTTGAAATACTAAGAAGCACACCATTTGGAATACCACAACAGATATACTTGATAATCCGCAATATAAAAAATACAATTTCCAAGTAACTATGATGTTTAATTATTTTCCATATACAAGCAGCTTATACAAAATGAAAGTTAGCCCATTTCCTTTTCTATTTGTCATTTGAGAATTTATAGAGTTAAATACAAACACTGGAAACTCCATGTAAGAATATCAACAAAGCAGGAAAAGATAGATTGCTATGTAAGAGACACAGAGCTTTCAGACACAGCCTTCATCAGCAAAAGAGAAACAGAGACACACACCATTCATACACACAAACAAGCACAGCTCATGCACACATGACTACTAACTCTGGCAGCTCAGGCCTGAATGCACCTATATATCACGTGGGATGGCAGCAGCAGTCTGGAGGGAAGGGGAGGGGGAAGGGATAGTAGTGTACAGTTGGGGGAGCAGAAGAACACTGTTTAGGGGAGAGTGCAAGTACTGGAGTGCCAACAGGCACCGAGAGACAAGAATGGGAGGTGATGATAGGACAGAGCAGGCGCAAACTGTTGGGCAGAGGGTGGGGACAGTATGTTACCATAGGCCGAGGCTGGGTAGCAGTGCCTGTCAACCAGATCACTGCCATTAAGTGGAACGATTGGATTTAAACCTTTTTTCTTTACAGCAGTACTCCCAACCTCAACCTAAGGTAACATAATGTCACCAAGTGCTCCACCCAACAGTTTGGCCCCCTCTGTCCTATCAACTCCTCTCCAGTCTCTTTGTTTGCTGTCCTCTGCTAACACACCCACGGTTCTTTCCTTGTTCCTCTCCATTTCAATCCTTTTCTCCCCATTTCCCTGTCCCACAGTCTCCCGACACTGCGCCCATTGGCTGATGAAAGGCCATATGCTGTAGCAACAAAAGATGATACGAAAAACATGAAAACAGTTTGGAGCACTTGTTGTCAGGGTATCCAATGTGGAAGTAGGTATGATGGCTTAAATGGATATGCTAAGATCCCACATTTAGAGATAAGTACTTCAATAATCGGATTGATACTGCTGTAGATCAACACACAATCAGTACAATTCCAATTTTCTCAACGGATTGAAGGTCCACACACTAAAAGCCACAAACCCAAAGAAGGCAGTCCAAAGATATGCCAGTTGATCGATTGGATGCTGTCACATGTCTAACAAAATATAGCATGAGAAAGAACATTTTTATTGTCTAGAGAGTATATTCTGCATTGCTTGTGAAGAGTTGAAAATGTGCCATCTGATTGTTACTTACAGATTGGGCTATAACTTCAACTTTTTGTGGGCTCTTTCCTCCAATCTTAACATTGCAGAGGGTCTCTCTTGGGGCAGTGGGAGTAATATCTATGAAACGAAGGGTGTATACTACCCATCATATGTTTTGTCTCTCAGAGGAACTTGTATCATAGCACTGAGATACTCCTTCATTGTGGTTGCACGCACAGTACAGCTATCTGTATCGCTGAGGCACGCAAGCCTCCCCACCAATGGCAAGGTCCATGGTTCATGTGTGTGTGTGTGTGGGGGGGGGGGGGGGGGGCTGTTGAAAGGTGGTCTGCGCCCCCGTCCCCCCATCACCACCACCGGTCACTCACCCCCACACTCGAGGGGAGGTGTGGTGACAGTCACTGCCCAGGAATATATAAGGGAGCCCACTTAATCTTGACACTTTGCCAGAAGATGATGACAGTGACACACATCAAAACGTTGTGGATTTTCAATGCAGCCACCCAGATGGAAGTCTGAAAAATACTTCTTCATGCAAGCAGTATACAGAAGCTTGTATATTCTGTATTAACAATAAAGTATCACTACATTGTTTACTGCTTGACTAGGTTCCCAGTAGTGAAAGAGAAAGGTTGTGGACCCCCATAGCTGCCAACTGGTCTCACACATTCAGGAATACACATTTTAGTTATGTACATCTATTGGAGTAGTTGCTTTGAGAAAAAAAATCTGCCTGAGAATATGTTCAATGTGCAACCAGGCAAAAATACCTCAACATCTACCTCTTTTCTCGTTGTTGCTGTAAATGACATCCCATTGCATTAAGTTATGTGCTATGCGAATTGTGTGAACTCGCAACACAAAATTTCACCTCTTGATAAGTTATGTAGAACCTGTTGACTGTTAGGCTATGTTTAATAGTTTGCAGCCAGTTGTTCCCTTTGTAGTTGGGACAAAATTCCACAAATTCTGTTATTATCATCAAAAATATAAAAATCTAGGATTTCATAGTTACTCCAATATTAATTGGGGAGGACATATGAATCTTGTATGTAGAAAAATCACACAGATTTCTTGCTTCATTGACCAAAGTAGTTAATAATAATTACCTTTGCGATCCCTATTTGAACTCTTCCAGCCAAATGGTTCACTAACGTATGGACAAAATCCTCATTTCAAGGCAATTAAAGGGTACAATGGAAGACTGATCAAGTGGAGTGCTGTCATCCTTTCTTTATAAGGATGAGAATACTAAACATTTTGAACAAGTACATCTGTATCTCTGTGATGTAGAAGCATCATTATAAATTGTGCTCCCAGGAAAGAAATATACCACCAGAACACCAGAAATAAGGCGAATTGGACAATCCAAGACACTATAATCAAGATGGTGTAAGAAGATTCCTGGCAGCTTGCAGTGCTGTTGCCAGCTTTCAAAAGGAAAGCTCTAATGTAGGGCCAGCTGTGGCATGCCAGACTTCACGCATGCAGCTTGTTTGGGCCACAAGTGGTCCAAGGCCTAGCCTGTCACTCAGCTTTGCTTTGTTCTTCTTGGAAGTACCTAGAATAATGCAACAGTTCATTTAGCATTGCAGTGTAGAATTCTTTAGTTGGCACAACTCTTTCAGCAGAAATGTGCTGTCAGCACCAAGTAACCTTTGCTATTTGTTCATGGTATGAAGGACATTCATAGTTACATTGGCTGTTTGCACAAAAAGAGGCGGTCCAAGAATCTATTATCACAATACTTCAAAATGAATTAAAATGACAGAAGAGGGAAATGAGAATTCTGAAATTGCATAAACGACTGCTGTTGCATATTTAATATAAATACCATTACAGTTCGATGCAGAAGGAATTTAAAGATTTAGTTGACATTGAGGCTGATCCCTCACCTGTGGTAGAGTGGGAGGTCATCTCGAGGTGTGGCAGGGGGCGAAAGACATTCTGGAGGCCTGAACGGGAGGCCTCTCCAGTTTGTCTGACGAACCGGTTTCAGGCTCTGTCTCCGGCTGATACTGATCTTCGGCCAGAGATGGCTGCTTGTCCTGTTCCATAGGTTGCCCCTTAGTCTGCAAGATCCGGGCAGTTGCAGAGGGTGGGCTTACTGGTAGTCGGGAGCTCCAACGTCAGGCGCGTAATGGGGCCCCTTAGGGATATGGCAGCAAGAGAGGGGAAGAAAACCAATGTGCACTCCGTGTGAATACCGGGGGGGAGTCATTCCAGATGTGGAAAGGGTCCTTCTGGATGCCATGAAGGGTACAGGGTGCACTCATCTGCAGGTGATCGTTCATGTCAGCACCAATGATGTGTGTCGCTATGGATCGGAGGAAATCCTCTCTGGCTTCCGGCGGCTATCTGATTTGGTGAAGACTGCCAGTCTCGTTAGCAGGATGAAAGCAGAGCTCACCATCTACAGCATTGTCGACAGGACTGACTGCGGACCTTTGGTACAGAGCCGAGTGGAGGGTCTGAATTAGAGGCTGAGACAGTTCTGCGACCGTGTGGGCTGCAGATTCCTCGACTTGCGCCATAGGGTGGTGGGGTTTCGGGTTCCGCTGAATAGGTCAGGAGTCCACTACATGCAGCAAGCGGCTACACGGATAGCAGGGGTTGTGTGGCGTGGACTGGGCGGTTTTTTAGGTTAGATGGCCTCGGGCAAGTACAGAAAGGGCAACAGCCTCAAAGGGTACAGGGCAAAGTCAGGACATGTGGGGACCAAGCAGTAATCGGTATTGTAATTGTACACTGTCGAAGCTGCATTGGTAAAGTACCGGAACTTCAAGAGCTGATTGAAAGCACCGAAGCTGAAATCGTTATAGGTACAGAAAGCTGGCTGAAGCCAGAGATAAATTCAGCTGAAATTTTTACAAAGGCACAGACGGTGTTTAGAAAGAATAGATTGCATGCAACCGGTGGTGACGTGTTTGTTGCTGTTAGTAGTAGTTTATCCTGTAGTGAAGTAGAAGTGGATAGTTCCTGTGAAATATTATTGGTTGAGGTTACACTCAACAACCGAGCTAGGTTAATAATTGGCTCCTTTTACCGACCTCCCAACTCAGCAGGATTAGTGGCAGAACAACTGAGAGAAAAATTTGGAATACATTTCACATAAATTTTCTCAGCATATTATAGTCTTAGGTGGAGATTTCAATTTACCAGATATAGACTGGGACACTCAGATGTTTAGGACAGGTGGTAGGGACAGAGCATCGAGTGACATTATACTGAGTGCACTATCCAAAAATTACCTCGAGCAATTAAACAGAGAACTGACTCATGGAGATAACATCTTGGACCTACTGATAACAAACAGACCCGAACTTTTCGACTCTGTAAGTGCAGAACAGGGAATCAGTGATCATAAGGCCGTTGCAGCATCCCTGAATATGGAAGTTAATAGGAATATAAAAAAAGGGAGGAAGGTTTATCTGTTTAGCAAGAGTAATAGAAGGCAGATTTCAGATTACCTAACAGATCAAAACAAAAATTTCTGTTCCGACACTGACAATGTTGAGTATTTATAGACAAAGTTTAAGGCAATTGTAAAATTCGTTTTAGACAGGTACGTGCCGAGTAAAACTGTGAGGGACAGGAAAAACCCACCGTGGTTCAACAATAAAGTTAGGAAACTACTGCGAAAGCAAAGAGAGCTTCACTCCAAGTTTAAACACAACCAAAACCTCTCAGACAAACAGAAGCTAAACGATGTCAAAGTTAATGTAAGGAGGGCTATGTGTGAAGCGTTCAGTGAATTCGAAAGTAAAATTCTATGTACCGACTTGACAGAAAATCCTAGGAAGTTCTGGTCTTACGTTAAATCAGTAAGTGGCTCGAAACAGCACATCCAGACACTCTGGGATGATGATGGCATTGAAACAGAGGATGACACACGTAAAGCTGAAATACTAAACACCTTTTTCCAAAGCTGTTTCACAGAGGAAGGCTGCACTGCAGTTCCTTCTCTAAATCCTCACACAAACAAAAAAATGGCTGACATCGTAATAAGTGTCCAATGAATAGAAAAGCAACTGGAATCACTCAACAGAGGAAAGTTCACTGGACCTGACGGGATACCAATTTGATTCTACACAGAGTACACGAAAGAACTTGCTCCCATTCTAACAGCCATGTACCGCAATTCTCTAGAGGAACGGAAGGTTCCAAATGATTGGAAAAGAGCACATGTAGGGCCAGTCTTCAAGAAGGGTCGTCGAGCAGATGCGCAAAACTATAGACCTATATCTCTGATGTCGATCTGTTGTAGAATTTTAGAACATGTTTTTTGCTTGAGTATCATGTCGTTTTTGGAAATCCAAAATCTACTCTGTAGGAATCAACATGGATTCCGGAAACAGCGATCGTGTGAGACCCAACTCGCTTTATTTGTTCATGAGACCCAGAAAATATTAGATACAGGCTCCCAGTTAGATGCTATTTTCCTTGACTTCCGGAAGGTGTTCGATACAGTTCCGCACTGTCGCCTGATAAAGTAAGAGCCTACAGAATATCAGACCAGCTGTGTGGCTGGATTGAAGAGTTTTTAGCAAACAGAACACAGCATGTTGTTATCAATGGAGAGACGTCTACAGACGTTAAAGTAACCTATGGCGTGCCATAAGGGAGTGTTATGGGACCATTGCTTTTCACAATATATATAAATGACATAGTAGATAGTGTTGGAAGCTCCATGCGGCATTTCGCAGATGATGCTGTAGTATACAGAGAAGTTGCAGTATTAGAAAATTGCAGCGAAATGCAGGAAGATCTGCAGCGGATAGGCACTTGGTGCAGGGAGTGGCAACTGACTCTTAACATAGACAAATGTAATGTATTGCAAATACATAGAAAGAAAGATCCTTTATTGTATGATTATATGATAGTGGAACAAACACTGGTAGCAGTTACTTCTGTAAAATATCTGGGAGTATGCATGCGGAATGATTTGAAGTGGAATGATCATATAAAATTAATTGCTGGTAAGGTGGGTACCAGGTTGAGATTCATTGGGAGAGTCCTTAGAAAATGTAGTCCAGCAACAAAGCAGCTGGCTTACAAAACACTTGTTCGACCTATACTTGAGTATTGCTCATCACTGTGGGATCCTTACCAGATCGGGTTGACGGAGGAGATAGAGAAGATCCAAAGAAGAGTGGCGTGTTTTGTCACAGGGTTATTTGGTAACTGTGATAACGTTACAGAGATGTTTAGCACACTCAAGTGGCAGACTCTGCAAGAGAGGTGCTCTGCATCGCGGTGTAGCTTGCTCGCCAGGTTTCGAGAGGGTGCGTTTCTGGATGAGGTATCGAATATATTGCTTCTCCCTACTTATACCTCCCAAGGAGATCACGAATGTAAAATTAGAGAGATTTGAGCACGCATGGAGGCTTTCAGACAGTCGTTCTTCCCGCGAACCATACGCGACTGGAACAGAAAAGAGAGGTAATTACAGTGGAACATAAAGTGCCCTCCGCCACACACCGTTGGGTGGCTTGCGGAGTATAAATGTAGATGTAGATGTAGATGTAGATGAAAGAGCAAAAAATTATAATGATCAACAGACAGGATTCATTGTTCTGTACATTAAAACACATTTTGTGCTAAATTTGCAGTCCTGGAGCACGTGAAGAAATTTGTGGTACGAATAGTCACATGCATTATTCCATTGTCAGTTTCAAGACTTTTCAGTAGATTAAATGAAGAGTATGGAGACTTCATATATTACTACTAAGCATGTTGGTTAAGTCAAGGGACAGGCCTGAAATGATTTTTTAATTTAGAACTTGATGTTGCTGAATTTATGAAGGAAAAATGAGTGCAGGAATGAAATCAGAACATCCGAAATGGAGTGGCGACTTCACTTTTTAAGTGAACTTACTTGCACACTGCCCACAGTATGACATTTCAAGATAACTTCTTTGTGATTTGATGAGGATGTGTTTAAAGAGAAAATCACATTGTAGAAGGGACGAACTCTGACAAAGATAGTCCAGTTCCCTAAGCTCACTGGCGTTAAAGAAAACATGAGGTTTGAAGAATTCATTGTGGTCTTGAAACAATGACAAGAATAGTTGTATAAAAATTTTAAAGACACTGTCAACTTTGCATTTGTCCCCTAGCTTTTTTGGAGACCTTTTACCATTTCAGTTGAAAGTGCTCATGTCCATGTGCAAATGTAACTGATTGACCTGCAAGATAATTCCAGTTTTAATGACAGCTCTTTTTAAGTTAAAACTGCTGATGATGCCTACATTGTTTTCATCTGGTAGAGTTTCTAAGTCTCCATAATGGGGTTGTAAAAGTGTTACAATATCTTGATTATTGTTTTGTGAAAGACCTTTATTCGATTATGTAACTAAATAAGTCACAGTTAGGTGAAAACTTGATTGTGAAATCCTGCGAAGTTGTCTGCATCTGTCTATATGCTGGCAATTTGTGCCAGATAAAAATTAAATTATGTCTTCAGCACAACAGAAATAATTAAATAATACTGAAAATTTATTTTGTTTGTGACTTATGTTGTTGAGATATGTGAAATTAAGAATCAAGAACTATGCAGTGTGCCTGCACTGCCATTTACCTGCAGCATATTCACAGTTTCTCCCTCTTCTTCCTCCTCACCGTAAGACAGCATGGTGTGATAATGGGGAAATTTGAACTGAGGCTGAGTGCTTTGGCACTCACTCCCTAGGCGTGACCTGCAAACCAAAATCTTGGCCACCCCTGTCCTAATGGCTGTAGGCAAAAACAGTAGCTATTTGCTGATCGGTGTTAACACTGGTGCATTGCCATAGATGAGTTTTCAAAATCGTGTTATCAGTTGAGGTATGCCCACAAAGTGGCTATGCCCAACCCACTACAACTCTCAGGGATCAACTTACACTGACTCAACTATAGCTGACAATAATTGGACACTCATATAAAGTAAAACATTTTAAAATATTTAATAGATTTTAATTCTTTGCTCAGTTAAAATTAATTAAAAAATTAAATTTTAATCTGTATAAGTAGCTGTCATATAACGTTTTCACACAGAAAAAAGAATCATGTGACATTCCACAATGTTGAATTACTGTAACAAGTTGCTATAATATAACCTTTTGACACTTGAGAAATAATTGTGTGATTTCCCACAGTATTGGCTTTAGATTGTGAATGTGCTTATTGTTCTCACCTATATTATTCTTTTGTTGTAAGATTATTTATTTCAAAGATACTATGAAACATTTATGAAGCATGGTTGCTCAGAGATACACCCACAACAAAACATAGTAACAAACACTTTTTGTTTTACCAGTCCAAAGATTCTATTGCACTTGTGTAACAAAATACAAAAAGTTACAGTACACAGATATGGCAATATACTTAGTTATTTTTCTTTAACTGTTAACATTTTCTCCAAAGAAAAATACAAAAGTAAGTATTGACTTTCACATGGATCTAATCTTTTGCACTCTCAGTTCTTTCACACAGCATCTTGTCGGACCTTTTCCAATGGCTTGGTAAGTAGATCAGTCAACCGGTTCATCCAATCAGTGTGTTCTAATCCAAGGTCCCCATTCAAGAATCTTTCCTTGAGGTAGAAGTGATGGTCTTCTATGTATTTTGATGATATGTTAGGTTTCTAGACAATTTCACTGTACTTGCATCATCAACAAAGAGTGTAGAAGGTGTCAGTTGCTTGAAAGTTTCAATCAATTGAACAGCAGCCTTTTCTCTATAAACTTCATGTGAAAGTGATTTTCCAACCACCATTTTAAGATTGCAGATCTTCGGGATCAGTGAAGGACAAACTGTTGTCGTGGAAGGCCAGAATTTACAAAATACTTTGTCAACGTGATATGGCTTACTTAGGACAGACCGTGTGCACTGTGAAAGAATGCTGCATTGAATATCAACACTGCACTCCCCTTTAGCATCCAAGTAAGTCCACTGTTGCTGAACTCTGTATATCCATTGCACATTCAGTGGAGTATGACTGGACTAGGATATTGTTTAGGACTCCATTATTACAGAATCCATGGAGATGCACAGGATGAAGAGTGATGAACCATGATAGTGACTATCAGTTGGACAGTGCATGGAACCCCATCATCACCATGATTTGTTCTACTTGAATATAACAAAGCATGCCAATGGCCACAACAAGCTGTAATGCAGAGTATAGCTGAGTTCTGTGGTTCTACCAGCTACAGTGCTACTGTTGGGAAGTGTGGTCTGTGTGTCAACTTGATTCTGACATGTGCACACAATACTTGCAGTGCACTATATTTTGTGTGATGGAGCAAGTTTTCGTCAGTCTTTGATGGCTAACCTGAAGATGACTGACAAGTGCCTAGTCAAAATATCATGCACGGAGAAAATGATGACAAGCAGCAAGTCCAAAACTTGTTTGAATATTGCAGGTTCTTGTTTACTAATTGGGTCCAAGATGTGACATCGGTAATATAGCTACAGCATAGTTTTTACACATGTGTCTTTGAAACCCAGACTTTTGCATAAATGTTATCACATTACACTGACAGCAACTTGTATGCTAATCAATCTTATGATGTAACTCTTATACTGTGTGTAAGCAAACTTTTATGAAAACTGACATAATTGTGTTTATTAACATGGTCTGACACAGAAGATGTTATCTGTTTGCTCTCTGGTCACATATTTTAAGCTACATAGAAGTTTAGTGTAAATTTCCTGACCATAACTTTAACCAACACATAGATATTACCCTAGTGCCTTTCAATACTGCACTTGTGATTTTGGGGGAGCAATGGTTATTTAAAGATAGGTGTAATAATATGATATAATTTTTCAGGTTACTTAATGTTTGAAATTTAGTTCACCTAGATTTTACTATTGTGCATGGACTCCTAAGACTTTAGTAGCATTTAGTTTATGAATTTACAAGTTTTGGTTTACAAAAAATGTAATTCACAGAAGGACGTGGAACAATAGCGTTCATTCACCATCTGAAATCCCCATTTTTGAGTATGGCATTCATCTTGAAACAAATCTTTTATGATCCTAAAGTATTTGAAATCTCAGTTACTGACTGAATTAATTAGAGGCATTGTGTGATTCAGAAAAATTACAGCAATAAAAATTTAATTGTGGAAGTTCACAGCCATTAAGGCAAAATAGACAGTTGACATTTTGAGGGTTTGGACTTTAAATGTCAGTTGTTTCATAATTTCAGATAATTTAAAATATGTTCTTGGAAAGTTGGGAATGCCCAGCTTCAAATGAGTGGTGATAATCTCTGTTGATTAGATTAAAATGTTTTTAATCGTATGATGTTGTCATAACTTCAGTTGCCATAACATTTAATTATGCAGGCTTCTAGTAAAATCACTTGCATCATTGTAATAAGAAGTATACAAATTGAAATGTAAGTGTAACTGGGATTTTGTATAAATAGCAATTTTACATCTTGATGTATGTATTTCATATGCAATGTATTAGATTTTTTTAAAAAAAAAAAGAAAAAGAGAGAGAGGAAAGAAAGAAAAAAAATTTGTTATTCTGGGAGCAGAAGACATAAGAGATGGATTAGATTTTAACTTTCTACACTTTACATTGGAGCACAGATTGCACATGATTTCAATCATGATATTTGTATTGTGACTCAGCACAACTTTCCTCTTACATGGAATTCAAAAGCTAAAGCCATATCTGTGATTCACATTGTCAAACAGATATCCATGCAGAGCCTTGTGTCAAACTTTAAATGAAAATTATTGTCCACACCCACAAACATTTTGCTCCAAAGATTCTCGTATGATTCAGGTTGCCTACTGGTTGCCCATACAGCTGTTCATAAGGAGGTTTGTTTTCACTAGAGAACTTCCCAGCATGATTCAAAAGGTATGTAACAGAATTGCATGCTTCTGTTCACATTACTTTTGGCAATTTACTAGGGTTCAAGACAGAATGCACACATTTCAAAATGGTGCAGTTTTCTCTTTCTGCAACTTGATTTTGCCATGGTGTGTAGGGTGGAGTAATGCAATGCTCTATGACTCTCTTTGGCAGTAATTCAAAGACTCTCTTGTTATCAAATTGTTTTCTTCTGCCACATCTGAACTTTTTGATAACATGACCTTTTGTCTTAGCTTCACTCAAGAATTGTTTGAGGATGGTACTGAATTCACTCCTCTGCTTCAGGAAGAAAATTTTACAAAACTTGTTAAAATCATCTTTAAAATATCTGTGGTAGTGAGCTTTTCCAAGAGACTCTATAGACACAAGTCCATCTATGTTGTCAAGGTTTATTCACAAGCACTTGCCGGTGGATTCATTCAATTCCTGGATTACAATTGATGCATTTTTCACAGTGCACATCCATCACAGAATTCTTCTCCTTAACTGTCCACATTAATTTTTATCTGCTTCAGGATGCTTTTCACATATTGCATGCGGTAATGACCAAATCTCCCATGATAAACTTGCAGCATATCTGATGATATCACCAAATCACTTGAACTATTTGTGCTGGTTTGATGGAGCATATGTCAAGAACATAGAGAACACAGGTGATGTGACCAGTCATTATTGTTTCCCAATCACTCTATCTTCAGTTTTGACCCTTTCATTATGAAGTCTTGTGCAAAACCCTTTTTGTGCAGCTACTTTTATGGAGAACAAGTGAGCGTTTGCTACAGGAACATAAAACACATTTTTCAGAAAGTATTTAGGTGTCTTCAAATTTTCACAGTTCTCTGTTCATGAACTAATATGCTTACACTTCTTTTCCCAGTTGAAATCTTTTCAGGAATAGTGATACAAGATGTCTCAGTAGTAACTATCAACTTCAAAACAGTTGATTGCTGAGGCATCAAAAATATAACAAAAATGGAACATTCTTTTCTGGCTGATTGATGTAAATGCTATTATCTGCCCTATTCATGGCACACTCTGCTGTGCAATGGCCTAACTGCCAATATTTATGACAAGGAAATTTTCATTTTGCATATCCAATTTTTTTTCGAGTTTTCACTATTGCCACTTTTATTTCACTGCCTCTTCTTTCTAGGACCACTGCATGCCACATATACAGCTGATTCAACCATACTTTGATTATGCAATTGAATCTCACATAATTTTTAAATAAAAAGGTTCACACTTTGATTTTCAGATGGAATTGTACCGCACAGGTCTTTAAAATTGTCATATTCTTTGCCTGGCAAGGATAAAATTGTTTCAGACAAAATATTTCTCTTATGCTTCTCCAACTCATCATTCAGATCGACAAAAAGCTTTTGCAACTTTGGAGCATGTGTGCTAATGTCATCTTTGTCATCAGACTGACCACAAAAAAACGCTTTAATCAACATGTGTACTTCTATGATTGAACTGCGTATGTAACTCATCCCAAATTTCAATTGCACAGGTACATGTCAACATGAGCTCAGCTATGGATTTTTCTAGTGCACTAACTAATAAAACTGCCACTTTGCCATCCATTATCTTTCAACCACTACTGATGTGCCATCTTTTTATCCATGGTCACATCTTCCACCAATTCAGGATACCTGTACATACCATTAATGATGTCTTGAAGAGCATATGCTCACTACGGCATTGGCACATGACATTCCCAGTTTGTTCAGTCTTCAGGTGCGTTGAACTTCCAAAACACAAAAACAATGGCAAATTCATGTTATCTTACAAAAATTTATTCACAAGTGAAAACAATACTTCGCAGCTGTTCACACATGGCCTGGGACTGTAACCTGTTAAGATTGTTTCAGACAGACTACAAGAGATCTACTGAGAATGGTTCCTCAAAGATAAACTTATAACAAAGCATACACAGACATACGTTATGTCTGTGGAAACATTGTACCAAACTGTGCACATGTGTACCAAACAGTTTCCGTTTTACCAGTCCAAAGATTCCATTGTACATACAAAGATATGAAAAGTTACATAACGGATATGACAGTACACTTTATATTTTTATTTCCAGTGTTAACATTATGACATATTTATGTCCTATGTTACTGTAAATGTTCAGTAGAGAATGAAGATACTTGATTACTGTCTTCTTCTTGGATTTTGTTCAAAGGTAGTCCTTGTATTTTTCTCTTCACTAAGGGCACTAAATGACCTATTTGTTACAGCTGCAACCAACAATTTTTTTTCTTTCTCTCTTTGCATCCAGAAGAAGAAAATAATATGCAGAAGTTTATGAACTTTCACAGTTTTTAATGATACTCCTTGTTGCATTTAAGTGTGCTGAGCAATATGTACAACATATAATGTGCAAAATAGAACAGGAAGAATGGTCATCAGTTTATTTGACATACTGGAGAGCAATATGGAAATACTGAAAAATGTCAGCTGGCAGGGGCATGAAGATTTATGTTAACTATCCCACAAAGACCTACACAGAGTTTCAAGAACAAGTATTACATGAGAAATCTAGGAATATATTACAGCCCATCACTTATCACTCTGATGGGAGCACAGAGACAATATTATAGTAAATAATGGCGGTAAAACTGCAAAACTTGCTTGGATGACTGAACAGTTTGCATTGTGCAAATGCTGTAAGTTTTATGTCATTGTATTCACTATTTATTGCTATATCTTATACACTGATCAGCCAGAACATTACGACCAACTACTTAATAGCTGGTATGTCCACCTTTGGCATTGATAACAGCAGCAACACATCATGGTGTGAAATTTGTGCTCCTTGGTAGGTTAATTCCTATAGATTCTGGGAAAGGGCGTGATGAGATCTGACATGACATTGAATCACATCGCAAACGTGTTCAATGGGGTTCATATCTGGCAAGTTTAGGGTTAGCACATCAATTGAAACTCACCTCTATGTTCCTTGAACCCCTCCACCACTCTCTTGGCATTGTGTCATGGCACATTATCATGCTGAAAAATGTCACTACCATTGGGAAACACGATCATTATGAAGAGGTATACATGGTCTGCAACCAATATGTGATACTCCTTGGCCATTCATGGTGCCTGGCACAAGTTCACTGTAACCATGGATGCACAGATGAACATTTCTCAGAGCATAATGGGGCCCCACCCAGCTTGTCTGTGCCCTGAAGTACAGATGTCAAGGTGCTGTTGCCCTGGAAAGATGTTACAGATTTGTGCCCTTCTATTGGCACAATGAAGATGATATCAGGATTCATCAAATCATGCAACACTCTGCCACTGTGCCAAATTCCAGTGCTGATGGACACATGGCCATTTCAGCGTAATTGTCAATGTTGTGGTGTTAACATTGGCACATGCATGAGATGTCGGCTGCACTTGGTCAAACTCAGACAGATCACATGCCTTCCCATTATACACATAGATAGGATGCTCACTGATACTACATGCCCTGTGTGTTTTTCTGACTAGCAGTCATTCTTCACCAGATCATTCTGGTATCACCTGGACAGTTTCATATTGATAGTAGGTCTGTGGTTACAATGTTCTGGCGATCAATATATATTTATCAGTAAATACGCAATGCAACCTATTCAACTATCCTGCCAAGTACCAAAATTATTCACTCAAACACACCACTCCAAATGCACCAAAGTTTTAAAAATGACATTTTGTCACCTTTCATGTAAGAGATAAGTGTTGAACTTTGTGGGGTATAAATTTGCATGTCTTCTTATGAGATGGTGGGAACTGCTATACCACTTGCATGGGGTCATGTTATTGCTGTTCCCCACAAAAATCTTTTTTTTTTTTCAAGAAAATAAACTTTTATTATATTTATCCCATAATTATGAGTTACTAGGGCTACAGAAGAGTGTGATAAATTTTAATTCCCATTTTCTTTATTCAGCTTGTAGCAGACTGTGACTGTCATTTAAAATTAAATTAATTTCAATGTGTCTTGCAGAAATCAACAAAGGCAACAGAAAAATTACACCAATCAAGCTGCCAAAAATAAGAGAGTCTGAAGAGGTGAAGAAGCTAATTAAATTAAATGAAAATTACCGCCGAGACTCCCCTGTGCCCTGGAATCGACTAACAATGAATGATTTAGTTTCCTTGAATAAATCATTAAAAATGCAAGGCTCTGCAGCATCTGGGAAAACAATCAGACCCAATCTTACACAGACTGGAGGCAATAAAATGAAGATTTTGTCCAAGGTAAATGATCCAGCCCATTTGATTAAAAATGATTCAAAGGTAAAAGGCTCCAACACAGCAAAGAAAGCCAGCAAAATTATACCAAAAGGGACACCAAATAATAGAGGACGTACTATGGAAATGTTTGATCCCAAAACAGGACGGAGATATTTAAATCCAGTACGAAATATGTGGTGTATGCATGTCTATGAAAAATCTACCATTAAAAATCTCATTGAGGGACGAAATGATGTACTGTGAGTATTAGTTTTATAATTTTTCAAAATGAAGCATTCTTGGAGTAGAATTATACTTTTCCTTTTTGTGAAACCACTATATGAAAGGAAATTTAAAAATGTAGCATAGAATTCTATGATATTTTAGTTTTATGTGAGCATTCAGGATGATTTAAGTAACCCAACCTTGAGTGACAAATGGACTGAAATTGTATAAACCACAAGGGCCAATATTAGATTAGTATATTTTTTAAAATAGTTGCTGTAATTAAACACAGGTTGATTCAAAATGAAAGAACAGATTTCAGTTGTTTATTACAAATTATGAGAGATTAAAAACACATTAAACATGCCACTGGGTAAAGAGGAAGGTGTAAGGTTTTATGTTCACACTATACCATTGACGCAACATGAGCACCATGTGTTGCTCGAGAAACCTAGCAATACTGGTTAGTTTCATTCCATATGCTAATCAACGGATTCCTGTTTATTGAACTGACAGCTTCAACAATTCATTTTTTCAGCTCTTGAAGATTAGCTGCCACAGGTGGGTGTAACCCCACTAAAAGAAAAAAAAAATTGTGAGGTGTACAGTCTCATGACTTGAGGTCCCAAAAACAATGAACACAATCTTATTGTCCACTTCTTCCAGTGTTGTAGGGTGGGCTTGTTACGTGTTGTGGGACGGACTTCTTAAGGTAAAGCCACATCTCAAGGTGAAAGTGGTGGGGGTTGGGGAGGGGGGGGGATGCCATCATACATAAAAATGAAACCATTAGAATATGTGAAGTTGAGGAAACAACCAGTTCAGCAGCATCTCCACGTATGACATACCTGTCTCGTTTTTCTCTGCAAAAAAGAAAGTTACATAAACATTGTGAACAGAAACAACACAAAACACTTTTACTTTCAATGAGTCTCCCTCACATTCACCAGTGATGCCAAGATTTTGTGACTTCCAGATTCTTATATTATGGTAGTTTACTTTACCCAATAGATGAAACACTGATTTGTCCAAAAAGATGAGTCACTTGGAAAAAGTGTCCTCTGTCATGTTCTGGAGAACTAAATGCAATATTTGTACCTTCTGTTATGTTCACTGGGATGCAAATGCTCCAGTAAGTGAAACTTGTAAGGCTTCATTCCCAAGATTTGGAACATGCTACACCATTGTTTGAGAAAGCTGAAATTCCTAGCCTTCACATCTTGTGGACTTCTGAGGGCTTCAAGTAATTGCATCTCAAATACACTCAATATTTTTCATAGACATGCACAGCTGAACACTGCTCATCCCTTTGCATAGTTTAGATTAGATTAGATTAATACTTGTTCCATAGATCACAAATACGACACTTCGTGATGATGTGGGATGTGTCAGGTTAATAAAAGATGTCTGTACAAGATATTACATTACACAAAATATTGCATGACACTAATGTTTAAGCTAGTTTTTTTTCCTTCTCCTCCCTTAATTTAATCTAAAAATTCAGCCAGTGAGTAGAAGGAGTTGTCATCTAGAAATTCTTTTAATTAATTTTTAAATGTTGGTTGACTATCTGTCAGGCTTTTGATACTGTTTGGTAGGTGACCAAAGACTTTTGTGGCAGCATAATTTACCCCTTTCTGTGCCAAAGTCAGATTTAACCCTGCATAGTGAAGATCATCCTTTCTCCTGGTGTTATAGGTATGCACACTGCTATTACTTTTGAACTGGGTGGGATTATTAACAACAAATTTCATAAGTGAATATATATATATACTGTGAGGTTACTGTGAGGATCCCTAGATCCTTAAATAGATTTCTGCAGGATGACCATGGGTGGGCTCCAGCAATTATTCTGATTACTTGTTTTTGAGCAATGAATACTTTTCTACTCAACGATGAATTACCCCAGAATATGATGCGACACGAAAGCAGTGAATGAAAGTAGGCATAGTAAGCTAATTTACTGAGAGATTCTTGTCACCAAAATTTGCTATAACGCTAATAGCATACGTAGCTGAACTCAGACATTTCAGCAGACCATAAATGTGTTGCTTCCAGTTTAACCTCTCATCAATGGCCATATCTAAAAAGTTTGAAAATTCTATCTTAGCAACAGACTTCTGTTCAAAGTCTATATTTATTACTGGAGTTGTGCCATTTACTGTACAGAACTGTGTATACTGTGTTTTATCAAAATTTAAAGAGAGTCCGTTTGCTGAGAACCACTTAATAATTTTGTGAAAAACATCATTTACAATTACATCACTTAGTTCTTGGGTTTTGGATGTTATTACTATACTTGTATCATCAGCAAAAAGAACTGACTTTGTATCTTCATCAATGTGGAATGGTAAGTCATTATTGTATATCAAGAACACTAAAGGACCTAAGACCGAACCCTATGGGACCCCATACTTGATAGCCCCCCAGTTTGAGGAATCAGCTGTTGTTTTAACATTACATGAATCACTTATTTCAACTTTCTGCATTCTTCCAGTTAAGTATGAATTAAACCATTTGTGCACTGCCCCCCCTCAAACCATAATGATTTAGCTTATCTAAAAGAATTCCATGATTTACACAATCAAAGGCCTTTGAGAGATCACAAAAAATAACAATGGGTGATGTCTGGTTATTCAGAGCATTTAATATTTGATCAGTGAGCGCATATATAGCATTTTCTGTTGAAAAGCCTTTCTGAAAACCAAACTGACATTTTGTTAGTACTTTATTTTTACAAATATGGGAGGCTACTTTTGAATACATTACTTTCTCAAAAATTTTTGATAGAGCTGTCAGAAGAGAGATTGGGCAATAGTTGTTGACATCCGACGTATCCCCCTTTTTATGCAATGGTTTTACAATGGCATATTTCAGTCTATCAAGGAAAACACCCTGCTCCAAAGAGCTATTACATACGTGGCTGAGAATCCTACTTATCTGTGGGGAACAAGCTTTAAGTATCTTGCTGGAAATGCCATCAATTCCATAAGAGCTTTTACTTTTCAGTGAGTTTATTATTTTACTGATTTCAGAGGGAGTGGTTGGTGGAAATACAGTTGTTTCAAACAGCACAGGTATGGCCTCTTCTATTAGAAGCCTTGCCTCTTCTAGGGAAGATCTAGATCCTATTTTCTCCACAACATTTAAAAAATGATTATTGAAAATATTTTCAATTTCTGATTGTTTTTTAGTACACTTGTCATTCAGTTTTATGGCACTAAAGTCTTCCTGTGCTCTTGGTTGCCCTGTTTCCCTATTCCAAATTGCTTTAATTTTATTATCAGAGTTACTGATCTCAGACATGATACACATGCTTCTGGACTTTTAATAATTTTTCTTAGTACCACACAATAGTTTTTATAATATTGACAGTTTCCGGGTCAGTACTCCCTCTTGCTGTTAGATACAGTTCTCTTTTACGGTTGCAAGATATTCTTATTCCTTTAGTTAGCCAAGGTTTTTTATATGTTTTCTTGGAACTATGTTTTAACTATTTTCTTGGGAAAACAATTTTCAAATACCCTTAAAAATGTATCGTGAAATAAGTTATATTTCAAGTTTGCATCAGGTTCCTTATACAGTTCATCCCAGTCTAGCTGCTTTAGGCTTTCCCTATAGTTTACAATAATTTTATTGTTAACTGAATGCACTGCTTTGAAATTCTGATTTGATATACTGCATGGAGCTATGTCATGTACTGTAACTAACTGTGCAACATGATCTGAAAGACCATTCTCAACAGGGTAAGCATTTATGTCCTTAAATTTACCTTGGTCTATAAAAAAGTTATCTATCAATGTCCTGCTGTTCTTTGTTATCCAAGTAGGAAAATCAATGATGGAGCTCAAATTGAAAGAACTGAGTAATACTACAAGGTCATTCTTCCTATTACACTCTTTCAGGGAATCAACATTGAAATCCCCACAAATGATAATTTGCTTCCCCCTGTCTGACAGATAGCACAACAAAGCATCCAAGTTTTCTAGAAATAGCTGGAAATTCCCTGAGGGGGACCTATACACTGTTACAATTATGAAAGTGCCATCATTTAGTTTTAGTTCAGTGGCACATGCTTCTATATGTTGCTCTACACAATTTTTTTTAGTTTCTAAATTTTTTACACTGTGGAACCTTCTGACATATATGGCAACTCCTCCTCTCATCATATTATCTCTACTTACATGTGCAGCTAATTTGTACCCATTGATGCTAACCTTTTGCATATCAGTGACAATGTGATGCTCAGAAAGGCATAGTTCATCTATTGCATTCTCAGTTTCTATATCTTCTAAACAAAGCAGTCTCATCAATTTTATTCTTCACTCCCCCAATATTTTGATGAAATATACTAACATTATTTTTCACTTTACTTTTGTGAGTATCTTGAACTTTTATAACATCTTTAGTACTTGCCTGGCTGAGTTTCCCACTGGACACTGATCTTACACTAAAAAAGAGTTTCCACCATGAGATGTAGTTCCTCCCCCCTTTAATTTTCCTGCTATCAGCCCAGCCAGTTTACCCTTCTCCTTCTTGTTGAGGTGTAGGCCATGTCTAGTATAGTCCCACCTACTGAGTGAATCAACAGGAACCACACCAATGTGTGACACTGCACCAGATCCAAGTAGCCGTTCCAACTCCAAATTAACTCTCCTGACAGAAGAGCTCAAATGAGGCTGGTCGTGGCGCTCCAGAACTGACACAAACCCAACACTGGTATGACACGATGCTGATGAAATATTTGTCAGGTCACACTCTGTGCTGTACCCCGGATCTCTGTCAATACTGTTGCCTGTCCCACCCACAATAACCATGGTATCTTCCTTAGTAAAGCCTCTGCATAGTGAATCTAAATCCTCTGTAACCTGCCCCAGTCCAGCACTAGGTTTAAAAAAACTTGTGACCTGGTATTCTGACCCTAACTCATCCTGCAGAAGTTGGCCCACACCCCTAGCATGCGAACTACCTAGCAACAAGACTTTCTTTCTCTTTGAAGACTTCTCTACCTTCTTATTCAATTTGCTGCTGAAAGCTTGTTGAGCCCTGTCTACATCTACTTCTGTGAGAGGCTCATCAGTTTCTGACTGAGGCAACAGGTCAAACCTATTTTGTACATTAATAACAATGCTGTCAGAAGAATTTCTTGGCCTGTTTCTTATGCCTGTTGCCACTTCCCACCCCTGTTTACCCTTCTCCCCCCTTAACATGCTCAGTTCTCACCTAGCCTCATCTAACTCAGCCTGAAGGGCAGCAATTTTCCCCTCCTGTTCCACAATCTTTCTATCTCTACTGCATAGCCTACAGAACCACTGATGAGTCTCGCTCATTTTCCAAATTCACACGCCACTACAATTGCCCCAATGAAAAAAGTTACTACATCCATCGCACCAGACCCTGGAGCTAACGATTCTACGGCATGTCAGGCACTTTACACTCATGGTACAAATCGATTTTAGTGACAGAAAGACAATTAAATTACCAGAAAACAATGAAAATACGTGTACGAAAAATTAGGCCTACTCGCGACAATGTAACAATGGTTCAGAAGTTTATTACTGGAAATTACTTAAGAGATGACAATACTCTACAGATATAAAGGGGCAGCATACGTATTTAACACACTAAACTGCCAAGAATTTTGTAGGCCAGTCATAAATCTGCATATGCAGAAGTGGCTTCATCCTGAACTGATGGTAGAATGCCCATTGCACTTGAACAGTGGATTGAATTTACCCAAATTCCAACACACAGAATGATTTTTCTTGTGGTGTAGTCACCATGTTGCTACAAACAAACAACTGTGCAGATGTGTCAAAACTTTGAACTTTCCTCCATCCACTGACAAGTGCAATGTGTTTCTGTCTTTCATAATTTATCTGTAATAAACATTTGAAATCTGTTCTTTCTTTTTGAGTCACCTGGTATTTTGGTCAATGTTGCTTTTATGTATGCCACAGCAGTTCCCAATTGCATCTTCAGAGCTGATATCTTTTCTATTCCAGGTGCCCACATCCAGGTTGCACAAATAAAATGCCTGTAAGTATTCTGGATTTAATTGCTGTTGAGAAGAAACCTATAAGAGCATCAGTTACAGCTTCAGTTAAGAAAACTATTCCAATGAAAGCATAAAAGACCATGGAAAATTCAAGTGACTGGGCACCTATTCAAGCACTGATGAAAAAACAATTAGTTTGATATTGCTTCATGTTATACTAAAATATTAGTTATTTTAGTAGATGTTAAAGCCTCCAAAGGATTAAATTATAAAAGAAAAAACTAACTACTCTTTTATAGTTATAAATAAATTTTAAAAAAATCCATTGAAGTGTGTGGTTGCTGATTGGAGGTGAGAATTTAAACATCTTGAAAATGTCCTTAAAAACCATTTCTCTGAAAACTGTGGCACTGTAATGGAATAGTGGTTTCCCTGAAACACCTCAGATGAATTGTGGGATGATGCTTTCAAGAATCCTACAACTGTTTTTCTTTATTGCTGTTGCCACACACATCTGAGGAACCTGTTGTGAAGAGGAAACAACGTGCAACATTCAACCTGTTGTAGAGGCTATTCCAGCAGCCATTGAAGCAACAGGGTGCAACCACTTACAGACTGTCATGCATGGTGGAACAAACAATGTCTGTTGTTTGCTATCTTGATGTCATTCTTAAATCATTCCCGTGACTGGGAGAGAAAAGCGAGAAGACCAGCCTTGTTCACAGAATTTCAACAAACCTCATAATTTGAAGCATTGTCTCTAGCACTGCTCATGGCCTCATATTTCTGAATTGAGTGAAGGACTGAACCAGAGACTCTGAAAGTTATGTGACAAACTAAGCAGAAAATTCATTGACTTAGACCATACAATTGGGAATTGTAGTGTCTCCCTACATGGATAAGATGTGCACATAAAGGCTACTGACAAGGTATCTGACAGTTTGTGGGGTGTACATAAGGACTTTTTAGCTTAGGTGACTCCATCCAGTCCAGATAATGATAGCTGTAGTAGGGGATTTGAAAATGTCAGTCTAAGATGCAAAGAAACCCCCTCACCCCCTTACAGATGAGAATATTAAAGTCCCAGAGAAATCTGAGTGATAACTACTCCAGTTTTGTAACTGGTGGGCATAACAAGACAACCTCCAAAACATTACTAAATGTATTCTCTGAGAACTACATAGAACATATTGTTCAGAACTCCACCAATGATGGAAATATATAGGATCTAATAGCAACAAATAGACCTGACCTCATTGAGGATGTCTGCTTTGAAACTTGTAACAGTGACTATAAGGCAGTCATTGAAACAATGATTACAAGTGCAACTAAAACAAGTAGCAGGATTTATGTGTTTAGCAAACTAGGTACAGATGCAGTACTGTTGTGTCTTAATAAGAAATCTGAAATATTTAGCTCTGGAGAGCAACATATAGGAGAACTGTTGCTCAGGTCTAGAAGAATAGTTGACTGAGCTCTTGATAGATATGTACCTTGTAAAACTGTTCATGAAGGGAGGGACCACCCGTGATATACATCCACTGTAAAGAAATTCCTAAAGAAACAAACTATTACCCACTTGGTGTGAAACAATGAATAAAGCTATAGACAGGGATTTGCTGAATGAATTGGGTCCAACTGTCAGATGGATTCTGCGTAAACCCTCCTTAATGACTACCACAACAGAATTTTATTGAAAACTCTCTCACAAAACCCAAACAGATTCTGTTAATGTATAAAAATGAAAACAATTTTTGACCATATTGTGTAACTGGATAGGTAAAAAAATCCACTCACCAAGTAGTGGCAGAACACACACATAATTAGGCAACCATTTGGAGCCAGCTCTGTCTTCAGGCAGAAGGGTTGAAGGGAAAGGAAGAGGGGTGAGCAAAAAGGACTGGAGACTTCTAGGAAAAGGGACAGATTTTGGAAAAGTCGCCCAGAGCTGTGGGTCAGGGGAAAATTACTGGATGGGATGAGAATGAAAGACCGATTGTTGGGGACAGTGCTGGACAAGACTTGAAAACCTGTGTGCTTAAAGGTGGAAGACAGGGTAATATGCAAGACAGAGATTATTGCTAAAACATTGTGCATGAATTAATAAGGTTGAAAAGCTAACTGCATGTTATGTAACAGAGATGGGATGGGGATGGTGAAAAACAGACAGATAAGAAAATGAAAAATCTAGAAAACAGAGTGAAGAAAGGAATAGTTACTGCAAAGAAATGCTGAGACAGAAGAAATCAATTAAATTAAGGCCAGGTGAGTGGTGAAAAAACATTTTGTAGTGCTAATTCTCACCTGCGGAGCTCTGAGAAACTGGTGTCTGGGGAAAGAATCCAGATGGCGCATGTAGTGAAACAGGCACAGAGGTCATGGTTATCGTATTGTAGAGTGTGCTCTGCAACGGATATTGTGTGCTGCCAGTGTATACACCCTCTACCTGTGCTATTCATCCTAACTGATAATTTGGTGTAGTCATGCCAAGGCAAAAGGCCAAACAATGTTTACATAATAGCTGGTATATGATGTGTCCTTTCACAAGTGACTCTCCCTTCAATAGCATATGTTTCACCAGTCACAGGGCTAGTAAAGGTGGTGGCAGAAGGGTGCATAGGGCAAGTCTTGCAGTGGGGACAGTCGCTGAGGGTAGGAGCCATGGGGTAGGGGAATGGGTGCAGAAGGTGCATAGGGTCTCACAAGAATATTGCAGGGATTGGGAGGGTGACAAAAAGCTGTTGTAAGTGTGGTAGAAAAAATTACATACAGAATGGATATCATTTCAGGGCACGATTTTAGGAACTCGTGGCCATGTAAAAGTAGCTAATTAATACATTCCAGACCAGGATAATACTGAGTGACTTCTGGTGTGCTCTGAAGTTTTTTTTTTGGAGGGATCAGTAGTATCAGGATTGCTTGTGATGGCCCAGGAAGTCTGCTTTTGAACTATACTAGTGGATTAATTATGTTCAGTGAAGGCTGATGTGAGAATAGTGGTGTATTGCTCTAAAGGATCTGCAGCTAACAAAATATATTTGTCTCGATTACCAAGGCTGTGTTGGACAGAACATTTGACATGGAAAAAATGGCAACTGTCAAAATGTAAGTACTGTTGTTTGTTAGTATGGCCTTGCTACAGTGGTAACACCTGTTCCCATCAGATCATGAAGTTAAACACTGTTGGGGTGGGCTAGCACATGGACAGGAGACCACCCAGTATGGCAATTGCTGTTGGCAAGTGGGGTGCACTCAGCCCCTGTGAAGTAAACTGAGGAGCCACTTGATTGAGAAGTAGTGGCTCCAGTCTCACAAACTGACATATGGTGGAGAGAGTGGTGTGCTGACCATATGCTCCTCCTTATCCGCATCCAGTGATGCGTGTGGGCTGAGGATGAAATGGCTGCTAATTGATACTGTTGGGCCTCCATAGCCTATTCATCAGCGTTTAGTTTAGTTTTAATTATTTATTAATAAGTTTAATGTGGACAGAAGTGTGTAGCTGGGTTTCGGTGAGGACAACGTCAACATCAAGGAAAGCAGCACGGCATTTGGAATAGGACCATGTGAAATTTATTTGGGAGAAGGTATTCAAAGATTACAGGAATTTTAACAGGTCAACCTCATCATAAGTCCATATGATAAAAATGTCGTCCGTGTATCTAAACCAAACCAGGGCTTAATGACTTATGGATCCCAGGAATGCCATCTCCCAGTGACCCATGAAACAGTTGGCATAAGAAGGAGCCATTCTGGTCTTCAGGGCTGTATCCAGATCTGTTTTTATGTCTGTCCCTCAAAGCTAAAGTAATTGTTGTTAAGTATAATGTTGATTAAGGTGAGCAGGAAGGAAGCAATAGGTTTGGAATCAGGTGGGTGCTGACGGAGGAAATGTTCAGCAACAGATACATCATGTACATGGGGTGTGTCGGTGTACAGGGAGTTGCCATCAGTGGTGGCAATCAAGGTGTGTGGTGGGAGTGAGATGAGCATGGATTTCAGATGATCTATGAAATGGTTGGTATCTTTGATATAGGAGGGAATTCTTTGTGCTATGGGTTTCAGGCACTGATGAACTAAGGCAGATATACATGTACTTTAGGTGGGTGCTTTGAAGCCAGCAACCATAGGATGGCCAGAATGACTGGGTTTGTGGATCTTAGGAAGAAGATAAAAGGTGGGGGTGCATGGTTTGCATGAGGTGAGAAGTTCCATGGTTTGAGGTGTTATTCCTTGTGAGGGGCATGGGAGACGGCAGATCAGTTTGAATCACAGGAGTGGGATCTTGATGGCAAACGCTGTATGTAGAAGTGTTAGGCAGGTTGCATAGACCTTCACTAACATACTCCTTTGGGTCACACACCACAGTGGTAGATCATTTGTCTGCTGGGTGGATAATAATGAAGTCATCAGCTTTTATGGAATATAGAGCATGGAGTTCTGCAGAGGACAGGTTAGGGTCATGTTGTTAGGACCTGAAGAAGGGTTGTGAAGCACTGTTGGATGTGAGGAATTCTTGGAAGGCTTGGAAGGGATGATTTTGAGATAGAATCGGTGGATCAAGTTGGGTCATGGTTGGAACTATTCATGGCAGGGTTCAGTGTCATGTTTGCTGCTGGAAAGGTTTTGGGACTCGGTTGCAAAGCGATGATTCCAGATGACATTATGTGTGGAAGAAAGTAGGTCCTTCACCAAAGCAGCATGATCAAATGCACATTTAGGGCTGAAAGGGATACCCTTGGATAATACAGATAATTTCAGTAGGAGAGTGTGATTATAAGTTATTTTTGATCTGGGAGGCAGTAGTGAATGCTGGGGTATTTTAAGGAGCTTGGCCAAGTTTGGTTTGTTGGAGAGGAGTGGTGAATAGTGTGGTTGTTTAGGGAGCTGCAGAGGGACAGGAAGGGAAACACTACTGTTCTAGCCAGTTTCATCCTGACTTACAACTTCTTCACTTTTGAAGGCCAGACATACCAACAATTAAAGGGAACAGCCATGGGTACCAGGATGGCCCCCTCATTTGCCAACCTATTTATGGGTCACTTAGTGGAAGCCTTCTTGGTTACCCAAGCCTGCCAACCCAAAGTTTGGTACAGATTTATTGATGACATCTTCATGATCTGGACTCACAGTGAAGAACAACTCCTGAATTTCCTCTCCAACCTCAACTCCTTTGGTTCCATCAGATTCACCTGGTCCTACTCCAGATCCCATGCCACTTTCCTTGACGATGACCTCCATCTGTCCAATGGCCAGCTTCACACAACCGTCCACATCAAACCCACCAAAAAGCAACAGTACCTCCATTATGACAGCTGCCACCCATTCCATATGAAACGGTCCCTTCCCTACAGCCTAGGCCTTCGTGGCAATCAAATCTGCTCCAGTCCTGAATCCCTGAACCATTACACCAACAACCTGAAAACAGATTTTGCATCCCGCAACTACCCTCCCGACCTGGTACAGAAGCAAATAACCAGAGCCACTTCCTCATCCCCTCAAACCCAGAACCTCTCACAGAAGAACCCCAAAAGTGCCCCACTTGTGACAGGATACTTCTCGGGACTGGATCAGACTCTGAATGTGGCCCTCCAGCAGGGATACGACTTCCTAAAATCCTGCCCCGAAATGAGATCCATCCTTCATGAAATCCTCCCCACTACACCAAGAGTGTCTTTCCGCCGTCCACCTAACCTTCGTAACCTCTTGGTTCATCCCTATGAAATCCCCAAACCACCTTCCCTACCCTCTGGCTCCTACCCTAGTAACCGCCCCCGGTGTAAAACCTGTCCTATGCACCCTCCCACTACCACCTACTCCAGTCCTGTAACCCGGAAGGTGTACACGATCAAAGGCAGAGACACGTGTGAAAGCACCCATGTGATTTACCAACTGACCTGCCTACACTGTGACGCTTTCTATGTGGGAATGACCAGCAAAAAACTGTCCATTCGCATGAATGGACACAGGCAGACAGTGTTTGTTGGTAATGAGGATCACCCTGTGGCTAAACATTCCTTGGTGCACAACCAGCACATCTTGGCACAGTGTTACATCGTCCGAGTTATCTGGATACTTCTCATTAACACTAACTTATCCGAACTCTGGAGATGGGAACTTGCCCTTCAATATATCCTCTCTTCTCGTTATCCACCAGGCCTCAATCTCCGCTAATTTCAAGTTGCCGCCACTCATACCTCACCTGTCATTCAACATCATCTTTGCCTCTGAACTTCTGCCATGACTGACATCTCTGCTCAAACTCTTTGCCTTTAAATATGTTTGCTTGTGTCTGTATATGTATGGATGGATGTGTGTGTGTGTGTGTGTGTGTGTGTGTGTGTGTGTGTGTGCGCGCGAGTATATACCTATCCTTTTTTCCCCCTAAGGTAAGTCTTTCCGCTCCCGGGATTGGAATGACTCCTTACCCTCTCCCTTAAAACCCACATCCTTCCATCTTTCCTTCTCCTTCCCTCTTTCCTGATGAAGCAACCGCCAGTTGCGAAAGCTCGAAATTTTGTGTGTGTGTTGTGTTTTTTTATTGTGCCTATCTAACGGCGCTTTCCCGCTTGGAAAATATATCTAAAAACAAAGTTGATGGGCTTACCAAACAAAAGCGCTGGCAGGTCGATAGATACACAAACAGACACAAACATACACACAAAATTCAAGCTTTCGCAACCCAAGGTTGCAACGTCAGGATAGAGGGAAGGAGAGGGAAAGACGAAAGAATGTGGGTTTTAAGGGAGAGGGTAAGGAGTCATTCCAATCCTGGGAGCAGAAAGACTTACCTTAAGGAGAAAAAAGGACTCGCACACACACACATATCCATCCGCACATACACAGACACAAGCAGACATTTGTAAAGGCAAAGAGTTTGGGCACTCCAAACTGTTCTCTCTTGCCCAAACTCTTTGCCTTTACAAATGTCTGCTTGTGTGTGTGTATGTTGATGACATGTTTACCATATGGACTCATAGTGAGGCTGACATGTTAAAATTCCTGGAATATCTGAATACTATCACTCAATTAAATTTCACATGGTCCTACTCCAAATCCCATCCCACTTACCTTGATGCTGATCTCATCCTCACCAAAGAACAGCTACACAATTCTGTCCACATTAAACCTACTAACAAACAACATTACTTATATTTTGACACCTGCCAACCTTTCCAGGTCAAACATTCCCTCCCATAAACGTATTTGTTTGGATGCAGACTCTTTACAGCAATACACCACCATTCTCACCTCAGCATTCACTGAACATAATTAACCCAGCAACCTATTTCAAAAGCAGATTTCCTGGGCCATCACATCCAGTCCTGGTACTGCTGATCCCTCCAAAAATCAACTCCAGTGACAGTATTATCCTGATCTGGACTGTATTAATCAACTACTTTGATAAGCCATTATTTCTTAAAATCATGCCCTAAATTGTGGTGCATTTTGTCTGAGATTCTGCTCACCACACCTACAATAGCTTTTTCTCACTCTCTCAATCTCTGCAGTATTCTTGTCAGATCCTATGTTCCTTCTGCACCCATCTCCATTCCGTATGGCTCCTACCTCTGTGACTGTCCCTGCTGCAAGACTTTCCTTATGCAGCCTCCTATCACCACCTACACCAGCCCTGTAACTGGCAAAACATATTTTATCAAAGGGAGAGTCACCTGTGAAACAACACATGTCATACACCAGCTGTTATGTAAACACTGTTCGTCCTTTTATATTGGCACAATGTCACCAAATTATCAGTTAGGATGAATGGGCATAGACAGAGGGTGTTTACTGGGAACACACAACATCCCGTTGCAGAGCACTCTCTGCAACATGCAACTGTGACCTATGTGTCTGTTTCACCACACGCACCATCTGGATTCTTCCCCAGACACCCAGTTTCTGAGACCTCCACAGGTGGAAGTAGTGCTACAACATGTACTTGGTTCTCACAACCCACATGACCTTAATTTACATTAATTTCTTCCATCTCAGCATTTCTTCACAGTAACCACTCCTTTCTTCACTCCACTATAGTTTTCTACATTTTTTATTTTCTTACCTGTCTTTTCACTCCCCCCCCCTCCCCCTCTTCATGTCTCTGTTGTGTACAGTGCACCTAGCTTTTCACTCTTATTAACTCATACATCATGTTTTAGCAGTAATCTCTGTCTTGCATGTTGGCCTGTCTTCTACTTTTCAGCTCTTAGGTTTTCAGATCTCATCCAGTGCAGTTCCCAACAACGAGTTTTCCCTTCTCATCCTGTCCGGTAAGTCTCCCCTGATCGATTTCCAAAATCTATCCCTTTTCCTGGATCTCTTCAGTCCTTTTCCTATATGCCTCTTACTTCCCCTTCAAACCTTCTGCCTGAAGGGGGAGCCACTGGCTCCAAAAGCTTGCCTAACTATAACCTTTGCTTTATGTGTGTGTTTAGTGAGTAGACTTTTTATCTAACCGATTACTTTATATGTTGATATGTAAAGACTCTTAGTGGTACATTGTTGGTGTCCATAGCTGTAATTACTCAAACTGAACAAAGCTCCAGTCCTCAAAGGAATCACCATTAAATTCTATACCAAATTTGCAGCTGAGTTAGCCCCTCTTTTAACCATGATGTACCATTGATAATTAGGGGTTGGGACTGTGTCCGGTAGTTGGAAGAAAGCATGGATCACACCTGTTTTCCCAATATGTCAAACATAATTAGGTATCTCAAAAAAAAAAAAAAAAAAAAATCTCCTACATGCTAATAATAATGGAAATATTCTGAAAATATTAATCATGTGAAACCCAACTCTCACTTTTTTCACATGAGATCCCAAAAGCCATGGATCCTTAGAAGCAGCATTTCTCAATTTTTGAGGAACATTGGATTCAATACTACACCTATGCTTATTATCAAATAATGTATCAAGTGAAATTTGTGACTGGGTTTACATTCTTCCGGTAAGTTGAATGGAAAGTTATTGACAAATTAGAAGCAATGTCAGGTGTAGCCCTGGGAATTGTGTTGGGACCCTTGGTGTTCATGTTGTATATTAATGATCTTGTAGTTAGCAGTAACCTCAGAGATTCACAGATGATGCAGTTATCTATAATGATGTACTGTCTCAAAAAAACTGCAGTCAGATCATGATAAGATTATGAAATGGCACACAGCTTGCGAAATCACTATAGTATACAGAAATCTTAAATTATGTGCTTCACAAAGTAAAAAATGTAGTATCCTATAACTACAGTATCAGTGAGTCACAAATGGAATCTGTGAACAAGTCCCTATGTGTAACAATTTGTAGGGACATGAAATGGGTCAATTAATAGACTCAATCGTGTCAGTCTTTGGTTCATTCATAGAATGCTATAGTAAGAAGATTCCTGACAGCTGGCAGCATTGTTGCCTATTCTCTGCTATGAAGCACAATAGCTGCAGTCAAACAACAGTTTTCTGTGGAGCTGTGACAACAATGAGACATGGCCATATAGACATATACAAAACTGCATTGCAAGATTAATTCAGGTAGGCAACTGAAGCAGCTGTGTCAAACCCACTTCAGCTGTTAAGTATCTTCTTTCACCAACTATGTTAGAGGGAAGTCCAATCAATCTGCAAAGTAGATTGCTTAAAAATCGATTGTGTAACACATCCCATTCAAATATGTGGGAACCAAACCAAATAGGAATAACAGAGGACATAGGCATAGACAGAGAACAGCACCACTCATGGAAGAGTGCTGCAGAGATGCTGTAGAAACTGAATTAGCAGACACTTGAAGATAGACACAAACTGTCCTGAGAAAACCTACTTACAAAGTTATAAGAACCAGGTTGAAATGATGAATCTAGGGATATACTATGAGCTCCTGCGTATTCCCCCCACAAGGATCATGAGATCGAGATTGGATTAATTGCTGCACACACATAAGCATTTCAGTCATTCTTCCCTCTCTTTATAAGTGAGTGGGACAGGAAAAAGCCCTAATAATGGATACAATGGACAGTTCTTTCTGCCATGCACTTCACAGAGTATAGATGTAGAAGTAGATTTAGGAACTGATTTGTGTCAATCTTGATACTGACGGGTCATTAAAATGTAATCTTTTGTTGTAGCAGAAGTGAATGAAACGTTAGTTAAAACTTGGAAAGTGAGGGTAAGATTGGTGTTCTGTGAAGTGTTTACAGTTTATGCAAGATGTTTCCTAACTATTGTTATGTCATGTTAGATAAATATACTTTTAGTAGTGGGGTTCAAATTAACCAAATAAATGTATACCCATCAATTACAGGACTCTGATGTCACAATGCACAGGTAATTAGGCTAAACTATGTATCACTATATATCACTATGGCGACCAATGACTCCAGATTTTAAAAATAACTTGAAAAAGGTAGACTGGTATGAAATTTGTAAAGAAAAAATGCAATTTGTCAAAGTTGACATTCTCCATAACAAGTCTGTGTCTTATTAAAATGCAGCTTTTGCAGTAAACTAATCAGAAAGAACATTGAAAAGCCATGCAAAACTGTGGATCACAAATGGGATTAAAGTATCTTGTAAACAGAAAAGTAGAGTTTACATGTCAACAAGAATAAGTGAATATTTCACTTTTGCTGCATGCTACAGAAATTACTCCATGTTATTAAGAAAAGTCACTGAAAATCTAAAAGTATATATGCTCTGTCTGAAATTAATCATTTCATAAAAGAATTAATCTATATGGAACATAATAAAGCAAGGCACAGGGCAAGAAAATTAAATAATTAAGTTTTAATTAACTTAGTAATTTTTTCATTTTTAGATTTACTAACATTTTATTTAATTTGATTTTAATAGTAATAACCTTGTATTGTATTTCTTATGGCTCAAATAAATCAATAAAGTAATAACCTTTGCTATCAGTTCTTTTATGAATATGAAGCTTATAACTGTGTTCTGCTTCTATTAAATGACAAACTGTGTAATCCATAAACCATATTAGATAGCAGTAATGTACAGTAAATAATCATCATACCTAAGTTTCATCTGTAAACAATGGGGGTGCTATAAACAACTATGTTCCAGGTTTTAGTTGCATTATTTTATGCATTTCTAATGAAAACTCAAACATGCTGTTTAACATTTGACTGACTTTTTTAATGAAATTTAGTATTTTTTCTGAAGTCACTGACATTGAGTAACAACAATTGACAGCTAACTAGAGAACACTTAGACAGATACAGACTTTGTGGGCTCAAGTTGTTTGCTTGCTTTGTTATCTCGTTGTTGACAGTCCTTGGTGTCGACATACTGCGTTGTTATACTGGCTCAAAAATGGGGATGGAAGTTCAACACTGACTACTGTAAATGTAGCTGACAGTTGCACAGTTGCATTTTACAGTACTTCTTTCACTGTTCACTACAAGAGCCGCCCCCCTCCCCCCTCAATATTGCAAAGTTAATATGGCCAGTTCACTATTGGTTAACTTTTAAGCTTCATTAATAGATTGCAGGCAAATGTCAGCATACTGCTACAATACTTTACCATTGAACATCTATGAGTGCTAAAAACCTAACTACACAGTTCTTGCAGAATAATATGGTACGTATTGAACAGATACTGTCATTGTTTTAACACACGGCCTATTTGTGATACACTTATTTCACATTGTTGTTGACCTAACCAACACCGTTTCCAGGTCTGAAAATTGGCCGTGGACTGACTGTCTCATTACCAAAAATTGGCCCTTTATATATCACAATAATAGGCACTGAATCTACACATTGTTTGATGTTTAAGTTAGCACATATTACAATTAAAACATAATTCATCCAATTAACTGAATATTTAGAAAAAAATATTTTTAACAGTTTCCTCTACTACAAGTCAAATTATCGGTTTAAATGATGAAATTAACAGATGTAGGTGTACAAAAAAATACTTTTGACAGAACTGATCAATTCTTTGGAATAATTAAGGACTGGCTTTGCTTTCATATATTCGAATAGAACCAAATAAATACTTTAAGAATACTAGTGGTTGTTCCTCCAAAGGTTTATAATTTGTTAGTCAACAACTGTAAGTCATGGAAGAATTGCTGAGTTCACCCTATAATGAAAGAAATTACCTAGAAGTAGTCAAAATAAATTAGGAAATTGATGACATTCACAAAAATAACCACAAAATTAGATCTGGTGTTATATTCTATATTCTTTAAACTAAGGGACAACTTTTCTCCTTTAAGAAAATGTAGATTATATTCACGTATGTTAATGATAATTAGTAAAAAATGAATTTAACAAGGCAGATGGTAAAATGAGGGGAAGTAAAAAGATACCAGCTTGCTTCATCACAAAGTGCCTAATTATTTATAAAATTTTGACAATCACAGCAGGCATACTTAGTGTTTAAATTACAAAAAAGAAGTAAATTTCATTTTAATTAGATCACACTGTCTTACATGATGAACTGTAAATATACAATGATGGTTCAAAAAAACAAAGTATTCATTGATTACATCTGAGAGTTTAAGATATTGAGTTTTAGTAACATGTTGTTATTAAGTCTTCTTTATTGAAATAATTACTTTATTTTTAGATTAACTGATATTTTCAGTGAATTACAATATCACCTAATTTCAAGTGGTGTATATGTATCATCACAAATCATGTGTGAACAGTAAATACAGTAATGTTTACATGACTGATAACTTGAGCCTTTACAGATCTGACAAAAGAAACAAAATTTACAAGTAATTAACAGAAATGAATAGGTAAAGACAAGAGTTCAAATATTTGTGGAATGAATCAGAATGTGGATTGCAGTTCATCTACATCTACATGACTACTCTGCAATTCACATTTAAGTGCTTGGCAGAGGGTTCATCGAACCACAATCATACTACCTCTTTACTATTCCACTCCCGAACAGTGAGAGGGAAAAACGAACACCTAAACCTTTCTGTTCGAGCTCTGATTTCTCTTATTTCATTTTGATGATCATTCCTACCTATGTAGGTTGGGCTCAACAAAATATTTTCGCATTTGGAAGAGAAAGTTGGTGACTGAAATTTCGTAAAAAGGTCACGCCGCAACAAAAAACGTTCTTTAGTATATATAGTATTAGTCACTTCAGCATAGAGTTACTTGATCTGGCACTATACAATCTTTACTAATTTGTATAGAAAGATTATCAGTGTTCATTCACTGGTAGCAAGTATCTTTAAAATCATTTCTTCAATGTTGTAGTGATAAAGGTCAAGGAGTTCAGCATAAAAATCAATGAAGTAAGCTGAGAAAGAAACTTCCAAGTTTAGTAATCTCGTCCTCTCACTTGTTTCACATTTCCATTGCTGAGGTAGCTCTTCACAGTTGTGTGTTGATCAGGTCACTCTTCAAATCACAGGCAGCCCAGGATGAAATGTTCTGTGGAAAGTTATGTCAAAACTTGGAAAATTACTCAGGGAAGAGTGTCACTGATGTATTGCCCTTACTTGGTCACATCATATTCAGCATTATTTGGCATCTGAATGCTTCTGGCAAGAGTCTCCTTAACTAAATTCCACCCAAAAAGGCCTTGGAAGGCCCAGAATACCAACTGGCCTCTGTGTCATCCTCAGCCCACCGGTGTCACTGGATGTGGGAGGGGCACGTGGTCAGCACTTCGCTCTCCTGGCCATATGTCAGTTTTACCAGACCGAAGCCACTACCTCTCAATCAAGTAGCTCCTCAGTTTTCCAAGAGTTGCCTTGCTTGCTTAATTTCCAGAACCACCTAGTCTGACCAATGCAGTGTACATCTTATCCAGTGTTTTCACTAGACCTCTTTTAGGGTAAATTTATCCAAAAGACAGGTTTACAGAATACCGTTACAGTTGAAACAGCTACTAGTAAAGTGCATACAAAATTATTACTTGGCCCCTAACTGCACAAAATGTGCAGTAGGGGATGGGGCATTGGAGTTGTGGCAGTGGTGGGGGTTCACTTGCAGATGGGCACAGCATGGTATGTGAGGTGTATTGTACAGTAGCAGTCTTCACACAAACATCTATGATGAAAAATGTAGCCAGTGAGTCTACAAATGTCACTATTAACAGGTTATGCCAGTATGACTAATAATTCAATAATTCAACCTTTTATTATTAAAAGCACAATATATTACAGCATTACAATAAAATTACAACAGGAGGAGATATTTATTATCACCTGGTTTGTAAACCATTTCTCTTCCTTTTTGCTATGTAACAATTAACTTCTTTTCCCAAACCACTGTGGCAATTTACACAATTTCAGCTTGCTAACGTGATACTGCAGTTTATTGTCAAACAGACAACTGAGGACAAGTCAGATCAGCAGCTTATCAAAAGTTAATGCTCACTATACAAATAAATGTGTAATTTCTTCACTTATGTTGTTGCAAACACATACTAATTCTCATTTCAACAGCTATCAATGACTCTTAAAATAATTACATTGTTTCACTGAGAAAATCTGTGGTTATTTGTGTATCATGATATAAGAAAGTTTCTCATGTTAACTGTGCAGCAAAATCTCTACTTTGTGTCCCGTCATTTATCAAAACCTCATTTCAATGTCTCAAACTATTTATGAGGTATGAGAGATGATATGAATAATTCACTTTCATTTGCATGTGCAAGCAGAAGTGAGTGCACTATGTAAATCTATTTTCTCAACATTGATAGTAAATATAGACATCATTCCAAATTTAAGGAAAAATCAATACATTAGCTACGTTTTTAATGCAACAATGTTTGATCTAACTAGCACCAAATGTAAACTCATAACCTGTGTTTTCCATAGCAAACTATTTGAATTTTGCATAGTAGCTTACTTAATGTTAAAATATCGAATAACCATGACCATTAATGAATGTGATGTTAGATAATCTTTTCTCCACTTAGTTTCTTTGAAATTGTTTAAGAAAGGTTGCAGAGGAGCCGATGTGTGCATTCCTCTCTTCCCACAGTGTAGAAAATTGGTTGATCATTATTCTGAAATGTGTAACGAATGTGTTGTTCATAATAGACTAGGTGCATAGCTCAATAGGCAACATCAGACTGAACTGATCACCTGTTTGGAACAAAGGGGTGGACATACCCAGCACTGTGAATCAGAATGGATTTATATTCAGAGGCCAAGTTATTGCGTGTGAGCACTAGAACAAAATGTTGCAGTTTGAACACAATCAAAACTATTACACAAAAGGTATTTAGTGTCTTCCATTACGACATCAGAAGTTTTATAAATAAAGATGTATTTCACACATTCATTCAGGAAAATGAAAAGGTAGATGCTATTTCAGTAGACTTGTTGTGCATGTCAGGACACACACAGAAATAACTAAAACTGCACAGATTCATCTTGATGGATATAAGCTAAGGAAACACTAAAAAAGGAATTGGGAGTGGCTATGTATGAAAAAAGTGTAGTTAAGTCCCAGGTTCTTTAAGTTAATGAATATGCTGCAGCAAAAACACGATGGAAACAGTGAATGTAAAGGACAGTGACTTAAATTGTGAACTAACGCTAATGTGCAAGAAGTTAATTGATGAAATTCGCAGCCTCAGTAAAGAAATTGGTCAACTTCAGAAGGATGTGGCTAATTTATGGAATGCAATAACCACATTCTCTATGTCGAATGTGAACAGTGTGATTCTTAATTCTAGAAGTGTTGCTAATAACAGTATTGAAATGTCCCAGACTTGAAAAAACTAGGATTGTGTACGTCAATCAGGAATGCTTACCAATAATTTGTGCCTGGAAAATATGACACAATTAGATAAGAGGGTTAAAGTGCACAATAATCACCAGGAAAGCCCAACAGTGTGTAGTGTAATTTCACAAGACAAGACAAACTATTTCATTACTAATCTCGAAAATAACTCTGACAAAGAAACAATTCAGGCATACAGTGACGAGTAAACAAAATTCAGGATGTCCTAATTGATTCAATGAAACATATTGAGCTTCAAAGTGTACACAAAAAAAACTCACAGAAATGTGCCTCTGTAATGTTTAATGAAGATTCACAGCTATCTGCCACAAATTCTGAAAGTCATAATAGTGCACAGCTCCAGTGTGACAAAACACAAAGTAACAAAGTTTATTGCCCTTGCTGACAGTCATGGTCATGGGATTGCTACATGGATCAGTGACAGAATATCTTAAAAAGCAGCAGCTCCCATGTCTGAGATAGGAAATCTTATCCACCTGCCTGAAGCTGAAAATTAACTCATAATTTTATTGTGTTGTTTGGAGGAGCAAGTGACATATTTAAAAATGAAACTCCAAAAGATGTTGATGAATTAAAGAGGTGTTTAGGACACTTGACTCATACAAATGTCCTGTTAATGAATATTCCATACCGATATGACCTTCCACCATGGTCGTGTGTAAGCAGATAAGTGCTGCAAATGTGTTACTCACAAAAATACGCACACAATATAAAAACATAGAAGCTATTGATCTGAGTGGTATAGGACATAGATTCCACAATAGACATGGACTACACCTAAATGGGCTAGGGAAGCAGCTTTTTGCAGAAAAAATAAACATATGTTTTGTCAAGAAATGGGAGATAAGACATGCAGCATCAAAGAAAACAGATATATCATCAGATCTTCTCTATTTACCAAAACAGCTATCATCTCACTGTTATGCAGAAGTTGTGCAGCAGGACATAGTTCTCAGATCTAGAAGTTCTAAATAAAGGAGTCACTCAGGGATCAATTCTTGGGCCAATCCTCTTTCTCCTGTATATAAATGATCTAGATCTGAACATTGAGTAACAAACACTTTTTTGCAGATGACACAAGCATCCTAATTACAGGAAATACCCCAAGTCAGCTTTAAACAGCTGTTAATAAGACTACAGAACAGATGGTTTGAGGGGAATAAACTTACGGTAAACACAAAAAAAAACATTCCTAAATTTCTCTTTAAAAGGTGATACATGCTGCACCAGTGTGACAATAAACTCCAACAAAAAATGGCTCTGAGCACTATGGGACTTAACATCTGTGGTCATCAGTCCCCTAGAACTTAGAACTACTTAAACCTAACAAACCTAAGGACATCACACACATCCATGCCCGAGGCAGAATTCGAACCTGCGACCGTAGCAGTTCCGGACTGAGCGCCTAGAACCGATAGACCACCGCGGCCAAACTCCAACAAAATTTCATCTTCTCCGATGAAAAAATTTTAGGCTTATGGCTTCAAAATAACTTCAATTAGCACACACATATAAACAAAATTAATGGAACATTAAATAAAATATGTTACAGTCTGCGTTTACTCTCTGTCAAAGCAAGTTATAGCATTGTCTGAACTGCCTACTTTGCCCAATTTCACAGCATCCTACTGGATGGAATTTCTTCTGGGGTAATACAACACCTAGTTCAGTCATCATCTTAACAAAGAACTGTAAGAGCAATGCAAAATGCTCAACAAACAGATTCTTGCAAACCCTTCTTTCAAAAGTCATCAATTCTCCTTCTTCCCTGTATGTATATATTAGAAATCTGTAAATAGATTAAAAAGAATTTAAAAGATGTAAATGAAAATTGTAATATCCATGAACATGATACAAGACAAAAGGAAAAGTTTCATGTCCAGTCAGTAGGGACATCAGCCTATAAAACCTCCACAGTAAACAGCACTATACAAATTTACAATAGTCTTCCGTGTAAGGTAAAAGACATATCATCATTCTTACTCTTTTGTAAAATCCTAAGGGCATTCTTATTGAATCATTGCTTCTACTCACTAGCAGAATTTCTAGATCATTGAAGATACAAAAGACTTGAAGCAAGACAGTGCAAATCTCTCTCTCTCTCTCTCTCTCTCTCTCTCTCTCTCTCTCTCTGTGTGTGTGTGTGTGTGTGTGTGTGTGTGTGTGTGTGTGTGTGTGTGTGTTCTGTATCCCACAATCTGGGGAGATTTATAGGATGTGTTCTGTATCCCACAATCTGGGAAGATTTATAGGATAAATCAATAAATCAACAGCTTTCAGAATGTTGTGGCACACTAGATCAGGAAAAACATAAAGTTGTAGTTCTGACAGTTTAAAGACCACTGGCAGGAAGTATCCTCAGCTTCATAAAGCAGATAGAAACAGTTTTAATAAGGTTATTTAGATTTAACTAGAAAATTGTTGTTTGTGAAGGCTTTAATCTTCTCTGTCTGATAGTACCGAGAAAGGGCATCTAGAGTTGGAAGTTCAGCTTTGGATTATTTTCCACAGACAAATTACCTGTGAGGGTTGAGGGACATAGTTCAACAACTATTGAAAATTTGTTTTTAAACCTCACAAGCTGCAGTGATTAGCTGTAAAATGGTCAATGGTTTATCTGAAAATGATGATCAACTGTTAGTACTAAAATTTACTGACTAGTTAGGTATATAAAAAAGAAGAAAAGCTTGTTAGTATATGATATGATTACAGTGTTAGGATGTAAATTTATCAGACAATGTTGATGAAAAATTTAACTCTTAAAAATATGCTTACAGCATTTGAACCTTAGTTTTCCTTGAAACAAATAGAGACAAAACTGAAAAGAAGGTTAAGTAAGTTGTGATAACTCCTTTGATTAAAGTATCTTGTTCCTTGAAACAAATAGAGACAAAACTGAAAAGAAAGTTAAGTAAGTTGTGATAACTCCTTTGATTAAAGTATCTTGTGCTAGGAAAAATGAACTCTGCAAGTTAGAGAGCAAGCATTAATCAAGATTTGAAACTACATTACCACTGGTATTGTAGGATTCTCAATCATGTTATTAAAAAAAAGCTAAATTAATGCATTATGCTAAAAAATATAACACCCAAAGAATAACTCCAAAACTATTTATAACATTATTAATCAAGGAAAAACAAAACCGATCACCTAAAAGAAATTAATGTGTGGCAGAAATGGTAACTGGGCACAAAATTCACTGCATACACCACCATGCATGTCCAAAGGAACATTGCATCATAATTCAGAATAACATAGGCCCTCCAATATTGTATTTATCTGCTGACACTGGGCAAGTGACTTTCCAGTAAAATGTCTCAACTTTATGGGAATATACGTAATGGATGTACAAGCACAGGTTGTAGACATGTGGTTGATGACATGTGGAAGTTTGGATCTGGCCATGAGTCATGCATGGAAAGCCAATTGATAAGGCAACCGTTCATGATCAGTGATAAATCTGGCATCGAATCCCGGTTCAGCACCAATTGTCAGCCCATTCTAGAGCTGACGGTTGTCCATATTCACAATTGTGAACACACAGTCTCCACAGTACCTGTTACTTTGCACATGCATGTATGTCCAAACGAACTTTGTATCACAAATCAGAATAATGTACGCACTGCAAGAACATAAAAATATTTTCAGTTGTCTTAGCATTTTTAAGGTAGGTAGATTACTTTGGTATATAAATGGTAAGCATATTTCAATAGCACATGTAAAGTTCACCTTTTCTATGTTATTAATATGATTAAGGATGACATCTTTTTGACTGAACATCTGAAACTACATTCTCATATGGTTGAATCTGGCCTATCAGTCAGTTTATAAAGTAAAGCTAGAAAATCTTAAGAAAAATAATTTATTCATACTATCATATTGCTAGGTTGAAACTGAAAATTAAAATTCTGAAATAAGAAAAAAACATAATGAGTGAGAAAATACTGCAGGATGCTTACGTAAATGTGGAGAAAAGGGAATAAACTTTTAAAAGGCTTATTCAACTTTGATGCCACCTGTAATGCTGTTTGCTTATAAAACACCAATTCTGTTCACGTTAATGAATTTATTGCATTACTTTCATGGGTTATATTTTTTACTATTGATTGACGTACCTGAAGCCGAACAAAATACGTTTTGAAAGCTACACAGTTTTTGCGTTGGATAGGTAAAGTGTAGCACAAGGTCAGTTTATGATTAAATGAATGTGAGAAACCTCCCAAAACCATTTTCAGACTGGCTGGTAGAACAAACTGTTAGCAGCCTAGTATTGCACCAAGGTAATCCTTGTCTCTCCAGTCTGTGACATTATTATTCAGTAGGCCAGATGGAATGCAGAATTGGTAGGTCCATAAACTTTGAAAAAGTTCCAACCCTGGAGTATTTCATTTTTCAATCTTGAATTTCACACTTTTTTCTCCTGTATTCTAGCACAAAAAACTTTTTTTTGACTGATGTATATGGGATTAAGTAGAAATGTATACATAAGTAAGTATAAATATATCTAAAACCAAAGATGATGTGACTTACCAATCAAAAGCGCTGGCAGGTTGATAGACACACAAACAAACACAAACATACACACAAAATTCAAGCTTTCGCAACCAACGGTTGCTTCTTCAGGAAAGAGGGAAGGAGAGGGAAAGACGAAAGGATGTGGGTTTTAAGGGAGAGGGTAAGGAGTTATTCCAATCCCGGGAGAGAAAGACTTACCTTAGGGGGAAAAAAGGACAGGTGTACACTCGCGCGCGCGCGCGCGCACACACACACACACACACACACACACACACACACACACACACACACATCCATCTGCACATACACAGACACAAGCAGACATTTGTAAAGGCAAAATCTTTGCCTTTACAAATGTCTGCTTGTGTCTGTGTATGTGCGGATGGATATGTGTGCAGAAATGTCTGGACTCCATGTTGTGGTGATTGTCATTGATTTAGACAGTGCATTCAACAAGGTGTGGCAAAATTTTCACCTCCACCATGCACTGCTCCACAGACATCAGTTTTCAGTATAATCTTCAAATTATCAGCATGCCAGTGCGACAAAATCTGCTCTGCCAGCCTGATTATTTGCAATGTGCCGAGTACCTCAATCAGCACATGGTGTCCAGGATCGTCCACATGATACAGGTACCCTTATTGTCATCAACCATTGGAGACAGCCTCCAGGCCACGTTCAGATACTTTCTTGCAGCTGGTACAGTCTTTAAGGTCTGTTATGAAGTACTCACCCTTCCCTCAGCCTTGTCAATGTGCGACTCCGAGTGGCATCTTTGTACATGTCCACCATGCACAAGCAGTGGAACGAGGGTGCCTCCCTTACACACAGCTTGCTGGACATGCTTATGATGATGACCATATCCCTGTTGGTGGCAGTAGGCCACATCACGCACCAACTGACGCTGATGCACATTTCTGATTTCATCATCGACATCAGTTACACTCACAGTCACCATGGACTATCGACAAGGAAATAAAGCAGGCGAAAGTCGCATATGGTGCTCTTGCGGGTAAAGAATCTTGCATGTGGGCACAATAAACTAGGACTCGTGAACTTTGAACAGTGAACTCAAGAGCGGTTTACAGTACACTGATGCAACAACTTGGGTTTCATGGCCACAGTAGGAGAGCAGCCAATCAGTGAGTGGGTTCTATGGAAGCAGCCAATCAGCATTCAGGTGGACACAGCTCACTGGGATAAACAAGACACCTCACCGAGAAAATTACAGTTTGTGGCAGCCGTGCAGTGCAGACGATGAATGAAGATGACAGTAGCAGCAACGGCAGCTACAGGAGACAAGTGATTGAAAAATAAGGTATTTCATAGCAAAAGACATTTTATATTACATAATGAATGGCCTTATCCAACAAGACAGTGTGACTGAAAACAAAGCTGTAGAGGTTAAGTTTTTAAAAAGACATTTTATATTACATAATGAATGGCCTTATCCAACAAGACAGTGTGATTGAAAACAAAGCTGTAGAGGTTAAGTTTTTAAATAAACGGAAAGACTTAATGGGGACTGATTGGCAACACTGGGGACTGATTGGCAACACAATACTGTTTACAGAAAATTGGAAGTGATATTGAGGCAAATTATGAGTAGTATGTGTACAAAAGAAGACATTAGTAGGTTGGCAAACAGTATAAGTAAAGTAATGCATTAGACTAATGAGAAATTAATGTTAATAAGTAGTAAATATGTAGAAGAGTGAGAGAAACTTTGTGATGACTACATTAGGAGGGTGAAGGCTTCTGAGAAATTTTGTGTTGAAAGTAGAGTTAAAATTGAGAACCAAATATATCAGATTAAAAATGATTTAGAAATTGAGGTAGGAACCAAATGTGCAGTAGTGGTAGAGAAACAAATTGGAAAAAGTAAATGAAAATGTAGATTCAAAATTGACTGAAATGGAGATAAACATAGAAGAGATACAAAGTCTAAAGCATTGAGATAGTGACAGTGGGTCTGATTCTAACAGTAGTTGTAATGATAGCAATGACGAATCCAGTAGTGATGAGGATGGAGTATTGGAATTTATAATCAGTAACTATGGCAATGTGCAAATAAAAAGGAAGTGTGGCACCCTGTAATAATAGCAAGTGTACAAGGTATCCATGCATAGTGTTTACTGGACAGTGGTAGTGATTTGAATGGCATTTCACAGGCAATTTTGAATCTATTTAGAACACGGACAATATAGTGGTGATGCATGTGTCTGGAATAAAAATTATTGGTGCCATTGTTAAGCTATCAAAGAGTGTGGAACAAGGGGTACTATTAACTGTGGATTTGGCAGGACAGGTGTTGGAGTGCAATTTCTTGGTGATTCAAAATCTCAGCATTGATGTAATATTTGGAGCTATTTTCTTGTGCAGATAGCAAGTAGGAGGTTCAACGTTCTGTGTTGGATTCATTATGTGGCAATAATGCTTACCCCAGCTGTCTGTTTCATTGTCTCATTTTCATGTTTCTTGAGACTCAGACACTTCTCCTATCCTATCTGTAGTTTATAAGTGAATTAGAAACATTCTATGTTCAACTTTCATGTGATTTTGTGCAACAGGGAACTTTATAAATAATGTTGTGTTAGTTGTAAATAATGGAATCATAAGAGGATGGAAGAAAGTAAATTGGTACCATGGTTAAAGAATTTCTGTCAAACAAAGAGGTAAGGTAAATTGAAAATGAAAGGTGTCAGCATATGTGGAGGATAATTAACATCTGAAGTAATCAGCTCATGGGTGTAGCAGCAACAGGAATATGCAGTATAAAACATCTTGAATACTAGGTATTAATATTAATTGTGGTATAATACAAGTGTTTGTGTTCATTGCAGTCAAGTATGTTGAGATAACTATCAACATAAAGAAGTATGTCATGGTACAGTCTTTTCTAATATTAAGGAATTACAACTTCAAACATAGTTGCCTGGAGTAATGTGTGAAAAGAATACACATTATTTGTATGTATATCACCCTTCAGGCTAAGCAGTTTAATGGAATATAGTGAAATAATATTTTTTCTAACTGATAATTTGTCTGCTCGTAATGACAGTTAAGTTTGCCTTTGCATAAGGATCTGTTACTGTTTTCAGAAGAATCAATTTTGCACTAGATAAGCAGAGCAGTTGTTTATTTATTAGATAATGGAACAATAAAGAAATGAATAATGCTAGGGTTTTCGTGGTTAGGCAGCCTATCTCTGCAGAGAATGCCCTCCACTAGTTAATGAGGTAAGAAAGGTAAGTAAAATAATCGAGCTGACAGATGTGTAATCAAAACGATGAATCTATACAAACAAATGTGGTGCAACTATCTTGATGATCTATTTTTGAACTAGTCAACATTGGGTACTGTGTATATTCATGACACTGCAGCTGGGAATGAGAGTGTGGTGTTGATAGTTTGTATTGACCACAAAACTTAATACCTGTGAACTCTAAGTGCTCTGTCAAAGCCTCCATCTTAACTTTATATTAGTCAATTCTTTGTTATACTTCATTCTGTACAGACACAGTATCAAGTGTAAATATATACAAGCTACAACATATATTGGAATTAAGTTTTGTATATCCTGATTACCGATCCCATTCCCATAATGGTGACCTCACAGTTCGTTTGGGTTTTGCATCTTCTGTGCCAGTGTTTATGCAACAGGTTATAGGCATTACACAATGACCACGCCAAGCAATGCCTTGTTTGAAGATGTGGAAGCACAACTCCGTTCACAGTGTTTTGTCATTTCTTTGTCAACGGTGTATTCCTCATTTATGCACACTGATTTGCATTCTCCACCAACGCCATGTGCTAACCTCATCAGTTTTCAATGGTCGCCAACTACACCAACAGAGCGAACAATGGACTCAGGCTTCAAGTCACGAGATTATGCCCATCTAACAGTGAAATGTGAACTCAACAATGTTTCGAATTGTGTCTCTTCAAATCAAGTGTTTCAAGAAGAAAGTGATCTCCATTTGAACATGTGTTTAGCCACCCACTGGCATGCTACATCAGTTACTGACAGGCCATGTGCAACGCAGCCATTACTACAAACCATGCCGGATCCGTTCCATGTATGTGGTGTTCCAGTTGTGTCTAATTAACATGCACAATTCAGTGTCTCGCATAACATGGACCCCATACCTCGCCACATTGGCCCACTGCATGCACTACAGGCATGTTATGCATCAGATAGTTCTGCGTGGATGGTGTTCTAAACCCCACCCCCCGCCCCCCTCACTTGTAGGGGTCCTCATTTCCGGTCGCTCAACCACCTGCTGCTCCCACAGCACCACCTGTGTCTGCTGCACTGGTCTCTCGCCCTGTACCAGAAGCAGGTCATTTCCATCTGACACTCCTCACTCAGTCCAGTTTCTGGGCCCCCCTCATGCACCATCCATCCGTCCATTTCTGCGGTACTGTCCGTGCCTGCCACTCCATGTTTTCATGACACACAGTCAACTATGCCAGCTGCTGCTACTGCGGATTCACTCGCCTGGTTTAAATCCGCTACCCCAGGAGACACCGAAGCCGCTGTCATCACCCTCTCCTGGCCCCCTGCCGAAGCTACTGCCCTTATACGAGGACAACCCGGCATCATGGTTCGCGCTCGTCAAGCATCTGTTCGAGTTACATCATGTGTCTGATGAAAACTCAAAGTTTCTCTGTCTCGTCACACACTTCCACGACCACTCAGATTTGATTTATAACCTGCTCCTTTTGCCGCAGCTTGCACCAAAATATGAGTTTGCAAAGAAGACTATAATGGAACGACTTGCCTGCTAGACACATGAGTTAATAATCAAGATTCTCTATGAGGAGCACTTGGGGGAACGCACCTCCTCTCAACTCTGGTGCCATCTTTGATTGCTCGTGAACGTGCATACCATGCCTGACGCCATGCTATGGGCTGTGTCATCTCCCAGACTACCTACTGATGTACAGATTGATCTGTTACCACACTCATTCGAGTCCATCGGCTCCCGCCTACGCATCGCTGACCAGTTGTATTCGCTGCTGCGGCAACATCAGCCTGTTCATTCCACATCGTTCACCGGCACAGCCGCCCCCGCATACCGACTTTCAGCCGGCAGAGGCAGGGCTCACTCCGCCGCCACCTCGTCTACTTCTCCTGGCAGTGTTGGCTCACTCTCTCTGCTCTCCGAGCACTCCAGGATGGCCCACGCACCTCACACACCAGTTTATTTACCGGAACAAATTATCGAGGACAAGCTGCCCCCGTTGTTGCAGTCTCCACCTCCTCCTCACTCTGCTCACCCTTTCTGCTGGTACCAATGCCAAGAAGTGCTGGTTGCCATGCCAACACCCAAACGCCGACTGCAGGAACTAAGAGATGCCGAGTCCTGTGGGGCACCTAATAGGCATCCTCTTACATTACACTCTGTTCACACATCCACCCGGCCGAGTGGTTGTCTCTATGTGACTGACATAGCGACAGGTCTAGCTTTTCTGGTCGACACTGGTGTTGACATGTCGAACATACCTACTTCGATGGCTCCACCCACTTCTTCACAGACGAAGTCACTTTTACGAACTGTCAACACGTTGACATTACCTACCTCAGGCCCAGTAAAGGTTACGGTGGCCCCATCTCCTTCTCTACATTTTCCATGGACGTTCTACATTGCCAACATCGACGAACCAATCCTTGGTCTGGATTTTTTGTCTCATTATGAACTATCTCCGAACATCGTACAGGGTTCAGTGCACCACCATCCTACAAACACTCACATACTGTGCACCCGCACCTATGTCCAACGCTCTGTTTCCACCACAACATACGATATCATATGTGAGTGAGTGCTCCGCGCTTGCGGGCAACATTGTGACCTGCTTTACCGACCTGATGTCAGAATATGACTCGGCAACGCAACTCCGCCAGGAAAACAAGAAGCTGAAACAATGCATCGCATCCACTTCCAGCGAACTCATCACGGTTTTTACCTCGCTTCTGCAACTGCAGTACATGGTGCCACCACCTAAACAAGATTTCTCGGCCGAGAACTCTCACCAGCCTAGTCCACTAACTTTACTTGCGTTTGAATTTCCAAGCCCCCCCCCCCCCCCCCCCCCCCCGTCGCACTTGCCTCATCCAGTGCCGTGTGTTTCAAACAGTGCTGCTATTGACAGTCACGGGTGTGTAGCGACCACGCTCACCTCTCGAACAGCTACCGCACGTGTTGATAAACGTTCCACCTCTCTCACTCACCGGCCACATGACCCAGCGATCATTGTGGCCCCACGTGCGACGCCAGCGCTGCTCTCGCCCGCGCCGGTTGTCCAGTGCAAGGTTAACAGCGGACAGTCGCCGCCCGTTCCCCTTCTCTCGGCGCTATGCGCGCACCCACCCCCTCCACACAGGCGCACGCCATGCTCCCGTAAGAGACATGTGACTTTCGTGCTACCTTTTCCCACTTGCGCTAACTGCTACGAATCCTGGCGCCCTACTCGTCCGAGGACTCGGCGCCAGGGAGTTAACCAATCTCATGTGCAGTCCTCAGTTTCTTCCGTCACTATTAGGCATAAGGTCCGACGCTTCAACCCTATCAAGTTGCGCGCGGCCCAGCAGCAGATTAATGAACTTTTGTCGGCAGGTATTCTGCAACCTTCGGAGAGCTAATGGTCTTCACCAATCCATCACGTCCCCAAACACGACGTATCTTTTCGAATGTGCGGCGATTACAGACGCTTAAACCCTCGTACTGTCATGGACAATTACCCATTGCCGAGCATCAATGACTTCATTCATATGTTATCTGGCGCCACAATTTTCAGTGTTATTGACTATAAACGCGCCTACCACCAGAGTCCCGTGGCGCCGGAAGACATTCCTAAGACGGCTATTGTCACGCTGCTCGGTTTATTCCAATACCACTTCATGCCGTTCGGCCTAAAGAACCTGGAGCAAACGTGGCAACGTTTCATTGACTTTATCTTGCGACAGTTCGAGTTTTGCTTTGCTTATCTGGACGACTTTCTCGTTTTCAGCAGCTCAGCGGAGGAACATGAAAAGCATCTGTCTACGGTCCTCCGGACCTTGAACTCCAACGGTGTTGAGGTAAAAAAAGACAAGTTTCAGTTGCGCCAGGCGTGAGTATGCTTCCTAGGTTACACCGTCTCCGCTGACGGAATACAGCGTCCCAAATCTCGTGTGCAGGCTATCACGTCTCTGCCGCCCCCGGTGACATACAAAGAACTATGACCTTTCCTCGGTACTATCAATTACTATCGTCGCCACCTGCCTTCCGACGCCTCTGTTCAGGGGCCCCTGACGGACGCACTATCAGGCAAACAAACCTCCGGTATCAAACCCGCCTCTTGGACTGCTCCGATGCTAGTGGCCTTCAAAGCTCTGAAGACTTCTTTAGCTCATGCTGTGACACTCGCTCACCCCGGACCCTTGGCCGAGTTATTCATCACTATGGACGCCAGCGACATCGCGGTGGGGGCAGTGTTGCTGCAACACAAGGGGGACACGGTTTCTCCCCTTCATTTCTTCTCCAAGAAACTATCTACCGCTCAGAGAAAATATTCTGCATTTGATAGAGAGCTTCTTGCTGTTTATGAGGCAATCAAACATTTCCGTCCCGACGTCGAGGGACGTTCGTTTTTCGTCTTCACCGACCACAAATCACTGGCAGAATCGTTCTGCAACCCACCTGAGGATCCACCCCCTCGACGTTACCGCCATTTTGACCTGGTTTCTCTATTCAAAACGGACGTCCGTTACATCAAGACTGCAGATAACGTCGCTGCGGATTTCTTCTTTCGGATCGTTGATCTTTCCGATCTGGCCTCCCTCCAAGCTTCTGACGAAGATTCTCAGGCTCTCCTACGAGACCCCCCCCCCCCAAAAAAAACTTGTTTTCACAAAGACTAAATTTCCTGGCATTTCCGACGAGGTGTGGTGTGATTCTTCGACCGGCATCCTACGCCCTTTGCTCCCACCTGGGCTGCGCCTACTGGTTTTCGACGCCCTGCATAACCTAGCCCACCGGGCGTTCGAGACACCACACGTCTCGCGTCAGAACGTTTTGTTTGGAAGAATATCAAACGGGACTGTCAAACCTGGGCACGCAGCTGCTTCGCTTGCCAGCGCAACAAGATAAGCCACCACACCTCCCTGCCTCTGGGCAAGTTCTACATTCCCGCAGGACGATTCCGCCACATATTGATCTGATCGGGCCTCTTCCTCCTTTGGAGGGCCACGGATATGTCTTGTCAACTATCGACCGTTTGTCTATGGGTCGAGGCTGTCCCTCTCCCTAACATTCATTACTGCCGAGACAGTAGCCAAGGCTTTCATTGGCTCGTGGATCACTCATTTCGGGTGCCCGCCCACTATCACCACCGATCAGGCTCGACAGTTCGAATCCTCCCTTTTCACCATTCTCTGCAATATCTGCGGTATTAAAAAAAATACACACTACCGCCTATCACTCACAAAGCAACGGGTTGGTGGAGAGATGGCACCGCACCCTCAAGACGGCCCTTCGATGACATGATTGTCTCTGGTCGGAAGCTCTCCTGTGGGTGCTACTTGGTCTACGCTCGACCTATAAACCTGATCTACAGGGGACTATATCCGAATTTGTTTTCGGCGAGAATCCGGTCCTACAGGGGGAACTTCTTCTTCCCCAGTTTAGTGAGGATCTTCCCACCTCGCCAGATTTCATTAGCCGGATGCACACGCATTTTCAACAAACACGTTTGCACCCGCCCATCAGTCACTCACCTCCTGAGACTTATGTTCCCACCGCACTCTCCGACTGTTCCAACGTCATGCTGAGTGGTGATGCTGTTAGGCAGCCTCTTCAACCTCCTTATCTTGGCCCCTACTAAGTCCTGCGGCGGGGGGGACACGACTTTTGAGATCATGATTAAAGACCGTACACAGACGATTTCTCTGTGACGTCCCCTCTCCGTCTCGTACTGGTGTTGTCGACACCGTGGAGCTGTTACTGCTACAGCTCGGTCGGTGGAGTCGAGACGCGCTGCGCGATGATGGGTGTCTCCGTCGGTTAAGGAGAGACAAGATCTGAAAAAGCTCTTAAGAAATCGTTCCTCGCGTAGTGATTAAAGTTTGATTGCGAGTCCGCACAGTTTCCTTATTAATGCGAATTGTGCACTCTGATTGTCTCTTATGGTTTGAAGATAAATTATTATGTGCCCGGTTAACACTTTAGTGCAGTAATTGATGAATCTTTTCTCATGCACATCGTCCACATCACCAAAAGCGAGGAAAAAGTTCAATTACATATCGTATTGGTCGTTGTTCGTTCGTTGCCAAGTAAAATTGTTCGCTCTATGTGACGCGAGATCCACAGATACTCTTTAACAATGTTTTAATTATCTTGCTTCGTAATATTATGTATGTCCAAACTTTCCTTGTCACAACTAACAGTCCACGAATTTACTTCAAAGTTAGTCACTGTTCATCAACTTTTGATGAGCAATTACCAAATATTCATAGAATGATGGAGGTGACACGTTGAGTTTCCACTTTTGATGAACAATTTTGTTGTTCCTTTTCGCTAAGTACTTTATAAACATCACGCTACAGGGTTAATTAGCACTGGCAGTTCTGTTTCAAGTATCGTGACAATTACGACAGCTTTAACCCTCGGCGTAATTGTATTTTCATGTATTCGTGTCAATGTCTCCTACTCTAGACTAAACGTGTATTATAGTCTTTAGAAACTTTGTCCATTCCTTTCTATAAGTTCACTTATATGAATGTTGAGTCCAATATTGCCTACTTCCGTTAATAAAGTCCAACAACTCGGTATACACAGTCAGCATACTATCTCGGTTCAAGTCTCTAGTCCGAATATCAGTTCACAAAATCCGTACGTCTACGTCACGCAACAACGACTCTTGAAAGTAAAACAATCTCGTCGCGCTCCGTTCGCTCAACTATGGCAAGAGCTGCTCTCGTATGACTTGACAGCACGATAGCTAGCAAGCGACTTACTTTACCGTGAAAGAGTATTGTAGACGCATTGAATTTCTTCATTGCGTTTACAACTCTCTTCCACATAAAGGTTATCTCTGACCGACATATCTTTGGACTTAACTTTCATGGTATTAATTTGCAATTATTACTTAGATGTTTGGCAAATAACTGAAGATGACCTTTCTTTCTTCTTCCTTTCTACCAAAACACACTCTGTAATGCTTGATGTTGGCGTTTATCAAGACTTTTTGGTGTTATATCATCGGTAAAGTGGTCGTATCTGTCAGGATAACTTTTCCCTACTTTACATCATGATGTACTTTTCTAATTGGGTTTCGGGGTTCATTAGGGTGTTACATTTGCCCCCAGGACGATGAAGTGGGTATTTTATTTCCTCTTCGAAGTCCCTACTTAGGTCGGGTCCTCGTTTTGGTTTTTTCACACTCTTACACATACATGCACAAATTTGAAATGTAACACCATTCACACACATACATAAACATGAAATAGTACATCGATCTTTATAAACATATGAACATAAGGTTCATCACCTAAGTAATTCATTTCATTGCACTGTTGTCGCATCGTCGCACTGACGCTGCGACAGCACTGGACCAAGTGGGCTGCGAGACATGGACCAGTTGGAAGCCTGCTTCTTCTGCTCCGAACCTCTGGCGAAGCTGCTACTGCATGAGATCGTACAAAGCAGCGATTACGATCCGATTGTCGCCGGTTGAGGGTTGGTCTCCGTTGCGAGGTGTTGATGTCAGTGGTAGTCTGCACTATAAGCTCAGTACAGCCTGCAGCTTGGCTGTCTGCAACACCACAGTCGGAAATCTGGAACACTTATTTTACTCCTTTCCCTTGTGCACCCACACAACACTAATGACACATTCCACATCATTACGAAGTGTCGTATTCATAATCTATGGAACAAGTACTAATCTAATATAATCTGATTTACTGTTTTCTGGCGACACTATGGTTTGCCTCTGTCTAACAATGTCATTCAGTAGTTTGAATAGTATCTTGACATTCTATATAAGTTTCTTTAGTTTATTAATCATAGACTGTTCGCACTATCGTCACTTTACCGTTTTGGTTCTGTCACTTAAAATAATTCTCATTCTCTGGTACCCTCATTGGTTACTTGGTCGCTTTCTATACAGGCTTCGCCTGCTTTTTCCAAAATAAGTGATCTCTCTTTTAAAATTGCTCTCCTATCCGAATTAATCCTGACTATAGTTTTCATTGTGCTTGTGTGTACATGCGTGTGGTGCTTCTTTCATCACAGAACATGTGAACAAATATTCTAAACAATCATTTATCGTTAATCTCGAATAAACACATAATTAATTAACTAAAATTCCAACACATAATCATCTTTAAATGGTTCTAGCAATAACTCAATGGAACTTATATTAATTAATCGATTCTTCTTGTAAAACCTATCATCTACTTGGATGATTCAATTAAATTGAATTTAAAAATAATTATAACTATTAACTACTAATCTACTAATCTAAATAGAAAATATAAACATTCTTAATCTTCTCTTGCTTCACAAAATATTTTGATGCATAAAATAATTATTCTGGACTAATTAAAATACCTTTTTAATTCAGGGTGAGAATAAACTCCTTTTATTTTTCTGTGTTCCTCGTCTTTTAGAAGATAATTCCCAGCATGAGGTATCTGAATAATTCGGTACGGTCCATTATATAGATTACACCATTCAGTCTCTGTTTCCTTGACGATTTAGGATGGTTTCTTAATAATACAGAATGACCCACTTCAAAGCTATTTACAACACCTATTCTCTTATCAAACTGGTTCTTGCGTGTTTTAGCCTTATGTTTTAATCTCAAGTACACTTTACGTATCATTCCCTGGTGATTTCTTTCCTTCTGATGTATAGATGATAAATTACCATGCCAGTCGTCATTAATCTGCTTATTGAATAAGATTTCATTTGAATAACCAGTCGATAGGTGTGATAGTTCATGGTACATGGTTTCATAACCATCTATCAGCTCTACCCATCGATGGTGTTGTTTGCTCACATACGTCCTTATAAATCTATTTAGTTCTCGAAATATCCTTTCAATTGGGTTCCCCGATCGGATGAAGCGGGCTTTGAACACATGAGGCACGCCCCATTTCTTCATTGATTCACGCCACATCTTACTTCTAAAGTAAGAGGCATTATCTGAAATTAACCTCGTCGGTTTACCTACGTTAATTAAATAGTCATCCTTGATTTTCCTCATCATCGGTTTGACATTAGTGGATCTTAACGGATACAATTTTACATGTTTCGAAAATAAATCATACATAGCAAACACAAATTTGAAATTCCCCTTGGCTGTTGGAAAGGGTCCACATGTATCACATGATACAATGTTAAATGGTTGCTTAGGAACTATGGGAGGTAAGACACCTCGAATACCATAATTAACTGGTTTTGCCTTTTGACATAGCTTATACTTTTTTGGTACTTCTTGAGCTCGATTTAATAGGTTCGGATAAAAACATGGTTGCTGTAGTTTCATAACACATTTCTGAGCTCCAAATTGACCCCAATGGACATGAGTAAACCATAAAATAGGATCAAAATACTTATAAGGAATACAGATCTTCCACTTATCCCTTCCATTTTTCCGGTAGAATAATAGCTTACACCTTTTATTCTATAATGATTCTTAATTTTATTACTTTTGCCTGTACGTAAATCACTTATAACTTCCTTCCACTTAACAATCCATCTTTTGCATCTGCTCTATATGCAAACACATCTCACTTACCTCTTTCGTATATGGAACTGTTTCAAACATCATGGTCTTAAAATCTACTATACGCTCTTCTTCCATTTCGTCAGACTTAGGTGTTGGCAATCTCGGACAATGCGTCTGCTACGACATTGTCGTGACCCTTGACGTGCTTAACTGTCACGTTGTACTCTTGTAACACTGGGGTACAAAGTGTAAGTCGGCCATGCAACTTTCGACTTGACATAAGAAATGCGATAGCTTTGTGATCACAATACATAACTATTTTCTTAACATATACGAAATACCTGAATTTTTTCAACGCCCATATTATCGCTAACACCTCTAATTCAGTCGTACAATACGAACGTTCACAATCAGACAGTGTTCGACTGGCAGAAGCAATTATCTTTATGGTATTTACATTTGTTTCGTCATCCATTTGAAATAACGTAGCCCCCAATCCCATCTTTGCTGCATCAGTCGAGATGAAAAAATCCTTTTCCATGCATGGATGGTGCAACAGCGGAGCATTAATTAGTACTACAAGCATTAGTCCAGTTGTAATGCCGGAAATGCATATCCTTCTATTTCCATCTATTGTACTATAATTTTTTTTCCTTATTTTGTTACCTGAAGATATGACGTTTATGTGTCTTTATGTATTGTAATTTTTTACTATATATATATATATATATATATATATATATATATATATATATATATATATATATATATATATAGGGTGAGTCACCTAACGTTACCGCTGGATATATTTCGTAAACCACATTAAATACTGACGAACCGATTCCACAGCCCGAACTTGAGAAGAGGGGCTAATGTAATTGGTTAATACAAACCATAAATAAATGCACGGAAGTATGTTTTTTTAGCACAAACCTACGTGTTTTTAAATGGAACCCCGTTTGTTTTGTTAGCAAATCTGAACATATAAACAAATATGTAATCAGTGCCGTTTGTTGAATTGTAAAATGTTAATTACATCCGGAGATATTATAACCTAAAGTTGACGCTTGAGTACCACTCCTCCGTTGTTCGATCGTGTGTATCGGAGAGCACCGAATTACGTAGGGATCCAAAGGGAACGGTGATGGACCTTAGGTACAGAAGAGACTGGAACAGCACGTTACGTCCACATGACACCTTTTTATTGGTCTTTTTCACTGACGCACATGTACATTACCATGAGGGGTGAGGTACACGTACACACGTGGTTTCCGTTTTCAATTACGGAGTGGAATAGAGTGTGTCCCGACATGTCAGGCCAATAGATGTTCAATGTGGTGGACATCATTTGCTGCACACAATTGCAATCTCTGGCGTAATGAATGTCGTACACGCCGCAGTACATCTGGTGTAATGTCGCCGCAGGCTGCCACAATACGTTGTTTCATATCCTCTGGGGTTGTAGGCATATCACGGTACACATTCTCCTTTAACGTATCCCACAGAAAGAAGTCCAGAGGTGTAAGATCAGGAGAACGGGCTGGCCAATTTATGCGTCCCCCACGTCCTATGAAAGGCCCGTCGAACATCCTGTCAAGGGTCAGCCTAGTGTTAATTGCGGAATGTGCAGGTGCACCATCATGCTGATACCACATACGTCGACGCGTTTCCAATGGGACATTTTCGAGCAACGTTGGCACATCATTCTGTAGAAACGCGATGTATGTTGCAGTGTGCCGGCCGGAATGGCCGAGCGGTTCTAGGCGTTTCAGTCCGGAACCGCACGACCACTACGGTCGCAGGTTCGAATCCTGCCTCGGGCATGGATCTGTGTGATGTCCTTAGGTTAGTTAGGTTTAAGTAGTTCTAAGTTCTAGGGGACTGATGACCTCAGATGTTAAGTCCCATAGTGCTCAGAGCCATTTGAACCATTTATGTTGCAGTGCTCTCCGATACACACGATCGGACAGCGGAGGAGTGGTACTCAAGCGTCAACTTTAGGTTATAATATCTCCGGATGTAATTAACATTTTACAATGCAACAAACGGCACTGATTACGTATTTGTTTATATGTTCAGATGTGCTAACAAAACTAACGTGGTTCCATTAAAAAAAAACGTAGGTTTGTGGTAAAAAACATACTTTAGTGCATTTTTGTATGATTTGTATTAAACAATTAAACTAGCTCCTCTCCTCACGTTCTGTCTGTGGAATCGGTTCGTCAATATCCAGTGGTAACGTTAGGTGACTCACCCTGTATATGCATTTATGTCGATGTATAATTGGTTTGTTTTGTGAATATTACTTGTATTTTTCGCTGGGCCTTGCCTAGGGAAAACTATGCTATAGAACGATTACATCGATAGGTCGTGTGGAGAACCAAAGTGTTTAGGATCTTTGGTAGTGTTAACTCTGTCGCGTGGAGCGCGGGCAGAGGGGAGTCTTGTTGGGGTAGGGCAGTGGAGCACGTGTGATGTGTGGCGCTCCCGCGAGTTGCCGCGCTTTCGGGGTTGGGCAGCATGTAATTGCGCTCGACTTGCTATGTTAGTTTCTGACATGGTGTCGCGGACGGGAAGCGTTAGCTGGCGCACATCAAGAGCCCGTTTCGGCTGGAGACCGTGTCGAGAAGAAGGCGCGCCAACATCTAGCTTCTGCAACAGTGACGGCCGACAATGAGTGACTATCGCCACCTCCTCGATCGACGACTTCAAACCTTCAATCAACCAACAAGGAAGACTGGTAGCACGTTAAGTTTTAGAACTGTATGGCAGACCTCAGCTTTTCAAACTTAAATTTTTCTCACTAAATTACAGCAACGTTATATGAACCTTTGTTGCTCATTGTCCCAATTGCATTACCAAGCTGGGTCCCTACCTTTTACAGAATAAACCCGAGTGTCGTTGAAATTCAAACGCCAGCATTAAAGTAATATTATTCCCTTTCACTGCTTTAATTTCAAAGTTCAGTTAAAGTATTCATAGCTGGCTACAATATTTAGATTACACAAGCACAAATTATGAGTGCGAGTTTTGTTACCACATTTTAGCTTACCTGTGATTACAGCTCAGCTTGGTACGTGCTAAATTTTACTATTGTAACTTGTTCAGAATCATTTAATTCGAGTTCAAAGTTAAATCTCTTATTTCTAAATTGCGTAGATTCAAGTAGCTTTTGAAATGATTGTTGAGTTAGCCCAAGACTAACCTTATTTTATTGAATTTCGTAGTGCTTCAGAAACAAAGCTCACTATTAATTTCAGTCACTAAATTAACTTTCAGTTTTCCGGTTTTATTAATTATTTTGCTAAATTAAGTTAGAGTGTAGCGAAATTTATTACTTCTGACAAACATTCAGTTTTCACACAGCACGTGTCAACCTTCAGTTGCCACGGTTTTAGTGCTAATTATATTTGCAATAACCTTTCTTTTTCAGTTACTATAGTAATTGTCCATAGGACTGGCGACCGTAATTTTCCCCAAATCTCAAATATCTAATTACCGCTAGTTAATTGTTAACGTAACGGCCGCACATTTACTTTCTTTGTTATCTTTGCCCCTTTTCATAATTAATTTTAACCAATTTCATTTGCATTTTTCCTTTCATTTAGATGTAACCCTTTCCTCACTCTTTACCGACAAATTAACTTCGGTGACGATTGCTTTTTCCAAATTTCCATTAGGTGCACGCGGTTTAAGTTTTCACTGTCATTAAGGTCGATAAGTGAAGGGGAGGTTACACAGTACCATGGTACATTTTTTCGTAAGAATTGTAACTGGCATTCCTTATTCAGTAACTGATGGGATATAAATTTCCTGAAAAAGAACGCTAACCCCAAAAATGATTTTAACTGCCTTCTGTTTATAGGATACAGGCAGTTTCTAATAGCATCTAACTTCTTAGGATTTGGCACTACCTCAGGCGTGACTATCTCACCCAGAAATTTAATTTGATTTTTGCCGAATTTTGATTTTGCCAAATTAATTGTTACTCCTTATTCCAAAAATTTTTCAAACACATGATTTAATAATTCCAGATGTTCTGCCCACGTTTCCATGGCAATTAACAAATTGTCTACGTAAACTGTAACTCGTTCCAAGAGATCTGGAGTAAGCACTGTCTCCATTGCAGTTATCAATGCACCACCACAAATATTTAGCCTAAATGGTATTACTTTAAATTGATAACTTCTTCCCAAATATATAAAAGCGGTGATTTCCGTGATTCCTTGGAGATTTTTGTTTGCAAATAAGAGGTTCTAAGGTCTAGGGAGGTCAGAAACTTCACTCCACGAAATTTTTGCACAAATTCTTCAAGATTTTCCGCTCGAGTCCTCATTGGTTTGATAATTTTGTTGATATCCCTCGCATCTAAGACTAAACGTATATCTCCATTAGGCTCAGTTACGGCTAAGAGAGGGCTGAGGTACTCTGACATTGAAGTTTCGATGATACCCCAGTCTAACATCCTTTTTATTTCCTTTGTTACCACTTCCCTCTTTGACCATGGGACTGAGTACGTCGTCTTACAGAATTATGTATGTGGGTAAGTTTCGACGTTGTGCTCGAAGTTTTTTATTATCCCTGGTTTTTTATTAAATACTGATAGATATAACCTTAACACTTCTCTTAAATCTATCTGATGCTATATCGATAAGTATTCTGATTCTTTAACTTTATCATCGATGCTCAACATATCAGCTTCAACATCAGCTGACTTAACACGGGCATCATCTATGTAATGCAAAGCATTCACCGGAATGCAATTGACAATTAAATGTTGACAGTATTTCCCTAAAACGAGTCTTTTCTTTCTTAGTATTATCTTTAATGGCTTATCATTAACAGTTAACATACAAACACGTTCCTTAATGTCAAGGATTGCACTATATTCATATAAAAAGTACATCCCCCATATGCATGGTGTAGTCATTTCAGATATTATCAAGAAAGTACATTCTAATTTAACTTCTTGTAGCTCTACTGCTATCCGTACTTGTTTAATTATCCATTGAGCTTTCATGCTAAAGGTCCACGATACGGTGCATCCTGACATTGGCAAAGTGAGTAGCTTCTGTTGTCTACTAACCATATTTAAACAATATAATCGTCATTACACTGACCGTTGCACCTGTGTCAATCAGAATATTTACTGGAATGTTATTCATCATCGCTACCACGATAGCCTGTAAGGTACATTCTTCCTTGTTGAAAATTCTGTCCGCGCAAACTAAGATCACTCTAGGTGCACTGGCTGATGGGAGCAACAGTAAATGCGAAATGCCTTCCAGGTCATTTCCGTCAGCCACCAGTACCGAGTGCCAATTTTACACGAACAGTAAACTGATAGATTGTCTGCTTATTACCATAGTTGCTCACAGTTCTCAATACTTACCAGCTACAGGCACTGAAACAAAATCATAGATATTGTGTCAAATGTTATCTCCATTTGTGGAATATCGATATTTGCATGTCAATCTTTAAGAATCAGTCTTGAAACTAAAGTGAAATATTAAAGTGCGCGCTCCAGTTGTCTCAGCAAATGCTGGAAGATTTTCAAACTGCAAGCATATGTTGTCCAATGACAGACATTCTTTCACTTTGAAGATGCTGACTGTCATATAGTGGAATAGCTCTCAGATGGTTATACAGTAATTTTCGTAAATCTTCAAAGAATGAGATTTCTTAAAGAGAAGCATAACGGTTTTAAGTTAATTATCGGTTTTGTAGTTTCAACCCCAACCTCCTATAAAGTTTTTCATTACTGTAGTTCATTTCATAACTCACTTTACATATGTTTTATATAATTTTTACGTTATCTTATCGATATTTTCAGTTCATTTTAGTGATATTATTCCAGGTATTTTAGATAATAAATATCGAAGCGCAGTGGTTACAGGTTCTTTACCATACTTGTAAACCAGATAAATTCTGACTAGGGTCAGGTGTCTCGACTGCCCACCCACACCCTGTTGTGGGTGCCGCTGGACAATATGAGCAATGAGACAAATTTTAGCTGTGAGAAAATTTTAAGTACGAGTGAAGATTAAAATATGTTTAGTCCATTTATTTTTCTTTTGATTAACTGTTTTTATTTTCGCTGTCATTAAACTTTTGCTAATGCTAACCGTCTTATATTTGTAATCGAGAGCAAATGAATCTGGAATACTGAAACGAATGCTTGTTTGCTTACTAGTACTGCTTCTTGTTTGTTACTTTTTGAGCTAGCATGTACAACACTTTTAATGTTCACATTTGCAAAAAACTTCCTTGTGTGGTCTTTAGTAGCCCATAAACGTGTGGAATGAGAAAAGAAGCAAGGTATGCTATCGTGTCCAGTGCATGCCAATAAAGTAAACGATTATTTAAATGTCAAGGAAACAGAATTGCAGAGAGATAGAGCACTATGCAGAATAGTGCTCTTGTCTTATTGATTGTCAAAGCATTAGTCTCACTATAGTTTACGGGTCTTCTCACTCTGAAATCTGACCTACGATGCGTCATTCAATGTGTGACCTATAATAGCAATTTACAGGGTAAAAAGAGATGTAATTTTTAAACATGTTCCAGTATTGTGCAGTACTATAATTGTGATTAAGGGAATGGTCTCAAACTCTTAGAACCGTAAATGGATATTTTGCTTTAACATGTATGTAAGTCATATTTTTTAGTAATGATAGCTTAACCTGTGTAACATGGAAGTCTACCTTTCCAACAGCAGCCTCTTTCCTTTACAATGACAGACAGTCTCCTGCGGAACAGAGGGAGTTGTCGAAGAGAAATATTGACTGTTTGGTTTCAAATTTTACTTTGCTATCTGTCAGGCATTTTATATCACTGGGTAAGTGACCAAAACTTTTGGATGTACTGTTGTGTACCTCTGTTTATGCTACAGACAAACTTCATATGGCGTAATGAATGCCATTTTTTCTTCTAGTATTGTAATTATGTACATCATTGTATCTATTGAAGTGAAGAATAATAGTCACAACAAACTTCATGAAGGAATAACGGTAGCGTGAAAGAGAGAGATTGCTACTTACACGCCGAGCAACAGGCAGGCACGACGAAAAGTGTTCACATAAATTTTCGGCCAAAGCCTTCCTACTTCAGAAAAGAATGAAAGCACCCAACGCACACACCCACCCACCCACACACACACACACACACACACACACGCACTCATTCATACAACCATACACACAAAACTCACACACTCATGACAGCTGTCTCCGGCTGTTCTAGACAGAATCCTTTTTAGAGAGGGAGGAAAAGTGAACAACAAATAATTATCGGCGGGAGGAATTAGGGCATGAGATGCTGCATCAACAATCAGCGCAGTCCCCTAGGCGTGTGTTGTGCGAGGACAAGACCGTTGATACAGTGTGGCTCGGGTGTCGGAACGTTTGCGGTTTCGAAGGCAATGAAAAATACAGGAAATAATAAAAGTAGACAGTGCAATCGTAGTCAATGCATACACGAGAAAACGTGACTTGAACTGGTTACTTATGAATTAATTGTGATTCCTTTAAACTTTTGATAAGGATCGAATCGATTAGTATACATCCGTAAACGACGCAAGCCGGCATTTTTGATGAAACGTCCACGTCTCCACACAATCAAAGCAACAGAAGCTACCTGGGTTCGACCACGAAAGCAGATAGATATCCCCAACGTTTGAAATGGACATGGACACGTCAGCTTGAACTCACGGGGAAGTATCACTGTGGAAGTATAAATGCAGTGAACCTAATGTTTTGTGCTATGTAAGACGGTGGATATCGGTTTCAAGTTTATGGCGTAATGATAACTCCCTTCCCTTTTTTACCTCCGTGGTGTTGCTGTTGTTACTGACAATCTCTGATGTCGTCACACTGCAGATGTTCGACGATTCTTGGGATCAGGACAAGATGGCAGATGATATCCTGTGAATAAAATATGTAATAAAAATATAAAATAAATTCTCATCTCCACTTCGACGTGCAGTTCCATTGTGTACAAATTCTCGTTGACAAACTTTCTAAAACACCAGAAATAGCGCGCGAAAGGTATGTTGATATGCAGACGCTGTTTTTACACTCAACGATGTATACTGTCATCCAGTAAAGTCTGCCAACGCCAATATATAGTTGGAGGGGGCGTGATTCAGTTATTATTAGTATTATTACCATTATATATCATTACAATTTGCATATATGGGGAGAGCGGCAGACCGAATAGCTGCTACTGTTACAGTCACTTATAACACTACCATTTCTCATTAATGTCTTGTGAAGAAATGTCAGCGGAAGTTTTCGCTTTACCTCGTTTCCTCTTAACAGTAGCAGCTCCGAAATCTTCTTTTTGTTACTATAAAAATAAATTTCTGCTGATTGTGTCACCTCGATAACGTATTGTCTTCATGATAAAATTTTTTTTAGAAGGAATCTAAATAGACTTGGTTTTTCCTCCTATTAAATAAAACCCCTCTCCAAACTTGTAATTAACATTATATTGAAAACTTTTTAATACACATTAACACTTTTTGCTTCTCACAATAGACGGAACGTGTCCATAAAACATCCTACCATGGAGGCGATCGAAACAAAAGAAGTGATTTATAAAAGAAAACTGTTAACAAATAAACATTAAAAATTTAAATTATTGAGATAACATTGATTCTATACCGCATGTTGTATAGTCTTGTTAGGTTTATCTTCCTATAAACATAAGAAAGAGAGATACAAGCAGTTAAAAAAATTAGTCTTTCGGGTACCCCAGTTTAGGTACACTGCAAATGTATACCCAGTAACTACGTATTTAACTATGCATTTTTGATTTGTAGCATCACTTTTAGTTAAACTATCAAATGATGTATGATTTGGCTTTCACAATAACTAGTTTTACAATCAATAATTCGTTCTTAATCCAGATTCTCTGAATACGAGAAATTGCCGAACAGTCACTTTGTACAGCACCAGCAGAATTACCAACACGGTTAGAATTTCACTTAGTATCTCAGACGAAGTACCGCCTTTAACTATTTCGTGTCCAGTCTCTTTTAAAGCAGTGTGTACTAGCGGCCCTTGGTGATCTCTGGTTCCTTCTTGTACATTCGAGGTCTTGATAATCTTCTGCCTTTTACATCGATTTCTTGATAAATCTTCCATCTTGATTCTTGTTGTTTGCATAAGCACCTCTTGCGAGTACCCTTCTTCGTTGTTGATGTCAAGTCGTACAGTTTTCAAAAACTTCATCCTTAATTGCAACAATGCTGCTGTTACAGCTTTTGTGGAAACTTCTGCATCCTGCTCTCTTTTGAGAATCCAACTTTCTCCCTCCGTTCAGTGTAATTCTCTCATACACGTACCGTACCTGATTTCTCTAGAACGAAAATAGCTTCATCTTCCACAAAATTACCACTCTTTTTAAGAAGTTTTCATTATGTCGATTTCTTGTCTGTCTGTCTGTTCGGTCCAATTTTGAAATTGTCTTAAAAATAACTTCCTGTTGAGCTAAACATTCGAAGTTCTAAAAATAGCTCAGAACCAGAGGACAATACCTCGTTGATCTGTCCGTTAGGGGAGGGAGTGGAATGAAAAAGTTGATAACGTCTGACATTTCAGCTGCCCTGCAGAACCGGCGTGTTGTGTGGGTATACCTACACCTACACGACTAGTCTGCAATTCACACTAAGTGCCTGGAAGAGCGTTCATTGAACAACCTTCAGACTATTTCTTTTATGTTCCACTCCATAACAGCGGACGGGTAAAATGGACAAGTAAATCTTTTCTTGCTAGCTCTGATTTCTCTTATTTTATTACGATGTTCATTTCTCCCTGTATAAGTGGGCGTTAAGAAAATATTTTCGCATTCGGAAGAGAAAAGATGTCGCTGCAAGGAAAAACAGCTTTGTTTTAATGATTGCCGCCCCAACTCGCGTATCATATCCCTGCCCTTCTTTGAACTTGCTATATGTCCTCCGTCAATCCTATCTGGTAAGGATGCACATCACACAGTAATAACCCAAAAGAGGACGGTCAGGTACAGTGTAGGCAGTCTCTTTAGTACACCTATTGCGTTTTCTAGGTGTTCTGCCGTTAAGACGCAGTCTCTGGTTCACCTTCCCCCCCAACATTTGTACGCGTATGTTCCAATTTAAGTTGTTCGTAATTTTAATGCGTAGGTGTTTAGCTGATTAGACATTCGACGGATTTCGTAGAAACATCACATTTTTGAGCTGCAATAACGTGGCACAAGGGATCTTTCTGCCATATCTGATTAGAAAAAGTATTGACAAGGGTTGTGTTTGTTATCAAGTCTTCGATTTAGACAAGATATCTGTATCGTGGGAAAATGAAGAGTGTGAGGTCATCCACGTGAATCCGTCAAGAGTTTAAGAGGTCCAAATATAGACTCGTATCATTTCCTAATTTGGGCATGGTTGAGGGCAAGAATATTCAACGCAGTGAAAGGAACTTGGTGCAGGACTCATAAAGATAACATCACAGCTTTAGAATCAGGTGAATCAAGGGAACGATTCCAAGAGAGAATAATCCAGGCCCTTGAAAATGCTGGAGAATATAACAACATTGAAAATAAATGGGAAAAAGACAATGCAGATAGCAGCAAGCGAGGTACTTGGGAACAGCATAAAGCAAACAAAAACCGCATGGTTTGATACCGAATGTAAAACAGTAACAAATGAAAAAAATGAAACCTACAGAAGGACATTACCATCTCACTGTACCAGAAGGATAATGTAAGAATATAAAGAAAAACGGAGAATTGATAAAAGGACCCATCAAAGGAGAAAGAGGGAGTGGATGAAGAAGCGGAGCTTCTGAAAAATTCAAACGAGGCAAGGAAATTTTATAGGGAGGTGAATAAGGCACAGAAACCTTTCAAGGGCAGAACAAGTTTGATAAAAGATGAGAATGGCGAAATTATAAGTGAAGAGAAGGAGATGTGTGAGAGGCGGCGTCTATACTTCGATAAACTCCTTAATCAGAGACCAGTTGTACCAAGAAATCCAGCAGAAATACTGGAGGAAGAGGACTCAGATAACAACGTGGACCCACCTAATTTAGAAGAGGTGAGAACTGCAATGAGGAAGTTAAAGGACAACAAGGCGGCAGGAACAGACGGCATTCCAGTACACTTTTCAAGCAAGGAGCCGTTTTCAAAATAATTTCTGACAAAAACAGCCTACCGTATGTCAATTGACAAGGACAATTTTTGTGTGAAAGTAGGTAACTATGCAACCTCTACGTTCATTGTCGCCATCGTAGTGTTTTGCAGATTATTTCAGTCTACTCTTTGGCAAGGGACAGTTCAGTGTCTGCAGTTCTTAACCTTCAAGTACACACGCTGTTTCTGGTAACTTACAGTCACATGTGGGGTCTAGAAATACTCCAACAGTGTTTAGATGTGCTTACAAGTAATTACTGGCAATAACTTGGATATTTTTATTTTTACATAATAAAAGACAACGTATTTATTATTTCATTGGTTTATTGTGCTTATATTAATCAGTCTTATCAGAAACTTTAAGCCATTTACAAAAAAACATGTCATTTTGGTTTTCTGTTTGTATAGCACCGTTAAAATGACGTAAAAATCAACAAATACTAACTTCTAACTAAGCTCTTTTTTATTTTGTACAGAATTGGAGATTAAAATCTTAAAAACTTTTCAAAAATTCCTCGCATCAAAGCCAGTTTATCTGTAGACTGTCTTTCTTCTCGTGTGCTACTGTCATCAAAGGTTACATTGAAATGAACGAATAAAAATCCGTTTATCCCCGTTACACCTCGAAAAATGTCTCTTCCAGTAAAATCAGTCGCCCATAGCCATCTAACAATTTCATGATTTGACTTGAATATCGACGTAAACAGAAGTAATCCAAGATAAGCTCGTAACTCACAGCAATCAGTGTTGTTGGCATAATACGGCCGTAATAAAGGAGATGAATATTTGTCCTCAAGTTTTTTGTTGGTACAGTGCACGATAGTCTCAATCACATCATCGGTAAATAATAGTTCCCAACTCTCTACAGGCGACATTTCACGTTTACAAGCAACAGGTCCTTTCAGTCCCGCGCGTTCTCATACAATATTGTGCTGTCGTACACGAGATGAATGTGGGGCAGATTTACTCCATTTGAATCTGTTCTTACCGTAAAGATAGTTCCCTGAGCTTTCTTCGTCTTCTTCACTAGAAGAAGAGCCTTCTCTTAGCTCCATTTCCGAACCAGAAAGGTGTTCACAGTGTATCGAGTCATGATCACTGATGTCATCAACATCTTCGTCTGGGTCATTTAGTTCTGTCTTCACCTTCTGAGTCAGTGCCTTCTTCCAACAGTCGTGCAATATCCTCATCACGAAGAAAGCGAGTCAGTGTTGTAAATATACTGAAATAAGAGGAAATTACTGTATTAGCATACATATAATGACCTAGTAGATAGTGTCGGAAGTTCAATGCGGCTTTTCGCGGACGATGCTGTAGTATACAGAGAAGTTGCAGTATTAGAAAATTGCAGCGAAATGCAGGAAGATCTGCAACGGATAGGCACTTGGTGCAGGGAGTGGCAACTGACCCTTAACGCAGACAAATGTAACGTATTGCGAATACGTAGAAAGAAGGATCCTTTATTGTATGATTATATGAGAGCAGAACAAACACTGGTAGCCGTTACTCAGTAAAATATCTGGGAGTATGCGTACGGAACAATTTGAAGTGGAATGATCATATAAAAATAATTGTTGGTAAGGTGGGTGCCAGGTTGAGATTCATTGCGAGAGTCCTTAGAAAATGTAGTCCACCAACAAAGGAGGTGGCTTACAAAACACTCGTTCGACCTATACCTGATTATTGCTCATCACTGTGGGATCCGTACCAGATCGGGTTGACAGAGGTGATAGAGAAGATCCAAAGAAGAGCGGCGCGTTTCGTCACAGGGTTATTTGGTAAGTGTGATAGCGTTACAGAGATGTTTAGCAAACTAAAGTGACAGACTCTGCAAGAGAGGCGCTCTGCATCGCGGTGTAGCTTACTGTCATGGTTTCGAGAGGGTGCGTTTCTGGATGAGATATCGAATGTATTGCTTCCCCCTACTTATACCTCCATAGGAGATCGTGAATGTAAGATTAGAGAGATTCGAGCACGCACCTAGGCTTTCCGGCAGTCGTCCTTCCCGCGAGCCATACGCGACTGGAACAGGAAAGGGAGGTAATGACAGTGGCACGAAAAGTGCCCTCCACCACACACCGTTGGGTGGCTTGCGGAGTATAAATGTATATGTAGAATACCTAAAATGACGAGTCTGTAGTGCGCCAACAATGGAAATTATAAACAAAAAATGTAGAGTGGAATCTGCTGTGACCCCATCCGTGTAGTTAAAGGTTAATGAATGCCGAAGTGGAGTTCTATAGAGTGAAATCAAAAAATACATAAGACTCCTATTTGGCTGTCTTGTAACTATTGATAATGTGAAACACGGAAGATAACGCAAAATAGTGCGTATAGAGGGAGCACGTGATGATGATGATACAAGTTCACTGTCCAGCATCCCTTTTGCCCACATTTACTTCTATTATAAAGTCCGCGTGACTGCTGATGCTACTACAAGGGGCCCGTCTGTAGGAAAGCTGCAGGCTTTTCACGCAGTTTCTCGATGTCGACTATGCTAATAGCATCTGATCTCAAACAACGGTTCTCCAAAGGATATGGGAGATAAGCACAATAATAGACCTCGTACAGTTCCTCTGTCACTCAGAGAGTTTTTTGAATATCACATATCTTCATTTAAATCAAGGGTTGTTCATTACTCATTCCGTAAGAATTTGTCCAAAAGGGACCTGCCTGAAACTCAAACTGTGAAGAAAATGCACGAAGTTTTTCTGGACAAATATCAAATTAATTTGCCCTGCAACTCTACTGGGAAGTGTTCAGTACCTTCAATATATCATTTGGATATTCTCCATCTGACACGTATTCTAACTGTGACGCTTTAGCTGCTAGAGCCAGTGACAAATCCGGATTGATTGCTCAAAAAGTTAAGTTCACTTAAGAAAAGCGGAAGCTTTTTAAGAACTAAAAAGACGCTTCAAGCATAATGCACCACCGGGGTTAGCGACAGTTGTATGTGTCGATTACATGCGAAACCATTCTGTACTTCGGCTAACAACTAATGCAACATTTTATGCGAGACAGCTATAGCGTTATGTTTCTGGTGTTCACGACACTGTGATGAAGCAGTATGTTTACATATCATGAAGTTGTTGCCAAGAGGGGGAAGAACGGAGTGACCTCTTTATTATTTCATTACTTGAACAGTAAACAACATCTGGGGAGTGATTTAGCCTAGATTTCAGATATAATTGCTGGTCACAACAAAAATTTTGTCATGATGTATTTTCTGTGCAATTAGTGCACAGTCTGAAAATGTTCAACGGAACAACTTACGTCTTTTCCATAAGAGGTCATTCTTTTCTGTGCAGTGATCAATTTTATTTCATGTAAGACTCAGAATCAGCTCATTGAAGTACTTCCTCATTGGAAAACAGCCATTATGACTTCTCGAAAACATCCAACACCTTTCCTCATCTGCAAAGTGGGCCAGTCAGTTATATACAACATGAAAGAAGCTTCAAACCATCTGCGAAAAAAAAACTAGTTAAATTGAAAGAGCTAAGGATGTATTAAAATGAGACAACCAGGAGCTATGTTTTTGTGCGGGACAGTTATGCAGGACATTGGCGTGTAGTTGCACTTCGGAACAGGGTGAAGCTTCCACATGATTTAACTTCCAGTCAGATTCACAACGATGAATTCACGATTAAGAAGTCGAAAGTTCAAGGCGCCTTTTCCTTATCTGACAAGTGAGAGCCGAAACTTTTTTAAAAAACTCGTTGCCTGTGGAGAGAAAGGAGATGGTCCGAAAGTAGATATGACTGAATCTCACGACGGTAGTGGAGAAAACCAGTGGAAGATTATTCGATCAATTCTGCAAAAAAAATGTATATTACGAGGTTTATAAAGTGTAATTAGTGCACCTAACGAGTCATTTCTTCTTACTCAGTCTACGCCACTGAGGACTATAATTTAAAAAAATCTTATGAGCTACACTGAAAGGTGTGTTAGTACAGTGTCTTAAAAATGTTTTAGACATATCTAAGAAGCCACATAAAAAATCTAATTGATGACAAAACATGTTACAACTATTTAGAACGTTGGTTTGCTCTCCAGAAAATTGTCAATTTTTGGCAAGTGTCTTTCTTGTTATGAAGTCTTCTGTCATTTTGCGGTTGATTTTGACCTTCTGATGACTTTACTACACGGTAGATGACAACACAGTGTGCAAACAGTCTAAGATGGCTGTTCAGATTGTCTTCTAAATATAGATTATGAACAGCAGCGGGCCAAAAACACTTCCTTGGTGAACGCCAAATATCATCCTGTTTTAATCAATGTCTTTCCGCCAGACATTGCGAATTGTGACATTTCTGATAGGAAAGTTAGAGGAATGATGTCAAAAGCCTTCTAGAAAACAAGAAATATGGAATCAATTTGAAATCCCCTGTCAACAGCCCTCATTACTAAGTGTGAATAAAGAGATAGTTGTGTTTTATAAGGACAATATTTTCCGAGTCAGTGCTAAGCATCGTTTAATTCAAGGTACTTCATAATGTTCGAACATGGTGTATGTTCTTAACTACTACAGCAAATCGACGTCAGTGATCTGTGTGCGTTATTCCGCAGACTTCTATTTCCCTTGAGTGTTGGTGTGACCTGTACAACTTTCCAATCTTTAGGCATGCATCTTTCCTCGGTTGTTTGTGATTGCTAAGTATAGACCTATTATATGCGGGAAGCATGGAAGGTAAAAATCCTAGAGGGAGAACAAGAAGAACAAGAAATGAGTACAGAAAGCAGATTAAGAAGGATGTAGACTGCAGTAGTTACGAGGAGATGAAGAGGCTTGCGCAGGATAGAGTAGCATGGAGAGCTAGTCTTCGGACTGTAGACCACAACAACAACAACAACATTCTGAAAGAAAAGTAATTGGTCTACGATCTTGTTACGTCTGCCACAGACGGCCCCTGCCAAGCAGACTACACTCAAGACACCCCTGTGTGCCATATAACATACACAAACACTTGCAGGCGCAACCAAGAACAAAACAATTCTTCAAACAAACAGAACTTGCTGGAGACTAATGCGAACCTTTTTCTGCAGAGGTCGCCTCACAGATACCGGGAAAGCTGGAGTACTCCGCCGGTCCCCGCCGGATTTATAAGGCCAGCGCAGCTGCAGTACAGCCAGTTCCTCGCAGAGCTAGGACCAGCTCCGACGGACGTCACCGACGGTCTACAAGTTATTTGTTTTGTGTGTATATAGTGATTGTTCGAGAAGTGTAGTTCAGTTTCAATAAACGACGTTATACTGAGTGTTCTACAATACTGAGTATTCTTCAGGGGCAACGAGTATAGTGGAACGAAGTGACGAACATCATGGTTACGACAGCAGCACCTACGGAATGGCAACAATGCTTTCAAGGACTTCTGCACCAGTTTTTGGAAACTCAGACACAACTGATCGCTGAAATCCGAAGCCTCCACCGACCCGCGACGCCACCGCCGTTCCAAGAATTCAACGATGAAGTTGAAGAATGGGAAACATACGAACGACATATCCGACATGTAATATTTCTAAATGTTCCTTTTTCCAACAATGTATTTCCTATCTGGGTCACATCATTTCCCAGAATGGCATTTCTCCATCTTTCTCTAATATCGGCGCCATTAACAACCTGCCCCTTCCCTGACATCTTCATCAGTTGAGATCCTCTTGGGCAAAATTTCGTATTACAGGAAATTCGTTCCTTCTGCAGCTCAAGTGGCAGCACCCCTGTACCACTCTGCCGCAAAAATGTCCCATTCTGTTGGACCCCCGTCTGCGAGACCGACTTCCATAGCCTCAAACAGCAACTCCAATCAGCTGCATGTCTTCTGCCTTACGATGCAAATCTTCCTTTGATACTTGCTGCAGACGCCTCTGAGAATGGTGTGGGAGCCGTCCTGTCTCATAAATTGCCAGATGGCAGAGAGCGCCCCATAGCATACATATCAAAAGCTCTCTCCACAGCACAAATTAAATATTACCAAACTGAGAAAGAAGCACTTGCCATGGTTTTTGCCTGTTCCAAGAGTTGTCCCTTTCTCTATGGCAGGTCCTTTCACATTATTATTGACCACAAACCACTCCTCTCTTTATTTGAACCTTCCGCGCGATTACCGACCAAAACATCCCAACGTCTCCAGCGTTGGGCATGGTTCCTGTCCGAATTTCGCTACACCATGCATTTCCGTACCAACTCCCAGCACGCCGACGCGGACGCCTTGTCACGTCTACCACAAGGTTCGGACCCTGCTTTTGACCAGTTGGATCTCCTCGTTTTTCAGATTGATGATGACGTCCAAGACGGCCTAAAGGCATTTCCTGTTACAGCTGTCAAAGCAGGTGCAGCCACTTCAGAAGATTCCCTCCTCTGAGTCGTCCGACACCACGTTCTCCATGGTTGGCCATCCTCGCCGCCTCCTCAGGATCAACGCCACCTCCGGTTGTACTATTCCATCTGACACCAGCTTTCGGTGGTGGATGGAGTCCTCCTTCGCTTAGATTCAGAAGAACCGAGGGTCGTCGTTCCGAGATCCCTGAGCCGACGATCCTTCACATTCTTCACCAAGGGCATCGTTAGCACCAAATCCCTCGCAAGATGGCACGTTTTTTGGATCAGCCTCACGTCTGACATCACAGACATGGTGCAGCGCTGTACTGTCTGTGCCCAACAATTGCCCCATCCCCCCAAAAATTCCTTCCCTGGCCTATGCCGAACAGTCCATGGGAATGCATCCACCTTGAATTTGCGGGACCCTTTCTGGGCCACCAATGGCTCCTAGTCATGGATGCATTTTCTCATTTCCTGTACGTCGTTCGGTCTTCAGCCATCACCATGCACGGTACCTTTTCAGCCCTCGCAAAAATATTTTGCTTGGAAGGATTACCGAAAGCCATAGTCACGGAAAATGGACCCCAATTTCGAAGCCAGGAAGCTGTGAGGACGGGGCACGCCCCGTCGTGCATGGGTAGCTCAGTTGGTAGAGCACTTGCCCGCGAAAGGCAAAGGTCCCGATTCCGAGTCTCGGTCCGGCATACAGTTTTTAATCTGCCAGGAAGTTTCATATCAGCACACACTCCGCTGCAGAGTGAAAATCTCATACTCGTGCATTAATTATATACTGCATGTGGCACACGCGCTTAAATCTTACAAGCACTCTCAAAGCCACTAAAAATTTGCAAGAACTAATTTTTAGAACTGTCTGTTTGGAGCCAGGAATCTATAAGGGACTAGGAGAAATTATTTTATACGTTTTAGTCTGACTTAAAAAGTTTTACACTAAACATTTTTTCATTTAAATAATTATTTATCATTTCATGACCCATCTACCACCATGCATCTTAATGTAACTGTGTCCCAACACCCACTCTCTCCTTTCACTTGTTCTTCCTAGATGACAAAAATTTGTCGCAAATAAAACTTTCCTACTGGACCTAAGTGTACGTAGTTTCACACATTTTACATGCAATTAAAGTTTAATGAAATATTACCACTAATATATAAAGTACAATAGATTTCATTTACAACTTACCACAAAGTAAAGAAAAGCGATTAAATACGTATTAATATATACAACTTTTATTACAGATGTAGTCAGACTATGAAAATGCGTTGTGTTGTCTTATGACAGAAAAAAATACCGAGTGTACTGTATATGGCTCCAAAATTCTAATAAGATGTAATAATTCTTGTTAGAATTTGCTACAGGTAATGAATATACTCGTTTTACTATCGTATCTGTTTGTTTTAAACAATTAAAAAATTGAATTAAGCCACACACACTCACACAATTATACTCCCATTCATTCACATCATTACGTGAGTCTACGCCCCTCTCTTGCCCCTTGTAAGCATCAGTGTTTATAACCAGTACTTGACATAGTCATCTCCAGTTGTTTCTAGTGGCACACACAGTAGCATGTGACTCGCAAGCCACGTTTGTATGCGTATTAACTCTCTTTTATTGCTGCACCTGGCTCTGTTCCACACAGATGAACCACTCTTTGTTTTCAGCATTTATGTCTGTCACTTTCAACAGTTAACTAGCGCACAGGGGCCCAAGGTACCTGCGAAGAACCGAGATTTTCCTCAATTCCGCCCATTATGTCACTGCACGATGTTACATATTGAAGTGTATAAGTTCTGTGTTGTAACTCTTTGTTTTTCCGGTCAGTCAAGTTCTTCGTCCTGTTTGATATTAATAATACCGAGTTAGGGTGTGACTCTACGTTGAAACTATAACTAGAAAACTAATAACTATTTTTCCAAAGATCTAAAACATGTGTGCAGTAGGTTCAGTTGTGCAGAAGCAATGATTGAATTTACGTTAAAAGTACTATCTCCTGTACCATAGATTTTAGAGAGGACGATTATTTACAAGATCTCTAGGCCTAATTATTGAAATTTCCATAAAATAAGATCTTAAAAGTAGACTGCAGTGTCTACATTGCACTTCTCTAAAGCCACTTCTGAAGCTGTTCAATCCTCTTTCTAACAGGTAGCTCAAAGAGATGAGAGACGGAATGCTCCTGAAACTCGTAAACACACGATTAACACAGTAACTTCAAAGCAAAACACAGAAACAGATAAAGGTTGTATCGCTGATGCAGTTAAGAAACTTCAAGAAGATCTAACGCTACTGACAAAAAATCAGCGTTTAACAACAGAAAATTAAAAACAAATTACTGATTTATGCTTTGCTCAGACGGAGGAAGTACTTGGGTTTCGACACAGTCTTAAACTGATGACTAAAGTACAACAGATGCAAAAAGTCTGTACAACATACAAATTGTCTGTTTCGTCAGATACAAGAAGAGAACCTATTGGGGTCCGGAAGATATAAGCAAAACCTTACTTTCAAGCTCTTTGTCCTGGAAAACTTGTATATAGGGCTTGTGGGAACATCAACTCTAGCGACACAGCTGGACAGAGAGTTTCCACGGCGGTGTGGAGTGTCTGTAAGGAGGGCCAGCAAGATAGTTCGGTTTGAATCTGGTTTAATGTGGTCGTGCTCTCTCTATCAGTGAAGGTGCATTATGTTATGTCGTGTCGACGACATTATCAGTATGTCTTCTTACATAGGGTGAAAGGAAAATCTACCACACTGGTGACCCGCGACTATTGCGACAACAGCGCCGACAAAACTTTTCATTCCATTGCGACTTGCTACGCATTAGCAAGACAACCATCTTGCACTGTTCCTGTTAACCTACTACGCGTGGTGGATTGCGTCGAGTGGTAAGCACTCTAGTGTTCCCAGTCCTTAACTGAGAGCAGGGCTCGGCTCGAGTTGATTCAGACCGATCCTCTGTCAGCCGCGACATCAAGGCTGGCTGCACTGATACTGCCGCTCGACAATGCGACCACCATGTACCATGGAAGGCACCAGTCTCTGCACTACCCAGATGGATTACGGTATCAACAACCAAGCCACAAGTTATTTATGATACCTCCTCTAACGCACCGTTTTGGACGACTTCCATAGTACTACCACTTTTGAGAGATCGCTGCTCAACCCAAGCTACCAGCATTGGATGGTGTGACAACACAGCACACGAAGTAGAAAACGAACAGCTGCATCGCTTCTCTGAACAGATCGTAGCGCGGGTGACTGTGGTTTCAGCACTTGATACTGGTTTCTAGTTATCATGGAAGAGCACTACAAAACATGTTTTCGTCCACTTTTTTGCATACCAGCATGAATTCGAAGAGAAATGGCGTAATTTTAGTGCGATTTCCAACTCGCATTCGAACCCAAATAGCGTAATTTTAGTGCGTTATTTCCAGTGTAGTATAACCGGTCGCCATTGTTGTGTATCAATGTCTGATAGTGTGGATTTCATTTGTGGTGTAACGTATCGCTGCGATAGAATGATCTGTACGCCTACATAGCTGACGAGTGACGGTTGTGGTAGCGGACACCGCTTATTAATAAAATAGTTAAGAATAGAAAACTATTTAGTGGTTTTTGTCACTTGTTCCGTGATCCGGCGTCCTGGCTTGGAGCAACGAAGTGCGCCACCGAATAAAGAGCACTTCATAATAACGTTAGTGACCTCACAGGAGAGCAGATTACGAACAGAGATCTGTCCAAACTGTTACTATTCGAATGTACGATCTTTAACTGTTTATACGAGCGATGTTCCTTATTACTAAATACTGAAGAGCAATAAATGAATGTATATTAAGAGGCAATATAACCATTTGTAACAGAAGAAAGACATAATCTCACTTCAACTAAGTTTCATAAATTCTCATAATCCAGCACAGATGCAGCGATGAAATAAAAAAAGTACCGTACCGAATCCATATAACAAGAATTTTTAATTAAAGGAGCAGCAGTTCAGAGTTTCAAGATATAACCAGTCCGAAAAATTTAAGGACGAAAAGAACTTTCGTGTGATGTGTTACTGCCAAGTAACATAGCTCGATGACAGTTGGAAAATACATAGAAAGGGCAGCAGCAGTGTAATACGGAAGGTAACTGAAAGAAGTACACAAAGAGACGAACAGAAATGACACTTATAATCAAAGACAATAAATGCACTGCAGTCATCGCTATTGATAGTGGTTCCCTGGACACCACAAAAGACGGGCCATGGTTCTTAGTAGGACGCGTGACTTCCACTGGCGGCACTGCATGCTCTGCAAGTGCTTCCGTGCTGGCCACAAGGTTCGTAAGGGCAATACGTCTCCCCAAAGTATCCCACACGTGCCCGATGAGGCTTAACTCGCGAGAACGGGCAGGCCAGTCAATTTACCGAATATCCTCTCTTTATAAGAGCTCCTCCACCTGTGTAGTGCGATGCGCTCACGTATTATCATCCATAAAAATGAAGTCAGGGCCAAATGCATCCGGTAAAGACGCACATGCGGAAGTACATTGTCACATTAACACTGATCAGTGAGTGTACCGTGTTCAGAGATTTGGAGGTCATTACACCCAAGCTACTACATTGTTGCTCCAAACAGCATAACATCTCGACCATCACGTTGTTGTCACATTGTACTCCTTCCCCATGTGCGTCTTTCCATGGATGCATTCGGCGCTGACTCTATTTTTATGAATGACAGTGCACGACCACATCGAACTGTACGCCAATTGCGCCGGCGGTGGAGCTCTTGGAACGAGGGATACCTGGCGAACTGACTGTCACCCCGTTCCCCCGACTTAAATCTCGTCGAGCACGTGTAGAATACGTTGGGAAGATGTATTGCAGTACGTCTAAGTGCAACAACGAACATCCAGCAGTTGTCAAACGTGCTGGTGGAGGAATGAAACAACCTACCACAACAACTCCTTACCAATCTTGTGGCAAGCATGGGCGCATGCTGCAGAGCATTCATTGCCGACCATGGTAACCCATACCCTATTAAGGAACATATATTGCCTTTTGTGATATTCATAGAACTATCATGACTCACTGTGATACAGTGTACGAGTAATTATTGTCTTCGAATAAAAGTATCATTACTGTTCGTCTCATAGCGTATTTCTTTCACTTACCTTCTGTGCTATACTGTAGCAGTTCTTTCTCTGTACCATCACTTGACAGTGACACATTACGCGAAATTTACTTGCATCCTTAAGTGTTGCACACCAGTGTAAATAAATTTCAAAAGTGGTAACGTTGCATTCTGGTGCTCTGGCGGCGGGACCCATATTAAATATGTGCTGGGGATATTCGAGGGTGAGTCAAATGAAAACTTTAAATTTGTAATAACAAAATCGAAATTTCGCGCCATTATCCTGATAGTTGGTAAGCGTGCTACAAACAGCGTGCAGAATGGGCTGTAGGTGGCAGCGTAGTGAAGATGCCCAAAACCTTCGCGGTATCAGTATAAAGATGGCCACCCAACTTGCGACTTGCACCAGGGAAGAACAGCGTTCTGTTATTCGGTTTTTGCGTAGCGAAGGTGTGAAATCTATTGAAATTCTTCGACTAATGAAGGTTCAGTACCGTGATCCATGTTTGTCACAGCAGCAAGTCTATGAATGGAATAGGAAGTTCGCAAATGATGTGTCATCAGTGGAAGATGCTCCTCGTCCAGTTCAGGCACAACAAGTTGTGACTCCACAGAACATTGCAGCAGTTGCATCCATAGTGAAGGAAAACCGCCGAGTGACACTAAATGACATTGCAGCATGTTTACAGATTAGTCATGGGTCAGCACACCACATTGTGCATGATGTGCTCCAGTTCCACAGTGTCTACAAGATGGGTGCCACGGCAGATGAATCTTGAAATGAGAGAACGACGTGTTGATGCTTGTGAAGAACTTTTTCGGCGTTTTGAACGAGAAGGTGATGGCTTCCTTGAAAGAATCGTTACTGGGGACAAAACCTGGGTGCACTTCCACCAACCAGAAACGAAGAGAGCGAGCAAGGAATGGTGCCATTCCTCATCACCAAAACCAATGAAGTTTCGAACAGAACCATCAGGGAAAGTTATGCTGACTCTCTTTTAGGACGAAAAAGGCGTCATTTTGGAGCAATACATGCCTAGAGGGACCACTGTCACCAGTGCATCATACACAGATCTCATAAAAAATCATCTGCGGATGGCAGTCAAATCAAAGCTACGTGAATTGCTGTCAGCAGGTGTCCTTTTGCAACATGACAATGCAAGGCCCCACACTGCCCGTACAACAGTTGCAACAATCACTGATCTGGATTTTGAGTGTCTTCCTCATCCATCATACTCACCAGACCTTGCCCCAAGTGATTTCCATATGTTTGGACCACTCAAAGACGCAATGGGAGACAGAAGTTCCGTTCTGATGAAGAGATATGCCACGCGGTGTTGAGTGGTTGTGCAGACTACCAAAAGAATTTTTTACTAAAGGAATTTATGCACTCTGTAAGCGCTGGAGGACTTGCATTGAGCGTGGGGGAGATTATGTTGAAAAGTGATTCAGCTTTGTACCACTTCTGCAGAATAAATAATATTAAAAAAAATTTAAGGTTTTCCTTTGACTCACTCTCATACGAAAACTGAGGAAGATGAATCAAATGAAAATCTATAAGAAATTAATAATGTTTCTAACTGAAGAACTTTCGACGCCCTCTTTTCATTTGCGAAAAGATGGAGAGGAGACTTTACCACTAAGTGGTTAAATAATTACATAAAAAGGAAGATAAAGAGACTTTAGAGGAACTAGTTTGTTGTTCAATGATTTCTAAGTTTATCGACAAGAATTATATCACGTACGTCTCGAAAGATAGGCGGCCTAGAAAAGGTTATGACTACTTTATCAGTTCCAAAACTACGCCACGGCAGCAACGTATACTGCCCACCAACCAACAGCAACGCAGTGCGGCAAACACAGCTATTCAGTTTCGACTCAGCGTCACACACTGTCGAGGAATACAAGCATTTTTGGTGAGCTGCGTTAAATCCAAGTTTGATTTTGCTTGTTGTTGGTTGTGGTAGGATGTGTGTTGTGAGGTAGTTAAAAAGCATTTTATTAACGACGTTATACGTTCACTTCCCGTAAGATCACCGAAGTTAAGCGCTGTTGGACTTGGCCAGCACTTGGATGGGTGACCATCCAGCCGCCATACACTGTTGACATTTTTCGGGGTGCACTCAGCCTCGTGATGCCGATTGAGGAGCTACTCGACCGAACAGTAGGGGCTTCGGTCAAGAATACCATCATAACGACCGGGAGAGCACTGTGCTGACCCCACGCCCCTCCTATCCGCATCCTTCTCTGAGGATGACACGGCGGTCGGATGATCCCTGTAGGTCACTCGTGGCCTGAAGACGGAGTGCTTTATATGTTCACAGTGACAGTTGATAGCAAGACGGAATGATTTTAAACTGAATACTTCGTAACTGTCTGCCCATACTGGGCAGAAGCATGGAGGAACATTATAAAGAATATGAGACACGTTGAAGTGAACAATTTAATAAACGAACAGATACTATATCTAACGACTTTCATGCCATGATAGATAGTACTAACAAGAAAATAGGTGTTCAACATATTAGGCTGGATATTACTAAAGCAAGTACTCATACAATAGCTCAGAGTGATGAGTTTAAAAGTGAATTTAATATTAAATTAAACAGCAGTAATTCTAACCTAATGCAAAGGTTAAAGACTCAATATGATGACTTAAAAAGGGAATTACAAGTAGGCAACCAGAAACTATACGAGCACATAACTGAGTCATGCCAAGGAAACATAAAAAATAACGGAGTACCTGAACTACAATCACTTTTCGTAAATGAAATGGGAGTCACATTTTGGCGTATCACTTTTAAATCCATTAACTACAAGTTTCATTGAATTAAATACTGAGTCAAAACAAACTTCAGACACTAGTGTTGGTTTAAATATCTTAGAGCGAAGTACAGAATTAAGTAAGGTGGACGTTTTATGTTCCACTTTGTCGCTCTTGGAGGAGTGTAGTAGTGATTTATTTGAACTAAAGGTTCAACCGATCGTTCAGTTGAGCTACTATCACACCTCCTTCGTTAGACGTAGCTAATCTGTGTGCTTGGAGAACATTATTTGATTTTGATACATGGGTGCAATTAAAGTAGTGGAACACGTATATCACATTAATGTCAACAGTTACAAAATAACTGTGTATTTCAGTTGTATATATAGCACTGGGTGTTAATTTATATGATGTGTGTGATATTTTCGTAAAATTAAGTAGAAATGAGTTAGTGTTAAAATGATTACTTTCGACAAGGACAGAGTCAGGTTTAGCTAACATTATGCTGAAACTTTATATTTTATTAAACAGTGATTTTAAATATTTATCGAAGATGAAGAATGGACAAAAAGGGAAACTTGAAGTGGAATGTTGATGAGACGGCCTTGTGCCTATATTAAGAAAACTGAAGTATGTTGGTCGACTGATGAATCTGAATATGCATCTTGGGATTTATTTTTCGACGACGTTAGCACGAAGAACTTGTAATCAAATGCCAAAACCGTAACAGATTCACAGTATAATACGTACAATAATCGAACTTTACCAGAAACGTTAGCTACAACTGAGATGTCGCCTTTCTCTCGCATATCTTCTTAGCCAATTATGAGTACAAATAATCAATATCAAACAGCAATGACATCGTATTTTACTTATCTGAATATGCTTATGTGATACAGGGGAATCGTAATCACAGGTGCAGATGGAGCCATTTCTGCTTAATAATCCGTCAAATTTACTAACTTATTTCAACTCCTTAATGACCTTACTTATCTTAGAGCAACAGATTGTACTTAGATGTGCGAATGGCAACATGTGCTGCAAACACATAGATATTACCAATGATGTTCATAATGTCTATGTTTATACAGTGTTTGTATATTAGATTACAGTGTCCTTCATACATGCATGCATTCTGCACACTATTTCGACGATTCACAGCAGTTGTAAATATTGTGTAATGAATTCTCAAACTGAATAGGTGTTGTCGTCAGCTGTAGGCTACATTTTATTAATGACACGTGAAAATTTGTACGGGATTGGCATTTTGTTGTCGTCAGCTGTAGGCTACATTTTATTAATGACACATGAAAATTTGTACGCAATTGGCATTCGAAACTGCGTTTCACGCTTATGCTCAAGGTGTTAGCCTGGACACGTACATAAATGTTTGAAGGACGTTGTAGAGTAATATACAGACACTTTGGAAACACAGACATTGTGTAAATCATTGGTATATATGCCTTCATGGGCAAAAATGGGTAAAAATTTGTCAGTGTGTGTGGGAATCACGAAGTGCGAGCATAAGCCCTACAAAAAACATATCATACAGAAATCTGGGCTGTTCCAGGAGGCATGCACAGATAGCCGAAGTGGTTAAGGCTACTGCTCACGATAAGTTGGAAATCTGGGTTCGAGTCCCATACGGCACAAATTTTTCTGTGTCATTAATAAAATGAACATCTGACATCAATATGTATTCGCAATTGTGAATCCATTTCGTGATACATACACATTACTTGCATTGCACCAACATTGTGTAATAACATATACCTATAGAGCCATAAGATAAAAGCAAAGAATTTAGTAACAGCATTGAGACTGTTATTCTCTCGCAGGAATTATCATGTTTTTTTTAGTTTTAATCTGCCAGTAAATTTCAGTACTAGATGAATTCAAAATAACCAGTTAACAACAATTAAAATACCATAACAAAATCACCAACATAATAGACAGCAGTTAAATAAATTAAAAACCACATTTCAAAATTTCTGTAGAACCCTGAAGATCAACTGTTTAAGATACACATATTCCAAAATTATGGACAGTAGCTTCCATTTTAGAAAGAGCAGTGATGTTTACCACTTAAGTTGGCTCTCGCTAACACCCATTTTGGTACAAGACAATTTGTCCACTTCCGCAGATGCACTGTACACGAAAATTAACAAATGATCTACCTGAAACAGTTCATTATTAGCTACAGAACACAGTAATCACTCATTTCGCCAGAGTGGCATACCATTCCTGTCCAGCAACTCTTCTAACCGGAGTTGTGCCAACCTCGGTATCAAAGGCAAAATTGTGCCACCCTTGGCACATACTACTCCCCAACCCCTCTGATTTGCGAACGTGTCGGTAAACAGCCAGATTAGCCTTGAGGGACCGGCTTTATTTGGGAAATGTGAGCCCTCACTTCTCTGCCAGTCTGAAGCCCGATTAAAAATAAAAAAAACTCTTACACGAGTTAGAAACTTGCTAATTTCAAATGTAGCCTTGAATCTGGGCGAAAGCTTGATAGTAATCTTTTCAGTGGCCTTACTAATATCCTGTAAGTTTCTAAGGAACCCTTTACCTGTTGAGTATTTATCCTCTCAGGCGAGAGGTCATCAATTGACTATAAGTTACACGATGGAGTAGCTATTCGATAACCGAAGAGCAAACTAGGAGTATCGATTGAACAATGCACGTCCACTGAAGATTCAATAACTGATTCAGTGTCTGGATCCACCAATGTCTGAAAGAGAGGTTAAAAATCGATCTCTGTTGAACTTGTGGTGACAGGATCGAAATCAATGCTCTTTGCTGTTTCTGTAACAGGTGATCCAGCTTCCTGGGATTTTTTAAGACCTTCAGAGATGTCTTTTTCTTGTGGTGGTTGAGAGTACCCACAACCAATAATTAATGAGGCAGTAACTATATCATCGCCGCCGAAAAAATTCCTGTTAACTCTGAAGCAATTTACAGTAATGTCGCACACTGAATCTTTAGATAGGCTCGAATAAAGAGTTCAGTCATGTCAAATACACCCAAGGGGTGTGAACTATGTCTCAAGAAAGATCTTATTCCCTCCTTGTAGGAAGATTTCAGAGGGGATATGAACGTCCGATCCAAAGGCTGCATTTTATTTGAGCAGTGAGATGTTGAGCAAAACAAGATGTCGTTTTTATCTCTGGGTAAATGTATAGTGTTTATGTTGCGCTTGTGGTTAGAATGGCCATCAAGTACAAGCAGAACAGGTGATTTCTTTGCTGGATTGAAGATAGCGATAAAACGTTCACATCATTTACTCTGAACCCAGCCAAATGGGTGGCATGAAGCAATAGTTCGTGGAGAAGCACCCTTGTGCAGCTGCTCGTTCAGGTTTTTCCTAGGGAAAACTACAAGAGGAGGAACAAAATCATGCTCATACAGATAATTACAGTCACAAGTGACTCTTTCTGGTGATGTTCCTATCCACCTTTTTCTTTCCGATAAACAACACAATGAATTTTACTTTGTGCGACTGACGAACCAGTTTCGTCGACATAGTAGATGCGATTGACTGGATATTTGTGTTTTTTGAACACAACTTTCAAAGTGTCAAAGAAATTATTAATCTATTCTTTTCTGGTCTCCTTTGCTCTTGAAACAGAAGTGCCTTCAGGTTTACAGACAGATAATCATGGATGCCTCTTTACGAAAGAGTAAAACCAGTCTTTGCCTCCTTTTTTACCCTTTCCAGAAGGATATAGTACCTTATTCTGCACCGCAAGTTTGTACGCGAAGGAACAGACGTTCTTTCCAGACATAGACTCTATCTGAACTTGGTAACGCACTATTTCCTTCCACAATTCTACAAAGAAAATTGCCTTATGCCCTAATTTAGTGGAGTTTACAGCCTGAATATCGGGCTTGAGGCAGATAGCTAAAAGAAACAGTGCAGTTCTTGGAACTTTACGTCCTATTGGGCCTTCAAGAACCCCATCTTTTTCTCCTGGACTATTATCACTGCCTTCTCCATATCTTCGGTGTCCTATTGTCTCTTCCATGTATTTCTGTCTTCTTTTTCCATCGGCATAACAGAAAAAAGTAATATAACTAAAGTAATTGAATCTACACTATTAGCACTGAAATGACAATTTGTTATATTTAAGGGTGCAGAATTGATTGCCTCAGTGTTCACAGTCTTGCATTTAATTTGAAATTAAAATAGGGATCAAATGTATTTTACAGCTTGAAAGTTAACCCGTGGGGCTGACTATGTAAAAGATTGAGAATGTATGCAAAATTTAGTTTACAGAGAAAAAAAAGACAGACATAAATTATGCTAAGCAAGTTATCATTGAAAACCGTAAGCAACTAGAAGCTGGTTTAAGACCACAATGGATAAGGATTCTGGGTGGCAGAAGTGAGTCAAGTACTCTGGTCCAAAAAAATGTGGATAACGCAATCTGAATTGATCTGAGACTGAGCAGACTTTTGATTGTTCATCTCTAAAGAATCCTGTACGGCTGTGGGCCTGTCCGCAAGATTTACTGAGCTATCGGCTCGCCGCCAATTGCTTCCAACTCCCAACACGCCGTTTCTACGAGCTAAGAACCATAAAAATACCTCATGCTGTTAGCGCCCTCCCAGGCTCCATCAACGACTGCTCAGGCCGTAAACTTTCTAGAGTCTCGCTCGAGGTGTGTCAGATTGTAACAAAATCTTTAATAATTTCCGTATACGAAAAATAGGTGAGAGAGTAACTTGTTCTCTCTCAAGCTTATAAGAACTAATCTAGTGTACAAATTTTATCAGGTTATATGGAATACGCCGGGTTTTATGTCGTACTATATGGAATACTATGCTTTTATGTCAAGTATAAGTCTCCTATATTGCCCTATATTGGACTTCACAAAGTATCAACAAAGCCAAGTATATTCATTGTCAAAAACCAAACAAGGCATAACATTCCACTATTCTTTTCTTTAGATTTAATCATTAGTGCATATTCTCCCTAATTATAATGTATTTTTAAAGTATTACTTGCAAAAAGTTTATGAAACTGCGAAAACAATTTTTCTGCGGTTTAGCTCACACGATATACAGACTGGACTTACCACAAATGATCCTGGGTACATTTTGAAGTATTTCAAGCGTCTGTCGCTTCGCAGCTCCACTCGAGGGGCGAGAGAACACGGTATTCCATATTCGTAAATTTCTTAATCAACGCAGGAATAGCGAAGCGAAACTAAACTGCACACCCACACTCCATAAAGAGAGAAACGAGACATAGCCTACTGTCACAACCAGTGCTAACCAGCCAGGCAGTCATACTGCATACAGGTATCACACATGCATTTCATAAGGTTGCCTGGGATTCACATGCTACTAGCGATCAGCGACCGATAGCTCCGATTTGCCTGCACATGTCCGATCTACAAAGCTTTGGGACTTCTAGTTTTAGTTATCAGCTGGGATGATGATTTTACATTCCTTTCTTTGGGCATGGTTGTTATTTTTGGATTACATTTGGTTAGTACTTTGTTGTATACACAGCTGGAGACTGTATGCAATAAAGTTGTTACGCTGTAGCATTACATTGCTGTCAATAACATCGAATAACAAGACTTGCATATTAATTTTTATTTTCATGTTGTAGTATGCTGTACAGTTTGTTTTGACTATACATACTTCGGCGTGATAGCTGCCATTTTTTAAATTATGATTTGGTTTTCATTTTTAAATGAGATCGAATTTATTATTTTGTCTCCCTACTCAGGCATGTCTGAGAAAAACTCAGAAAAACCTGGACTAGGCCTTCAACTTTGAACAACATGTGTTACTCGCACAAATTTATGATTCATGGCAGTTAACAGCATGGTTTTGATAAAGTATGTTTTTTACAGTGCGATTCGTTCTTGTTATGGTTCACTGAATATCAGTTCTTTCAGAAAGATACACTACTATAGTCCTTTACAACGTCCCCTTTTTCGTAATTATTTTCGGAATTCGTTGTGACCGTTATGCGAATACAGATGGGTCGTCAGTGGAGAAGCTGTCGCCCAAGCCAAGGACGCAACCCTTGCATCAGTAACTGGAACTTCAATAGAATCGGATGTGCAGCTTCTCTCCCTCCAGGAAGGGATGGCAGGCGCACATGAAACAATCGTACAAAATTCTCAGAAGTACATAAAAAGCTGAGAGGTTCCTGAAGAACAAACGCATAAATTATAAACAGTTGGGGACAGAGGTATACCACGCAATAAACAAAACATCTTAACACAGGAGAAAGTTGTCAGGGTTGAAGTTTACTTAACAGCACAGTTTTTCACTGTCCACGTCCGCTCTATCCTTGTTCCTTTTCCACAAAACCACAAAGTCAATCATCATCAGCTATTCCTAATTTAAAATAATTTCTTTAGATGCTTCTTGTTTACAGTTTGTTGTTAACACCACAGGGGTGCGAGTTTAATTTTTGCTTCCTAGACGGTTACCCGGCCTCAACAGGGACACCCTTAAGTTTCGTTTGGAATACAGAGCGTTCGTTCACATCAGATCAGGATACGTGTTTATGAACAACAACGCCCTCGCTGTCCACGCATAGACACACACCAAAGTTCATAACTGCGAGTTTTAAATTGCCGTGTGAAAACATGTATTTTACAATGTTTATCACTTTCCTATATCGAAGCTGTCTTACTTTTCCTTGAGCACATTACAATGTCAGTTCATACACTCGTGATTCGCTTATTTAATGTTTTATATGTTAGTACTGTCAATCTGGGAATGCAAATCTGTCTGACTTGATCACATCCTTACAATACATGTTTGACTGCTATCCCAAACCCCTCACGATTGGAAAACCTATGTAAATCAAAACTAATCACTTTAAAACAAATAATGCAACTAAATGTGAGGTATGGAACATCTAAAGTATCTACGAAACCTCTGTCTCATAGCTACTTCCGTTATTACTTTGTTGGTTGTTATCTCAAGCTACAATGGCCCAGAGAAGCAGCAGCTGCCTAGAGAGAGAGAGCTAGATGTTTTATTGATTCCTTGTTCCACACAAAACTAGCCTGCACTTTCTCTATAGGATGCACAATTCACCGCAAGTCTGAGTCAGGTACGAAACTCTGTAAAACTTCACCGTAGTTCATGAAATTCTGAATCCTAGGCTGAAACACTATCTCTATTTACGGTTACTTTAACTCAGCTTACATAAGCCTAAAATTCACTGTTGTAGTTCAGACTGATTAAACAGTGGAGTAATTCTATAGTTTTCTTTCCATTTCAGTACTAGTTGTGTCATTATTCTTTGTGGATACAGATCACATATTAGCTTATTTTCTCCTATTTTATGACTGCCATGTACCCTTATGTCTGTACAATTAGTGACTTACAGAAGCCGTCCAAACTGCTTCAGCTAATGCTATCTTAGGTTCTTCATATTTTCACCATTTTATGACTTACATTACATTTGTAGCTATGAGAGATTATTCTCTTCACCTTCAGTCTATATACGTAAGAGACGGTTCCCTGGGTAGTAAAAACATGTACTTATCTTTCATTATACAACTACATACAAAGGCTGTATTGTACTTCCTTCCCACTGAATATGTAGAATGTATAACATTGTTGCTTTGTACACCTGTATTCTATGCATATACTTGTTTCTAAATGATTTAAAGTCTTTTATACGGCGTATCCCTTGCGATATACATTCATGACAACTAGTGTGCATATTGAATTAATATTACTGATAATAGTTTACTTCACAAATGATTACCCGTATCCACCAGGCATAGATATAAAATGAACTTAAGTCTATTTCTAATGATAGATAGGTACATTTACACATATAAAACTACCTTCCCATCATGTTAGTAGCTTTTCATTACATCCTTATGAGGATACAGTCCTCTCACGGTGACTATGAAATTCTAGCCTTCCAGATAAGATCACGAAATTAGCATGTTAACTTTAAGGCAAATAGCCTTTTCTCTCGTAAATAATTCAGTGATGAGAACATGTAAATAATTCACATATATAGTCAATAACACTTGTGTATGGCTCTATTCATTGTAAACTTAAAATACCTTTAAATGCGTTCCTCTTAGCTACATCACAAAGTGAAATTAAACTTCTACATCTACATATACATCTACAAGATTACTCTGCAATTCACATTTATGTGCTTGGCAGAGCGTTCATCGAACCACAATCATACTATCTCTCTACGATTCCACTCGCGAACAGCGCGCGGGAAAAACGAACACCTAAACCTTTCTGTTCGAGCTCTGACTTCTCTTATTTTATTATGTTAATCATTCCTACCTATGTAGGCTGGGCTCAACAAAATATTTTCGCATTCGGAAGAGAAAGTTTGTGACTGAAATTTCGTAAACAGACCTCGCCGCGACGAAAAACGTCTATGCTTAAATGACTTTCATCTCAACTCGCGTATCATATCTGCCGCACTCTCTCCCCTATTACGTGATAATACAAAACGAGCTGCTCTTTTTTGCACCCTTTCGATGTCGTCCGTCAATCCCATCTGGTAAGGGTCCCACACCGTGCAGCAATATTCGAACAGAGGACGAGCGAGTGTAGTGTAAGCTGTCTCTTTAGTTGACTTGTTGCATCTTCTAAGTGCCCTGCCAATGAAACGCAACCTTTGGCTCGCCTTCCCCACAATATTATCTATGTGGTCTTTCTAACTGAAGTTGTTCGTAATTTTAGCACCCAGGTACTTAGTTGAATTGACAGTCTTGAGAATTGTACTATTTATCGAGTAATCGAATTCCAACGGATTTCTTTTGGAACTCATGTGGATCTCCTCACACTTTTCGTTATTTAGCGTCAACTGCGACCTGCCACACCACACAGCAATCATTTCTAAATCGCTTTGCAACTGATACTGGTCTTCGGATGACCTTACTAGAGGATAAATTACAGCATCATCTGCGAACAACCTAAGAGAACTGCTCAGATTGTCACCCAGGTCATTTATACAGATCAGGAACAGCAGAGGTCGCAGGACGCTTCCCTGGAGAATAGCTGATACCACTTCAGTTTTACTCATCTACGTCTACATCTACATTTATACTCCGCAAGCCAGCCAATGGTGTGTGGCGGAGGGCACTTTACGTGCCACTGTCATTACCCCCCTTTTCTGTTCCAGTCGCGTATGGTTCGCGGGAAGAACGACTGTATGAAAGCCTCCGTGCGCGCCCGAATCTCTCTAATTTTACATTCGTTATCTCCTCGGAAGGTATAAGTAGGGGGAAGCAATATATTTGATACCTCATTCAGAAAAGCCCCCTCTCGAATCCTGGCGAGCAAGCTACACCGCGATGCAGAGCGCCTCTCTTGCAGAGTTTGCCACTTGAGTTTAGTAAACATCTCCGTAACTCTATCACTGTTACCAAATAACCCTGTGACGAAACGCGCCGCTCTTCTTTGGATCTTCTCTATCTCCTCCGTCAACCCGATCTGGTACGGATCCCTCACTGATGAGCAATACTCAAGTATAGGTCGAACGAGTGTTTTGTAAGCCACCTTCTTTGTTGATGGACTACGTTTTCTAAGGACTCTCCCAATGAATCTCAACCCGGTACCCGCCTTACCAACAATTAATTTTATATGGTCATTCCACTTCAAATCGTTCCGCACGCATATTCCCAGATATTTTACAGAAGTAACTGCTACCAGTGTTTGTTCCGCTATCATATAATCATACAATAAAGGATCCTTCTTTCTATGTATTCGCAATACATTACATTTGTCTATGTTAAGGGTCAGTTGCCATTCCCTGCACCAAGTGCCTATCCGCTGCAGATCTTCCTGCATTTTGCTACAATTTTCTAATGCTGCAACTTCTCTGTATACTACAGCGTCATTCGCGAAAAGCCGCATGGAACTTCCGACATTATCTACTAGGTCATTTATATATATTGTGAAAAGCAGCTACACAGCTGGTCTGATATTCCGTAGGCTCTTACTTCGTTTATCAGGCGACAGTGCGGAACTGTATCGAACGCCTTCCGGAAGTCTAGGAAAATAGCACCTACCTGGGAGCCTGTATCTAATATTTTCTGGATCTCATGAACAAATAAAGCGAGTTGGGTCTCACACGATCGCTGTTTCCGGAATCTATGTTGATTCCTACAGAGTAGATTCTGGGTTCCCAAAAACGACATGATACTCGAGCAAAAAACATGTTCTAAAATTCTACAACAGATCGACGTCAGAGATATAGGTCTACAGTTTTGCGAATCTGCTCGACTACCCTTTTTGAAGACTGGGACTACCTGTGCTCTTTTCCAATCATTTGGAGCCTTCCGTTCCTCTAGAGACTTGCGGTACACGGCTGTTGGAAGGGGGGCAAGTTCTTTCGCGTACTCTGTGTAGAATCGAATTGGTATCCCGTTAAGTCCAGTGGACTATCCTCTCTTGAGTGATTCCAGTTGCTTTTCTATTCCTTGGCCACTTATTTCGATGTCAGCCATTTTTTTCGTTTGTGCGAGGATTTAGAGAAGGAACTGCAGTGCGGTAGTCCTCTGTGAAACAGCTTTGGAAAAAGGTGTTTAGTATTTCAGCTTTACGCGGGTCATCCTCTGTTTCAATGCCATCATCATCCCGGAGTGTCTGGATATGTTGTTTCGAGCCACTTACTGATTTAACGTAAGACCGGAACTTCCTAGGATTTTCTGTCAAGTCGGTACATAGAATTTTACTTTCGAATTCACTGAACGCTTCACGTATAGCCCTCCTTACGCTAACTTTGACATCGTTTAGCTTCTGTTTGTCTGAGAGGTTATGGTTGTGTTTAAACTTGGAGTGAAGCTCTCTTTGCTTTGGCAGTAGTTTTCTAACTTTGTTGTTGAACCACGGTGGGTTTTTCCCGTCCCTCACAGTTTTACTCGGCACGTACCTGTCTAAAACGCATTTTACAATTGCCTTAAACTTTTTCCATAAACACTCAACATTGTCAGTGCCGGAACAGAAATTTTCGTTTTGATCTGTTAGTTAGTCTGAAATCTGCCTTCTATTACTCTTGCTAAACATATAAACCTTCCTTCTTTTTTTTATATTCCTATTAACTTCCATATTCATGGATGCTGCAAAGGCCTTATGATCACTGATTCCCTGTTCGAACTTACAGAATCGAAAAGTTCGGGTCTGTTTGTTATCAGTAGGTCCAAGATGTTATCTCCATGAGTCGGTTCTCTGTTTAATTGCTCGAGGTAATTTTCGGATAGTGCACTCAGTATAATGTCACTTGATGCTCTGTCCCTACCACCTGTCCTAAACATCTGAGTGTCCCAGTCTATATCTGGTAAATTGAAATCTCCACCTAAGACTATAATATGCTGAGAAAATTTATGTGAAATGTATTCCAAATTTTCTCTCAGTTGTTCTGCCACTAATGCTGCTGAGTTGGGAGGTCGGTAAAAGGAGCCAATTATCAACCTAGCTCAGTTGTTGAGTGTAACCTCCATCCATAATATTTCACAGGAACTATCTACTTCTACTTCACTACAGGATAAACTACTACTAACAGCGACAAACACGCCACCACCGGTTGCATGCAATCTATCCTTTCTAAACACCGTCTGTGCCTTTGTAAAAATTTCGACTGAATTTATCTCTGGCTTCATTCAGCATTCTGTACCTATAACCTTTTCAGCTTCTGTGCTTTGTATCAGCTCTTGAAGTTCCGGTACTTTACCAATGCAGCTTCGACAGTGTACAATTACAATACCGATTGCTGCTTGGTCCCCGCATGTCCTGACTTTGCCCTGCACCCTTTGAGGCTGTTGTCCTTTCTGTACTTGCACGAGGCCATCTAACCTAAAAAACCGCCCAGTCCACGCCACACAACCCCTGCTGCCCGTGTAGCCGCTTGCTGTATGTAGTGGACTCCTGACCTATTCAGCGGAACCCGAAATCCCACCACCCTATGGCGCAAGTCGAGGAATATGCAGCCCACACGGTCGCAGAACCGTCTCAGCCTCTGATTCAGACCCTCCACTCGGCTCTGTACCAAAGGTCCGCAGTCAGTCCTGTCGACGATGCTGCACATGGTGAGCTATGCTTTCATCCCGCTAGTGAGACTAGCAGTCTTCACCAAATCAGATAGTCGCCGGAAGCAGAGAGGATTTCCTCCGATACATAGCGACACACATCATTGGTGCTGACATGAGCGATTACCTGCAGATGGGTGCACCCGTACCCTTCATGGCACCTGGAGGGACCCTTTCCACATCTGGAATGACTTCCCCCGTTATTCACACGGAGTGCACATTGGTTTTCTTCCCCTCTCTTGGTGCCATATCCCTAAGGGGCCCCATTACGCGCCTGTCGTTGGAGCTCCCAACTACCAATAAGCCCACCCTCTGCGACTGCCCGGATCTTGCAGACCGAGGGGCAACCTCTGGAACAGGACAAGCAGCCATCTCTGGCCGAAGATCAGTATCAGCCGGAGACAGAGCCTGAAACCGGTTTATCAGACAAACTGGAAAGGCCTTCCGTTCAGTCCTCCGGAATGTCTTTCGCCCCCTGCCACACCTAGAGACGACCTCCCACTCTACCACAGGTGAGGGATCAGCCTCAATCTGGGCAGTATCCCGGGCAGCCACAGTCGTAGTCCGATTGGGGGATGCGTGGAACGAGCTGGCCGCCGCGACAAACCCCCATGCGGAACCCCACTGTGATGCCCATTGGCAACAGCCTCAAGCTGTGTGGCCGAAGCCAATATTGCCTGAAGCTGGGAGCGAAGCGATGCCAACTCAGCCTGCATCCGAACACAGCAGTTGCAGTCCCTATCCATGCTAAAAACTGTTGTGCAAAGAACATCTGAATTAATCTACAGAGATCACAAACAAATTGACACAAAATTCAAACGGTTATTAAAATACAAGATTGCCTAGTAAATGCAGTAATGCTGCTACTTGCGCACTGCTGACACACTGCTTGGCGGCGGAAGGAGACTACGCGATTTTACACTATTCAAGTACTAAAACGCAGTGCTACAACTCTCAAATACTATAATACGCCCGAAACGTATGAATTAAACAATGCAAGTACCAAAAACACTCAAAGAAATTAAGAATTAAACTATGTAACAAATGAGTGAGCTAGGAGTATACGATTTGCTGCTGCAGATGCTTATCCAACGGCGGCAGGTAGCACTCGATGATTTGCCTTCTATTACTACGAACTGCGACCTTCCTGACAGGAAATCACGAATCCAGTCGCACAACTGAGACGATACCCCATAGGCCTGCAACTTGATTAGAAGTCGCTTGTGAGGAATGGTTCAAAAGTTTTCCGGAAATCTAGAAATACGGAATCAACTTGAGATCCCGTAACGATAGCGGCCATTACTTCGTGCGAATAAAGAGCTAGCTGCGTTGCACAAGAACGAGGTTTTCTGAAACCATGCTGATTACGTATCAATAGATCGTTCCCTTCGAGGTGATTCATAATGTTTGAATGCAGTATATGCTCCAAAACCCTACTGCAAACCGACGTCAATGATATAGGTCTGTAGTTCGATGGATTACTCCTACTACCCTTCTTAAACACAGGTGCGACCTGCGCAATTTTCCAATCTGTAGGTACAGATCTATCGGTGAACGAGAGGTTGTATATGATTGCTAAGTAGGGAGCTATAGTATCAGCGTAATCTGAAAGGAACCTAATCGGTATACAATCTGGACCTGAAGACTTGCCCATATCAAACGATTTGAGTTGCTTCGCATTCCCTAAGGTATCTACTTCTAAGAAACTCATGCTAGCAGCGGTTCGTGTTTGAAGTTCTGGAATATTCCATTCGTCTTCCCTGGTGAAGGAATTTCGGAAAACTGCGTTCAATAACTCCGCTTTAGCTGCACAGTCGTCGGTAACAGTAGCATCGACACTGCGCAGCGAAGGTATTGACTGCGTCTTGCCGCTTGTGTACTTTACATACGACCAGAATTTCTTCGGATTTTCTACCAAATTTCGAGACAATATTTCGTTGTGGAACCTATTAAAGGCATCTCGCATTGAAGTCCGTGCCAAATTTCGCGCATCGGTAAATTTTAGCCAATCTTCGGGATTTCGCGTTCTGAACTTCGCATGCTTTTTCCGTTGCCTCTGCAACAGCGTTCGGACCTGTTTTGTGTACCATGGGGGATCAGTTCCATCTCTTACCAATTTATGAGGTATGAATCTCTCAATTGCTGTTGCTACTATATCTTTGAATTTGAGCCACGTCTCGTCTACATTTGCATAGTCAGTTCGGAAGGAATGGAGATTGTCTCTTAGGACGGCTTCTAGTGACACTTTATCCGCTTTTTTAAATAAAATTATTTTGTGTTAACGACCTTGTCATCACTAATCCCTGTATCAGTCATGATGCTCTCTATTAGCTCTGGATTGTTTGTGGCTAAGAGGTCGAGTGTGTTTTCGCAACCATTTACAATTCGCGTGGGTTCGTGGACTAACTGCTCGAAGTAATTTTCCGAGAAAGCATTTAAGACAATCTGGGAAGATGTTTTCTGCCTACCACCGGTTGTGAACAAGTATTTTTGCCAACATATCGAGGGAAGGTTGAAGTTACGAGACGATTTTCTCTGAACTATTCAGCAACTATATCATCGCAGTCTGGGGGTCGGTGGAAGGAGCCATTCATTAACTTAGTTCGGCTGTTAAGTATAACCTCCACCCATACCAATTCGCACGGAGTATCTACTTCGACTTCACTACAAGATAAACCACTACTGACAGACACAAACACTCCACCACCAATTCTGCCTAATCTATCTTTCCTGAACAACGTCTAGGACTTCGTAAAAATTTCTGCAGAACTTATTTCAGGCTTTAGCCAGCTTTCTGTACCTATAACGATTTCAGCTTCTGTGCTTTCTATTAGCGCTTGAAGCTCAGGGACTTTCCCAGCACAACTACAATAATTTACAACTACAATTCCGACTGTTCCTTGATCCAAGCACGTCCTGTATTTGCCATGCACCCTTTGAGATTGCAGTCCACCCCGTACTTTCCCGAGGCCTTCTAACCTAAAAAGCTCCCAGTCCACGCCACACAGCCTCCGCTACCCGTGTAGCCGCCAGCTGAGTGTAGTGAACTCCTGACCTATTCATCGGAACCCGAAACCCCACCACCCTATGGCGCAAGTCAAGGAATCTGCAGCCAACACGGTCACAAAACCGTCTGAGCCTCTTATTCAGACCCTCCACCCGGCTCTGCACCAAAGGTCCGCAGTCGGTTCTGTCGACGATGCTGCAGATGGTGAGCTCTGCCTTCATCTCGTAAGCAAGACCGGCAGCCTTCACCAAATCAGATAGCCGCTGGAATCCAGAGAGAATTTCCTCAGATCCAAAGCGACACACGTCATTAGTGCCGACATGTGCCACCACCTGCAGCTGGCTGCCAAGAAATAATTGTCATGATGTATACATTGCCTATTCGATTCAGTAAGGTCTAATGGTGAAATAAGGACTAAGGAAAATCTATTGCAGAAGTTAGGCTCATTAATTGGCAGGTATGCCTTTTATATTTTCTAATAGTCATCGAGCAGAACCAAAATGGCTTACAACAATGTTCGATTTATGCGTGAAAGTGTCTCTCTAATATAGCTCGATTGACAATCAAAGATATGGAAATCTTGTTTAAATGACTCGAAATAAAATGGATTGTCATAAACTGTCTACTTCATATAGATTACTGTATATGACAGGAAAATATAAAGAAGTAATTCTTATTGAGAATGTACAACAACAAAGAAATTACCATTTAATCTCTGCAAAAAACTTAAATATACTTTCTGGTAGTCTGTTATTATAATAGTAATCAGATTCTTCTTCACACAATGACCGGAATTTTGCTATTACCTGTGTATAGCCCATATAAATCACACTTTACTGCATATAAGTCAGTTTTTCAGTTGTACATGGAAACAATCTGTTTTGCAATCGAGTGTGAATTCGTCTGTGGACTGACAATTTATGTTCACATACTACTAAGGAAGATGATCATACAAAATTCTAGAATCAAGTGAACGTAGGTGTTGTTTAATACACAAGTCTTTCCACCATACATAAGAAGATACCTGTTTTGTGTAGTCCATATAGTATTCTGTTGGAAAAAGCATTCGGCTGATCGAAATAAACGAAAAATTGCTCATAGTAACGCCAGTGTCTTATCCGAAGACTTCACTCATTGTTGCATAGAAGTCTAGAGCCTGTGTTTCTTTCTCCTGACCAAGTGGTTCCCTCTTAAACCGGGTGCCTCAAGGTCACAGCATCTTTCGTGGAAGATTTGCCTAACGGAGAAAGTGTATTACATTCTGGGCAGCGTCTGCTTCCCTAAAAAGGGTATCAAAGACTTAATGTACGGCCGAAAGTTCAGCCTAATCGGCTTCAACCTTGTGTATGGCTTCTGCCACTGGTCGCAACAGACGCCTCATCAGATTACTGGCTCATTTCATCTACTACCACATAAGTTTTAAGTGTTCCGTCACACTGCATAGTTGGGCATGAAATAGTTTCTAACACAGCTTCTTTATTATTTAGTAAACTGTCCAAAAAAAAAAAAAACACAGAACCTTCCCAACGGGTTGGTGATCGAAGTTTTAGCATCATAGAAATTTCATCGTTTTTCTCATTCCTCTTTATTTTTAATAGGACATTGGGAACATAGCGCTTCTTAAAGAATTTTACTATTTTCTTTGCCATACGGAAGCACTCTTCCAGCGTTCTCAGTGACATTGTATCCTTGTTTGAGTTACAGATATACAGTATTGAAAAAAATTAGAGCAGAAAAGGACCATAATAAAAAAGTTATGTATCATGGATTACAGACTAGCATCAGTTATCTGTAGTTAACACGGAAAAAATAATGAATTGCAACATATATAAAAGTTCGACATAGAGTCAAAAATTTTGATACAAATAATTTCTGCTTATGAATTGATCAGTAACTAGACGCTTGTGCTACCCTCTTGGAAACATTCAGCTATTTATGAGAAATCTATATGCATTGTTATGGTAACTATCAGACAAGAAGAAACAGGTATCAGTTTGTAGAGATTTCACTGTAGTCTTCTTAATAGATATGGACAGAGGAAAATGAATTGGAATCATTATTTGAGTATTTCATATAATTTCATTAGTCAGTTTTTTACCTTGAGCCGCAGCTTATGAGTTGGTTTAAACCTTGACTGTTACTCTGCGTTTGGTTTCCCGCAATTATTGCGGTTATGCCATGGTTCTTCCTCTTTCTACGTGTGGAGCAACAGTGTGTATCGATATTCGCACCTTGTACTGTCTTTGGTCTGATCTTATGGTTTCTGGCTAGCCGGTGTGAGGCAGTCGGTGTGGGTCAGCCAGGAAATCTCCACGCAGCGCAGTGGGCTCGGTACACTGGCGGTCTCTACGCAGTGTCGGACTGTGTGGGAGCTGTTCCGATTGCTACTAGGTTCGTGGCTCACTGACCCAGGATATCAAAATTGAGTGGTGACTCAATTACAGAAGCCACTTGTTCACATTGTGCCGTTGGTTTTCGTGGTAGGCTGTGGGGGGTATTCCCGTGAGCAACAGCTAGTGTTCAAGTTGGCGAAAGTTTGAACATCATCCGGTGGAGTTAAACTGTATTTTGGTTATTTGAAGTCCAAGTGCACCGGCGGAATTTTCTGCCTTATGGCCGTTAGCGTTCCGGTTACCTGCCCTTGCCGCTGACATAAAATTCGGGCAGTGTCCTTTCCTCACCGTGTTGTCGCTGTCCAAACACGTGTGTGTAGTTTTGACAACTTATGCATATTTGGTTGAGAGCGGCTACGCCTTTTACGTTTCTGCTTTGGAGTTCCTTGTGTACTGGTCGGGTGGAAAGGAAGTCGTCTTATCGGTGTGTCTGTTGACTGTCTCTTGGTTGGGTTGCCGGCAGATCGGATATACAGTAGTTGGGCCGACTACCTGTCTCCCCTAAGCAAACATTAATATTTCAAGTGCAGACCGACCCCTGGAAACTTCTGAGCGCTGGTGGCTGTACTGTCTTTTCTTATTGGTGTTTGATTGTGTATTGTAATGGCTCATAGCTGACGGTTTGAATTTGTATGCTTTTAGTTGGTTTTAAATAATGGGCCTTCAGCCGTTTTTTAAAATTGGAAGTTCCTTACTTGTCAAGTCTTGCATTGTTTGGGCCTTCAGCCTCATTTAAAATATTCGTTTGGATAAAGGTTTGGGACTTCTGCCTTTTGAAAATTCATTGTAGTTGTGTTTTTCAATCATGGACTTTCAGCAATCTTAAATTTAAAATTCCTGCTTCTTAAGTCTTAAGGATAAAGCCTTGGGCTTACTGCCTTGTAAAAAAATATTGTAATTGTGTTTTGAACCACAGACCTTCAGCTGTTTTAAAAGTAAAATTCCTTATTGTTAAGTCTTAGATTGTTTGGGCCTCCAGCCTCCTTTTTAAAATTATTTAAGGATTAAGCTTTGGGCCTTCTGCCTTTGAAAATTTATTGTAGTCGTGTTTTAAATCATGGGCTTTCAGCTGTTTTAAAAATTAAAAAGTTTATGCCCTTAAGTCATACGATTGTGTGACATATTCAGTCGATAGTTCAGCTCGGAAATTTGCTCTGTAATGTTTGGGCAACTAAATAAAGTTATATGTGTTCGAGTGTAACTGATAGCCGCTCATTTTTGGCCCCTTTCCACAATTCCAACTACCTGTTCTATCCTGCGTATTTAACCAGGCATTTCACACCTCATCTTCAGCAAGATGGTAAGACACTGATTAATAATATTTTTGTACAACGTTCAGGCTGAAACAATTACTATGTATGCAATTGTTAGTGGACTATCTGATCATGAAGCAGTACTAATGGAAATAAATAGTAAGCACATTACAGCCCTGAGTTAGGTACATGTTAAGCAGTGAGACTTCTAAATGAGAACAGGTTCTAATGTTTTAAGAGTACATTAGAAGAGGTATTATGGGATGCTAGCATCGAATTCAATTTATTCCATAGTAAATTTGGGTCAATATTTGAAAGTTGCTTTCCAGAAGAGCTGTACAGAAATTCCCTTAAAAAGCAAGTAAGCCATTGTAACTAAGGGAAAGAAAATGACATATAAGAGGAAGAGGGTAATTTGAGTAAAGGTCGAAATAAGTCAAAATCTGACATTAATCACACACTACAAAATACTATAACGTTTTAAGGAAAGTCAATGAAATGTCAATAAGTATACACATTGTAACAGAAATGAATAAACGTAATAAGTAATGTCCTTAACAACACATGTAAAATCGCTGGCACTCAGAATTATGCCAGACATTTATACAAATGTTAAAACACTTCAAAAGAAAAGTGACAAGATAGACTTAAATAATTATGGTCCCATTTCCTTACTGATATCTTTTTCCAATATATTCAGACAAGAAATGTGCTCACGTGTAGTCTCACATTTAAGGAGAAACAGTTTACTTAGCGTATCAATGTCAGGATTCCAGAAGAGATGCTCTATGCATAATGCCATGTACATTCACTCATCAAATATTACAAGCCTTCAATAATAAAATATCGCCAACTGGAATTATTTGTGTTCTTTCAAAGGCAATTGGTTGTGTAAACCATGTTACACTCCTTTATAGTACTGATGGCGGTACACGCGACTCATTTGAATCATACTTATCACACAGACTCCAGAAGGGTAATAAATTCTTGTTACTGAGGAGAAACCAAAATGAGAGTCCCAAAGAGATCAGTTTTGGATCTACTCCTACTCATTATATATGTTAATAAACATCATTGTAACATTCGATAAGCAGAATTGGTACCTTTTTCCATGCGATACTAGTCTTAAAGACAGAAAGCCACAGAATATGTTATTAATGATATTTTTCAAAGAAATATAAGTGGTTTTCTGCAAATGTAAGTGGTTTTCCCTAAATTTTGAGAAAACACGCTACATTCAGCTCTGCGCAAGAAATAGAGGCACACTAACAATTAGTCTAGCATGTGAACAGGAGTCAGTAATAGTGGTGTACCTAGCATGGGTGGGACCTAGGGCAAATATCAGCAGTGACACTCCACTAATAAAACCTCTTAAAATCAATAAAACTCAATACGTGTCAAGTATGAATTGAAATAAGACAAATAAAGTCCTTATAGCCATTAATCATCAAATTACAATGTACAGTGTGTAAATTTTTAAGTTGACAAACCAGAATAACTCGAAAAATAAGATTCACACGAAAAAATGTGTAGAATCCAAAGTTGATTATTTTTCGAGAGCAACATCTGCTGGTGCTAAAACTAGCCTGCTACCACAGCCCCCTGGGGGTGGGGCGGGAGGCAACTTTAAAATTTCAAATGGGAACCTCCATTTTTTATTGCGGAATCAGATTCTACATAAAAAACTACCACCATTTTGTCTTAAAGATTTGTTTTGATTCTTGGTAGTTGGCGCTGTTGTTCAAGAAAATCCATGTTCTCATTTTTGCGTGGAAAATGGTTACGAATAGATAAGAAGTACTTATTTACTTTGTTAATTTTGATTCGCTGATACTAAAACTCTCCCTCTCTCCCCAAAGGTTGGGGTTTGAGAGAGAGGAATTAGAGTTTTACAAATGTTGACTCAAATATTAATTTTTTCCAAAGTTCAGAGAAGTTTTGTTTGTTTCTTGGTCATGAGGCCACAGAACTTTTAATTATCAAACAAATCATCTGACTAGCTAACTAACTAACCGAACATCCTACTTACTAACGAGTTTTAGTTTTAGCGAATCAAAATTTACTAAGTAAATAAGTATTTTTTATCTATCTGTAACCATTTCCCACGCAAAAATGAGAACATGGATTTTTCTTGAATTACGGTGCCAACTACCAAGAATCAAAACAAATGTTTCAGACAAAATGTATGTAGTTTTTTATGTAGAATCTGATTCTGCAATAAAAAAATGAGGTTTCTCAGTTGAAATTTTAAAGTTGCCTCCCGCCCCACCCCCAGGGGGCTGGGGTGTTGGGCTAATTTTAGCACCAACAGATGTCCCCCTCGAAAATAACCAACTTTGGATTCTACACGTTTTTTCATGTGAAGCTTATTTTTCGAGCTAATCTGGTTTGCCAACTTAAAATTTACACCCTGTATATGAAAAGGGAGTGGTGCCAGGACTGACAGCTGGGATAGGCCATTTTTGAGAGTACGGACAGAACTGGATCATTCATTAACATGTACTGTAATTCTGCTATTGCTAAGTATATTCTGGATTGAGAATGCCTGTGACAAATGGAATCATATGGAAATGAACGAGCTGTTACAGTTACTGCTTTTTTTAATTTCCCTTCTGAATGTCTCGTCTGAAGATGAATATTTTGAAATTTCCACTAGTCAGTCAGCAATTGTGTTGGGGTTTATGTGAGCAGCAGCGCCCAAACGCCTGAGGAGACTCCACCCCTTCTTACTGGAGTGTTAAAAGTTTGTTTCTTCTCTAGTCTCGTTCTATCTCTGTGCCCTGATGAAATTTAATAATTGTATTACTTTGTTTCCAGTCAGAGGATGTCCAGTTTCTTCATCTCTCTTTAGCAATATTTCCCATATCGACCAACTCGGTATATAAACCTTACGAAAACCCCCGTTGTATATATTTCTTGGGTGTCTCTTTCAGCATGGCTGCAAGTGTCCTACAGTATAAGGACCATTTTGAATGATCAATTTCACCTCTTTATGGAACCTCTCTTAGTTTGCATTTCTAATATTCCATCGTTTTAGTTTGGTGGTTTTAATGACTGACATTTGAAGACCCATAGTGAGGAAGACAGGCTTATGCTGACTGTTACGGAAACTGTTCAACACTTTATGGCAACGGGGTATTGGGCTGTCGGATTGGTCTCTACTGATGAAACAGAGGTCCGGATTGTAGTCTTTCTGCCATCTAGCTGTGTGGACAATATTGCTGTTTTTGGCATCGTATACTAAGTACTGGTAGTTAGCTTCCGCCCATTCTACCACTATCTCTGTTTGTTTCTGGACAAACAGTTTAGGTGGGTCAAGATAAAAGGGACACCCTGCAAATAAATGTGATACTTAGGAACTTGTTTAGCTTTGACATATTCTAGTTTTGTATTGGAAAGTTGTGCACCTGATTAACTTCATGAGTCGTATGACTCGTCTTGATCTAAAATTCTACAGATAACATTTTATGTTAACCTTAAAACATTTAATATTACGCTGTAATCGGTAATGTTTAATAAATAAGTAAATAAAAATAAAATAGAGTCTTATATTTTTGTAAAGCCCCTTTGTGCTAAAAGCAAAGGGACCAATGAAAGATAGAATCTGGGGACCGTGTTCGTTATCTCGGAGTTCTGTTAGTGTAAGAGACAACTCTTGAGGTTTTAATACGAAAAATGCGAATCAGGAATGCTGTAAAACCGGAGAGGCAGCAGGAAATAACTTTTTCCTCATTTTCAGTTATAACTGCTACGACGAAGAATGTGACTGTTTTTTGATTGAATTCACGAGTTGTTGGCTAGGATATAACTGCTTTGTTGCATTTTAAATGAGCAATAATTATGCAAATAAGTAAAATTACCATTTGAACTGAGCTGCCTTGGGTTATTAAAACTTTATTTATATGCGCTGGTGCCAGATCCCAGGCAGACCGTTATACAACACAAATGAGGTAGCAGTGTGTTACGCGGGCGAGGTTCTTAACTGGTGCAAATTTCCGTCGCGTATCAGTCACCCTAAGACTGGCGATCATTCTACATATTGCCAACCTTATCTTCTACAGGGAATCCTGAGTTCAATTTTCACTTCACAAATAACACCGAAGGTGTTCCTGGGGGATACATTTGGTGTGTCCAACTATGGTTGATGCAGCATCAAGTTACTACCCGTAAGGAACGATTTTTAATTCTAGGAATAAAGGCAATCATATCTCTAGAGGATATGTTACTTTACTATTAAAAATAACTATTTCTGAAAGTGTCACATGCGGTCAAGCTGTCTTGTCACGGCTCGCGTGGCTACCCCAGTCGGAGGTTCGAGTCCTGCCTCGAGCATGGGTGTGTGTGGTGTCCTTAGCGTAAGTTAGTTTAAGTTAGATTAAGTAGTGCGTAAGCCTAGGGACCGATGACGTCAGCAGGTTGGCCGCATAGTCCCTACGACAAATTTCCATTGAAAGTATCACAGCTCATGCACATACACTAAGCGGCGGCTATTTGTTAAGTAAATTTTATGAAAATATTTACGTTTCATTAGAAACCTAGCTGTGATGGCTTCGATGAGGATGAAATAATCATTCAGTACATTGATGCTCCAGTTCGGTTGATATGGAACCTTTACTAATTGGCATCTTATTCATTTTTAAAGGGACTCACTATGGCACAAGCTATATTATAGGTTAGCGTTTCATCGATGATATAGCAGGGATGTTGGATAGTCGGCCAAATGCCGTGCACGACTGGAAGGAAGATCCGGATACTATCGTTATCTTGTATGCAATTCACATCGTATGTCTTCAATTACTTCTAATCATTACAAATTAATTGTGAAGTTCAGCGGAACGTACTTGGTAAAGATTATCATAAATATCTTCTGTAATTTGACTTTTTGTTGTACAATTTGTGTCTGTATGGTGTAGTAGCACCTAAGGTCGGCTAATAAACCCCAAGGCAAATCTATCTTTGGGCATAGTATCAATTCTTATAAGAAAGATGGTACACTCACACATACACAGAGCGAGAGAGAGGTCTACATTTTTTTATTTCCGTCTGGGGCAATGGATTATACTGCCCAAAAAAGAAACTAAAAATATTTCCTGTCCCATTGGTGCCAACAAGATTTTTAGAAAGGTTTCTCTTGATTAAGAGGCGAATGCTGAAGCCGGAAACTTCTCTCATCTTTGTTTTTCTGGCCATTTGGCTTAAAAGTACAAAGTTCAACTCGTCTCTCTACGAGCCTTAGCGAGAAACTAAAAAATACGAAGAAAAAATATTGCAGTTACAAATTCTACTGGGAATCCTTCTGTCACAAGTCGTTGGGTTTGGGCTGAGAGGAGAATGGAGTTGTATGGTGAACCGACACCATAACTTAAGGTAGGGAATGAAATGTCAAATAGAGAAGCGATAAGACTAGGAAATCCTTTACTCTCATCCACACTGAACTGATGAAGGGATAGTGTAATGTAATATGTCATAACCTGCATAGTACTTTTGTCACTTCTTGTTAATATTACTTAACATTTATATGTAGAATTTTGACTACTGATACGCACTAGGCGTTGAAGACCATTGTTTATCGGCGTGACGTACGTAAGGAAGGGATTCTGGACGCAACCAGCAAGCGTGGAACCAATTACAGAGAGACTAGTGTACCTTGGCTCTCACTAAAGTTGTCACTGAACAGCGTATCTATTCAAGTACTCAACTAAAAAAGGTTCAAATGGTTCAAATGGCTCTGGGCACTATGGGACTTAACAGCTGTGGTCATCAGTCCCCTAGAACTTAGAACTACTTAAACCTAACTAACCTAAGGACGTCACACACATCCATGCCCGAGGCAGGATTCGAACCTGCGACCGTAGCAGTCACACGGTTCCGGACTGCGCGCCTAGAACCGCGAGACCACCGCGGCCGGCACTAAAAAAGGAAATGAACATTAGGTTTCTCTTACGACTATGTTTCTTTCAGTATCTGGTAACTGTTTGTAATACATCGTTCTAATTTAAACAGAAGCTTCATACACCTTCTCGCAGCGTTGGTGCTGGGAAAACCTGTGTTCGTGTTTGTGAGTAGGATGGACTTGTACAACGGTTGGCAACCATGGAGGTAAGAAAAAAAGAAAAGTGTTATCATTACGCCACAAACTATAAGCCATTTGCGTAACCCAAAACATTAGGTTCATCACATTGAAACGTCCCCTTAGAAAAATTAATGAATTACTGTGGTGATAAACCTCTTACATTATTTCATTTTCAGACAGCTGAGCAGAACTGAACGTACTCAGACATTTCGCTCTTTATCTATTCTGATCAACACTAAACAGACATACAATATTTTTAGCTCAACGCAGTCTGACTTTCAATAACTCCTACAAAAGAATGGCCCTGTCTAACAATAACCTATACCTTTCATGAATCACTTACCTCACAAAAATCTTCGTTATTCGAACTGCTGCAATACAGCGAGCGCCAACACTGCCAGCTAAATAAAAGATTCAAACTACTGAAGGCACTAACTACTGATAGGCATAGTTAGCAAATGAAAGATTTTGATAGAGAACAAACAATGTATTTACCTTAATAGTGTTCAAAAGTCATAATATATATATCTGTTCATGACATCCAGTCTTACAAATTTAATGTCTCTGATGGACACACGTCCAGATCATCCGCTCTCAAAACTCCGCCATCTCTCTCCCCACATCCACCACTGCTGGCGGCTCACCTCCAACTGCGCAACTCTACGCGCTGTTAACAGCAAACTGCCCAACACTACAACAGCTTATACTCCAAAAATGCAAACCAACCACAGCCTTCACACAGCACAGTCAGTGATTTTCGTACAGAGCGGTACGTGGCGTTACCAACATAAAAACCTAAACAGCCTGCTTACAGCATTTACACCTCCATGGCTCACCGCGATGGTACTTCCCCCCTGATGTCACTCTGACGTGCCAGTGCCCAGTTTCGACCATTGGGGATGTCTACCGACTTTTGTGGTCGTATTCCAAATAGCTTCTGGTGCTTTGTGTGGAGACTTTGTTGTTTCATCAAAAATGCCAGCTTGTGTCATTTTCGTCTGTACTACTTGATCCTGTAGTAATCTAAAACTTAAAGAACGCACATTTCATTCGTAAGTGGAACATTACAACCGATATTTTCGTTTGAGTACATGACTTATGGCTGCGATGTTTACTTTTATTGTAGTAGCTTTTTATTTACCCTGTAGGTTACTGTTATTGGCTACGTACTGAATGACGCATTATAATTATGCAAGATTTCAATGTGAGATGATGTGTAAACTACAGTGAGTCTAATGCACTGACAATCTAATGAAACAAGAATTCTATTCTGCATGGAGGTATACCTCTATTCAGTTCCATTTCTTTGATGTTTCAGTAATCGTTCTCTTTGTTGACAGGCACAAGATAGGATAATAGGATAGATGTCTTGGTTCTTTCAGCATTGCACAAATTTATGAACTAACAAAGATGATGTAGGTAAGTCTTTATTTGGTGGCAAAAGTGAACCTTACAAATGTTGTGCATAAACGTTGAAAGCTGAAAATGTAACGAACAAGAAGTAGTACCACTAACCAGAAACATTTTTTCGGAGTTACAGCTACAGCTTCATATGCTATCGATACAAATACAGTAAAAGTGGAACTAAATAGATTACGAAAGCATCCTTTTCACATCACACCTTCTCTTCTTGGTTATTCTAAAAATATCGACAAACAATGAATTTCATTAACGAGGCCTGATGTGTCTTATTACTAGAGAAAATACGCATTCAAGAACAGAAAAACGTTCGGAATTGCCTTTCTGACACAGTCATTCAAGTAAGCATTGTAATTCTTAGTATTTAAAACAGCTGTTGCGTGCACGCGACAGAAATAATGGACAAGAAATAATTGTGAACATTAGTCTGCTAATTTTTTGGGCTGTTTAAGATGACGGAAGAACCCGCCCACTCTGGCTGCAAAACGACGTACAGCGAGCCTATAGCGCTATCTCCTTTCTTTTGTTCCCTTCATGCTGGTAAGTATAGCCATCAACACAAAACGCATGAAATTGTTAGGTGACGTGCGAAACGGTGGTTAAAGTTGCAGACGAACATTCAAATAATTTACAAATGTGTTGACACAATTCTCAAGAAATATGGTTTATTGTTAATACCATAGGTAATAGAACTCTTACCAATACAGTTCTAGAAAATTATTTTCTACGATTCTGAATGTGAATTTTAAATAAGGAGAAACGAAAAATATTGATGTGATAAATTTTCCATTTTTCCAAGTTGGATTACTCGTTTCAAGAAATATAAAATAGCAGAAAACGAACCGATCCAAACTGAAGTAATCGAAGCATTTCTGGCAAATACAAAGAATAAAATTTCTTCCTTTCGTGACTCTTACCTATACAATGCATATTTCAAATTCTGAAAAACAAACTTATCTTGTTCCTAACTCCATGCTTTAAGCTGCATATCTTATTAAGTCTGGCTGTAAATGCCAACCGACCATTATATCACCTAAAAATGTTTACCAGTTTCTGTGTGATTTTCCCAAAACTCGATCCAGTAACGATCTTTTTATCTCTAGCTGTTTCTTCTTGCGCTTGTGGATAAGACGATTTGCGATTCTTACCTTTTTAGGCCTTACAATGTGTAGCTGACATTTACAGCAAAACGCTTTATAGTTTAAAGCAAGAAGTTGGGGACAAAGTAAGTGAATTTGAAAAGACAGGTGTTTATAACTTTATAGTGTGATATGAAATACATAGGACAGATGGGGACGAAATTTACAGATCTTGAGGAAATTTTCGATAAGATATAGGGAGCGTGCAGACGCTTTTAGACTAAGCTATTATGGTAAAGAAGAAAGAAAACTGGCGTTCTACGGACCGGAGCGTGGAATGTCAGATTGCTTAATCGGACAGGTAGGTTAGAAAATTTAAAAAGGTAAACGGATAGGTTAAAGTTAGATATAGTGGGAATTAGTGAAGTTCGGTGGCAGGAGGAACAAGACTTTTGGTCAGGCGAATACAGGGTTATAAATACAAAATCAAATAGGGGTAATGCAGGAGTAGGTTTAATAGTGAATAAAAAAAATAGGAGTGAGGGTAAGCTACTACAAACAGCATAGTAAACGCATTATTGTGGCCAAGATAGACGCGAAGCCCACGCTTACCACAGTAGTACAAGTTTATATGCCAACTAGCTCTGCAGATGACGAAGAAATTGAAGAAATGTATGATGAAACAAAAGAAATTGTTCAGATAGTGAAGGGAGACGAAAATTTAATAGTCATGGGTGACTGGAATTCGGTAGTAGGAAAAGGGAGAGAAGGAAACGTATTAGGTGAATATGGATTACGGCTAAGAACTGAAAGAGGAAGCCGCCTGGTAGAATTTTGCAGAGCAGAACTTAATCATAGGTAACACTTGGATCAAGAATCATAAAAGAAGGTTGTATACATGGAAGAACCCTGGAGATACTAAAAGGTATCAGATAGATTATATAACTGTAAGACAGAGATTTAGGAACCAGGTTTTGAATTGTAAGACATTTCCAGGGGCAGATGTAGATTAAAACTGAAGAAACTGCAAAAAGTGGGGATTTTAATGAGATGGGACCTGGATAAACTGAAAGAACCAGAGGTTGTTCAGAGTTTCAAGCAGAGCATAAGGGAACAATTGACAGGAATGGGGGAAAGAAATACAGTAGAAGAAGAATGGGTAGCTTTGAGGGATGAAGTAGTGAAGGCAGCAGGGATAAAGTAGGTAAAAAGACGAGGGCTGCTAGAAATCCTTGGGTAACAGAAGAAATATTGAACTTAATTGATCAAAGGAGAATATATAAAAATGCAGTAAATGGAGCAGGCAAAAAGGAATACAAACTTCTCTAAAATGAGATTGACAGGAAGTGCAAAATGGCTAAGCAGGGATGGCTAGAGGACAAATGTAAGGATGTAGAGGCTTGTCTCACCAGGAGTAAGATAGATACTGCCTACAGGAAAATTAAAGAGACCTTTGGAGAAAAGAGAACCACTTGTATGAATATCACGAGCTCAGATGGAAACCCAGTTCTAAGCAAAGAAGGGAAAGCAGGAAGGTGGAAGGAGTATATAGAGGGTCTATACAAGGGCGATGTACTTGAGGACAATATTATGGAAATGGAAGAGGATGTAGATGAAGGTGAAATGGGAGATTTGATACTGCGTGAAGAGTATGATAGAGCACTGAAAGATCTGTGTCGACACAAGGCCCTGGGAGTAGACAACATTCCATTAGAACTACTGACAGGCTTGGGAAAGCCAGTCCAGACAAAACTCAACCATCTGGTGAGCAAGGTATATGAGACAGGCGAAATACCCTCAGACTTCAAGAAGAATATAATAATTCCAATCCCAAAGAAAGCAGGTGTTGACAGATGTGAAACTTACCGAACTATCAGTTTAATAAGTGACGGCTGCAAAATACTAACGCGAATTCTTTACAAACGAATGGAAAACTAATAGAAGCCGACCTCGGGGAAGATCAGTTTAGATTCCTTAGAAATATTGGAACACGTGAGGCAATACTGACCCTACGACTTATCTTAGCCGGCTGCAGTGGCCGTGCGGTTCTAGGCGCTTCAGTCCGGAACCACGGGACTGCTATGGTCGCAGGTTCGAATGCTGCCTCGTGCATGGATGTGTGTGCCGTCCTTAGGTTAGTTAGGTTTAAGAAGTTCTAAGTTCTAGGGGACCGATGACCTAAGTTGTTAAGTCCCATAGTGCTCAGAGCCATTTGAACCATTTGAACTTATCTTAGAAGCTAGATTGAGGAAAGGCAAACTTACGTTTCTAGCATTTGTAGACTTAAAGAAAGCTTTTGACAATGTTAACTGGAATACTCTCTTTCAAATTCTGAAGGTGGTAGGGGTAGATTACTGGGTGCGAAAGGAGATTTACAATTTGTACAGAAACCAGATGGCAGTTATAAGAGTCGAGGGACACGAAAGGGAAGCAGTTCTTGGGAAGGGAGTGAGACAGGGTTGTAGCCTCTCCCCGATGCTATTCAATCTGTATATTGAGCAAGCAGTGAAGGAAACAAAAGAAAAATTCGGAGTAGGTATTAAAATCCATGGAGAAGAAATAAAAACTTTGAGGTTTGCCGATGACATTGTAATTCTGTCAGAGACAAGGAGTTGGAAGAGCAGTTGAATGGAATGGATAGTGTCTTGAAAGGAGGATATAAGATGAACATCAACAAAAGCAAAACGAGGATAATGGCATGTAATCGAATTAAGTCGGGTGACGCTGAGGGAATGAGATTAGGAAATGATACACTTAAAGTAGTAAAGGAGTTTTGCTATTTGGGGAGCAAAATAAGTGATGATGGTCGAAGTAGAGAGGATATAAAATGTAGACTGGGAATGGCAAGGAAAGCGTTTCTTAAGAAGAGAAATTTGTTAACTTTGAGTATAGATTTAAGTGTCAGGAAGTTGTTTCTGAAAGTATTTGTATGGAGTGTAGCCATGTATGGAAGTGAAACACGGACGACAAATAGTTTGGAAAAGAAGAGAATAGAAGCTTTCGAAATGTGGTGCTACAGAAGAATGGGTAGATCACATAACTAATGAGGAGGTATTGAATAGAATTGGGGAGAAGAGGAGCTTGTGGCACAACTTGACTAGAAGAAGGGATCGGTTGGTAGGACATGTTCTGAGACATCGAGGGATCACCAGTTTAGTATTGAAGGGCAGCGTGGAGGGTAAAAATCGTAGAGGGAAACCAAGAGATGAATACACTAAGCAGATTCAGAAGGATGTAGGTTGCAGTAGTTACTGGGAGATGAAGAAGCTTGCACAGGATAGAGTAGCAAGGAGAGCTGCATCAAACCAGTCTCAGGACTGAAGACCACAACAACTACAACAACAACATTATGGTAAGCCGGTAGTTGCCAAACATTGGTATGGTCGCCTGCTAAAAAGCATTGGAGAGGATTCAGAAGTGATGCACCTAGAGAAGGAATGAAGGATTAAAAGGAGATTGATCTATTTGAAGTACCTGAAATAGCATTTCATCGAGTTAGGTTCGATAATGTCCTAATGGAAAACAGGTGTGAGTGGTAATGATTTGTTCAATGCTTTTTTAGAATTTTTATTTGAGTCGGTAGTTGCCATTATCCGCTAAAACTTTCAATATCGTTCACGAAGGTATCACGTTTTTCACAAATCTTACTGTTTGTACAATAAACCATTAGTCTGAATAAAATATTACTGGGTACCTTTCAAGATGGAGTAACTTTTCGAACACTATTTCTTGTGACCATTATATTGCTCCATCTTACAACAAGATGCTACCAAATACCCAGAGGTAGATTACTTTATTAAGACTTACACATCTTTAAAAAGCTTTAAATGATATACTATTATAGGTATGACGTTACAATCGAGATCGCATATAATTAAAGTGTTGTAACCCCTATTAACAGCATTGATGCACTGAAAACTTATAGAACATAGATACTGCAATGGATTGTATATAGGTTTGTTGTTAGAATATCTCCGAGACTGGATTTTGGCTATTTTAGTAAGCTGTCATTCTTGCAAGACGAGACATAGGTAAATATATACTGTTGTGATGAACCAGACAACTACATTCTACAGCTAAGTTATTAAATCAAGATTAAGGTATTTCCCAATGTTACCAGTAGTAAGTGTTGTAACATAGTATAAGTTTTTAATCCTTACAATCCAAATAGTTCACTCAGGATTGAAAATGCTCACAGAATCTCAAGATTGATTCACTGTATCTAATGAAAGCATATGAATAGGAATGTGCTGAATCAAGGTACTAAGCACAGGCGTTTATTCTTTTGATGCTATTGTGTATGTGAAACATCATTACAGAATGATTATCCCACTGAGATGGAATTTTTCTTTGAATATTTGTTTATTAATTTTACTCATACTTATCTTACATTAATGTTATTTAAATAACCTGTCATACATAAATTTTATGCATATGTGGAAATTTGTAGATGTGTAGTTTATGTAATTGAGTGCTATGAGCAGAGAGAAAAAATTATTTATGTAATTTCTCTGAAGATAAGGGATTAACAACTGAAAAGGAGTAGTGAACGGGGTTGTGGAGTTTTGCTGCGAGATGATGAGTAACTTTTTTTTGTGGAAGATGATTTGAAACTATGTAAGATCAATTGCTTTTGTGGAAGTCTATCTAGAGGTCGGAGTGTATATAACCAAGATAACCAAGTGGCGCTATTCAAGTGAAAATTTCAAAGAATAGTGAGTGTTCAGAGGAGTCTGTAATGCCATTAATCCATCCTGTTGGCTGCACAAGAATTTTGTAGCCAAGAATATGAAAGTTTAATTAACTGTGAGTCGTTACAAGCAGTAGGTCTTACAGATACACTTATCACAGAACTGAAAGTTTGGTTGACCGATATTTAGCTGTTAAGTTGCAGTGTAGTAGCTGGGCCAGATAAGGAAGGAGGATTCGTTCAGAAGAACAATAAGTCGTAGCGAGCTGCGACACGATGCAAGTAGATATCTAATTAGTGAGACAGTGAGCTTAAGCCACCTGGGTTTCCCTGTGGGGAGGGGGGGGCAAGAGATAAAGCTGAGCTGCCACATTATTATGGACTCTATACAGCAGGGCGTTATTCTGACTGTGACAAAAACTAAACTTCATATTCTCACAACGAATATTAAAGTCACTTCCAGAACAGCTGCAGAAAATCTGACAATGTTGAAACCACAATAAAGAAACAAGTTCAACAAAATTAGTACCAAATTTATACAACAAATATTACACAACTTATTGATCTCCATGTGAAACATTTTTATAACAAACTCAACAGGTAAGATATAAACTCTATTTGCATAGGACACACCATAAAATAATGATCGAAATCAGTTTAATGTGAGCATGCTTGACATACTGACAAACAGTCCAGCACATTGTTGTGAATAAAATATCGTGTTTTTATTACTGAGTGCCGAAACAGAGTTCTTCACAGTTACACGAGAACATCAGTCTGTGCATGAATTAGTACGATTCTCTATTTATTATTGATGTGTATTTAAGGAGACATTTTCGAATTACTGTTTGGAAGGAAGTTTCTTAAACAATTGAGCGTGTGATGAGGAAGAGAGATTAAAGTAGCACGTTTGAGTAGAGATTGCTTTGCCAGTTATGTGATATTCAAATGTACAAGTAACTTAAAGTTGATTTGAGCGTGATGAAATGACATTCATGTACAATTATTCAAACATGTATAATGAATATTTTGGAATGTTTCACATTTATGGGACATGTTATGAATGGTCTGATATGCAGATACGCTTTGTCCAAGATAGTAAGTCATGTGACTTAGGTGGAGAAGGAGCAAGTAAAGTAAGTACCAGCCACTTTCCGTCGCTGTTCTTGATGAGGTAATGTGGCAAGGTCATGTGTGGCCTATGAGGTGTGTGTGTTAAATAACAGCACATTGTGCAGCTAGTTTGTGCTTAATCATTTCATTGTGTCAGATTGCAACTTGGGAATGTGTATTCACTGTGTGTTAATATTGACTTCTGATATTGATTTCTGACACTGAACTTTGCTCTTATTGAATTATTTATTTAAATAAACTTCAGTGAACTGGTTAGGTATGGGGATTTGCTGACGCTAATGATCTGGTGCACTGCACAATGCCCTTGGCACAAGATGAAGGTTGTCTGTGTACATTCTGCTTGCTTAGATGACACTGCTGTTTCAGCTACAAGTAATTTGATTCACTGTGTATAGTATTAACACAATAAGGCTACCTTTCAGTATAACTTATTTTATTGTACCAAATAAAATTGAGATTGAATCTTAAATGCTGGTATCAGGGTAAATACTTGTCCTAAATGGCTGTTCCTATATCTTGTTCATATCTTGTTTAATATTTCACATTTATTTCTGCTATGCAATTTGTTCATTAACTGTACCTTATGCTCAACTTCCTTTATTTAAGGTTTCATTAGGGAATAATGAAACAACATGTAATCATAGCCATCAATTAGCAGGCAAGCAACTAAATTCATATGTTGTGCTTGGCCTCAGGAGGTAGATATCAACAAATTGGTTTTGTTTGACAATTAATTTAATTTCATTTATTTGTTGCCATACATTACCCGATACATTGTAGCAGTGTGGAAGGTGTGTGAAGAGAGCTCAGACTGCCAAAGATTTCAATAATAACATTTCAGAGGAAACATACGGAGTTGGCTCACAGTAAGTGACATGTGAACTGTATGTCCAGCAGATTTTCTGTATAAACAAGTGAGAATAATAAGCAGTAACACTGGAACAGGGGCAGTAAGAGTACATCGACTTCAGTGTCTATTTAAGAAACGATCATGAATCAGTAAAAATAAATGAACTGGGTGGCCCATCATTCTTATTTGAAAACCTATGTTTAAGTGGCATTTTTGTAGAAAACTCACATGATCAGTTCATCCTGAGCCTCTTGAAATAAGTGTTTCCGAACTTCCAAAGTGTGTGAACTCCCTCAATGCACAGCTTTCAGTTTATTAATATATTAGGACTACCTAATTTATTTTTGTATGTTTGGCTGTTTTTGTTCTTTTATATCCTTATCTAGAACGTAATTGTTTACTATTTCAATAGTATGACACTTGTCTACTACATGTATCGTTATGTAGCCATCATCCATAAAGCCTTAGGCAGTTGGAGGCGAGCACTCAGTATGTAAACATCTATGACAGTTAGTCATTATTCTTGATTCAATATGAGGACAATGTCAGTTCGTCAGTCTTTGCAATTAAGGAATTTTGTCAAACCACTTACAGTTTGTGTTGCTGACCATATCTATTGTGAAATCATTACAGAGATGCTGATCATATAAAGTGTTTATGAATAATAAATCTCAAAGTAGCTATTTCAGTATTTACTAGTTACAGTACCTAAATATGCACCTGAGTGTGCCATTTGCATGCTAAATACAGGAATTAGAAGTGCCAGCCACCATTAAATTCCAAACACTGCACAAACATGATTTTTTTTTAATGGAATACTTTGAACGAAAAATACACAGGGCACTGCCATTGTAATTTAATTGTTTTGTAAGGTTTTAAAAAAGGCCGCTATCGACAGGGGATCTCAAGTTGATTCCGTATTTCTATATTTCCGGAAAGCTTTTGACACCGTTCCTCACAAGCGACTTCTAATCAAGCGGCGGAGCTATGGGGTATCGTCTCAGTTGTGCGACTGGATTCGTGATTTCCTGTCAGGAAGGTCGCAGTTCGTAGTAATAGACGGCAAATCATCGAGTAAAACTGAAGTGATATCAGGTGTTCCCCAGGGAAGCGTCCTGGGACCTCTGCTGTTCCTGATCTATATAAATGACCTGGGTGACAATCTGAGCAGTTCTCTTAGATTGTTCGCAGATGATGCTGTAATTTACCGTCTAGTATGGTCATCCGAAGACCAGTATCAGTTGCAAAGCGATTTAGAAAAGAAATCCGTTGGAATTCGATTACTCGATAAACAGTACAATTCTCAAGGCTGTCAATTCAACTAAGTACCTGGGTGTTAAAATTACGAACAACTTCAGTTGGAAGGACCACACAGATAATATTGTCGGGAAGGCGAGCCAAAGGTTGCGTTTCATTGGCAGGACACTTAGAAGATGCAACAAGTCCACTAAAGAGACAGCTTACACTACACTCGTTCGTCCTCTGTTAGAATATTGCTGTGCGGTGTGGGATCCTTACCAGGTGGGATTGACGGAGGACATCGAAAGGGTGCAAAAAAGGGCAGCTCGTTTTGTATTATCACGTTATAGGGGAGAGAGTGTGGCAGATATGATACACGAGTTGGGATGGAAGTCATTACAGCATAGAGGTTTTTCGTCGCGGCGAGACCTTTTTACGAAATTTCAGTCACCAGCTTTCTCTTCCGAATGCGAAAATATTTTGTTGAGCCCAACCTACATAGGTAGGAATGATCATCAAAATAAAATAAGAGATCAGAGCTCGAACAGAAAGGTTTAGGTGTTCGTTTTTCCCGCTCGCTGTTCGGGAGTGGAATAGTAGAGAGATAGTATGATTGTGGTTCGATGAACCCTCTGCCAAGCACTTAAATGTGAATTGCAGAGTAGTCATGTAGATGTAGATTGCGTAATGGCACTATTGATAAAACTCGTAGGTTAAGCAGCATTTGTTGAGGACCAAAGTTTGGTATTTGTACCACACTTTGCCAAGCACAATGGACCCTCGAATATTTTCACATGTAAATGTCTGTATGACTTTTTAAAATACACATGGTTCACTTATTGGCACTATTAAAGTAAATTACAAGTTAGTTGATCTGCATAATTCTTTCTTTGTACGACGCATTCATTCTATCAACATACATAAAAATTGGTTCTATAACAGTGCAAAATACGCGTAGGCACTACTGATGTAATATAAAACTTAAAACTTGAATTACCCACGATAGTAAATATTGATGTTCAAATGTATTCATCAGAAACAATATAGTGAAGTACAAATGTCTGTCATCTCCTGTTAAAGATGGTAACTTATGATATTGCACAGTTGCAACTACATGATACTTTGCCCAATACTCAGCGAAATTGCAACAACTTGCGCTCAATTTTATATTTGGTTGCAGACAAAAATCAAGCAAAATTGTAACAAATTGCTGCATATATCATTATGTCACCGTAACTGTAAGAAATTGTGCCTATACATGTGCAGATAGGAAGTCTTGACTTGTCTGAGGAAGAGTGCATGTTGCCTCAGCAAAATGTGACATTCTTGGAGATTGCATCACTGCACATGCCCAAACATCAGCAATCTTCAGGATAAGATAACATTATCAGCAAAAGATGACAAACAATTGTACTGGAAGATAAAGATAAAACACTACCATGGGCTCACAATAATGTAAAAAGAAACCTAAGGATTTTGGTTGATTTTACTGTATAAAAACGAATATAACCACAACATTTAGTGTAGTTCTTTTATTTTCATCGAAATATCTCTTTTACAACCTGTACCATTCAGTTTAATAGGAAGTCGACCATCAGTCTGACACCTTGCATTCATACTGTAACGCTCACAACAATACTGATGTTGAGAGATAGAAGTCATCAGTCTGAAAGGTTAAAGGCAAACTGTGGAACCATGTGAAATATTACATTAAAGTTGTAATAATTGTTTTGGAAACAGGTGGTAATCACTTGCAGTCAAATTGTGACATTCTTCTCAAAATTTATCTATAAATTATAAAAAAAATTTACATACACTTTTTAATTTAATGTACTCGAATAAGAAATATGCAACATTTGCCATCTTTACATTATTACTGTTTAATCGTCCGCCACCGGTAGCTCAGTGGTCAGCGCTATAGAATGTCGGTCCTAAGGACCCGGGTTCAATTCCCGGCTGGGTCGGAGATTTTTCTCCACTCAGGGACTGGGTGTTATGTTGTCCTAATTATCATCATTTAATCCACCTCGATGCGCAAGTCGCTGAAGTGGCGTCAAATCGAAAGACTTGCACCCGGCGAACGGTCTTCTCCACGGGAGGCCCTAGTCACACGACATTTACTGTTGAATCCATAGTCTTCCAGCTGTAGCATTGTGACCTCTTGAGGGATAATTTGTTTCAGAATGTAGAAGTTGTCTCGGCTAAGATGTTCTCTTTTAACAGTAACTGAATGGAAGAACCCAATCTTTTAAAAGACGCTTCTGACTTCAAAACTGTAATGTATTATCCATTTCGTACTTAAGTTACTCACTGTGTGTTTGGCTGAAATTATTATAATTTTATTCATTTTTGTCACACAGAACAGCAACAACATCAGTAACTTGCTCTTGCTTTAGTATATGTCATATTTTTACATTTGGAAGAATGAGACGAAAATTCCCTGAACACTGTTCTACAAGAAAAAAGGTAAGAATTTAGGCTACTGGTAGTAGTATCATCGAAACACATATTTTGAAGCTGAAGACGGTTGTGTACATGCATATGGAAAATTTGTTGATGACACATGCATAAATGAAAGCAACAATCACTTTTAATAACAGTCTTTCTGCTTTGTCAGCAAGGGCTGACGTTTGCACATATGCATTGACGCAATCTCCAAGCGTTTCATTTTTTTATGAGTCGACTGAACTGCATGTTCATTTCATCAAAGAAATCAAGACTTGTTGACGTCTACAGATGTATGGGTAAAGTAAATGTAATGTGAATTTCTCATGCAAAGACCTACGCAATCTATGGAAAGTATCTCTGCACTATTGATGTTATACACTACTGGCCATATTGCTACACCACGACGATGACGTGCTGCAGACGCGAAATTTAACAGACAGGAAGAAGATGCTGTGATATGCCAATGATCAGCTTTTCAGAGCATTCGCACAAGGTTGGTACCGGTGGCGACACCCACAACGTGTGACATGAGGGTAGTTTCCAACCGATTTCTCATACACAAATAACAATTAACCGTCGTTGCTTAGTGAAACGTTGTTGTGATGCCTCGTGTAATAGGGAGAAATGCGTACCATCACGTTTCCGACTTTTATAAAGGTCGGATTATTACCTATCGCGATTTCGGTTTATCGTGTGGCGACATTGCTGCTCGCTTTGGTCTAGATCCAATGACTGTTAGCAGAAAAAAATGAATAGGTGGGTTCAGGAGGGTAATACGGAACGCCGTACTGGATCCCAACGGCCTCGTATCACTTGCAGTAGAGATGGCAGGCATCTTATCCGCATGACTGTAACGGATCGTGTAGCCACGTCTCGATCCCTGAGTCAACTGATGGGGACGTTTGCAAGACAACAACCATCTGCACGAACAGTTCGACGACGTTTGCAGCAGCGTGGACTATCAGCTCGGAGACCATGGCTGCGGTTACCCTTGACGCTACATCACAGACAGGAGCGCCTGCGATGGTGTACCCAACGACGACCCTGGGTGCACGAATGGCAAAACGTCATTTTTTCGTATGAATCCAGGTTCTGTTTACCGTATTATGATGGTCGCATCCGTGTTGGGCGACATCGCGGTAAACGCACATTGGAAGCGTTTATTCGTTATCGCCATACTGGCGTATCACCCGGAGTGATGATATGGGGTGCCATTGGTTACACGTTTAGACCACCTCTTGTTCGCATGGACGGCACTTTGAACAGTGGACGTTACATTTCAGATGTGTTACGACCCGTGGCTCTACCCTTGATTCGATCTCAGCGAAACCCTACATTTTAGCAGGATAATGCACGACCGTATGTTGCAAGTCCTGTACGGGCCTTTCTAGATACAGAAAATGTTCGACTGCTGCCCTGGCCAGCACATTCTCCAGATCTCTCACCGAATGAAAACGTATGGTCAATGGTGGCCGAGCAACACAATACGCCAGCCACTACTCTTCATGAACTGTGGTATCGTTTTGAAGCTGCATGGGCAGCTGTACCTGTACACGCCACGCAAGCTCTGGTTGAGTCAATGCCCAGGCGTATCAAGGCCTTTATTACTGCCAGAGGTGGTTGTATTGGGTATTGATTTCTCAAGATCTATGCACACAAATTGCGTGAAAATGTAATCACATGTCAGTTCTAGTATAATATATTTGCTCAATGAATACCCGTATATCATCTGCATTTCTACTTGGTGTAGCAATTTTAATGGCCAGTAGTGTATGAAGTGCCCCTTGCCTCTGAAGCCAGTTGTAATAGCCGCATGGAGCGGTTCTAGGAACTATGGTCAGACACCATAGAATGCACTGTGGATGTTGCTGACTCTCAAGTGACATTAACTTTACTACAACTTCAGTTATAAGTGTAATTTTCTCATGTAACACTGAAGGGCATATAAAAATTAATTAAACGGCTTGTCAGAAATTCGTTTCGGAACAGTAGTAGCTAACACAATCGCCATAGTTAGTGTTCAATTGGTATAAACCACAAACTGCGACCTGCGAAAGGCTAATCCAATACGGAAGCGTCACAACTCTGGAAGGTCTGAGGTAAGCAAGTCTCTCTCCCAATAATCAGCAAATTACCACATGCAGAGGTCTTAGGATCTACTATCGTAGTTTATACAATGTAGTTCACTATATGCAACTTCTCGTAAAGAACAGCTTAGGAAACATACTTACACTGATACACATGTGCACACACAAAAGACTCCCACTCCTACTCACTCACACACACACACACACACACACACACACACACACACACACACACTGGGACGTTTGATAATTTTGTCTCACATAAATTAAAATGGTCCTAATGCCACACTTCCAGCCAAGGTTTTCAGGTGATCCGGAAGTTCTCTTCCAAATAATCCCAATTTGGAATCTCCTGCCCCACTCCCAGACTGTTGGGAATTTCAGCGGAAAAAATCTGCGACTCTTTAATGGACCATATTTCAAACAGACCGCTATGCTTCCTCGATTAGAGTATAAAAAGTATGACTTATGAAGTTAGCATATTGAACGTAGTAACGGTCGCCATCGGAGGACTACAACGTCTTTACATTTAACGGATCATTTATGTAAAAAAGACAATTTTAAAATCTTGCTACCTTTGGATGAATATATCAGACACTCACGGTATGTGCCACAAGCGTTAGAAAAAAATGGACCACCGCGAGAAAACCATGCTGGAAAATAAACGCAGATGCTGGTCAAGACTGCAGGTTCTGCTGTTGTATTTGAGCACGAACGGCACCTGTGCAATGTTCTCAATACGTTACAAACGTCAGTCGTGGTCAGAACAATGTTCTTTGTAGTTGTGAGCCCATTATGTCGGAGCCAGGTGAATTGGAACGAGGTCAAATTGTTGGTACTGGAACGGAGGTTGCTTCCGTAACCAAGGAAGCCGAAGTGTTTGGTGTGCTAAGTGGGCATTGTATCGAAGATTTGTACATCATACAGGGAAAGTGGAAAAACGTCTTCCGACAAGGCACAACACTGACGAAAACGTGAGCTGAGTGAGAGTGAAGGGTGTCCGTTGAAGATGACTGAGACGGAGAACAAGAGGACGACAACAGCAAAAGTCATTGTAGAACTGAAAGTCACAATCGCAAAGCCTGTTAGCACGAAAACAACACGAAGGGAGCTCCATAAGCAGGGAACTGCAGGGCTAGCTGGAATTCCAAAACCGCTCATCAATGATGCAAATACCCGTAAGAAAACGTGGTGCCAAAGCTAGAAAACCTGGAATATGGAGCAATGTAAGTATGACATTTGGTCAGATAAATAATGAAAAAAAGTCTCGTTTCACAGTGTTTCCAATTTCTGGCCGAGTTTAAGTCTCAAGAGTGAAACATGATGGTTCAAATGGCTCTGAGCGCTATGGGACCTAACATCTATTGTCATCAGCCCCTAGAACTTAGAACTACTTAAACCTAACTAACACACAAACATGATGGGTGTTCGGTGACTATTTGGCCAGCTATATCGTGGTATTCTATGGGCCCCGTGGGTATTCTGCTAGGTCTCATTACTGCCAATGAATTTGTAGCCATCTTGGCTGACCACGTCCATCCCACTTTAGAATCATTGTTCCCCTAGGTAATGCTGTGTTCCAAGACGACACGCTCCCTGTTCAGATATCTCGCATCGTCCAAGACTGGTTTTGTTGGCACGAGCATGAGTTGTTTCATCTCTCCTCGCCACAACAGTCATTAGATGTCAACGTTATTGAACGTTTGTGCTCTACTACGGAGAGGAGAGTACGTGATCGCTGTCCACGTCCGTCATTGTTTCCTGACCTTGCCACTATTTGGCAAGAAGAATGTTATAAGATTCCCTTAAAAACCATACAGAATCTGTATTTATCCATTCCGAGACGCTGTTTTGAATGCCAACTAGTGTCCCATACCGTATTAGACATGCTAATGTGTTATGTTTCTGCTGTTTCCATGCTTTTGTCCAACATTTGTATGTCGGCTGGTCACACTGTCTATTCAATGACAAAAATACAGGACTGCGAGAAATAGGTGCTAGGAAGTTTGTGTCACTACGATATAGTCTTCTTATGCTAGCTGTATTTGTGCTACAGCAGAAAACCTGAAATTCAGTGCAGAAGATTTTGAAAGTGCTTGCCTTTTGCAACAGTGGGGGTGCAGAACCTGGAACGGAATTTCTCGATGACTTCTTGAAGATTATCATTTTACCCTGCACGAATCTCCCTGGACACTGCAGCACTAACGCCTCTGACCGCGCGGGGTAGCCGCGATGTCTCAGGCGCCTTGTCACGGTCCGCGCAGCTCCCCCCGTCGGAGGTTCGAGTCCCCCCTCGGGGATGGGTGTGAGTGTTGTCCTTAGCGTAAGTTAGTTTAAATTAGATTAAGTAGTGCGTAAGCTTATGGACCGATGACCTCAGCAGTTTGGTTTCATAAGACCTTACCTCAAATTTCCAATTTTTCCAACGTCCCGGAGTGCTGCAAGTGCATTTTCGAAGACCATGTCCTCCAGATAAGTTCATAAGGAGCAACCACACGGATTGAATTGGGGCTATAAATGGGGAATTCCAGATCTTGTCCAGTAAATGCTGAGGCATCCAGTGCAACGAAATGATCTCTAAAACATCTCCTAAAAGAAATCGAAGGCGTGGACGGGCTGCACTCTACATGAACCAGTAGTTTCGCAACATTCTGCGGCGTCGTGCAGCCGGTACAAATTCATGTTCCAGTACCTTCCCGTATTTGTCTGTCGTGACAGGCCCTTCAATAAAAATGGGCTCGATAATGCAATGTGCACTGATTGCGCACCAAGGAGTGGCTTTTTGTTGCTGAGGTGGAACAGCAGCTTGAACGTGCGGACTCTCAGGAGCTCAGAAGGGTCAGTTCTATGGATATGGAAGTGTGCCTCATCACTAAACCGTACCTGATCATTATTGACTGTTCCATTTTCAAAAGCCTCAATCATTTCATTTCTAAAAGAATGACGCTGCACCACATCCCCGTTTGCACCGTTGAATTCTGTGATGGAAAAGCTTAAGTTTCTCTTTCTTTGTTCTCTGGAGAGACCATCGTGACATCCTGAGTTGTTGTGCTGCATGTTTTGTTGATGTACAGGACTCCTCATTGAATAAGGTTGGCTCTCGTTCCACATTCTCCAAGCTTACAACTGAGGTTGGTAATCCTAGTCTTGAACCATGTAGGGATCTGGTCTTTTCAAAACATTTCACAAACCTACTAAAAACGAGGAACATAATATACAAAATCTGTAACAGAGGATGATTTAATTTTTTTCAACGCTATTTCAATGCAATTCTGTGCTGTAATCTCATCGAGAAATGATAGTTCTGGATGGTGCTGCTGTTGAACCAAATGTGTTGTTGAATACGCGTCTCACTACAACGAAACGCCAAGAATCTGCTTAAAATACATTTACGATCTTCAAACGCAATTCCGGTATTATTGCTTCCATTCTGAAATGTGAAATGAGACATCGGTGAGAGAGTTATACAATTTTCAGAGCAACAGTACAATAATACGAAACTGAATTTTTTTTTAGAAATTTGTGGTGAGATCTTATGGGACCAAACTGCTGAGGTCATCGGTCCCTAAGCTTACACACTACTTAATCTAACTTAAACTAATTTACGCTAAGGACAGCACACACACACCCATGCCCGAGGAAAGCTTCGAACCTCCGACGAGGGGGAGCCTCGCGAACAGTGATAAGACGCCTGAGACCGCACGGCTACCCCGCGTGGCTAATTTCACAAGCAAAGTCGTTTACGGCTTAGAGTTGAACCACAATAGTCGAATACTTTCTCCCTCCTATTTCGCGCCACCCTGGTGTCTTCTTCAGCTCACTGCAATGTTTGAAATAGAACATTTGTGTGGACTGATGGAACACGGGCTGTGTAATCCCCGAAGCAAAGAATTACGAGTTGAGCAGTGTCCACACAATTGTTACTGAGCACACGAAATACCTTTAGTCATACCGAGTAGGTAATCTAGCGTTGTTGCAGCTGATCCTTGGCTGTCGCGAGGGATAATAATAGTATAACAAGGTTCAGAGGCACAGTATCGAATTAATATGCATAGAAGGCGGTGAAATGAGGAGAAGAGCTCTGGCGCTGTAAGAGAGTCCGTAAACAGTGTTAAGAGGCAAGCTAATGGCGGAGTCTGTGGGCGCACGAGTAGGAATTAATTATGTAAAGCCGATAGCAGGGGCGCGACGCGAGGCGTCATTGGATTACGAATCCGACACGCCACATACGTTGTCAATTAACACGGTGCGTGTCGGCCCGCGGAACACGTTTTCTGTTTCACAGCCGGTCCCGGAGCCCACGACACATTTGCATTCGACACCACCAGCATCCCGTGCCACCAGCTCGTCCTGGCACTACAGGTGGACAGCTGAACAGCAGAGCACGCTATTGCCTTGTCCCATTCAGAGCATCCCATTGTCAATCTAGTTTACTGGCCCGTCTCTTGATGAGGTTTACTTGTGTTTCCTGAAGTCGCAGTCACTGGTGTAAACCGCTCAAAATCTCTGTGACGAAAAAGTTCATGCTACGTTTTCTTACAGTTGTCAGTTTTCCGACTGGTTTGGTGCGATCCGTCACAATTTACTCTCCTGCACCAGTGTCTTCGTCTCTCGAGTAACATGCATATAGAAAATCTTGTTCCAACATTCTTCAGGTGTGTATTAGAGATTAAAAACGGAGCGAGTACGAGTGTAATTTTGACGATTTCTTACCTTAAAAATAAAGGCGCCACTGTTGCGCCAGTGCTACATCTACATCTACGTGCTTGCTCTGCTATTCTCAATGAAGTGCCTGGCAGAGGGTTCAATGAACCACCTTCATGCTGTCTCTCTACCGTTCCACTATCGAACGTCACGCGGAAAAAACGAGCACTTAAATTTTTCTGTGCGTGCCCTGATTTCTCTTATTTTATCGCAATGATCATTTCTGCCTGTGTAGGTGGGTGGGTGGCAACAGAATGTTTCGCAATCGGAGGAGAAAACCGGTGATTGAAATTTGATGAGAAGATCTCGTCGCAACGAAAAACGTCTTTGTTTTAATGATTGCCACTCCAATTCACGTATCATGTCTGTGACACTATCTCCCATAGTTCTCAATAATATAAAACGAGCTGCCCTTCTTTGTACTTTTTCGATGTCATCTGTCAGTCCCACCTGATGCGGATGCCACACCGCACAGCAATGCTCCAGAATAGGGCGGACAAGCGTGGTGTAAGCAGTCTGTTTAGTAGACCTGTTGCAGCTTTTAAGTGCTCTGCTAATGAATAGCAGTCTTTGGTTTGCTTTACCCACAATATTATCTATGTGATCGTTCCAATTTAGGTTATTTGTAATTGTAATCCCTAAGAATTTAGCTGAATTTACAGCCTTCAGATTTGTGTGACTTATCACGTAACCGAAATTTAGCTGATTTCTTTTAGTACTCATGTGAATAACTTCACAATTTTCTTTGTTAAGGGTCAATTTCCAATTTTCGCACCACTTTTCCTTGCACTGGCTTCCTTCCTTTCCCCTATAGTTCCGGGAGTGGCGCTGTGATTGCTTACTATTCGTCGACTCGTTTTCTCTTACTGAAGCATGCTGCATTACAACAGCAAAATCGTGCACTTAACATCCATTCTAAGTAACGGCAATAACAGATTGTCACGATCAAATGGGCTTCATCGAAAATTAAGTGATGCAATGCATACGACTGAAAATGTGCTCCAGTGCAGGAAGAGTGATGTACGTACAGAGAGTTGAGTGCAGACACCTTTGCATGAAGTCAGCATAAATGCTGGGAAACTGTGAAGTGTCTTATTGTCAATGTTTACAAGTCGTCATTCTTCTGTACCAGCCTTGACCGTTGCTCATTCAGCTGCGTATTGGATTCTAGCTGACATGCATCGAGTCAGCTCAGCGGCTGTATGCCTCAGCGAGGTTTACTGACCCCAGTACTGCAGCGGGTTGCAGGCGAGCAGGTGCGATTGATGCTCAGCATGAAATCGTCTCGGACCAAATGCAAAACTGTCCTCGGTCCCACTCCCAGTTCTTTAATGTCCCTTGATGACCTATCTTAGATGTACCTTCTGTTGGTAGTCGTGTGGACAGTTGATCTCCTCCGTACCCAAAATAGTTTTTAGCACTCGGAGGCACCTGAGTGGGGGAACAGAAACGTGGACTCCAAGAGTCCCTGTTGCTGGCTTCCACATTGAAGTCAGAGCTGCCAACACCCTGCAATGTGGTGTAATCAGAAGGCAGTCAGTTAATCCATCAGTAGATGGTAGGATGCGGGCAGCATGAAGTTAGGCAGGTGAAGGCCAGCATCTTGAGTATATCTTTGACTAGTGCATCTACACTACTGGCCATTAAAATTACTACACCAAGAAGAAATGCAGATGATAAACGGGTATTCATTGGACAAATATATTATACTAGAACTGACATGTGATTACATTTTTTGTGAATTTGGGTTCTTCGATCCTGAGAAATTAGTACCCAGAGCAACCACCTCTGGCCGTAATAACGGCCTTGATACGCCTGGGCATTGAGTCAAACAGAGCTTGGATGACATGTACAGGCCCATGCAGCTTAAACACGACACCACAGTTCATCAAGAGCAGTGAGTGGCGTATTGCGACGAGCCAGTTGCTCGCCAACAACTGAACAAACTTTTTCAATTGGTGAGAGATCTGAAGAATGTGCTGGCCAGGGCAGCAGTCGAACATTTTCTGTATCCAGAAAGGTCCGTACAGGAACTGCAACATACTGTCGTGCATTATCCTGCTGAAATGTAGGGTTTCGCAGGGATCGAATGAAGGGTAGAGCCGGCCGAAGTGGCCGTGCGGTTCTAGGCGCTGCAGTGTGGAACCGCGAGACCGTTACGGTCGCAGGTTCGAATCCTGCCTCGGGCATGGATGTGTGAGATGTGCTTCGGTTAGTTAGGTTTAACTAGTTCTAAGTTCTAGGGGGCTAATGACCTCAGAAGTTGAGTCCCATAGTGCTCAGAGCCATTTTTTTGAAGGGTAGATCCACGGGTCGTTGTTGTTGTTGTTGTTGTTGTTGTCTTCAGTCCTGAGACTGGTTTGATGCAGCTCTCCATGCTACTCTATCCTGTGCAAGCTGCTTCATCTCCCAGTACTTGCTGCAACCTAAATCCTTCTGAATATGCTTAGTGTATTCATCTCTTGGTCTCCCTCTACGATTATTACCCTCCTCGCTGCCCTCCAATACTAAATTTGTGATCCTTTCATGCCTCAGAACATGTCCTACCAACCGCACCCTTCTTCTTGTCAAGTTGTGCCACAAACTCCTCTTCTCCCCAATTCTATTCAAAACTTCCTCATTAGTTATGTGATCTACCCTCTAATCTTCAGCATTCTTCTGTAGCACTACATTTCAAAAGCTTCTATTCTTTTCTTGTCCAAACTATTTATCGTCCATGTTTCACTTCCGTACATGGCTACACTCCGTACAAATACTTTCAGAAACGACTTCCTGACACTCAGATCTATACTCGATGTTAACAAATTTGTCTTCTTCAGAAACGCTTTCCTTCCCATTGCCAGTCTACATTTTATATTCTCTCTACTTCGACCATCATCAGTTCTCCTTTACTACTTTAAGTGTATCATTTCCTAGTCTAATTCCCTCAGCATCACTCGACTTAATTCGACTACATTCCATTATTCTTGTTTTGCGTTTGTTGATGTTCATCTTATATCCTCCTTTCAAGCCACTGTCCATTCCGTTCAACTGCTCTTCCAAGTCCTTTGCTGTCTCTGACAGAATTACAATCTCATCGGCGAACCTCAACGTTTTTATTTCTTCTCCATGGATTTTAATACCTACTCCAAACTTTTTTTTTTGTTTCCTTTACTGCTTGCTCAATATACAGATTGAATAACATCGCGGACAGGCTACAGCTCTGTCTCACTCCCTTCCCAACCACTGCTTCCCTTTCATGCCCTTCGACTCTTATAACTGTCATCTGGTTTCTGTACAAATTGTAAATAGCCTTTCGCTCCTTGTATTTTACCCCTGCCATTTTTAGAATGTGAAAGAGAGTACTCCAGTCAACATTGTCAAAAGCTTTCTCTAAGTCTACAAATGCTACCTTTCCTTCATCTATTTTCTAAGATAAGTCATAGGGTCAGTATTGCCTCTCATGTTCCAACATTTCTGCGGAATCCAAACTGATCTTCCCGAGGTCGGCTTCTATCAATTTTTCCATTCGTCTGTAAAGAATTCGCGTTAGTATTTTGCAGCTGTAACTTATTAAGCTGATACTTCTGTAATTTTCACATCTGTCAACACCTGCTTTCTTTGGGCTTGGAATTATTATATTCTTCTTGAAGTCTGAGTGTATTTCGCCTGTCTCATACATCTTGCTCACCAGATGGTAGAGTTTTGTCAAGACTGGCTCTCCCAAGGCCGTCAGTAGTTCTAATGGAATATTGTCTACTCCCGGGGCCTTGTTTCGACTCAGGTCTCTCAGTGCTCTGTCAAACTCTTCACGCAGTATCATATCTCCCATTTCATCTTCATCTACATCCTCTTCCATTTCCATAATATTGTCATCAAGTACATAGCCCTTGTATAGACCCTCTATATACTTCTTCCACCTTTCTGCTTTCCCTTCTTTGCTTAGGACTGGGTTTCCATCTGAGCTCTTGATATTCATACAAGTGGTACTCTTTTCTCCAAAGGTCTCTTTAATTTTCCTGTAGGCAGTATCTATCTTACCCTCTACATTCTTACATTTGTCCTCTAGCCAGCCCTGCTTAGCCATTTTGCACTTACTATCGATCTCATTTATGAGACGTTTTGCCTGCTTCATTTACTGCTTTTTTATATTTTCTCCTTTCATCAATTAAATTCAATATTTATTCCGTTACCCAAGGATTTCTACTAGTCCTTGTCTTTTTCCTGTCAATTATTCCCTTATGCTCTCCCTGAAACTCTGTACAACCTCTGGTTCTTTCAGTTTATCCAGGTCCCATCTCATTAAATACCCACCTTTTTGCAGTTTCTTCAGTTTTAATCTACCCACGGGTCGTAACACTTCTGAAATGAAACGTCCACTGTTCAAAGTGCCGTCAATGCGAACAAGAGGTGACCGAGACGTGTAACCAATGGCACCACATACTATCACGCCTGGTGATACGCCAGTATGGCCATGACGAATACACGCTTTCAATGTGCGTTCATCGCGATGCCGCCAAACGCGGATGCGACCATCATGATGCTGTAAAGAGAACCTGGATTCATCCGAAAAAATGACGTTTTGCCATTCGTGCACCCAGTTTCGTCGTTGAGTACACCATCGCAGGCTCTCCTGTCTGTGGTGCAGCTTCAAGGGTAACCGCAGCCATGGTCTCCGAGCTGAGAGTCCATGATGCTGCAGACGTCGTCGAACTGTTCGTGCAGTCCCCATATGTTGACTCAGAGATCCGTTACAGCCATGCGGATAAGATGCCTTTCATCTCGACTGCTAGTGATACGAGGTCGTTGGGATCCAGCACGGTGTTCAGTATTACCCTCCTCAACCCACAGATTCCATATTCTGCTAACAGCCATTGGATCTTGACCTACGCCAGCAGCAATGTCGCGATACGATAAACCACAATCCTTTCTTTATCAAAGGCATCGCAACAACGTTTCACTAGGCAACGCCGGTCAACGGCTATTTGTGTATGAGAAATCGGTTGGAAAGTTGCTTCATGTCAGCATGTTGTAGGTTTCGCCACGGGCGCCAACCTTGTGTGAATGCTCTGAAAAGCTAATCATTTGCATATCACAGAATCGTCTTCCTGTCAGTTGAATTTCGCGTCTATAGCACGTCATCTTCGTGGTGTAGGAATTTTAACTGCCAGTAGTGTAGCTTTGTTAGTTCCTTGCTATGTGCTCTTGTGAAAAAATAGAGCTTCTTGAATATGTTTCAAGAGCTAACGAATATGCTTGTCTCACTTCCTTTGGTATTCTGTTGCAGTCTCCTTTCTACTGAATGCTTGTCCTCACTTGACAGTCGGTGCCGTAATATGTCGACCACTCGACCCACTTGTGGCGCACTGGCTCGCTTCCTGCTTCCTCATCTGTCTGTGACATGAGTTGAGTTTGCTTGTGGCAGTGTGAATGAGTTTTCATACAAATGTTCTAATTTCTGCTCCTTATATTCTGTGCTGCAACATGTGGAAAAAGTCTGATGCTGTAACCTAGCCTTCAGATGAAAAACATACAAAGTTCGTCCAAGGCAGAAAAAATGCCGTATTCTTATTCATTCCATCTCCCACATGAAAAAACATACATGCTCTGTCAAATGTGTACGGGGTACAGCGCTGTGATATTGGAATAATATGTGTGAATGAGGCGGCTATACGCTGAAGACTACACATGCAGTGGAACGTAGGAAGATGTGTTTGCAAGGCAGTCGTGCTACTTCTAAGAGGCGAATGTTGCAGCATACTTTTATAAGAGCGATTCTGTCCCTAGTGTTTATTTTCATAGTTTTATGTTTCTGCAAAAGCAGTAACTTTACTGCTTAATGAAATAAGTACATTAAATAGTGTTAATATGTTGAGCAGAATTACATCAAGGTTTACATACTGGCATTTAACATTAAACTGTGATATTTATAAACTTATACACATACCGATTTTACAATATACAATGTTCATATCTTTGAAACTGTGGCTCATGATACAAACAGATGGAGTTATGCAGATTAAAATCTGTTAAAATCGAACGTTTGCGGGTCTTTGTTCATTTTATAATAGAAAAAAAAAGTTCGCACACATACGTTGAAACGAACACCGAATTAACTTTAGTGGCTTGTCTGTGCGAGAATATTGCTTGTGGGTTAAAAAAGTATCATAAATTTCTGGATTGGACAAACAGGTATTTGGGCTGCATCATGTACTGTATGTCTATCACTCAGTTTGAAAGTAATGAGGTTCATCAGCAGCCAAAATCGAGAAGGGTCTGATTAATTAATCGAACTCAGTCTTCAGACGTGCGAACTAATGATGAAATGTTTCAATTACTGAAACACAGTCAGTCATGGCTGGCCATAAATCTTTGCCTTGAACTCTGGGAAATGTTCCATGCCATGAACTTCAAGCTGGCCTTTCCACAGCATTAATTTTTGTTTTGATAACGTCAATCTTGTCCGCCATGTCTGTTACCAAATGATTATCCCTTCAACAAGAGCTGTAATGAATTCAAATAATTGATACTATTGACCATAAACATTTTGACACTTCTCTACTTACCCCTTAAATCATTGAATCAGTTTTCCCTTAATTGCCGCCTTCAGTTCAGCCAGCATCCACTATTGTTCCTCAGAACTCCAGTGCGTCATGTCGTCTTTGTGGCATGTTGTACCGAGATTCCCAATGAGTGGTTTTCCATTTCATAATAGTGCGATGACTTTTTAAGGACTTTGTATGGCCTTCAAACGACACGACAAGTAAAGCAGTTCCCAATCTACACTGAATGATATGGCTTCGACATTTTTCTTTCCTTAGGACACACTGGTTTGGGGGGGGGGGGGAGGAGGTGGCAAGATGACTGCGTTGCCCTAGCGGCGTCCGAACGCTGCATTCCTTTTCCATCTCCATCCCCCTCCACAGTTTCACTCACCGCTGTACTCGAAGCGCTAGCCAGGACCGTTGTTTAGCCAGGACTGTCTTAAGAGCAAAAATTGTGAGGCATTATTTATAGAACAACTCTTGTGCAGTTGTTCACAATCTACTTCAATGTGACCACCGCCTATGCTCGACGTCAACATGCAAGAACCATTCACAGGCAGCACGTGGCAGACTTGCCGCAGAGGAAATATAAAGAGCGTCTGGGGAAAACGAAAAACAGTGCAGTAGTTGTCATAATGCGGAAACGAAGTGATTTATCTTATGTCCGATGATCAATGGCTTTCGAGCCAAGGGTAGAAGCATTTACGAAATGGCTGAGAATTTAAACTGTGTGCGTTCCACAGGTTAAAGTATCCCAGCGCAAAACGGCTCTATCCGAAACCGGCGCCGATGCAACTGTGGTGCTCCATGGGCCATAGATGACGTGGTGAACGACAGCTGCCGAGATGTGAGAGGGCGAATAGACGTGCAACTGTTGAGCAACCGACCACCTAGATGAATCAAGGGGTCTACCGATAGTGTCTCCTCAATGACCGTTCAATGAACGTTGCTGCTCATGGTCCCTTGCAGCGGGCGTTTGGTTCATTCACCCATGCTGACTTCTTCATCGGCGACGAAGGCTGGAATTTGCAGGCCACTGCTGGAGCTGGGAGGTGAAAATCTAGTAGTCAAGGGGGACTGGAATACGGTTGTAGGCGAAGGAGTAGAAGAAAGGGTAACAGGAGAATATGGTCTTGGTATTAGTAATGACAGAGGAGAAAGACTAATTGAGTTATGCAAAAAATTTTAGGTAGTAATAGCGAATACTCTTAGGAATGAAATAAATAGGAAGTGTACGTTAGCTATGGCACAATGGTTACATGAAAAATCTGAAGAAATAAAAAGGAAATGATTATCGGAAAGACTGACACAGCGTATAGAAAAGTCAAACAATCTTGGAAGAAATTAGAAGCAAGAGCGGTAACATTAATAGTGCAATGGGAATTCCATTATTAAATGCAGAAGAGAGAGCGAAGAGGTGGAGAGTTCATTGAGGGTCTCTATGGGGGGGGGGGGGGGGGAAGGACTTACCTGACGAAGTGATAGAGGAAGAAACAGGAACTGATAAGGAAGAGACGGGGGATACAGTATTAGAATCAGCATTAAAAAACAGAATATTCAAGAGCACCGGGATAAGTTTGCTGTACACCCCTAGCCACCAAACTCCTTGAAATTAAACCCAATCGACAATCAGTGGGACCACCTCAATCTGGCTGTTCGAGCCATGGATCCTCAATTGTGAAACCTAGTACAACTGCCCATTGCACTGTTGTCGGCATGGATCCACATCTATGTCGGTGCCTTCTAGAGCCTGATAGATTCTCATCCTGCACATCCGTACTGCGAGAGGTTGTTATTCAGGCTTTTGACACGAGGTCACATTAATGTGACTGGACCATATATGTCGACAGTCGCTGCATAGCCTGGTGTCGTGGGTTTCTTGGAGCTGTATGATGAATTCATTGTAGTCCCCCTGAAGTGAAGAATTCCCGTCTTTTATGTAGGTTATTCGTTGGTGATAGGTCTTTTCTTTAATCTTCTTGTATTTCAGCGTTTGCTTAAGGCAAACTGCCCCTTTTTTGTGAAAAAAACGGAAGTTCTCCGTGGAACCTCATCAGAATTTCCTCTATTGACTTTTGTATTTCTTGTCGCACAACGAGATTTAAAGAGTTGCAAAGCATAGGACATGTAGAAGGTTCAAAAGCAGGGCAGCTGATTTCATGTTTGAAGCTCTGTCCATTATTATGGCACTGAGTTTAAAACTGACTTTACAGTATATTTAATGGTAATAGCCTCTACCCAGTGTGAAACGTTTTATGAATTGCGTCTTTCTTCAGATTCGAAGCCCTCTGGAAAGTACGACTGAGACTCTCATAAAAAAAAAAAAAAACGTTCTGTGACTGCACAGAAACTAATATTATTTATAGTTGACCATCTGTCTTTGCCTTTGCAGCGGTCCAATCATTTTTAATTTTATCAAAAAACTGGACATTAGTAAGTTTGGCAACATTTTTGAGTTTTTAAGTTGTAATTTGTGCAAAGCATATTTTTAATTTTTTAAACTCATGCTGTATCTAGAGCTATAATTTTATTTAATCTGATTGGCTTTGTTACGTTGACAAGTTTACTGCTGGTATGTTGCAAAGGGAAATCGGTTGAGGTGAGGACATCTCAAAGGAAAATGAAACAGGAATTGGCAGCGAACTAAATATCAGTGACAGGCTATAAATATATTGAGAGTCACTTTGATTTTCTGGAAAAAAACTTCATCTAAAGTGCAAGCAGGCATCAGTGAGGATCATTCATGATAAACAATTTTTCAAACTTTCGCAGAAGAATCATCGATTGGTTGCAGTACTAACTGGGTTCCTGACCCACAGCATTTCATTGGTACTGTTTAGATACCTGAACTTTCGATGTCTCTTCAGGTTCGATGAGGAGACAGAGAAACAGGAAATTATATGCTACCAGTAATGGCATTTTTCTTTCTTTTATCCGGTTTAGAATAATTATAAATATGTCACTTGAAGCTCTTGTAGGCAAAGGCGACGTAGTTTACTTGCACCCTGGAGCACTGAAAAATATGTTGCACAGAAAAATTAACATACTTGCCATTAAAATGCACATTTTAAATAGTAAAAACTTAAAATGAGAAAAAATGTACACTCATTGTATTCAATAATATATTCATATTCTAATATGAATGTAAAATTTAATAATATACACACTATTATTCTTATAATGAACAATATGCACGGCGAGCAGAATTTTAATGGACACCACTAAGTCAGGAAAGCATCAGGTCGAACTGTTAGGCGAATTAGTGAATGAGTCGAAGCACTGGAAGCTACATGCATAAGTGAGTCAGTAGCAGTGAGTGGTAGTGCAGCAGTCAACGTTAAGGAAGTGGACAACAGTGAATCCTGGGGGAGTGCAAAGCACTGAGCGGCTGCTAGAAACTTTATCAGTGAGCCGAGAGTGCAAAGAATGAGGTGACTCCTGAGTCAGGAGTGATGAGTCAGCTCACTCCCAAGTGTGCCTCTGAGCACTTCTGCCCTGCAGAGCGTCAGCGCTCGCTGTGACACATTAAATGGGCCAGTATGGCATCTCTCTGCAAGCTTGTTTTTTAAAACGAAGAGCAGAACTAAGAGGCAAGGAAGTTTATTCTGCCCTGTTATGGTGGTAACTGGTTGTTCACTAGTGTTTCCCTCAATCTCTTTGTACTTCAGCAATTTTGCTTAAGTCAAATAGGCTCTTTTTGAAAATAAAACTGAACTTTTGACTTCATCAAAAGTTTAAAGAACTGAATTTTCTTCGCTTTTTATTTTTATGAAGGCTGACAAAAGCTGCTCAGAAGAGTAATGTATATAAATATAGATGTACACATCATCTGTAGCATATTTCTCTGCAGTATGCTATGTGCCATCACCTGTGGGCTGAGGATAACACAGCAGCCAGTTGGTAGTGTGGGACTTCATGACTTCTTCATACAGAGTTTAGTTTAGTCTTATGCTATATGTCATAGCAACTAATTCAGCATGTTGCACAGAACACTGTTGGAACACAACAGCCTATTCTGAATTTTTCGTTCTTCACTGCCATCGCTATAGAGACATTGAGGGTTCAGAGAGCTACTGTCCCTCTTTTCTGAGTTACTGATCACTCACTGCAACAAGGATCTAGCTCTTTGAACCAGTTCAGGAGCACGTCACCCATCTCTACCACAGTTACTGTGCTGACAGTCTCTGGTGGCTCATTACAATGTAATTATTTGATTCATGGTAGCGTTTGATCAAAAATGGAATAGTATCCTTTTCTGTTTCTTAGAAAATATCAGTAGTGATCCTATTAAAGAATTTTGCAGGTGGGATTTTTCAGTTGATGTTCCAGAAAAGGACACACTTTGACTTACTGCCATACTCAGCAGCACTTTACTATTACACTGAGCAGTATGGCTCATTATTATCATGATTATTGCTGTCAATGAAGGTTTAGGGCTGCCATCATGTGGCAGTGCAGGAACCCATAAGACGCTTACCTCGTTTTGCAATAGTGAAATATGCATCTAAGTTTTATAAAATTGAAAAATAGACATGAAAATCGTGACAAATGTGCAACTAAGTGAAAAACTGTCGCCACAACGTAATTACAATAATGATTCTTCGTCTTTATGTAAGTACAGATATATTTTTGACAAATGCTGCCTTCCCACTTACAACTGTTCCTTTTGTATCTGTTTAGTCACCAGCAAATAATTTTCTTTCTTTTTGTACAGTGATCTGCAGCAATATAAACATGGACATGAATGTATAAACACCTGAGGATGGGCACAAGCCCGAAACCGGCTATGTGACGAATAAATAATCTTTTATTGTGACTGGTAACGGAAATTTTTCTACACCCTATAAAGGAACAGTCACGGAGTTCAACAGCATCCACTATGTATAAAATTCACTTCACCCTTACCACCTTCTCACTGTATTTAATATTGTTCCCATCTCCTGCTTTCAGAATTGATAGTACTCATTTGAAGTCACAGTTACTTAAGGGTATGCTGTACACAGGTACCATACTGCCCCCCACAGCAGTCTCCAAAATTTTTATTTTTACATTGGCATGATTCAACTTTTTGCCAAGATTTTTCAGTCCAATACAGTTACAACACTGCAAAGTACTCCTCACTTGTAATACTATGCTGATATACGTAGAACGCACATCGCTAGGTAATGTTTTAGTTCCTCAATGCACAGAATTTTAAGCACCATATTTAATCATTTGATGAGAGAAAGTACACCCAACAGTCGTACGAGGTTTGTAACTTAAATAGTGACAACTATTTATTCACAACCGATACAAAAGAGTCACATGTTTGCACCTGTTACTGTCCTTCAAAGTAGTCACCAGCGTTGTGTGGAACCCGTTGCCAGCGTTATGGAACGCGTAGTACACCGTCAGCACAGCCTGTTCTGTTGATGGTGCGAATGGAGCGGTCTAAAGTTATGGTGATTTTCGTGTACGACTGTGATGGTGTTATCCGAAAGCATTACGTTTCTCCACGGTAGACAGTCAATGCACATGTGATTTTCGTGTACGACTGTGATGGTGTTATCCGAAAGCATTACGTTTCTCCACGGTAGACCGTTCGTTTTTGGAGCATCGCCTGCGACCAGCTTTTCGAAAGAAGCGGCGACACTTTCTGCGCAACCCACCCATCATTTTGCACGACAATGCGCGGGCGCAAACAGCGTAAGCTGGGGTTGCTCTGTTTGGTCGATGGGACTGGGAAGTATTGTACCATCCACCATATTCTCCGGACATAAGTCATTATGACTTTGATTTGATTCCGAAGATGAAGGAACCACTTCGTGGCATTCGCTTCAGAACTGTTCCAGATATACATTCAGTAGACCGCTCCATCAACAGAATAGGCTCTGCTAACGGTATACTACGCCTTCCACATCGCTGGCAACGGGTTCTACACAACGCTGGTGACTGCTTTGAATGACAGTAACAGGTGCAAACATGTAACTCTTTTGTATCGGTTGTGAATAAATAGTTGGCACTATTTAAGTTCAAACCGTCGTATAAATAAGCGATTTGCGCCAACCATCACTTACATAAACATTTCTCTCTTTGTCCATTGATCGAATATAACTCATGGTCTAATAATTTAACTCCAAATCTCCGAGGTTCAATGTTCACTTGAGATCCTAATTCTCAGTCCATCGTTTAACTGTTGAGAGAGAAAACCAAAGTGATTCATCACTTTAGGCTATGGTGTGGATGGCTTCCTCAACTGGGTAAGCGCACATGCATATGTGTTTTTTGTTACACGAGGCCTTAAGTTCACCGCCCACACAAATGGCTAATTGTAGCTGACTGCTGCATTTGTTGAGTAATTCAAACGTTCACAACTATTGTCATTTTACTTGGCACATTGTACAGGTGTGTCACTTTGACAGCTTGGTGACTCTCAACATTACAATCTTCAACTGTTAATCATTTTCCCGATTTTAGTGTGAATAACTTGTAAAGTGACACATAGTAGGATGCGTATCCATTTGTAAGTGTGACTCCAGGAAAAGCAGTGCCTGCTTCCATCTCTTCTGCCAGCCAGTCCACTGTCTACTGCACTGATATTCTGCACTTTTGGTTTTACTGTGCTTCTCTTCGTATGCGTATTGCACTGAAGATATCTCCACAACACTGCAAAAATGGACCTTCTATGCTGTGTGTATCATTTGAAAAGAAATTTATTACAATATTTCATGGTGCTTCCTGCCTGCTGCAATGTCCACTATTATTTAAATAATTAAACAGTATATAACTGGTGCAGTGTTTTATTATTTAAAGTAGTATTGGCCCAATTGCGAGCTTTAAAAAACATCGTTTGTGATGAATGACATTAGTTCCTGCTTTACTCTTCGCCTTCAAGCTCGTACTCAGTTCTACTCGGATCTGTTTTCCCGGTAGTGTTATTTCTTTTATTTGCTATCATTTCGTGCCCTTTCAGCCATATCAGTAACGGAATGACGGTACGACAGTGTACTGGAGGCGAATTTCTTTGTCTGTTGCATCGACACTAGCGGAAGGACACAACAACAAGAAGTTAAGTCATAAGAATAGTTCAGATATTTCTGTTTCCAGAGCCGCAGCCGTCAGCATGGTGTATTAATGATACTTCACTCACTGTCGAATGTTGTCCAATTGAGACCACAACCACAATATTTAACTGTAAGTACAGTGATAGAATATATATGTGGCCGGTTTCCTATGACGATTCTGTCTGGGGGTGCGTGGCGTGCAACCCCGGTGGCCTGGGACTGGAATGTTTTACGTTTCCGGCTAACAGTAGGAGCTGTCCGAATGGAGAGGCCTGTTGGGATGCAGGAATGTAGCTGACTTAACCATGTGTTCCTCTAGACGGCCGGATAGCGAACTAATACTAAGTATGTGTTGGAAAGCTTTCGTGATCGTGTAGAAATTTGTGAAGATTCAATATGGACGAGTTTTTGCACTGGACCATTATTCCCTTCCGTGTAAATTGTTCAGTTGACTGCTTCTGCACATTTCCCGCCTTTATTTAGTTGAGAGAACATCGATTGTAGCGTGCGCATCTAGCAGGTGAAAGACGGGTGGAAGACACTTTGGCTGGTTCTCTAGACATGAGAGACACTTTAGTTCATTTTGCGAATTATAAGGATGATTTGACTCTGTTATGTCACTAACATTGGTATTCATGAGTGGAAATATCAGTTACCTCTATTTTTTTCTCGTTTTCACGTAAAGGTCTTCGCAGACGGGATAAGTTTCTAGTTACTCAGTGGTTTACAGCACGCTGCACCTGGCTAAAGTTTCGGGTTTCTAGAGAAATAACTTCCAGTCTATATCTTCGGAATTATACTGTGCAAGCGATATGGCTATGCAAGGGATATTGCTAAGTGATTGGTTTTCAGGAAGAGTAACACGATGGACGAGGTGCCATGTTAGGACCATAAGGAGGAATGTATTCAGCGTTATTCTAAAGAGGTCCTGTTAGGACAAGAATTTCCATGGAGGCAAATTGAGACATCACTAAATCTGCTACAAAAGCGACTGTTAACTATTTTAGCAGCACTTTACTATTTCCGAGAGGTAGAGCTGGCTCTTATTTGTATAGACATGTGATGTCAGTATAACACTGAGAACCTTTTAGCTGCACCTGCATGGGTGAGCCGCTATGCAAACGGCTCTTGCTTGTCGCTGGACTGCACGCGCAAAGCCTAGCCGTCAGTAGCGGTGGTTAGGTGAACACATGAGCGTCCAAAGGGAGACTTGGCTCTTATTTACACAGACATGTGACGTCAGTGTAGCACGTGATGAATTCTAACTGTATACCCTAAGACAGAGGTGACTTTCACCTGCTGGCTGAGGGCGGCAGTGGCATGAGAGTAATAGCTCGCGCCGTGATGTTCGTCCCTCCGGCGCTGGCTTGTGTCCGGCTGGCCTGCAAAGCACATGTGCAGTCTCGGCGATGCCTGCATGTGCAAGCGTTGGAAACTCTGTAGGGGACAGTTCGCTGGTACATTACGTTTGAGAATAGTTCGTAACCGTTTTTTTGTGTGCAATGAGGATTTGTGCACTACGTCATTTTCGGCCGTTTAAGAGTTGTGAACATGTTGGCAGGGCATTACATATACATTATTTTTAAAATTTTATGCATAGTGAATGTGTCTGTTGCACTATTTTGTGAACAGGCCTGTAGCCACTGCTATGCATTATTTCGACAGTCGACAATTAGGATGCGTGTTTGGAGAGCCTTTTACATGCATTATTTTGACAATTTGCGAGTTGTTTTCGCTTCTGTACATCAATGTACTGCATTATTTCGGTGATTTACGAGCAGTTTGCAGGTCTGTAGACTATTTACTGTGATCTCAAGCAAGCCAGGGGGAGTGTTTTGTGTCAGTGTAGTAAATAAACTACGTGAAATCCATCCCTAAATAAACTGTATCATTATTTCGACAGTTTATATATCGTTGAGCGTGTCTGCTGAGCGTTTTACATGCATCATTTTGACAACTTACGAGTTGTTTGCGTGTATAGACATCAGTGAAAGGCATTATTTTGGTGTTGTATTAGTAGTTTGCAGGTTTGTAGACTGTTTACTGTGACCCCAAGTATGTCAGGGCGAGTGTTTTGTATCAGTGTAACAAATAAACTACGCGAAATCTGTCAATAAATAAATTATTCCAAAATAAATAAGGTACGTGCACTCCTCTTTCCAGCAGAGCATCACAGGGTGAGTCCATTGCCTGCCACTTTCCCCAGATCGCCATGGGACAATAGCGCCCTCTGGTGGCAGTACTGTGTACTAGGTCAGTTGGACTCCAGACCTCATGGTTAACACACTGGATGGAGCTACTGCCTATGAGAACTCAAATTGTTTAAATAAAGACTGTCTGCAAATTACTTATGTCCACCCTATCCAGCAGCCCAGCACAGACTGAGTCTTTTTCCTGCCAGTTCCAAGGAAGAGGTGGCGGTCAGATGACTTAGGTTAGTGAAGGTAGCCCGAGTGACCTTTTTTCTCGCCATTTTCTTAGGTTAGTGCAGGTTGCCAAAGTGCCCATTTCTCTCCACCAAAATTTGAACTTTCCACCATTTTCTGGGAAAGGGGAGGGGGCAGGGGAGGGGGTTAGGTTAGTGGAGTAGCCCAACTGACCCATTTTCCCACCAAAATTTGAACTTCCCGCCATGACGTCATTGTGATGTTGCCATATCTATCGCCGCCATTTTGGACCGCCATCTTTAATATATTCAGCAGCAATGCAGAATGGGGCCACACCGCCCTTGTACCACTACTAGGATGATTTTTCTATCTGCACAGGAATGTCACCAAATGATTTACGTCCGAAAATTCTGCTTCAGTTTCTTAATGCACCAACATAGTCAGTAATTAATGTCGATTTGTTTTTTATGGGAATGCTGCGTGAGAACTGATGTGGCTAGACAGGCAATCATGTGTGGATTCTGAGACAACCAGTCATGTGCAAGACTTGCTGGTTCACATTGAGAGTATGCAACAGATACATAAGGATGATGAAACAAGATTTGTTGGCTCATTTTGACAGAACAGAGTGGACACATATTATGGATGTGGGTCTTGCTGATTAATTTTGATAGTATACAATGGATGCATCTGGTTGTTGGAGCAAGCATTCATAAGAGAGACTTGTCGATTGATGATGACAATATGCGATGGATATACACTGGTGATGGAACAAACGGTTGTGATGGAGACTTGTACTTTCGTGTTGAGAACATGTGAATGATACATGCAGATGTTGTAACCATCAGTCATGTGGGAGACTTTCTCACTTACGTTGACAGAATGAAGTGGATACATACAACATTCAGTCGACAATACTGGACTGAAGTGCAGCCAGATAAATGAGAAGGAAGTATGGTACTTCCAAAGATATACATATAGTCAAAAGTATCCAGACACTTATCGATGGACATTAGTGTGGGCTGTGTCCACCCTTTCACTTTATGATGGCTTCAACTCTGCTGGAGACACTTTCAACAAGGTGTCTGAATCAATGTGAAGGATACGTAAATGAGATATTGTATAAAGATGTTGTAGTTTAGACGAAATCTTTTGGCTGAAAGTTTTTAGAGTCATCCGTTTTGCTACAGCCGTTTTCCCTGCTTCGTGGTGGCGCAGCGGCGGAATCTCACGGCCCACTTCTTCCCTCCCATTAATCACCGTCGCCGGGACGGTAATGCCGCAGCCGTCGCCAGACGGAAATTCGCCTGCGCTTATATCTCGTCGAGTAAAAGCTTTCTTTCCCGGCGGCTCACGCCTTTACCTCATCCTTATTTCTTCCGACGAAAGCGTCCTCTTCCGAGTTTTTTCTTCCTTTCGGCCTCCCCATCCGTCGCGTTTGGTGCTAATAAGGGGAGACGTGGGTCACTGGCAATTCTATTCTCTCCTTCGCAGCCCATTCCTTGTTTGTACGCCTTCTGCGCCTTTCGCGGGCTGTAATTTATCTCTAGTGGCAGATGTTCTCGCTGTCAACTGCAATCTTGTCCCGACACGCAGTTGCGGCTTTAAGCCGTATCCCTACCCAGCCAACAGATACCTCACGTCACAATGAAGACCACAAGGCGGTGATTCATGTGACCTATACTCTCATCTTGTATGCCTGCGTTGTGCAGACTGGTGATACTACAAAAAGGACATCTTTATTCACGACTAAAGCTGCCAAAAATGAAGGTATATTGCCCAAACGGTATCTGGATGTAATAGGAAGCATTAGTATCCCTAATTCCTTGACGAAGCCTCTGTAGAACGTTCTTGAGTTCACTCCACATATAATTCATATTGGAAGCTTCTAAACTCCGAAAACGTTTAACTTAACTTGGTAATTTGTCCCAAAAATGATCCCATATGACGTTATGGAATGAAAGTGAAGTACATATGCTTGCTCTTTTATTTTTATGTCACTTGTGTCTAATAACATCCAAGCCGCTAAATAAAGATCGAATTAGGCCCTTTAGAGTTCTGAAGAATGCTTCTCCCAACTGACTTTAATAAGTTTTTAATCCAAACTGCGCTTGAGCCCGGCACGGTAGCTCAGTGTGTTCGTCCAGAGAGCCGGTTAGCCTCTGTAATAAAAAAACTGCGTGTTAGGATCAACAAACGAACTTGAACGGAAGTCATGTGACGTCCGCAACGATCAAACTAACAACAAAAACAGCAACTACAACAACAAAAAGGGCGCTGCAGTCATGGACTGTGCGGCTGGTCCCGGCGGAGGTTCGAGTCCTCCCTCGGGCATGGGTGTGTGTGTTTGTCCTTAGGATAATTTAGGTGAAGTAGTTTGTAAGCTCAGGGACTGATGACCTTAGCAGTTAAGTCCCATAAGATTTCACACACATTTGAACATTTTTTAAATCCAAGAACGCAACATACCGACTCTTTTGTCTATAAGTGTGTACAAAACTTCATGACGACAGTAACTTTCGCGTGGTTTGCCACTACCAAATAACATAGCGCGATGACCCTTACCTACACTGCCAGCCGCGGTGGCCGTGCGGTTCTAGTCGCTCCAGTCAGGAGCCGCGCTATTGCTGCGGTCGCAGGTTCGAATCCTGCCTCGAGCATAGGTGTGTGTGATGTCCTTAGGTTAGTTAGGTTTAAGTAGTTCTAAGTTCTAGGGGACCACAGCAGTTGAGTCCCATATTGCTCAGAGCCGTTTGAACCAACCTTACCTACACTATGTGATCAAAGGTATCCGGTGTTCTATACTCTATAGGGTTCAGGTCAGGAGTCTGTGCAGGCCAGTCCATTACAGGGATCTTATTGTCGTGTAACCACTCCGCCACGGGCCTTGCATTATGAACAGGTGGTCTATCGTGCTGAAAGATGCAGTCGCCATCCCCGAATTGCTCTTCAACAGTGGGAAACAAGAAGGTGCTTAAAACATCAATGTAGGCCTGTGCTGTGATAGTGCCACGAAAAAAAGGGGTACAAGCCCCCCTCATGAAAAACACGACTAACGATAACGCCTTTGCCTCCGAAGTTTACTGTTGGCACTACACACGCTGGCAGATGACGTTCACCAGGCATTCGCCATATCCACACCCTGCCATCGAATCGCCACATTGTGTACCGTGATTCGTCACTCCACACAACGGTTCTCCACTGTTGAGTCGTCCAATGTTTAACCTCCTTACACCAAGGGAGGCATTTACCGGCATGATGTGTGGCTGATCAGCAGCCGCTGGACCATGAAATCAAAGTTTTCTCACCTCTCGCCAACTGTCTCAATACTTGCAGTGGATCCTGATGCAGTTTGGAATTCCGGTGCGATGATCTGGATAGATGTCTGCGTATTACACATTACGACCCTTATCAACTGTCATCGGTCTCTGTCAGTCAACAGACGAGGCCGGCCTGTACCCTTTTGTGTCTAAATGCCCCTTCACGTTTCCACTTGACTATCACATCGGAAACAGTGGACCTAGGGATGTTTAGGAGTGTGGAAATCTCGCGTACAGTCGTATGACATAAGTGACACCCAACACCTGACCACGTTCGAAGTGCGTGAGTTCGGCGGAGCGCCCTATTCTGCTCTCTCACTGTGTCTAATTACTACTCAGGTCGCTGATATGGAGTACCTGGCAGTAGGTGGCAGCACAATGAACCTGATATGAAAAACGTCTGTTTTGGGGGGTGTCCGGATACTTTTTATCACATAATGCATAACGAACCGTTGTGGAGTACTACAAAACGTAACTGAATGGAATGCGCAACAGGACGAACAGAATTGATGCTTTTATTAAAAAATAATAATTACACTGACCATTATAAAAGGCGGAATGGTGATTAAGGGTGTGTGGTTACCAAAGATTGCAGTGAATGCTCTGCAACGTGTTTTCATGTTGGCCACAACGCTGGTAAGGAGTTCTCGTGGCAGGGAGTTACATTTCTCCAACAGCGCGGTTGACAACTGCTGTATGGTCTGGATGGTCGTTGGCGTGGGTGGACGGGCTGCAATACGTCTCCACAACGTATCCCACACGTGGCCTGTGGAATTTAAGTCGGAGGAACAGGCAGATCAGTCCATTCACCGAACATCTGCTCGTTGCAGGAGCTCTTTACCTGCGCTGTTTGCTGCGATCGGGAATCGTCATTGATAGAAATAAAGTCATGACCGAATGCACCCCTGAAAATATGCAAAAGAGGAAGGCGTATAGTGTCACAATGACTTCAGCAGATGAGTGCACCGTCTACAAAAAGATTGAGGGGGGGGAGGGGTCAGTTTGCACTTGCACCATTATGCTTCCCCATATCACAAGACCGGAGCCACCAAACCGATCATGCTTGACAGTGCTGGACGTACCCTCATGGCGAGAGGTGGGAACACCTAATCCGCGAAGGAGCATCGTCCAACATGTTTTCTTACGGGCATTCTGTTTAATCTACAAATTGAACGACACAAAGACATAACACAATGAATTAAAAATCTGTGGAGTATGGTTATGATAACTATATTACAGAGAAGCTAAACCATCAACTATGCAAACGAAAAAGGAATATACACAAAGCCTTATACAAAACAGAAGAATGCAAGACACAGACGGTGACCACATGCATGACGCAACAGGTCAATGACGCACACACAAAACAAAATGGCATACTTTCACCTACAGTAATAAAAAAGTTCAAAGAATAGATAACACTTTATAGAGACGGGGATGCAGTAGGATACACGACAGAAAACGAAAAGCAGAGAAGGCTCAGAACCCAGGAAAACGCCACAGATAAATTCAACAGAACATTTAAGACAAGGTAAAGTTAAAACCTTTAAAGTCTTCATTTTCGCGACTGAGGACTACAATTGTTTTAACTTTACCTTGTAACGGTCGCTGACAAGCGCAGCCACGTTTAAAGCTTCATTTAAAACATGATGTTCAGAACACTTCAGAGCTCTAAAAAGTAATAGCTACCACGGCACATCCGTCGACCACCTAATAGCCCACCACCACTCCCAATTAAAACAGAAATAGATTGAAAAGTAACAAATCCATCCACAGTGTGTACTGTAAACTTAAAACAGAAGAAAACATTAGCAGAAGGAAAGCAGACTATAAACGACTACACTACACTATGTAAGCACACTAAAGGAACACACACACACACACACACACACACACACACACACGCACGCACACATGCGGGCGCCGCCCCCCCCCCCCCTCTCGCAATCAATCAAATGTTATTGTCGTTCAGCTCATAAAGCAATAGACAACATCAAGATAACTTATATATTTAACATTAATTACTAAATACAATTTAGTTTGGATTACATAAGGCCATCCGCTAGATACAGTGTTGAAAGACAGTATTTTCAGTTTCAAAAAATTCGTCTACTGTGCAGAAAGGATTATTTAGTACTATTCTGTACAACTTAGATTTGAAGATATTGACAGCTAACTCCTTTAGATCTATACTTAACTTATTGTACAACTTAAGTCCAAGAACTAAATATGAATTCTGTGACTTGGATAGTCTTTGATATGGTACATCTAAACATGATTTATTCCTGGTGTTATGGCTATGTACATCCCTTCTTAATGATATATTTGAAATATTGTTCCTAACATACAATAGAACATTATAGATGTACAAGTTTATTGCCATCAGGCACTGCAATTTAACAAACAAGGGTTTACAGTCTTCTAACTTATCTGAGTCGGTTATTATTCTTACTATTATTTTAAAAAAACTAGAATGCCCGTTAC